>NC_137200.1:17071440-17286440 GCF_960531495.2 Zeus faber
CCATGTGCATCAATGAGCCCTGGGTGCCCATGACCCTGTCACCAGTTCATCGGTTCTCCTTCCTTGGACTACTTTTCGTAGCTACTCAGCACTGCATACCGGGAACACCACACAAGACATGCCGTTTTGGAGATGCTCTTACCCAGTTGTCTAGCCATCACAATTTAGCTGCAATGGTCGTCCTCAAACTTTTTCTTCGTCTCTTTGTATTTTCCTCAAGGTAGGAAACACTGTTCTAATCGTGTTTGTGAGTTTCTTCGGGAGCAGAGTCCACAGGCCTCGCTTTATTGGTGGAGGTGCTCTGCTGACCAGTGTGTCCACGTTGATTATGGCCATTCCACACTTCACCAGTGAGCCCTACCAGTACTCAAGCAACTGTGAGTGCATGGGCCCGACAAGCCTTAACATAGAAATTCAATATGTGCGCCAAAGGACTGTAACAGTGTCAAATTCAATTTTAGCCCGTTAAGTAGTCAGCACACACATTCTACATTATGCCTGAATATTTTACTGATGACACACACATACTCACATTTTAAGATTTTTACTAGAAATATACAAAAAAAACGACATAAACGAATTAACAAAGAAATGTGTTGCGGCCGCTTATAGCACCATGAATTGTGGATCCATTGCGATTACTATTGCAGCAATTTTGCTTCCAATTTACAAAAGATATTGCGCTAATGTTATGCTGCTGAGTGCAGTTTGATGTTGTTTTGCATCTGATCGCAGTTATCCATGTGCCAAAGTAAATAATCGTGCATCAGCGGGAGGGGGTGGGGGTGGGGTGGTCTCCATTGGAGAGTCATTACGCATTTAGGCCACTGCTCTACACTTGCCTGTTTAACAAATTATCAGTGTTAAATAAATAAAAAACTTAAAATAGTAGTTGACCGTAGTTATTTTGAGTTAAAGTGTTTAATGAAAATGAAAAATTGTAAGGAAATCCTTGGAGGTGCTGTGCCAGTGCCAAATCCTGACGGGGGTGTTTGAAAATAATGAACACGGTCTGTATATATCCGTATATATATATATATATATATATATATATATATATATATATATATGTATATATATATATATATATATATATATATATATACATATTTTTTTTCTTTTTACTTAAGGAATTATAGTTCTCTCTGAATCTTAATATTACAGTGTAGAAATGATGACAGTAAATTCAATATATTTTGCTCTACAAAGTTTGTCTGGCTATCAGAGCTGGTGTTTGTAAAATGGCCGGTGTTTGTGAATTGGATGCTATTTGCAACGAGGCTCATTTGCAAAGAAAGGGGTCAATTTTGCTATTGAAATAATAAATTACAGCTGGGTAAAATCTCAGATTTTGATTAAAGTTAAAGGTGTTTCCTACACTACATTGTGTTACATTGAGCCCTTCAGAATTTCCCTTTTAATATTGTCTCTATTTTAAAGCAATGGCGCTTCTACACAAAACATACATAAAACCAAATAAACCTACACCAGTAGACCTGCAAAATATACACAGAGAGAAACACCATTTTTAAGTTGATCTCTCTCTCTTTGTTCGTCTACAGCCACCGTTGACAACAGCTCTGGTCTTTGCCACTCAGAGGGCACGTTCACCGAGTTGCCGTCAAGCCAGAGCTGCACGCAGCGTCAGACTCCCTCGCATCAGGGCGTCTATCCTCTGCTGCTCCTGGGTCAGCTTCTGCGGGGGATCGGCACCGTGCCTGTTCAGCCCTTTGGAATGTCCTACATTGACGACCATGCCTGCAAGAGGAACTCGCCGCTCTACCTCGGTACTTCTGGTGCCGGCGCTGTGAAAATAATCAATCAGGATCCCAGTACTGAGAGACAAGTCTTAGATTTACTTTGAAATGATCTTAAGTTACTTTGCATTGTTTAATGTTTGCATATGGGCTCTACTGCCCATCACTCCTGGTGAGATGTACAGCAAACATACTGTAGATATGCTTATTGAGCTCGAAATAGAGGAGTGAGGAGCTCGAATCCCCAGATTGGAGAGAAGAGTGGAGCTTGTTTGTTTTTGTCGGCAGGTTCAACAGGGCGTAAGGAATGTGGAATGTAAGTGCTGTTATCTGGGCTCTGAAACGTATTTGTGAATGCATCCAAAGATTTGTGAATGTGATTTTTCAATGTCATTCGAGGTTGTTTTTTGTTTGTCTCAAGGTTTGTCTCTGGCAGCAAACTTCATTGGATCTGCATTTGGGTTCATCGTGGCGTCCGTTACGCTGCGTTTCTATGTGGACCTTGATAAGATCCCCAGTGGTGAGTAGAGTGATGGTCCCAACAGATCACACATACAATGAGAAACTCAACTTTTTCTTGATATTAACATAAATCAGTATTTTAAGAAAACAAGAAATAACATTTTTGAGATGCTGTGAAAATTTCCATTTAATATTACTGTTGCGCTGCGCTGGCGGTGGCTATGGTTACCCTTGTGCTCATAGTTGGGCTAGCCCCTCAGCCACTCTCTAACATAGTGTATAAGAGAAGCCCCTCTGCACATGTCGCATGGCTTGGGGGCCCCAATCGTGTTGGCCCTACGACTGGCACCGCCCACGTTACTGTATTGACTACATACATAATTACATACATTATTCATAATTTTTTATGTATGTGCTGTGCAACCAAACAGTCAGTTTATAACATTGAAAACATGAAATGCGTTGACAATTTGCTAAAAGCAAAGTTTAACGATTTGCATTTGGAGGAGAAGCTAGAGATAAAACGTTTTGGACCCCACCAGCCTACCAATATCACACTAATCACTCAAGAAACAAAGGACGGCTTCATTCCGGAGTGGTATGAGAAGAAAACATACAGGGCCGGTTCTGAGCATAGGCCGTATAGGTGGTCGCCAAGGGCAGCAATTATCCATGGGCACATGAAGCTAAGAAAAGGAATGACAATGGGGCTGATATAACGAAAAAATATTGTGCTGTTTGGCAATTTTAACTGGACAGGATTCAGTGAAGCGACCCAGACGATAGTTCCGTTGGTAGCTGAAGCCCGGTTCTATACCCTGGCGAGTCGATCACAACCACCCCAGGGGCTGAGGTGTCCAGATGGAAACAACAACCAGAGGATGGCCGTGACCCTTTTATAGAACTACTCTCTTTATCTTTCTGTTTCTTCCTGCTGCAACCAGCAACAAGCGAACATCTTTGCATCACTCTCCACTCGCAACCTCCCTGTGCAGAGCAAACCAGAACCTGCTTCTCATCACCTTGGATAATAACTCTATTTTCTGGACACCTCGCCCCAAGATGAACTGATGCAAATGATACAACACAAGCAACTGATCAACTGGACCCCCCAGAACCCCCTCTGCCCCCTACCACACACACACACACACACACACACACACACACACACACACACACACACACACACACACACACACACACAACACACACAGAGAGCGTTACAAGACTAAAATACAGACAAACATTAAACAATAGAAAGTCGATTGGTCGTCAAAATTAAAAATGGTTAAGAAACAAAAAAGCGTAGAAAATGTAAAGTTGTTGCTGTTTTTGCATTACTTGAGGAAAGCTAGATTAATTTTTTTATGTATTTTGTTGGCTCGTTATTTTGTGATTTACTTGCATAAAAATTCACCAGACTGTGAGAATAAAGGTCTCTGAAACATAGTTCTCTGAAAGATTCTCTGAATCTTCCTTGAGGAGATATTTTGACCCAGACACCCCGACCAATGCTTTGTCAGTCAGGTTGTGTTGGATTGAGGTGAGGTGGCAGCATCAGAGGGCAGGTGGGGTAGATTTTTGTTGGTGAGGTATGCAGTGTGGATGGGAGCGTGGATGCACCTGTAAGGAATTTTGTGCTGTGTGCAAGCTGCGTGGCCTATGGGGGACACTCCGCTGCGCATCCCCATGCATCTCCATTACCTTATTGAACTAAACAAAAAAAGCACCGTGTATAAAGAAGGGATGCTCATCCATCACTGGCCGTCCAAAAGAGGGCCGATTGTGCAGTACACTTTAGGGTCCTGGTTTGACTGTTTCAAAATGTGGCCAACCTACACAACAACTCATCTAGCTCACCAAACCCGGCACTTTTTAAATTAGAGACTTAAGAAACATTATGATGCTCAGCCATACTTCAAAGTGACTATTTTTCAGAGGTTGCTAAACAGGTGTCAGATGTCCCGTTTATTGTTGTACAAGCAGGCGAAACAACAGACATAACCCGCAATTCTCAGAGGGTGATAGCGGTGTCCTACATGGTGACGGTGACGGAGAGGTTCTGGGGGTTCACCGAGGTAAAAGACGAAACTGCAGGACAGTCCAGGGTTATAAAGGCTGCTATTGAGCCCTTTAATTGAGGAATTTCTGTTATTTCAGCATATGATCGAGCAGCAGTTATGAGCAGAAGCAATAGTGGGGTTCAGACTAATTACCCTATCAGACTGTTTTGCAATGTTGTGCACACCAGTTCAACCTGACACTTGACCCACAAGGATTTCTGGATTTGGATTTTTTTTTTTGCAGATTTATCTGCATCTGTCTCATTCTTTTCCATTTCACCCTAACGAGCCGTCGCTCCAGCTGACGTATTAAACAGGCACATCCCGAGGCTCTCGAGAACACAATGGAATTTTAAAAGCAGAACAATGATTGTTGTTTGGTAGAGCCGGGAAGAGATAAAGGAATGTCTCCAGAACATCTGCAGAGGGGATGGATGGGACAGAGTGAGCATCAGTGAGGCCTATGGGCTGTCCATGCACCTGCAGGATCCAACATTCTTGCAGTACCTACAATTATTCTCTGAGCTAAAGCCAGAAGTGGACATCATTCACAGCATTATACAGAAACAAGAGCTCAATGCAGCTTGTATTGGAAAAATTCAAGAGCCATGTGACCCAGCGGCAAGAGCGAGCGGCTATTATTGCTCACGATGCACAAAGCAGTTCAAAATGGAAGAAAACAAACACAGCATCGGTTATGAAGGAGGCGTGCGACACTGTAATGAGCCATGTGGAAGATAGGTTTTGCTGAAGGGAGCATTCGATCGGAGCAAAGTTTGTTGCCTGCACACATTTCCCAAAGTTTCTAAATTCCCTCCCCAGTGCACCCCCAGTGCAGAGCTTGAATGTGCAGTAAATATATGGCCCTTGGCAAACAATTCACAACTGGAAACTGAGCTGAAGTGTCAGTTTAACTGCACCAAATTGCACACAGGAAACAGTGCACTGTTGCTGCTGTGATCAGTACATGTCAGTAACCTGCTCAGCTTTGTCTACCTTTGCACGCAACACAATGGGACAGAGGAGGCTGAACGTCCTCGCTATCTTATCAGTTGAAAATGTATTCATTAATGGGCTGGTCCACAAAAGCAAAGTAACCGAGACCTTTGCATGATTGAAAGAATGGCAGACATCCTTTCTTTTTAAGAAATGTGGTGAGTCATCTCCATTTGCACGTAATAGGCCTTTTTCTGGAAAGTCTTACATTTGCAAACATATTTTGGTTTGATGAGCGCTCTTCTTCTAGCAATTAGGCTCAGTTTTTAATGGAACCCACTGTTTTTAGTAGCCTGCTCTCTCTGTCAGGTGCCCCCTGCTTTGTGTGTGTGTGTCCTGCACCCGACGTGGTTAAGGTTGTTGCTTTATGTTGGCTATTGCTTTGCCAACATAAATGTAGAGTCTGCATCTGGTGATTGCTTATCCTGGGGTTGAGTGCGTACAAATATTTGATTATCTATTATTATTTATTGATTAATATCCCATTTTATATACCACATTTTTATACCACATTATGTGTGCAACACCCTCCGTGTTCATAGCCTGCCTAATGCATGAAGTTCTGTTCTCTGCTTAATTCTACTTGGGTTACTTAGTAAAACTACTGTTATGTGTTTGTATACTGTATGAGCTTTCAGAAACAGTGTTTCTACTGCTTGATTTATTGATTACTGCGTAAAATAGCTGTTTATTAAATTGAATTTCAATCAATCTTTAAAATAATATGGTCGAGAACCCAAATTGCAATTTATAAGACTTTCTATTTGTCACACAAAATACCTGCTGTGTCAGGTGATGCTGCTAAAATCAAAGCTGATATGCCTTTATGAGCAAGGTGCGCCACTGGAATTTCATTGCTAAATACACCACTGTGTCCCAATGCTCCCCATAAAGGCTGAGAAAGGGACCAGCTGACATGAAGGACCAAACTGTGAGCACACACCTGAGCTTGTTCCTTTACACAAGGGATTTTCCACTCCATTTTTTCACTGTTGATCTGTTCCTCTGAATTTTTCTCCATATTAACATAGAATTGACAAAATAGTCCAAACACATGCAAGCCTCAGGCATCTATTATGTAGGAAGCAGGAAATACCTTTATTTTTTTTTTCACTGTTAACGTGGAAGATTTTCAGCCAGACATATTTTTACTGAAATATCTTTTCAGACTGTGGGGTATTTCTCATGACTTTGGTATGAATAAAGTTAACCATAACTTTTGATACAACCCCAAAATCACACACTTCCCAGACTGGCTTTACTGAAGTTATTAGGGTGCTTAGTACTATTTTATTTTACATTATAAAGTAGGAAGCGTTTCATCATCTCGCCATGTTTCTAGCAAATTCTTGGAGTCAGATTGTTTGATACTTGGGAAATTTCAAACATTGCTGAACAGGGAAGGGACATAATTCAGGAACAAACGATCAGCCCTCCATCCCTAATTACCCGCAATATCCTGTACGGGCCTGTATGTCCTGTGTCTAATGCCACTGGTTCCGTATAGGCCTCCTTGGTGGCTACAGCCAGCTATTCATATAAGTCAACTGGGCTCAACGTACAATAACACTTCAAAGACAGGCTCGAGTTAATCTTACGATTGGCCCCCCCGATCCCATTTGGTGGACTCCCAACTGCCAACACCTGGGAGACTACGAGGCATTCATGTACACGCGATCAAAAGCAGTGTTATCAGATTGGGCAGTTTATCGCCAGAATTGGGCTACTTTTTATTTGATTGGATAGATGAAAAATAGCTTTGGGCCGCTCGTGACATTTTTGGGCTCCATTTTGTCTCATTCGGGCTACCTTTCAATGAATCAGCCCAACCTTGCCTCCAGATTAAACGAGTATGGTTGAGATTAACAGCAAAACTTTCAGCCAATGACATTTATTCTGTACAATAAGAGGGAGAAGGCACAGGGAGGGAAGGGGCCAGATTGACAGTGGGGCTCGACACGCTGTGATTGGTCATAGCAAGGTTGGACCAGAGGTCATTCGGAGGGGGGCCCCGGGCAGAAAATCCCATCTGCATTTATATTCTGCTAATCCCATCCACCTCTGATGGCTCTTTGCCATAATATTCCCAATGGGGTGATTCTTCGGGGCCCAAAGCAGTTGCCTGCCTCGCCTACGCAGGTTTCTGGAAAAGTTATGATTGGGAGTTTCTTTCATTGAATTGGGCAGGTTTTTAACTGTTATTTGGTGGAAAACTGTCGATCAAATATGGCAACACTGTTCAAAAGAGCTACGTCTCAGCCAGGAAGTAAACCTCAGAGGGAGGAAGCAATGATCAGAAAATTCAGAAACTAGAGAATGCAACCAATAAACTTTGTGATATATTATCATACTTAATACAAAATCCTAGATAAAGCCAAGGAATGTTTGAACTGACTGATTAAGAAGGTGACCTGGCTTGACTTGTTTTGCAGATCAGATCGAGCTGGACCCTAAGGACCTGCGCTGGGTCGGGGCCTGGTGGCTCGGCTTGCTGGCAACTTCCTGCTTTCTGTTCCTGTGCTCGCTGCCCTACTTCTTCTTCCCCAGACACATGTCCAAAGAGGTAGACCACATCAACAACAACCAAGACCCTTTGAACCGAGATTTTCTCAGTGAATCGAAGCTGTGAAAATCAAATCATTAAATACAGTAGATGTTCCTCGCACTTTGCACAGTTCATGCCCCAATGTCAACAAAGTCAGGTTGTGTGTAGCCACGGAGGCTATGAGCTCTGCAATACTAAATTAACACCAAATACAAAGTCATTATTGTTCATTAAATATTTGGTCATTAAATATTTGGTCTACTTTCAAGTTAAGTCAATAACCTGCTAATATTGTGGATCACTCCAAATAGACTTAACCTAAAAGAAAGGTGCAAAATCAACTCTTATACAGAGCACATAAAACAGTACAGACAAAAGACAGCCAGGCAGTAGAGTCATGACAGATAGATAGATAGATAGATAGATAGATAGATAGATAGATAGATAGATAGATAGATAGATAGATAGATAGATAGATAGATAGATAGATAGATAGATAGATAGATAGAAATTGCGCAAACATGTCTGAAGAACAACCCAAAACGGAATTTTACAAAAATATAAGAGTGTCAAGACAAGCCCTATGGGGTTGAATCTCTAATAATAATAATAAGTACAAGTATAGCTGCAGGCAACATATATATTTGTACAGCTGCTGCTGTATATATGTACAGCTGCAACCTGGTCGAGGTTAGTTTGTAGTTAGGTTATAGTTTTCCGTATTCCCGTAAAACACACCATCACTTTGCATCTACACCAATTACAGATGTTCTAGTTCCATGGAACATAGAATCAATTCATGCTGATGCTCGTCTTTACATCAGCATTCCTACTAAAATGAGTTACAATTTTCCGAGATTCCTTTGAACGCAGTATTGGCTCTGGCTGTCTGTGGTCTCGAACCTGCCGGAATCCTGCGCGAAACAACAACTACACACCAATGGAGTCTACACCACGCACCTCACCGGGTGCGACCGCAGCCCCACCCAAGAGACGCCACCTGCACATACGCTATAATATAGAGTATGTGCAGGTGGCGTCTATATTCTATATATATATATATATATATATATATATATATATATATATATATATATATATACACAAATTGGATGAGGATGTCAAAAAGCGCCCTGCGCCATAAACTGATCACGCTACGCCCCTATGCTACTTCCGGTAAATTTGCAACTGTTTTTCAATAATTTCTGATCCGAATGTAAATTGATGTGGATCAAAATTGAACTACAAGTTGTCTGTATAGTAAACAGTAGGCCTAGAAATAAAACCAATAGTTGACAGTAAACATAGACTTCTGTTTACCTGATCAACAATTTCACATCCTGGTAGAACAAATGTTTTTTTGTCAGTCAGTCAGAATCTGAACCCAAATAACTTTATTGGCCAAGTACTGAATGTGTACACATACTGTACAAGGAATATGACTTTGAGTTTGAAATGTTTTTTTGTTTGTTCTCTCAGTACTTACACAGACATACAGCTAAAACAAGGACAACAAACCCGACTATAGATAGACATAGACATTTAACTATATTGCAGAAAACATATAATTATATAAATATGTATAAAAAGTATACACAATATATACAAATGTATATACAATGTAAAAGGGTTGGACATCCACTGGGTCTCCTGGCGCCGAGATGGACAGGAACACTGCCAAGAGATGGATACATAGAGATAGATAGGTGGATAGATCGATTTAGGGGAATTTTGTTTTGTAATAATAATCAAGAAATTAGAATAAAAAACTAAAAAATGTAACAATTAAAAAAATAAACATTAAATTTAAAAAAATTGTAACATACAATTAACCTAGAAATGAACAAAAAAAAAAACCACACAGATTTAGCAATAGGGAATAAACCTCCGTATCAACAATTCACATTCTGAGAAGTAAGAAATTGGGCAAGTTTGCATGAATTTCGATAAAATCCATACATATCATTGCTGTAATTCATTAAATCTAACATGCCAAATGCAATGTATCTTATACAGTATAGTGATTGATATGATTTTAATTTCTAATGAAATAATTGACACAAATGAAAACTGTCTGAAGTTGAGGGTGGGGCACAAATTAAGATGTGAGGATTTTAATGGGAGTGAAGTAACTATATTTTAACTAAGTACTGTATAGAGTAATGCACAAGAACGAACATTAAATGCTGGTGAAAATGCTGCTCTTGTTCAAGGAAGGGGGAAGTTTTGGATATTCAATATATTTTCGAAACAGCTCTAAATTAGAATGTGTTTGATTGACAAGCTGAAGGCACCACGGCCTCTGTTTGCCTCCATCTGAAAATATTGTCTGAGGTTTACCTACGAGCATTAGCAAATATAAAAACACATAATTTGGTCGAACATTTCCTTTGAATATGTTCACTGGGCTGATATGAACCTGACACCCACCAGCTATTTGATTAATTTGATACCCACCCAGGATCAGCTAGTAAAATGCAGTTTCTTTTGAGGCAGAGCTACCTCCGTGAACACTGACCTTGAAACGCAATCCACTCATTGATAGTACATTCCACTATGTGTCAAAATTAAGCACATCATCGCTTTCTCCAACTTGCCAATTCCGCCAAAATGATATGTAATCACTGTCAAATCCCAGTGATCGTGCTTACAGAGGGACTGCTAATGGATCCCGTATTTCTGGCCTCACAACCTCAGGTGATTCAGCCCCTTATCTGAGCCCTCACCAATCTGCCTACTTTAAAGACCAAATAAACCTGCAGCCCATTTGTTGCAAGAAGCTCTTAGTGGCCTCGAAGAGTCATTGATTACAAGATCATTGGTTTGGGCGGAGAAATCTTTCCGAAATCTTTATAATTTAACACGATTGCTTGTTGTTTCTTACCGATAGGAGCAACAAACTAGTTTCTCATTCAGCAAAACGCAAAATGCAGCAAAAATGCCTTAGAACATAGTTGTGGTTTGAATTTGTTTACCAAATTCAATTTGTTATTTGCTATGAATAGATACAATTATATATTTAGATATTTATGGATAAATATCCAGAAATAGGATTTATTTTAAATGGTAACCTCTTCTAATACAAACCCAGCCCACCCTACAATCATTTTTTCACACTGCACTCACCTGTGTACTGTGCGTCACGGATTCAAGGCCAATTCCCTACCATTTAATGAACCTGCCGATTGATTGAATCTTGATCTTTAGATAGCAGAAAACATGTTTTCAACAGTGCAACCAGCCTGCTGCAGAATGCTCTTGTGTGTTTTGTTGTCCAGGTTGCCGCCGGTGAAAAACACACTGAATCAGAGGATAAAAAGTCACAAGATCTTGTCCAACAACTCACACTCATTCAGTTCATTAAAGGTACATTAACCTCTGTCCCTCAAGAAGTACCGTAAGAAGATTGTTGATAAAAAATGTTGAGTCTCATATTCATTAAAAAGAAACAACTGGAAGATATCTCTGTCTCTTTTTGTTTTTCTTTCTCTTTGTTCAGCCTTTCCCAGAGTCGTCCTCCGAATGATGCGGAACCCCATCTACCTGCTGATCGTCCTTGCTCAGGTCTTTCTGGCGGGGCTGGTCGCTGGCATGGCCACCTTCATGGCCAAATTCACAGAGCAGCAGTTTACGCTGACCGCCTCCTTCGCCAACATGCTGATAGGTGAGCGCCTAAAGTCGTGCCGGACATGAATGTGTTTAAAGGATCTTACTACTGTGTCAAATTGAGTCTGAGCCCATTTACTAGTCAGCACATATTTGACGTTACCCCCTGATCATTTTCCTGATGATGGCTCACATTTATAGATTGTTAAAGGGGGCCTATTTATGCTGCTTTTCAAATGGTCTCTGAGATCCTCAAAATATTTTTTTGAATTTTTTTGCTGAAAATAACACTCAGGTTATGCATTCGAGTCATACTAACATGCCTCAAAACCATAGCCTTCCAAAATGGGCTGTTTCTATATGTGTATCTTTAAATGTAAACGAGCAGCCAGGCCCCTCGTTCTGTGAGCCAGTGGGGTTTGAGCTTAACTCTGGATTCCATTGTATTTACTCCATAAACTTTCATTGATTTCACCTTGTCAATACACTAAAATCTGTTTCTGAACAAATTTGACGCGAGAAATAATCCAGTTGCTGAATCTTTACTCATATAAGATCTACAAGGACTCATTTAAGAGTTTGTTCTGAACTTTCCGCTTAGAGCACCGTAGGATATGGTGGGGCAATGGGCTTTTTTGTTTCAATCAATTACAGAAACTAAATTAAAAAAAATACATCTCCAGTTTTTTTTGGAGAAATGCCGAGCGGCTGCCACAGTGCCGCAGTCTACAGTACAGTCAACCTACCGTGAACACACACACAAACACATAAAGAAACACACGGCAGAATTAATTTTCAAATACATGCAGATATCTCGTCTGCAGTTTTGCCGCAAACAGTTGGTATTAATTCCTCTTACTTTCAAAAGATGTGTGCTGGTCTCTGCAGCCAACAGAGAACTTCCCATGCTCAGCTATTAGCTTCGATGCTAGCGGGCCTGATCGCGCTCGAGCCGCTGGGTGGAGTTACTCAGATGGAGGGCAGTGGAGCGCCCTCCATCTGAGGAAGGGGCTTCAAATCTGAACAGCTTCTGACAAATCAGAACAGCGGACCTTCCTCTTCTCCTCACAATCAGCTGTTTATTTTGTCTTTTCATCTTTATATCAGTACATCACCACATTAAAGGTTAAATCATGATAAAATATCACTTTGGTTGGAATTATCTGGGTTTTAGCAATGGAAACTGCTGCTTAGACCAATGGTGTCAATGTTGTTGCTGAAAAACATCTTAGGAAAGGACATTACCTGTCGACAATTAAGAGTTCAATGGAAAACAACTGTTTGGTTTTTTTTAACCTGTGCTGTCAGCATGCTGGGCATACAACACAGAGTATTTGTATGCCATTTGAATCCAGGACAGAGTTAGTCTGCACGAGGAGTTCAAGTTCTCAACCTGCAATGCAACTCTTTATTAATTCTTAAATCATCAAGAACTGCTGCAATAACTCTGTGTTAGGCCCACGGCCTCCCAGCGCCACTAGAGGACGCCCTTGCCCCATCTGCAGCTCCCTACTCGAGCCCAATTGGACACACCTGGGATCAATTACCTGCATCACTCTCACAGTATTTAGTCTCAGCTTCCCAGTCATTCCTTGCCAGACCATCAACTAGCTTACCCGAGTTGTACGGCTCCTTGGCTCCTTGGCTCCTTGGCTCCTTGGCTCCTTGGCTCCTTGGCTCCTTGGCTCCTTGGCTCCTTGGCTCGTGGACCCAGTCTGTCTCTCCAAATCCAGCCAGCCCGGTTTACCTGCCTGTCTCCACTCGTCGACCAAGGCTGTCCGTCCTTCTCCCTCCAGCCTGGTTCCCCGTCTCTCCACCCGGATCCTGGACCCCTTCTCCTGGTCATCATTGTCCCTGCCCAGCCCTGCTCCATCCCTACCTGACCGGGTCCCCCTGGCCAGCTCCACCGTCCAGGCTAATAAACAACCTTGGCCTGCCTCCCGTCTCCCTGTGTCGTGCGTTTGGGTCTCTCCTAGCGCTGGTCGTGACACTCTGTCCTGTGGATGACCTGTAGAATGACAAGAGCACAGTTTTGGTTATGGAGAGCCACCACCAACCCCCCTCTTTGGCGAACTATTTATCATGTTTGGGTCTATAAACAACTGATCACTACTCCAAGAGGGGGAGAATCACCACGGTGAGACAAATAAACATAGAAACAAACATTAACAGGAACATTGGATGACAACTGGTATTGAAAAACTGAATTAGGTCGGGGAAAACTGGAACTACAACTGGTCCCGTGGGCTCTTCCTGTCAAAGTTATGGCAGTAAATGAGGGAGGAGAGGAAAGCATCCCCGGTTGCTGGGGTGCACTCCAAGCAGGTGTGCGTGCGTAAGATGTCCACCGGTGAGTGTACATGACTTATCCCCATTGGTACTGGTGTAGAAGGTCGGTATTATTTTGCGGCGCCTCCAACCCCCCTGAACTCCACAACCCCGAGCCGCAGGAGATCCCCGGGTACCCCGCCCTGC
Source organism: Zeus faber (assembly GCF_960531495.2). Taxonomy (NCBI): domain Eukaryota; kingdom Metazoa; phylum Chordata; class Actinopteri; order Zeiformes; family Zeidae; genus Zeus; species Zeus faber. The sequence continues at coordinate 17,085,345 of NC_137200.1, forward strand.
AGTCGTGGCACATCGCAAGCCACCAGGCGCAAGCCGTCAGGACTCTGGCCAGGCCAGGAGGGGGGCCCACCTGACCGCCCCCCGGCCAACCACGCCCCCACACTGACCCGCCAGTGACCGGCCACCCCGGAAAACCCCAGTGCTCTGTGTGTTGTCGATAACTGCAGTTAAAATTGCGAGATTGGGGGTGCAAGTCTTTGGGTCGAACCCAAATCACTCGCACCTCTCCTGTCTCGCAGACCCTGGTCCGATGGAGTGTTGTTCGGAGTAGGATTGGTGTACCAACGTGTGTGTTCGAAGCTAATGTGAGTGGGATTAAAATTTTGAGACGGATGAGAAGCATGCTTGGGCAGGAGCGTGACAGGCAAGACGGCAGCTGCCAGCTGCATCCCGACCCACATAGCCTGCACCCCGCCATCCCACAAGCCCTCGGGCTATTGTGTGGTGTATGTGCTGAGTATGATTTTTGGCACTGGGAGAATCTTGTACGTTTAAAAAAAATCTCTTACGTTTAAAAAAAAAGCTTGCTGTTTTTAAAAAAACAGCACGCTTTTCAAAATAAAAGCAACACAGTGCGTGCACAGTATAAATACTTTTTAATTTATGTTGTAATTTACGACCTCACGCGGCCGGACAGGGATGCCCAAAGGGCCAGATTTGGCCTGTGGGCCGTAAAAGGCCCAGGTCTGCTCTAAGGGGTGGTTCCTCGGGGACAGGTTAAGCTTAATCTTAGGCTATTTCACACTTTTAATCTGGATTAAGTGAAATGGCTTTTCTCATTCATGGTTTAAAATAGTCTCAGACTATTTTAGTCTTGCCCTAGTCTGATTTCCAGTAGTAAGATAAAAGATAATCTGGGTCTAAGTGAATGTTTAAATGAAACCTGACCAGAGGGAGGTATATCTTTGGATAAATGCACATGGAGCCTCCAGGTCGACCTTGACAACAGAGGAAATGGATTATCTCGAGGAAGTCCAGCACCAAGACCAGACAGAAGGAGCTGACGAGTCCTTCATCACCTTAGTCCAGGACTTCCTAGTCGAGAACTCACTCATCTTATATGCAGCAATTTATCAGAGAGGCATTTTTAAAATTCTGGATTCATTTAAATGGGATTAGGTTTGTCCTGATGTCGAGTAAATCCTGTCTGATAAACTGCACCTTAGTAGTTGCATTAGCCCTACCAAGCACCAGTGAAACCATTAGCATAGCAGGAGACGGTGTGATTTATTTATGTGATGATATACTGGATAGGACACCAACAGGAAATAATATTGTTGCACAGCAAGATACTTAAGTACTTCACACAAGTGATGGGATCTACCAAAAGCTCAAAAGTTCAAAGGAGATATACTGTATCATGCAACTTTCAAAACACGAATAGTTGTTGGTTTTTAGGCTATTTGAATGGAATTGTTGGAGTTGTAGTTGAATAAAGATGGAGGTTACCTAGTTACCCTGCCCATTTAATTTAATCACAGTGACACGTCTTCCTCTACAGGAGGGGTGACCATACCACTGGCTGTAATGGGCACCATCCTGGGAGGAATCGTGATGCGACGGATGTCTCTGTCGGTAATGAGCGCCAGCAAGATGTGCAGCACGGCCGTCTTCCTCTGCCTGATCACTGGGCTTCCTCTCATCTTCATCGGCTGTTCCACACAGAGGATCGCAGGCGTCTTCCCGCCCAAGTACAGCAACCTCTTGATCTCCGTGTGTCTCCCATGTTGGATAGCCAATGGAGATAAATGACATCTTGTTGTAGTTATTTTGTGAGAGAAGATCACTGCCTGCTCTGCAATTGTGATGTTTGCTGTGTTACCAAAGGTTGTGTGCTTGTGTGTGTGTGTGTGTGTGTGTGTGTGTGTGTGTGTGTGTGTGTGTGTGTTTGAACATTTGCGCATGAATATATGCTGTTTGGATTTGGTTGAGCGTGTATTTGCGTGTGTGTGGGATCAGAATCTGGCTTTTTTGGCCAGTTACACTTAGATGTTCTGAATTTGACTCCAGTAAAGGAGAAAAATAATAAAAAAAAATTGTAAGAAAAATATTCAGATGCAACAAGTAAGACTTCATTAACAGTAATAATGAATATTTACAGAGTTTGAATATTTCCAGTGGGTAAATGGGGGAAGTTACAGGGATGCGGTAGAAAGAATACTTGCAGTACCTGTTCATAAGTGTGCGTACATGCTTGGATGTGTGTTGACAGTCAGGATGCCTTGGCGTGCAGCGCTGGCTGCATGTGTCCTCAAGATGACTTCAACCCGGTGTGTGGCTCCAACGGAGTGGAGTTTGTATCGCCCTGCGTTGCAGGCTGTGTCGCCATGGAGACGGACAACACCAACCACAAAGTGCAGGTGAACCCCATGGAGCTGCAATGCCAGGACAACCTTCAGGCACTTCTCGTCCACCGAACTCCTCTTCCACCCCTCCTTTCTTTGACCAGAAGCGTCTACTTTATTTGGGGCATTGGCCTCAGGTGCTGCTTGTTTTCCTCTGGCCTTACAGTATCTTAGGTCGTAGGCGGAACATTTAGAAAGGAAACAGAAGCTGTGAAGTCCGTCCACTTCACAGCTTCACTTCTGTTTTGCCCATTTCAGACAGATGACCAACACGTCTGCTGCACTCTCTGCAGACTTTAACACACACACACACACACACACACACACACACACACACACACACACACACACACACACACACACATATATACACATTGATGCAAACTCTCACCCTCAGCTGAAAGCAAATATAAATCTTTGATGTAAGCACATTTTAGTGTTACACAATTGTTGGGGCACAACAGCACAGCTAAAGAAGCGGGATACGTAAAAAAATAACAAAAAATAAAAGATTCACGAAAATAAATGAAAAAGACAAAGAAAAATAAAAGGTCATGTCCAAAACTAAAAGATAAGGTCCTATGCAATAACCAATCGATTACATTTTTTTTAACTATAATACAAATAGGTTGTTATTTAAATACCTTCAAAAAGAAATCAATGTAATTCAAATTCCATATGAAGCTATTATTTCTTAGACCCCGTTTCCACCTTGCATTAACTAACCTGCGTATCTGGATTTGTCATCTCGGGGTAAATGAGGGTTAATGCAAGGTGCGAATGGGATCCAATGACTCCTCATTTCTGTGTCTGAACCCTTCAACAGCCATCCACACTTCCCAAAATAAATTGCACAGCAATACACCAAGGACACTATTGTTCTACATACAATAGGAAATCAAGTCAAAGTCAGTTCGTTTTACATTTTCCTTTAAATCAGTTGCTGACAGACAACTCTTAGACTTACTTTACAATGATCTATATTTATTTTGCAAGCGTTTGAGGTGGGTGTCTGGCCTCTACTGTTCATCAATCCCAGTGTTCATCACATACTCAATGAGGTAGAAATATAGTGAGTGATGAGCTTGAATCCCCTCCACTGCATAGAAGGATGGATGGATGCAGGGGAGGTGGAGAGAGCGTGGCATTGCAGCAAGCAAGCAAGCAGGCAGCAAAGCAGGTAGAGCAGGAGGGACTGGCTGCTTAAATAGGCCGGCCAATAAGGGGCGGGAAAGCATGTGGCGCCATTGAGCTGTCTGACAGAACTAGCTACGCCTGGTTTACTTTCTCAAAGGGATGTGTTCACATGTGAAAACTAGACACTAAACTAGGGTGACGTCATTTTCAAACCCTCAAACCAGCATCCTAGTGTACCGCACGTTCATGCACACCCATATGTATGTGCTTTAGCACTCGCCATAGGCATTTTCATTAGGATGGCGGACAATTATTATTATTATTATTATTATTATTATTATTATCATTATTATTATTTTTTTTTTTTCATTTATTTAATTATCAGTTATATTTGGCCATCTCAATATTATATTTTTGTCAGCATTTCCACCATGCATGACTGAAAATGTATTCTTGCAGTGTGTGCAGAATGCAGCATTTTCAAGTAAAACATAATAATAATTATTATTATTATTATTTAAATTGTGGTTTAATTGTTGCAAGTCACAAATTCATTTTTTCGGCCTCCACAACACAAAAGCTGCAAAGGCTTAGACAAATGGCACGTTCATGCACACCCATATGTATGTGCTTTTGCACTCGCCATAGGCGTTTTCATTAGGATGGTGGACAATAATAATAATAATAATAATTATTATTATTATTATTATTATTATTATTATTATTATTTTTATTATTATTATTATTATTATCATCAGTTATATTTGGCCATCTCAATATTATATTTTTGCCAACATTTCCACCATGCATGACTGAAAATGTATTCTTGCAGTGTGTGCAGAACCCAGCATTTTCAAGTAAAACACAGTTATTATTATTATTTAAATTGTGGTTTAATTGCTGCAAGTCACAAGTTCATTTTATTCGGTCTCCACAACACAAAAGCTGCAAAGGCTACTTAAATGAATAAATCCAGCCCTTTCTGCAAAAGCAGGATTGTGTATATTTCGAAAGAGGAGTTGATGCAATCCGTCCTTTCACATACATAAGTCCAACCAGGCCACCAGGACGACCCATCACTCACCACACACTGCCACATGGTCTGTTCTGTAGAATCAATGTTGAATTTGCCACAGTAACACAAAGAATGGGATATTTTGATGTTCACTCGTTGTCTCCATGTTGAATGTAACCCCAAAATGCTCATAACCCACAAAGCTAAGCATTGACAGCTAGACAGAAAAATGTCAGAAAGTAGCCAAACCTAAAGAAAGCTGTTTGAAAGCTGTGTTTAAATCTTGTCTGCAAAAGGGGGTTTCTACGACAGAATGAACTTTCGAACCACCATGCTGTTGCATTTGATTCAACACGATAGGAGTGTTGTAGTACTGTTTCTTCAAAATATTCTACCAATTCACCTGTTAAGTTATTAAAATCAAAAATTTGCAGATGGGGTTTAATCTGAATCAGGAGTAAAGTCAGCTCCTTCTGTCTGCTCTTGGTGCCGGTCTTAGTCCAGATAATACATTTCCTCTGTCTTCAAGGGCAACCTGGAGGCCCCACGCCCATTAATCCAAAGATAAACCTGCCTCTGGTCAGGGTTAATTTAAACCTTCACTTAGTTCAAGTTCAAGTTCAAGACCTAGATATGCTCCAATCTTCCTTCTGGAAATCACATTTTTTAAACCAAGACAAGGGCAAGTCTGAGACTATTTTAAACCATGACTGATAAAGGACATTTCAGTGAGTCCAAATTAAAAGTGTGATTTAGTCTAAGATTAGGCCTAATCTGTGTCCACCAAACGGCCCAATGAACAGACATATATGAACACATGAAAACAAATCAGTAACATGATGATTTGTTATGACTTTACTTCTGCCAATGATATCATTCTTCCGCTCCCTCCACAGAATTACACTTTGTGTCAGTGTGTGGGTGGTGGAGTTGAAGGTGGAGGTGGCGGCGGAGATGGAGGTTCTGCGCTGCCGGGGACGTGTGGCAGCAGATGTTCCCATCTCCTCTTTCCCTTCCTCGTGCTGTCAGGACTCACCCTCTTTATCGGCTGCCTTTGCAAAACCCCCTCCTTCATGATGGTGCTCAGGTAGGAACTCTCGGGAAGGACAGAGGCATAAACTGACATGTCGAATGACAGAAAACATTTTGTTGTGTGTAAAATGCAAATCTTGAATGGAAACGGCTGAAAAAAACCTCCAAACTGCAAATCTTTTCACTTATAAAAGTTTATATTAAGATCACTGGGTTCTGTATCTGTGTATCTGTACCTTGTTCAAGAGTTATGAATAATAATAATAATAATAATAATAATTATAATAATAATAATAATAATAATAATAATAAATATAGCTGCAGGCAGCAACGCACGGGTTCCAACTTAGTCGTGTTAGGTAAGAATTATAGTTTTTCAAGTTCGCATTCATTACACCATCAATTTGTTTCGACACCAATTACACATTCTCCCATGGAATGTGTAATCCCATGGAATCTTTACATCAGCATTACTTCTGAAATGTGTTACAGTTTTCCGAGTTTCCATTTAATTTAATGAGTCCTGGTGACGCGAAATTACTATGATTCAAGATTCAAGATTCAAGAGGTTTATTTGTCACATACATATACATACTTTCATTTATATATGCAGTGAATGTCAATGCAATGCACCCGGTGAATACACACATGTTCTAGACTGAACACAGTAGCTACCTAAGAATTTCTACTTGACTAACTAACTTATTCCTGAAACGTAATGCTGTAATACTATGAATACTATAAAATAAAATAAAATAGAGAGAATAAAATAAAATAAAATAAAACAAGAACTCAAGGGTATTGCGGGGGGGGGGGGGTACAAATAGATAAAGGTAATAGGCTTATGTATATGCCATAGACTTATATATATGGGATGGGCTATTTTTGTATATACAGATATTTGCATTAAAGTGGCATGTAAATAATGTGAAGTAGTGTTTGTGAGATAAACAGCAGAGTATACAACAGTACGGCGCAGCAATACGGTAACACCGAACAACCCAGAACAGTTACACAGCATGCGGTACAGCATGCTACATACAGTACAGTAAGGTAGTGGAGCCTATGTGTGTGGCTCAGTGAGGACCCCTGGTGAGGTCAGCATTGACAGTTCTTATGACTTGCGGTAAGAAACTACGTCTCAGTCTCTCTGTTCTCGCTGTGTGACTGCGAAGGCGCTTGCCTGACCGTAGCAGCTGGAACAGTCCACTGTTGGGGTGATGAGGGTCCTTCATGATCCTACGGACTCTGCTACTACACCTCCTTTTGTATACATTCTGCAGGGACGGGAGGGTAGTTTCAGTGGTACGTTCAGCTGAATGCACCACCCTCTGCAGGGCCCGCCTGTCCTGAGCAGTACAGTTCCCAAACCAGGCAGTGATGTTGCCTGTCAGGATACTCTCCACTGCTCCACAGTAGAAGGACTTGAGGATCCTCACTGAGACCCGGAATTTCCTCAAGGTGGTAAAGACGCTGTCTCGTCTTTCTCACCAGAGTGTCTGTTTGTAAAGTCCATGTTAAATCCTCTGTGATGTGGGCTCCCAGGTACTTGAAGCAGCTCACTCTGTCAACAGAAGTCCCATTAATCACCAAGGGCGTGTGCATCCTCGATTGTAATCCTCGCCTAAAGTCAACAATCAGCTCCTTAGTTTTGCTGACGTTCAGGTGTAGGCTGTTGTCCTGGCACCAGAGTGACAGGTCAGCCACCTCTTCGTGGTTGGCCTTCTCATTGCCGTCGGTGATCAGGCCCACGACAACGGTGTTGTTAGCAAACTTGATGATGGTGTTGGAGCTGGACCTGGCCACACAGTCATGTGTGTACAGGGAGTATGGTAGGGGGCTGAGGACATGGGGGATCCTGTGTTCAGAGTGAGGGAGCTGGACATGTGCTTCCCCACCCTAACCACCTGGGGCTGGGCTGAGAGGAGGTCCAGGATCCAGGCACACAGTGGAATATTCAGTCCGAGCTCCTTCAGCTTGACAGCCAGTCTGGTGGGGACTATGTTATTGAAAGCTGAACTATAATCGTTGAACAGCAATCTCACATAGGCTCCCTTCCGGCCATCCAGGTGGGTGAGCGTTGTGTGCAGTACCTGGAAGACCGCATCATCCGTGGATCCGTTCTGCTGGTACGCTGGCCCTAACCCTAACCCTAACTGCAACGGGTCCAAGGTGCGGGGGAGGGAGGCACAGATATAATCCTTAATCAGCCTCTTAAAACACTTCATGACCACCGAGGTGAGGGCCACCAGATGGTTGTCATTCAGGCAGGCCGGAGAGGCCATCTTTGGGACAGGAACGACGGCGGATCTCTTGAAGCATTCAGAGCGCAGCGGATGGATTTATCGACCCACGGCTTCTGGTTTGGAAATATCCCAACTTTCACCGTGGGAACAATGCTGTCCGCTAACGTAGCCACGAAACTCACCGCAACGTCCGTAAACTCGCTTCTTCTTCTTCTTTCGTATATCATCAGATGGCCAACTCAGTGTCATATAGCCACGCCCTCGTCTCCAGTTCTAGGTCAAAAAGGCTGTATAGGGGGCAGCTGGTGATTATGTGCTCGGCAGTCTGTTCAGGTTCCCCACACTCGCATGACGCACTGTCGGATAGGCCCCACTTCTTTAGAGATGACTTGAAGCGCCCGACACCAGTACGCAGGCGGTTCAGCGAGGTCCATAGGTGGCGTGGCATGTCTTCTCCTTTTACACCTCCTCCTGGGTCCCGGATGTATTCTTGGATGCGGGAGGGCGCAGCTGTCTCCCACGATTGTCTCCAGGATGCTGCCAGCCAGGCGTCCTTGGACAAGTCGTCAGGGATCGACTGTAGCATCTCTTGTACTGCCTTGTTGTAGGGATGGCGAGACTTGAGCCTGCATGGTGGTGCCGGTGTTGTTGTGGCTTTGTACAGGATGTGCCAGTCGTTCTTCTGGGCTTTTCTTGCCAGGGCGAGGGTAGCTGCTTCCCGTCGGAGACTGGGTGGGGCGATACGAGCTAGGACTGGCAGGTAGGACACAGGGGTGGGTTTCAGACAACCAGTTACTATCCGGAGGGCGCTGTTGATGACAGTATCCACCTTGTTCGCATGTGGACTTCTGCTCCAGGCAGGGGCACAGTATTCCGCTACGGGTTGGACCAGAGCTTGCGTGGATATGCATAGGGTCTGGGGGGAAGCTCCCCAAGTCGAGCCTGCAAGGCGGCGGATGAGCGAGACCCTTGCGGTTGTCTTGGCCTTCACTTCATCCAGGTGCTGCTTGTAGGACAGCGTCCGGTCCAAGCATACGCCGAGGTACTTGGGGGCTTGCTGGAACTCCAGGCGGATGTTGCCAACATGCACGTCCAGTTCCCTTCTTGCCTCCCGGTTGTAGAGGTGGTAAGCTGCAGACACTGTTTTGCCCATGCTGAGCTGAAGGTGCCACTTCTGGAGGTAGTCTGCCAGGATGCCCATGTCTCGGTTGAGGCCTTCTTCCATAGTCTTCCATGTTGGGCATCGAAGCATGATGGCCAGGTCGTCCGCATAGCCGTACTTCTTGGATGTTGTGTCTGGCAGGTCGTGAATATAGATGTTAAATAACATTGGTGAGAGGCCAGAGCCTTGCAGGACACCGTTCTTCAGCCTTCTGAGCCTGCTGGTCTGGCCATCGCTGGTTTGTAGGATGAAGCTATGGTTATGCAGCATCCACATCTTCTGCTTCTGGGTCCATGAGACCAGCAGTTCTTCTTTCTGTTTCCACCGTAAACGACTGCCAGTTCGCCTCCCTGAAGTTCTCCTGACCGGTTTGCCAGCTACCAGCTGAACTAGGGATGGTACTTTGATGATGGATGGCCGGTGGTGTGAGCGAGGGAACCTGTCCAAGACACGTCTCTCCGGTTTCAGGTCGTTACTGCGGCATATGACAAAGGCCAGATCTGGGTTAGTGTAAGAGTTCCAACATGCAGAGCAGAAGCTTGGGGGCTCCTTTGGTCGTACAGCAGTAGTGCCTCAACGTTAGAGGCCCACTCACTCAGTGCTTCTCCATCCTGTGATGTGTGTTGGTAACCCCAATCCTTATGTTGGCAGTTGAAGTCACCTGCATAGATGGCAGGAGCAGTCACGGATGGAAGTGATGATGCAGTCAGCGCTGTTGGTGGGGGCTTATATACGTTCACGACAGATGTTTCTTGGATTTTGGTGGCCAGCCACTCGATGTTGCAGCCAGGTGGAGATTGGCTGGTGGCTGCCCAGCTCAAACCATCTCGGACGAAGGTTGCCATTCCATGCTTCTTGCTGTGGATGGATCCAGCGAGGGAGAACCCAGGAAGCTTGAGGTTTTCATCTGACACCCAGTGTGTCTCTTGCAGGAGGACCGCTGCCACTTTGTTGGAATCGGCGAGATGCCTGATGACTTCGAGTTTGGCGATGGTAAGGCCCTCGACATTGAGTTGGAGCACCGACAGACCTTGGTTATCAACGGTGGGGGTGTCCGCCCGTCCTAAAGAGGATGTTCTCTGCCTTGGTTTTGGCCTTGGCTTGTACCTTGGTCTGCCAGCTTGATGATTCTTTGGCGACATTCGTTTCGTGAGTTGGTCTTGCACCATTTCTCACTACTCACAGGCGAGGCCTCGTGAAGGCTGTCGTCTTCTCCCCCAAACTCGCTGAAGTCACTTGAACTTGATTGGAACATGTCCCAGTCGATGTCAGTCAGAGCGCCCTGAAGCGCAGCCTCTGATTGGTCCGTCCACCGGTTCACTTCCCTCGTCACCACCAATTCTCGCGCAATCAGAGGCCTGTAAATGAGAACCAGCGAAATCGTGGTGTGATCTGATTTCCCGAAAGCAGGGAGCGAGACAGTCTTGTATCCATTCTTGTATGGTGTGTAGCAATAGTCCACACTTCTATCTCCCATGGTGGCGCATGTGATGTGTTGGTGGAAATTAGGCAGAACTTTTTTAAGGTTTTTAAGGCAGTTAAAGTCCCCAGTCACCAACACAGCCGCGTCGGGATGTTTGTTTTGAAATCCGCACAACACATCATACAGGTCCAACAGTGCTGTGTCGGTATCCGCTTGCGGTGGAATATAAACGGCTGTGATAATGACCATGCTGAATTCCCGGGGGAGATAAAATGGACGGCATAAGATGGTCAGCTGTTCCAGGTTCGGCGAGCAGGAGCGGGAGAGAGACTTGGTGTTGTTGGGGTTACACCAGCGGTTGTTTACCATGAGGCAGACGCCTCCACCTTTAGATTTCCCTGACTCCCATGATCTGTCGCCGTGGAACACAGAGAAGGACTCGGCTGGATGAATGGCTTCATCCGGCACCAGCAGGTTCAGCCATGTCTCGGTCAGGTAGAGGACGCAACAGTTTCTCGTATCCCTTTGGAATTTAATCCTCGCTCGAAGTCCAGGGCAGGCGACCGCAAGGGGAGGCGCCATTATCATCACGATCCACTTGTTGCATGTAATTACTCCTAAAAATTAGAAGGTGTCCGTCTACTAGTGCACAGAGCCCTGTCTCACGGTGTCTCTGTGGAAGGTAATCACTCCGTGTGGAAGTTCCCAACAACACGGTTCCATTCAAAGGGACTGAACACTGCATGTCCCTCAGAGACATTTCATCAATTTTTTACATAAAACGGGCACAATTGGGACCCATTACTCTGGAGCTGCAAGCGAAAACAGTCCAGAACATAATCTGTGTTTGTGTCCTTACACATGGAGTTCCATTTGTGAGGACACAAACAAGGAATATGTTTTTGACTGTTTTCGACTCCGACAGTTTGTATGGACGTCACTGCATGTTGCTGTTCTGGCGTTTGGTTTAAATATCCCTGAAGAACAGTGTTTTAGGAATAATGATCGTTCCTGCAGTGTAGGTGCAAAAGAAAAGGTCGGTTCCTACAATGGTTCTAAGAACTTCCGTGGTGCTAAAACATCTTCTTTGAACGATTGTAGTTTTCGGGGTTTTGTAAACCTCAGCACAAATTAGTTTTCCGAGTTTCCTTTAAATGCAGCACCGGCTCAAGCTGTCTGTCTAGATGTCGTACTTGGAAGTGGCTGCAGAGGAATGAGTTCCGAGAGACGACACTTGGACTTATATAACTTCGGATGATGATTTCACAAATTTCTGCTCCGAATGGAGATCGATATTGATCAAACTTGAATGTCAAGACAACTGAAATGTCTCGCTTCTAACAAGGCCTCAACCATGTCTGTGCATACGCAGAGCAATAACCACAGGGTCCACCCCTGCAAGCTGGACCCCTAATAATAATAATAATAATAATAATAATAATAATAATAATAATAATAATAATAATAATCTCTATGTTGTCTCATTTTACAGGACAGTAACTCCAGAGGACAAATCGTTTGCAATGGGGATTGAGTTCATGCTTTTCCGGGTTTTGGGTGAGTGGCCGAATCTAGATTCAAGAACATGAGTTGCGCAAAATTCAGTAGCAAGGGAGTAGTACAACAACAATGCCTTTCAACTCTCCCAAACAGTTTGATAAATTCTCATAGAATCCGAAAATCTTTCATAAAATCTTAGCGACATAAAGGAGGTGGAATCAGAATCCTGAGATGGGAGGATGCAGGCCAGCTTTGTCAGCATGGTTTAGACCCTGGGGGAATAAATGACTGCATAGTAGAGGGGGTGTTTTGGAATACAATGCTATTTTTTTTGCCCCACCTGGTAGAGTGCGCCATTTTCAAGGATGAAAGTCCTTGCCGCAGGGGCCAAGGTTCGATTCCGGCACGAGGCCATTTGCTGCATGTCATCCCCTCTCTCTTTCCTGTCTCTCCATACTGTCAAAACATCTTATAGATACATATATAGATCCCTCCTGTATGCTAAATAGTGAAATGGGAGATGGACCCCGTTTACATTGTGCTATTCTAGCCACCACGGGCCAAGCAAGGTTTGGCTGTCCTGCACAGACAACCTGATACCTCAACATTCCAGAAGACCCGATCTACCACCTGGATTACTGCTGAATAAATCCTTCAGTCAAGTGAACAATGAATTTGAAAGTACCGACTCAGCGTTTGCTAAAGAGCGTTTGACATGGCGATCCATCAATCCGTGCTTAGAAAATTGTTGCTTTGCACAATATCCTCTGACAAACTGCTCTGAAACTAACAGCTCACAATGCTCGGAAAATGCTTGGAAGAGTCTGGCCTGGAGGACAATGTTGTTTGGTGGAATTCTACAGTGTTACTTTTCCCGTTTTCGCGATTGAACACACACACCCACTCCACTACCTCACCCACAAGGTTACCTTCTTAAAGGGGCAAGGCCCAGCTTATAACACTAGGAGGTAGTGGTACTGGATGATAATTTAACCCTTAACATCAACTTTACCCACAGTAGTCCCTATTTCGCACCATCCTTAAATGGATCCTTCCCCAGTGGAAAGCAACTTAAGGCGGAGGAGCAATGTCTATGAGTGCATACTGTATGGACTTCTCACAGACATGTGACAAAACACATTTGCAACTGAAAAAAGTGTTATTTTGTTAATAGAACTGTGTAACCAAAAACCAGTGCATCAGTGTACTTCTCAAACCAGAACAGGGTTCATCACAGCTTACAATATTACGACTCTGGAACACTTATTTTTCCCCTTTCTTTCTCTGAGAATGACAGCGATATTTGGGCTTATTACCCTGACGTGCTTCAGGTTTCTGAGAGTACAGTTATCCCTGAACGCCGCCATTTCCCCTCGGTCAGTTTGCTGCAGATTTATTTATTTGTTGTTTATTGATTTATTTATTGATTTGTTTGTTTATTTGTCTATTTATTCATTTGTTTATTTGTTTGCTTGTTTGTTTGTTTGTTTGTTTGTTTGTTTGTTGGTTTATTTATTTATTTTATTTATTTCTCGCTGAATGAGGTGACACTTGGCTTCTCTTGCAGAATTAAACCTGGTCGAGCCTAGTGTTACCTTCTAGCTTTCACGAGTCAGAGACTGGTTGGTTGGGAGGCCTCTGGTGTTGCGCCAGCTCGTTTTGGCTTAACCTGGCTCATAACTGGTAACAAACTTTTTACCAAGAGTCTGGCCAACTCTTCCGTCAACTGTGCCACTTTATTTCGGTACAGCAGCAAACATAATGCACAGCTCCTCTGTGGTGTTCTCCGCTCTTTTTCCTGCTAACTTGACTTTTCTCTCCTAGCATCCTGCAACTCACTGTGGCTGCAGCTGAACACACGTGCCACTTCACTACGTCACCTGCACTGGTTACCCACAAGGCCACATTCTTACAGGGGAAGGCGCAGTTTGTAGCAACTATGATTAAGGGAGGCAGCCTTTGCCCAAATTCAAGTCAACTAATACAGCCTCACTTTGGTTCCATTCAATTCAGCTCAATTCTTGCGATTCTGTGAGCCTTATTAGAATTACCCATGTGTTGTTTAAGCGTCCCCCCCCCCCCTCTCTTTTTTCTCTCTGCAGCCTTCTTTACTGCACCGGTTGTGTACGGCAGTGTCATAGACACCACATGTATTCTGTGGAATAGAAAGTGTGGAAAGAGGACTTCCTGTCGCTACTACGATTTGGACCGCTTCAGACAAAGGCAGGTCAATCCAGACATCAGACTACGACAGGGATCCATGTGTCGATTTTGGCCAATACTTTTTCTTTGTTCATTTGATGACCCATGAGCCATGGTCCATCTTTAATATCTATACACCCTGAACAAGACTCTTTCTTTAAAGACTTGAACCAATTCAAGACCATGCATGCCTCAAAGTCATTTCATGGTTTTCCAGTCCATCTAGTAGATTCACTAACATCCAGTGACACAAGGATTTAAATTTGAAATTGAAAGAGTCAATGATTGGACAAATATCCTTCAGAACCTTCATTTTAGCCGTCTCAGTGTTGGGACCAAACCCCAGGAAACTATCCAAGTAATCATTTAATATTACAAAGCTTTTGTAGCTGCTTTTCACTTTCTGATGTTGAGTTAAAGTGAGTGAAAGAGTAATAGTAATAGAAAGAGTAATAGCTTAAATTGTACGTGGAAAATGCATATATATATATATATATATATATATATATATATATATACACACACACTATATATACTATATACTGTACACTATATACACTATATATACTATATACACTGTATACATCTCATCTCATCACCGTTCTCAGTCTCTCTCGTTCCCGCAGTCTGTCAGTATTCACTACACTTGCAATAGCCACGCCCCTTTACTGTGAAATAACACTATATACACTATATGTACTATATATACTATATACACTGTGTACCGTACATGTGATCTCATCACCTTTCTCAGTGTTATTCTGGCAGTCTGTCAGTATTTACTACACTAGCGTTCGCAATGGCCACGCCCCCTTACCGTGAAATAACTCGGGTCCTGGCTTATCGACCAAGGTTATAGGAAGGGAACTCGGTCGTTAAGTGAGGAGTACCTATATATATATATATATATATATATATATATATATATATATATATTTATGTGTGTAAATTTCATCTATCAATAATATATATATATATATATATATATATAGGTCATTTACATATATCAATTATATTAAATTGGTAAATGACACATATCAATGATATATAGGTACATTACAAATATGTTATTTTGCATGTAATACCACGTGTGATTATTATTTTCTTTGAGATCATTTAAATTGAAGTGTCCAGTATAAAGCAAAAAAATGTTAAAGATGACTTAGATGCATTTAAGTAATAAAGTCCGTTACAAATGCTTTCGATCTTTTCTGATGGACTGTTTTTATGTTCCATCGGATTTTGTCCTCAGGATGATGGGTCTGCAGTGTGGGCTTATCAGTGGGGGACTGGTCTGCTTCCTGATTTCCTTGCTGGTTCTCCAGAGAAAGAAAGGAAGTTGGGACCAAAAGGCAGGAAGTGGAAGAGG
Source organism: Zeus faber (assembly GCF_960531495.2). NCBI lineage: Eukaryota > Metazoa > Chordata > Actinopteri > Zeiformes > Zeidae > Zeus > Zeus faber. The sequence continues at coordinate 17,100,776 of NC_137200.1, forward strand.
ATACCAGCTGGTCAACAAAGAAAGCAGCCCTGAAAGCAGCCCTGAAAGCAGCCCAGAAAAAAGCTCAACCACGGAGCAGACAACGGGCAGATCAACACTTTATCACAATCCAGAGTGAGGCCTGTCCACAACCATGCTCACGCAACTGTGAATTGAATTGAAAGCTCTTGCAGCAGTATGCAGAAAGGGTGAAGGACGTATTATTAATATTTACACTGATTCTGCATATGCTCATTGAGTGTGTTATCTGTTTGGAGCAATATGGAAACAAAGAGGGTTTAAGAAAACTGATGGCACAGCCATTCTACATCCTACTGAAATGTATGACTTACTGACAGCGTTGCTGTTACCAAAACAGGTGGCGCAGTCAGGCACATAAGAAAAACAATGACTGCGTAATTGTTGGCAACAATATGGCAGACGAAGCAACGAAACAAGCTTTAAAATGTGCAACAGAAATTCAAGTGCCACTAATTATACCCGAGGCGGTGCCAAGCTTAGATGATATTATAAGAATGCAGGAGAAGGCGGGTGTGTATGAACACAGTTTGTGAACGAAAATAGGGGCCAAGCGGCTGAGGAAGGCCTGTGGAGGCCACAGGACAGACAATTTATGGCACCAACGGCATTACTAGGAATTCTCATCACCGAGGCACATGGCTTTGACCATTGCTCCAAGGGGGAAGTGGTAAGGACCTTCAATCAATGGTAGACGCGCGTCTGGCTGAATGTTAAGTATGTGCCCAAATCAAAGTGCAAAAAGGCATCACTACACCATTAGGACATATTCCGACACCAGAGGGGCCCTTTAGACACTTACAGATGGATTATGTGGATATGATTAAAAAGGTCAATTGTAAAAGGTAAATGTATGCTGGTGATAGTAGACAGATTCAGCAGATGGATGGAAGCTGTTCCATCAGCAGACTTAGCAGCAGGGACAGTGATAAAGTTTCTGACTAGAGAAGTAATACCTCGACTTGGTATTCCAGCATAGATCAGCTCAGATAACGGATCATCATTTATACAGAAGGCAGTGAAAGAAGTGATGCAGCACCTGATAATAAAGCCAACGCTTGGACGTGTGTATCACCCAAAGAGAGTGAATTGCTGAGAGAGTGAATTGCACGCTTAAGATGAAAATAAACAAAATCTGTGCAAGCACGAAACAAACCTGGTTGGATAGCACTAATGAGCTTCCACATGCAAGCGAACCAAGAAACACATCTAACCCCCATAAAATTCTTCCGGGTCGACCCATGCCTGTGCCTGTGTTAGGTGGACCACGTAAAGGTCCAGAACAATTGCAAATGAAATTAAGAGTATATATCAGACAAAAAATTGCAATACATAGTGATATACCAACAGGAAAAAAACTTCGTCCAGAGCCAGACGAGGAGTGACCAAGGCAGATGGAACCTGGAGACTATGTCTACCTGAGAGTCTTCCAGAGATGGTGGAACGTGCCAAGGAGGGGGGGGGGGGGGGCGCCCTATACACTGATTAGAGCGATGGCAACTGCTGTTTGGGTAGAGGGAAGCACCACATGGTATCATCTGAACCACTGTACTTAGGTACCGCGAGGGGCCATTAGACCAGACCATGAGTAGGAACCAGACCCTGATCCTGCGGTGAACAGGGAGCCCCCCGAGGATCCCAGGGAAACCGGGTACGGAGAGCCCCGGAGGAGCTCGCGGAAGGGGAGAACAAACCCTGTCTCCAGACTATTTGGTTACTCAGGTGGCTGTTGATCAGCTGCGGAACGTGGTGAATCCTGCTGACTCAAGAGACAAAAGTGGAGGAGACCCAAATTGGAACCTCACCACTGTTAACTTGGACAACATCCTGGCCTAACAACCGATTGCACAAAAGGAGGGTAACTATGAGACACAAGGCAGCATAATAAAACCAGAAAAGGAACACGTATCTTGGCAGGAGAGAGCATTGGCGCTTACAGCAGACAACATAACCCAAGTGGATATGCCCATCTTACAACACGTACCAAATTACCTGAATCAACGGGTCACAGGAATAAAGGACAGGAAAAAGGAAATTTGGCTGTTTGGGAGTGTGGCACCCGACAAGATAAATAATATCTAAAACTGACAATGAGGGCAATCCCACCGTAACAATATTTGACTTAACCGTGGAACAGAATGGACATATGTGACCCACCGCATACTTTAGGGTCATTTGGTGGCTTTCGAGATTTTGCATCATTTGAAAGTGGAGCATCAGAGCTTCCAAACAAGGTGTCACTTGTGCAAATCAAGCAAATATTTTTAAAGCTATGACTTGTTTATGACAAGGGTCTGGCAAACTGTGTTTCTGAGATAATCACCTTCAAAGTTTTCCCCCACACTTGGCTTCATTCAGCCAGCTCCCAGAATGCAAATGGTTGGAGGACCAACACAGCCTAGCTACTTGTCACATGGCTACTTGACACCCTGCTGAATGGGGACTTGACACCTGCTGAATGGGACAATCTCTGCATTGTTCTTGTGTTTTGAAGGAATGTTGAACAGCGTCATCGACACAGCGTCATGTTTTTAAAAAGGCATTTATTTAACAGAAAGAATATACAAGTTTTATAAAAGTGAAAGGAATTTAAAAGAGACAACACAACAAAATGTAGAATCAATCAATAATATGAGTCTCTGTATATCAGCCTCGGTTTGTCATTAAATATATAAATGTGCGTATGCCAAATATCTTCAAAGTTGTTAGACTAATTATGTGGGCTAACTCCAACCCTACCCCATCTACACTCTCAGAGCCTGTTTGGGGCCTCTTTTCATTTCCTTTTGCCCCTGACTGCATTTGCAGGTAAACTTGGGAATCTTGTCCATTGCTACTTGTTCATAATTTGCATGACCAATCTCAACGGACTTCATCACGTCTCAACTTCTTCCGTTGTAACAACGGGCGTATCGTCGGTCTCCTCCGGTGGTTCTTGAAAATATTTAATTTCATCGCAACACAACAACACAAGTTGAAATCCGCTGTTTGAAATGTTCTACAAGTCCGGGATAACACTGGTATCAGATTCAGGCGTTAAATGCGGAAAATTAAGTCCGGTACGCGCTGCTATCACTGGCTTGGATCTATTGCACTGGTCAGTTTAAGGTCCGCAATATGATTTAGAGCTTCCGCCACCTGCTTCTCGTAATCCATAACAACACGGAGATGAAAGTTTTCACAGACAAGTGAAACTGAAGGATCCTCATCTTTTTAACGGAAGTGATGTATGCATGACTTCTTCGGCGGTATACGTTGGGATACGCCCCCTCCACAATGATGTCTCTGTGTGTGTGTAAAAGTAGTACGATTTAAAGGTTGAACTCTATCAAAACGGTTTCACATTGTGACTTCACATCACATGGAATATGGAGGAATGATCTTTACCTGGACGGTCGCTTTAAGGGAAACAATCGATTGAGCTCTTGAGAACATCTCTGATCCAACCCTTGTACAAGTAAAAACCAACGTCGGTCTGCCTCTTTATTTAAAACTACCGACTGGCAAACTGCAGATTAAAGCGACCCTTTAATTTCTGTAACATTACCTGGCGTCACAAACAGGATCGAACTGCGTCCAGGAGGACCATCGATGACGGGGCCGGCATAAACTAAAATCCTCGTTTGGAGGACTGTCCTTCGGCGGGACTCCAGGGCGCCGCCTCGATGTACGTTCTTGATAGCGACTGTTAAAAGTAGCCTTGGAAGCTGTAGAGTGCAGTCAGGGACTGTTAAAAACAGCTTTGGAAGCTAAACGAATTGTGAAATCGCCCTCACGGGTCTTATAGACATATAGAGTGCAGTCTGGGACTGTTAACTGAATTTCACAATGGGTACCAGTAACAGTAAAGCGCTAAGGATCAACAAGTTAGGGAATCGAAAGAATGTTACAGCTTAGGTTTTCCAACAGGAGAAAGCTTTAGTTTTAATCAGCTACAGCAGTTGAAAGTTAGACTACAAGACAGAGAAAAGAAATAGAGACCAATACAAGACCAATTCGCTGGCTTTTGGAGAGTGGATAGAGGAAGGTAATAATAAAGAAAAGAAGCAGGGAGAGGATAAGGGACAGATAGATGAAGGTCACAGAAAGAGAGAGGGCCAGGAAAAGAGACAGGAAATGTGGAAACAATCAGCACCACCACCACCACCATATGATGCGAATCAATGTACTTCTTTCTATCCTGTGTTACCAGCCGGAACTCCCCTAGATCTGGACCTGGACTCCCATCCTCCCATATGGCGTCAACCTCCAAATCCACCCAACCTTGTCCTTATTGACGAGCCTAACATCATCAAGGCAGAAATACCAGTGGTCGACATCGACAGCGACGACAACAAGACACCACAAGCCTACGCTGGATGCCTGGAAGGTGATTTCCGCAACCACAGTGGACTGGTGAAACCTGAAAACAAGGGGGCACCTCTCCTGACACCATATGTGGCCCACCGCAACAAAACCCGCCATCTCAGGCATTTCTAAAATCACCAAGAGCAGTTAAATAAGTTTTAAACTTTTTTTTGAAGGAAAATGCGATTTTTCCAGATTCGTGTTCCTTTGTGTTTTTCTTTATCTCTCAACGTATTTTCAAAACTGAGTTTGATTTATAAATACTAGAAAAATGTTAAACCATGGAGTTGCATATTCCCGTTAGATCACATGGGGAAACGCAGTTCACTTACCGAGCCGTGTAGTATAATTTTAAGGTTATTTTTAAGGGAATCAATGAATAAGTAAACATGTCTTTGTGTTGAGTATGCCACAATTAGACGCAGATGTGGAAGGCAGGACGGCGTCTCATTCCATCAATCACCTATAGACAAGAAATGTAAAGGTTTGGGGAATCAAATCAACCTCATGAAATATATGTTTGTATGAAGACAAGATATAACATGTTTAGTTATAATATGAGTAAGATATGACTTATTTAGACATAATATAAACAATGTATTAGACAATGTAGTAGACAATATAAATAAGAGTGAATGCATGTCTCGACAGAGAGGCCTCTGTAAAGCCAGAGAATGGGGGCTTTCTTTGAGTGACATGTGACCTCTTTCCAAGGTAGAAAGGGGTATTAAGTAAGTAATAAGTAATTGAGAAGAATATATAACATTGTAAACCAAATAGTTTTTCAGTGTACTCTGCAGACCTCACTCAGACTGGTGATTCCGGAATAAAGAGTCTTATCTGTGTATCCAATTTACCTCAAGTGCTGCCTATTTGTCTAAGAGTGGGGTTTTCTCCACAACAGACGCTGAATAATGCTGAACAATGCCAATCGATCCTTTCCTTTAAAGTGGCAGTCCAGGTGAAGATTATTCATCCATATTCCATGTGATGTGAAGTAACAATGTTAAAACCATTTCAACCATTAAATCGTACTACTTTTACACACACACACGTAGACATCATTGAGGAGGGGGTGTGTACCAACATATACCATCAAGTAAGAATTGCTGATGTCACCGATGTCACTTCTGTAAACAAGACGAGGATCCGGTTTCACTTGTCTGTGAAAACTTTCATTTCCCTGTGTTGTTATGGATTACGAGAAGCGGGTGGAGGAAGATCTAAATCACATTGCGGACCTTAATCTGACCAGTGCGATAGATCCAAGTCAGTGTTAGCAGCGCATACTCGACTTAATTTTCCGCGATGATAGTCAATTCTCCCACAGCGACGCTGAGAACGACAGCGCTGCTGAATCTGATATTACTCCGGTCTTTGAGAGCATTTCAAACAGCGGATTTCAACCTGAATGTAACGATGAAACCATATATTTTCAAGAACTACCGGAGGAGACCAATGATACAACCGTTGATGTTACAACGGAAGAAGTTGATGACGTGATGTCCGTTGAGGTTTTCAGATTTTCAGATTTCAGATTTCGGATTTGCCGAGACTCATAATGTTGATAGACTCTTCATTTTGTTGTGTCGAAAGACCAAATGACCCTAAAGTATGCAGTGGGTCACATATGAGACTCATCTATGGTCTGCATTCAACGGACTGGTGTTCCCACTCGGTGACATGTTGAAACGCTTGTTTGTCACCTGGCAGATGGCAACCTTTGCCGACACCATCCTCCACGCTGAACACGCCTACGAGATACACCAAAGGGACAAAAGCCGCGGATCAAAAGAAACAATGTGAGTCCCAGACCCAGATGACCATGCTTGCATGGTCATCATGGCCTCAGCAAAACATCTCAGGACAGACCCAATGAGGCAAAGGATTTTGTGGAAGCTGTCCTAATCGCCAATGTCGAGGAGGTCCCAACATGGGCCGCAACACCTGCTATTGCAGCAACCAGGAAGGACACTGGACTTGCGACTGTTCCATGCCACCACAGAGACGACCACACGGCAACCAGGGTCAAACAGGGAAATCAGGACAATATCAGAGTTGACCGGGAGGATGGGACCCCAGGGAACGACCCAAGCCATGGCTCTGCACACCCTGATCAGGTGACATATACACATACACACACAAATGTGAATATTGTGAATCGCACCGACACACACTCAATTACACCTGATGACATAAGTAATGACGAAATACACACGTCCATGAATTAGAATGCCGTTGTTGAGTTCCCAACCTTTGATTTATCTATTAGAAGTCACAGATTAACATTTTGCATTGACTCAGGAGCCTCACGCTCACTAATATCTGCCACCGAAACATCCGATAAACCTCCTTTGTCTGCTAAAGCATGTACCGTCATTGGCTGTAGCAATATTAGAAAATAATGACACTAAACTACACTACACTACACATATTTGGTGCAAAGGCTCAGAGACAGAAAATCTCAGCTCATCTCAGTTCTCTGTCTCTGGAGAGCAAGAATGAAGCCAGAAATCTGGGTGTAATAATAGACGCCGATCAAAATTTTAGAGCCATATCAATCACATCACAAAATCAGCTTACTACCATCTAAAAAAACATTTCCAAATTTCGAGGCTTTCTGTCAAAATCAGACTCTGAAAGATTAAACCATGCAATCATAACAAGTTGACTGGACTACTGTAATGGCCTATTCACCGGCCTCCCGAAATCAGCTGTGCAGCTGCTACAGTTAATCCAAAATGCCGCTGCACACGTTCTCACTGGAAAAAAAAAAAAAAAAAAGGTTTGAACACAACACACCTGTTCTTAGATGTCTATATTGGCTCCCTTAAAAATAGGATTGATTTTAAGATTCTGCTACTTGTATGTAAAGCTCTAAATGGCCTTGCACCTCAGTATATAAAATAAATGCTATTTATACACAAACCAGCAAGAACTCTCAGGTCCACAGGCAGTGGTTTTTTAACTATCCCTTGTAATCACTCTGAAGCGGGGGCCCTGTGGCTTCTGTATCTATGCCCCAAGTAAATGGAAATGGAAGAGGACCTGAGAGAGGCCCCCACACTGAACACTTTTAAAAGCAGGTTAAAAACCTTGCTGATCACAGTCTATGACTGACTTCTGTGTGTGTGTGTGTGTGTTCTCTATGTTGTGAGATTTGTGTGTGTGTCCTGTCCACTGTGAGTTCTGTTTATTCCGCACTGACTGTTCTTATGATTGCACAGACATTTTTTTAATTTCTTTGATTGTATTTCTTTGTAAAGCGCGTTGTATTGCATTGGTATGAAATACGCTTTATAAATTAGGTGCGACTTGACTTGACTTGACACATCGTTGTTTCACATACCGTATTTGCATCTTTATTTTGTCATAATTACTAGTATTTCATTTCATTTCATTTCATTTCTTGGGCCTTTCATTAATTTTCTTTATCTTTCATGTTTACATGTTGCCCCGAAGCCATCTTGCACGCACTGATTGAGGCCGCAATCTTCTGATCCGAAGTGATACGTGCACTGCCGGCTCTCCACCAAATAATGGGTCTTAATGATTGAGAGGGTTGGCGTAAGTACATACGAGCTCCCCCAATAACTTCATCCAAGTGCTATTTAAAGATGTTTTATTTTGAATACTGTGAGAAAAGATTCAAATGTAAAGTTTTGCGTTTTGTTTATTTTCTAAGCCAATGAGATCAGAGTTGAAGGTCAGGTGTTAGCAAGAAGTGATTGGTAACGGGGGAGAACGAAGATGCTACGAAAGAGAGAAGACATGTGGAGATGAGCTCCATGGCACAGCTATAGTTTACGTGAGTAAAACACTCGTTGAAGCATTACAACTGTAAATGTTTATAGACGAACAACTAGTGACTCTTGCAAAAGCATTGTACAGTCGTGTGGTAGTGTTATGTGAAGATATGTTGGAGAATTGAACTGAGACGCCGACGTGTATCTGGAAGCTAGCTCGGCTAGAGCTAGCTTATTAGTCGCGGACTTTACTTAAGTGTATCCTGCTCGGAAGCCTTCGATACGCATCGTCCGGACGGCCAAGTTAAACACCCGGAGAACAAGGGACAGAGGAATCGAGTGGACAGTGGACAACTCAGATCACCGGACATCTTGTGTGAGCTGTTTTTAAGACGTCTCTTCTTTCTACCAACTCGCTGTGCTCGCAGCAGCGGCGGCGGCGGCCATCGTTGCAAGCAAGTATTTATTTTGTCCTCAGAGCATTGGCGCGAAGCAGCCTGTGTGTTTGTGGCTTCTACAATCCCAAGCTTCAAATCAGGCCTGCGCCGTGGGACTCGGTAATATATGTATACCTTTCAATTGTTTGAAATACTGTTTCATTGGAACTCTGTACAATTTGGTTTGGTGGTCTCTGAAATACTATTCTTTGTTTATTCATATTCTTGTACAGATGTGAAAATATTTTTCCAAGTAAATTGTTAAACTTATCTGTATTGCAGTTTAATGGTTTATTTGCATTTGATGGTTAATGCATAGCCATAGCCTTTTCTTGAAGGTAAGTATTTAAATAGTATATTGAGTGAAGTATATAGATTGACTAAAATACTGAAAGTTAAGTTAAGGGCTAATCCTTTAAAAGTGAGGAATAACCTATTAGTCATAATAGTCTTGCTATAAAGTAATTAATACACACAGTTAATAGACAAAGTAAATACACACTAATAGTAAGAGATAACACTTTATTTAAAGAACTCAGGATAGTTACCGCTATTAATTGCCTGGAAAGGCAAAAGGCAAAGGGGTGCTACTGAGGTGTCTTGGAATGTGTGGCATCCCAAGACAGCCCCAAGTACTCAAGTCAGCGTCAGCGGTCTCTCCTTCTTCATCAACACATCAAATTCATCAAGAAACTACAAAGTGGCATCACGAACTAGGATCTGCTGGGCCTCATCTGCCGATGCTGCTCCAGCGAATAACCACTCTCAGGGTGAGTGTTTGCTCACAAATTGAGCTGTGTGTTGTTTTTGAAGCGGTAGTATTTTGGGCGGATAGACTGCACTGACAAGGGCAAATTGTGCGGAGATGGAGATGATGTGTTGATGTGTGAAGAGAGTTTCCATCTAAATTGGGGTTTATTAAGTTGTAAAAGATGTAAATAAGGGGAATAAGAGAATAATAAATGAAGAAAAAGATAATTAAGTTGAAATAGACAATAGAGACGAGAGAAATAAAAGATTAAGTTAAAAGTAAAAGATAAAGGCTTCAAAGATGTGGGGAAAGTAGAAGTAAAAAGTAATTGTAAAATGGCAGAACTAGTAGCCAAAAGTTATGTAAATAACCATGCAAGATTAACGGAGACAGGGCCCATATCTCCTTAAAAAGTACGACATGTGTAAATTATATGCTGCGTGAAAGTTGGCCGAATGAAAATACAATATAGTCAAATCTAGGTAGGTAAAACAAAGAGGAAATAACCCTGGCCAGGGGAATTGATTGAAAATAAAATTATATGAATGAAGATGAAAAAGATGAAAAGTGAAAAAGAGATAAAAGTTAAAAGTCAAAAGTAAGATGAAAAAGATGAAAAGTGAAAAAGAGATAAAAGTTCAGAGCCTAAAGTAAGATCAAAGGATGAAAGTGAAGCAAAAAGAGTTACAAGTTAAAGGCTTAAAAGATGAAAAATAAAGTTTGAGAAAAAATAGGGAAAAGCAGGGGAAAACCAGCCTAAGAGAATGAATGCACATCAACATGCATGCTGAAAGATTCTGATTAAAAGGATAATTTGTTAAAAGTTCGGCCAACGTGAAAATTTAAAAGTCTGGCCAAAGTGAAAATCTTGATGAAATTAGAAAAGTATACATGAGTTGACGTTAAAGTACAAAGTTAAGCGCTGTTGAAGTTTTTGGAGAATCAGATGTGCTGCAGGACAGACATGTCTTTTGCCTGTTGGGGTGTGAGTGTGCCTGTGTGTGTGTGAGAGTGTGCCACGACTAAAGAGGTGTGAAGAGATTTGTGTATTGTTCGTGTATATGTGTAAATAATATATAGAATACATGGGTTATTAAATAGGTATACATATGTGGTGAGCAGTTAAATAATACATAAAGAGAAACAATTCTTGCCCCTTTAGTGATAAATATATATGAGCCTGTTTACGGACTTTGTAAAGCTGATAATAAAGATTACCGTATTTTCACGACCATAAGGCGCACCGTACTAAAAGGCGCAGTCTCAGTTTTGTGTGCCATTACTGTATTTAACACACACATAAGGCGCACCGGATTATAGGGCGCGGGTTTTATATACCGGTACATATCCTCTACTACGTTTAAATACCTCTACTGCGTATTTAAAAATAGAGCGGGAGCAAAACTGAGTATGTTTGTGCTTTATTCATGTATTTATTACAAAGTATTAATCAAACCCATCGAAGTCATCATCCTCTGTTTCTGAATTAAACAGCTGCGCTAAATCAGACATGCCAGTTTCCCCTTCTTCGCTGTCAGAGTCACTTTCCGTGCCGTGCGGCTCCTCGGAAATGATGCCGGCTTTTGCGAAAGCTCGAACAACAGTGCCAGCAGACACGTTAGCCCAAGCATCTACAATCCATCCGCAAACTGTGGCGTAACTTGCCCGGCGCTGCCTTCCACTTTTCGTGAAACTGTGGTCTCCGTCGGTCATCCATCGCTCCCACGCCGCTCGCAGCCTTACTTTGAACAGCCGGTTCACACCGATGTCGAGCGGTTGAAGTTCCTTTGTCAGACCTCCCGGAATAACAGCAAGCACAGCGTTCATTTGTTTCACCTTGTTTTTCACATCGGCTGTGAGATGGGCACGCATGGAGTCACAGATTAACAGCGATGGTGATGCGTGGAAAAAAACCACCTGGTCTCCTTACATACACCTCCCTCAGCCACTCTTTCATCATCTCCTCATCCATCCAGCCCTTTTCATTTGCCTTAATAACGACTCCAGCTGGAAAAGTCTCTTTAGGCAAAGTCTTTCTCTTAAAAATCACCATAGGCGGCAGTTTCTGTCCATTTGCGTGGCAGCCAAGCACAACAGTAAACGACGCCTTTTCATACCCCGTTGTGCGTATCGCTACCGTGCTGGTCCCCTTCTTCTCCACCGTGTGATTCACCGGGATGTTGAAAGTGAGCGGCACCTCGTCCATGTTGGTGATGTGGCTTGGCTGGATGCGTTTGTCGGCGATGTGTTTGCTGCAGTAGGAGTGGAAGCTCGCCAGCTTTTCATTATAATCCGCCGGACGTTGCTGCGCTACTGTAGTCCTGGTCCGGATGGAAAAATGGCACCGTTTCATAAAACGAAAGCACCACGACGGACCTCCTTGAAAATGTTCAATTTTCATTTCCTCCGCTAGCGTTACTGCTTTTAGTCGAACAGTGACCGTCGAAACGCTCGCCCCACTCGTTCTTTGCTTGATGATCCACCGCTCGAGTCTTTCCTCCAACTCGGGCCACCTCGCCTTATGTCCGCGGAAACTCAGCTGCGTCTTCTTCACCTGTCGGAGTTCGTTTTCCATCTTCCTCCACTTGCGAACCATCAATTCATTAATCTTGAATACACACTACACACATAGGGCGCACCGCACTATAGGGCGCGCCGCACATTTTGAGGAAAAAAAAAGACGTTTATATGCGCCTTATAGTCGCGAAAATACGGTATGAGCCTTCCTTTAAGGACGTTTTTATAAATATATATGAGCTTTTTTCTTTAAGGACGTTTGATAAATGTATATGGGCCTTTTTCTTTCAAGGACATTTTATACATTTCATAAAGGATATGAACCTTCACAGGACTTTATATATTTGATAACAAAATGAGCCTTCTTGAGAGAAGGACTAGAATCACCAGAAACAGTCTGCCTACACATGCATGTACACATTCAGAAAAGAAAAAGAAATCTTCTGCTCTGAATTATGGGTAGGATTTGTGGATTGTTTGGTTGGTGTGTGAGTTTTTTCTCTTTGTGCTTGGAGTGTGTGTGACGGTGCTTGTTGTGAGTCCTGTTGGTTAAAGGAGCAGATAGTCTTGGTGAAATAGAAGGAAAAGCTGGGTTTTTAATGCAAGAGAAGAGATTTGTGTTTCGGCTGCTGAGTGCAAGGAACCAGCTTTGATTTATGACTGTGCGTGGCTGCATTAGGCTGGGCTGTTCCGATGGGGAGCTAAGACAGGATGTTCGCTCGCTGACGACCTGTGCAAACTGGAAGGTGTGACTAAATTTAAGAGGTGGAGCAAGGGGTGGTGCTTCTTACAGAGTGGAACTTAGTCAACTCCCCCTGACAAGAGGGGCGGAGAAAAAGTATGATAGAAGAAAATGAATAAATAAATGAATATTAAAATAAAATAAATAGAAATAAAATTAAATTAAATAGGAAAATAGAATAAAAATAATGAATTACAGGTGATATTAGTTTGACTAATATACTCTTTAGATTTAAATGCGTTGTTTGAATAAAAGAAAACATTGCTTTATTTCAAATGCGCGAGAAATAAAAAAGCTGATAATGTATGTCTCATTGAATTGTATTAGAGTATGTATAAGAATTTAGAGTGGTCTTAAGACACTAAACTCTTGTGTTGTTCTTTTTGTTTTTTCTTTATTCCTCTCTTTTACTTTGCTGAGTGAGCTGGGGGAAAGACAGAGAAGATGGAATGTGTCTGAATTGGATCATCCAAGGGGCATTTCTTTCTTTTTCTTATATTGCGTTTGCAATTAGTTAGTAATAGACTTGGCAACGGACTGACTAATCAAGGCATTATCCCTAATTAATGGAGTATTCTTGATTTGATTGATCACATGCGGAAAAACTGATTTGATTTAAATACGGTTGAGTGCTGTGAATATTGGTTTCATTATCTGAGTATGGTTTACCTTAATTGAGGCTGTTTTGAGAGTGAACATTGATGGACATTTTGATAATTTAAGATAAATGAGTATGATCAGATGTATCAGAACAAGTGAAGTTGCTTTCATAAGTGGGAAGCTATTGGTCTCCTTTGGGGTTGGTAAATTCAGTGTGATTACGCGGTGCTTTAAAAAAAAATTGAAATAAGTTAAGGTGTCTTGGAATGTGTGGAGTCCCAAGACAGCCCCATCGTATAAGATAATTACTAAGAGACGGTGCCAGGGGTCCCGAGAGAGAGAGCACATCACCAGGGGTCCTGGTGATAAGGGAGGTGGAATGTGACCTGTGACCTATGTAGGGGAACCAAATGGTCAACATTGTCTGTCGGCAAGCATAAAAAAACCCACCCAAGTTACATTCGAGAGAGAATCCATCCGGCTCGGTTCTCTCCCGGACGTCCTAGGCAAGTCCGGTCTGATGCTCTTCTTTTGTGATAAACCTATTATTTTACTCAAGTCAGCATCTGCGGTCTCTCCTTCTTCATCAACACACCAAATTCATCAAGAAACTACACTACATAAATGGAGGCACCGCTGGGATTGTTAAGTTGAATTTATTGTTTTATTTTGTCTTTTTGGTGCTTAATAGCAAGATTAAAGGACAAGCTAGTTGCATTTTATTCACGCGATTAAAGAATAATTAAGTAAAATTTCAAGTTAGGACAAGTAAAACTTAATTGCCAGATTGAAGTTAAATTAAGTGAAAAATTTATTTTTAATTTTAAAGTTAAACTTTATTAATTATTTAACACAGTGATAATGGAAGTTCAGTCTACGCATTCAGAGTTGGCGACAGAGCTCAGGGCGTGGTGTGAAAGTGAGTCCCTTGAGGAAGACCACGTGTTGCTGGCGCTCGTTCCCAAAGGCAGTGAAGTGGCCCAAATTGAACAAACGCTGGAAACTATGAAAGCCCTAGGACGAGTGAGAGTAGGAGGCAGAAGGTACAATAGAAAACTGGATCCTGTCAGAGCATTGTGTGAATGTAGAGAGAAGACTGACCCTACAAAGGTTCCCTCTGAAGTGAAACACCCCACTACAGACATCCGTTGGTCGATCATCATTGCGTCTAAGAGTTCAACTTCAGATGGAGATTCACCGAACCCACTAAAAGTTCTGCTTGATGTGTCAGCATCCAATAGCTCTCCTGAGTCCATCATCTTGGCTGTTGGCGATGTGTTGTCAAAGATAGGGAAACCGTCAGGGGAGAACAGTAGCTATTGCCACCTGCGGATGTTCTCTGGCACATAACCAACACCTGAAGGAGAAGAGGCGTTGGAGCATTGGCTTGAACAGGCTTGTTTGATGGTCGAGGAGAGCGACTGCTCTGACAAAGAAAAGCGTAGACAAATTATGGACTGCCTTAGAGGGCCTGCTCTAGCTGTAGTGAAAGCGATAAGGATGACTGAGGCAGACATTACCCCTTCTAAATGCTTAGATGCTATCGAGAGTGCATTCTGCACACCTGAGTCAGGTGAAGACCTCTCTTTTGAGTTTAGACTTCTGCAGCAAGGGAAAGGTGAAAAACTTTCTGATTTCCTGAGGCGACTAGAACAGTCACTCACCAAGGTAGTCAGTAGTGGTGGTATTCCTGCCAGTCCTATGGACACATCCCGAGGCGAGCAGCTACTGCGGGGACATTTTCAGATCTCATGCTAGTTCAGCTAAAGTTAAGAGAGAGAAAGCAGAGTCCTCCAAAGTTCTTACAGCTGCTGGCTGAAATTGAGCTGAAAATGAATTTGCAGTTACTAGAGTCAAGCTTAGCACGTCTGTCCATAAAGGATGGATGCCAAGGATGTAGACAGCTGACAGACTGAGAGTCCTTGAAAGCAGATATCAAAGAGTGTAAATCCTTGTTCACTTCTATGAACACAAAGTCATTTGAGAAAGTAGATGATGACAAAGGGCCTGGTTCAGTTGTCCACGGCCCTGTGGCTGAAAGCTGTGAAAATGCAGAGGTAGCAGCGCTGAAGAAACAAGTCCAAAGGTTGCAAAATAAACTGTCATCCAAAGTGACCAAAGGCTTTGATGCGCCTGCCAGTGCGTTAAGAGTAGAGCCATTCAGACCTGCTCAAAACAGCCAAAAGTCAAACAAGCCAAGAGAGCCTGAGGGCAGCATCTGCTACAGGTGTGGAGAAAATGGACACTTTGCCACCAAGTGTCAGAATGCTGAAAATCAGAGCAAAGTCATTCAAAAGCTCATTCAGTCTCTCAAGAGCGCTAAAGAGGGACAGGCACCTAGCCGAGAAAACAAAAGTCCTGACTGCTCAGTCAAGAAAAGTGAAGTGACTCCAGTAGGAAGCAGGAACTTTCCTAAAGGGCTGATAGATCCCCTCTCTGTCGTGCAGTTGAGAGTGATTGGTCAGCAGTGTAACGTTGTACTAGACAGTGGCTTCCAAGTAACAATCATCTTCGAGGAATGGTAGAAGCAGCATTTGTCAGATGTTCCAATCCATCCAGTGTCCGGCCTGGCCATCTGGGGCTTAAGTGAGACCAGCTATCCTTACCTCGGCTACATTGTAGTGGATGTTGAGTACCCAGAAAGTGTCACTGGCTCAAAAGAATCCCTCTCTGTCTTAGCATTGATCTGTCCTGGCCCCAGAACTCCAGATCAGATTCTTGTTATCCTGGTCACCAATGCCAGTCTCTTCAAGCGCTTAGCCAAGACCAGCAAAGTACAGCAAGGGTATATATTGTTCAGACTATGGGCATTAAAGCTGCCAAGCCAGTCCCAAGGAAGGTCCCAGTAGCCTGTGAGGGTGAAGAGGACATCGGATGTGTGAAGTGGATGGGCCCTGGCCCACTAACCTTACCCGCTGGCAGTGACCATCGAGCTGTGTGTCAGTTGAAGTTAAAGAAGCCATTGGACAAAGAGGTGCTGATGGTGGAAGCTTCGCCCACAGCTTCACTTCTGGCTGGCATGCTGCTACAGCCCATGATTGTGCCAAGCTCAGAGGTGGATGTGAACCATTTCCCTGTGTTAGTATGCAATGAGTCAGCACGAGACACAGTCCTTCCAGTCGAAACAGTGATGGGAAATTTGTCCTCTGCTGATTCTGTGATGCCTGCCTTGCCACCTGAGACCGAGTCAAAGACTGAGGAGACCCCAACAAAGTTTGGCCCTCGCCTTGCTTTCGGTCACTCACCCAGAGCAGTGTAAATCCAGACTCCCGGAAAAATCTGTTGGAGAGAGCCAGCGTGTTTTCTCTACACGAATGGGATGTGGGACTTGCGTATGGCGTAGAGCATCATATCAGCCTGTCAGATGCAAGACCCTTTAGAGAACGGTCGCGGAGATTAGCTCCCGCAGACATTGAAGATGTACGCAGACACTTGCAAGATCTTCTGAAATCTGGCATTATCAAGGAGTTGCGTAGCCAATATGCATCTCCGATAGTCCTAGCAAGGAAGAAGAACGGCAGTGTCCAAATATGCATAGACTACAGAACACTGAACAGTCGAACAGTGCCTGACCAAAACACTACTACCTGCATTGACGATGCGCTTCACTGCCTGACAGGGAGTAGGTGGTTTTCTGTATTAGACCTGAGGTCTGGTTATTACCAAATAGCCATGACAGAAACTGATAAAGAAAAAACAGCCTTTATCTGCCCACTAGGGTTTTATCAATTTGAAAGTATGCTGCAGGTTATCACTGGAGCACCTGCAACGTTCCAACGTTTGATGGAGCTGTAGGCGATATGAACCTGCTCCAGGTGTTAGTTTACCTGGATGACCTGATAGTCCTCACGTTTGCGGACTCCAATAAGCCTTACATCTTGCATACAGACGCCAGCTTGAAAGGTCTTGGTGCTGTGTTGTATCAAGAACACACCCAGAAGGACTCAGGCCAGTGGCTTTTGCCAACAGAAGAGTGAGTGCTACTGAACAGCGTTATCCAGTCTATCAGCCGGAATTTCGAGCTCTTAAGTGGGCGATCATGGATAAATTCCATGATTACTTATATGGAGTGAAATTTTCAGTCTGGACGGACAATAACCCACTTATCTATGTGCTAACGACAGCCAAACTTAATGCAACAGGACATTGCTGGCTGGCTGCCTTAGCAACTTATGAGTTTGACATCAAATACTGGCCCGGCAAGACATATAGATATTAGGAAATGGGAAATAGGGGATTTAAGTTTCTTTTTTTCTTTTTTTTTAACCTGTGCTATCAGCATGCTGGCCATACAACACAGAGTATTAGTATGCCATTGCATTCTGGACAGTCTGCAAGTGGAGTTCAAGTTCTCAACCTGAAATGCAACTCTTTATTAATTCTTAAATCATAAACAACTGCTGCAATAACTCTGTCCTGTGGAGTACCTGTATAATGACAAGGGAGCCTATGTGAGATTGCTGTTCATCGATTATAGTTCAGCTTTCAATACCATAGTCCCCACCAGACTGGCTGTCAAGCTGAAGGAGCTCGGACTGAATACTCCACTGTGTGCCTGGATCCTGGACTTCCTCTCAGCCCGGCCCTTGGTGGTTAGGGTGAGGAAGCACATGTCCAGCTCCCTCATTCTAAACACAGGATCCCCCAACGGCTGGGTCCTCAGCCCCCTATCGTACTCCCTGTACACACATGACTGTGTGGCCAGGTCCAGCTCCAACACCATCATCAAGTTTGCTGACAAAACCATTGTCATGGGCCTGATCACCGACGGCAATGAGAAGGCCAACCAGGAGGAGGTGGCTGATCTGTCACTCTGGTGCTAGGACAACAGCCTACACCTGAACGTCAGCAAAACTAAGGAGCTGATTGTGGATTTTAGGCGAGGATTACAATCGAGGACACACACGCCCTTGGTGATTAATGGGACTTCTGTTGACAGAGTGAGCTGCTTCAAGTACCTGGGAGTCCACATCACAGAGGATTTAACATGGACTTTATAAACAGACACTCTGGTGAGAAAGGCGAGGCAGCGTCAAAACGTACAATTGGAAATACCCTCCCCTCCCTGCAGGGCTTATACACCAGGAGTTGTAGTAGCAGAGCATGCAGGATCATGAAGGATCATCAACCCAACAACGGACTGTTCCAGCTGCTGCGGTCAGGCAAGCGCCTCCACAGTCACACAGCGAGAAC
The DNA here is from genome assembly GCF_960531495.2 of Zeus faber. Taxonomy (NCBI): domain Eukaryota; kingdom Metazoa; phylum Chordata; class Actinopteri; order Zeiformes; family Zeidae; genus Zeus; species Zeus faber. The sequence goes on from NC_137200.1 coordinate 17,119,127, forward strand.
AGAGAGACTGAGACAGTTTTTTCCCGCAAGCCATAAGAACTCTCAATTCTGACCTCTCCAGGGGTCCTCACTGAGCTACACACATAGGCTCCACTACCTTACTGTACTATATGTAGCATACTGTATCGCATACTGTGTCACTGTTCTGGGTTGTTCGGTGTTACCAGATTGCAGCGCCGTACTGTTGTATACTGTGATGTATTATCCCACAAACACTACCTCACTTTATTCACATGCCACTTTAATGTACATTTCTGTATATACATAATTGCCTATCCCATATACTTAAGTCTATCCCCTTTATCTATTCCATTTAATTACATTTTATTTTATTTTATTCTATAGTATTCGACTTACTGTATTACATTTTAGGAAGTTGGTCTAGTGGAAAGAAATTTTCCTAGGACATATTGTGTGTAATCACCGGGAGCGTTGCATTACATTCACTGCATATATGTGTGAAAGTATGTCTATGTATGTGACAAATAAACCTCTTGAATCTTGAATCTTGAATCTTGAATTAGGTCCAGGAAAACTGGAACTACAACTGGTCACGTGGCCTCTTCCTGTCATAATTATGGCAGCAAATGAGGGAGGAAAGGAGACGAATGCAACCAGGAGGGCGCTGGGGTGCACTTGAAGCAGGTGTGTGCGTGTGTGCGTGTGTGATGGCCCCCCCGAACTCCACAGCCCCGTGGACACCATTCGGCTGCAGGAAATCCTTGGGCACCCTGCTCTGCAGCCACAGAGGACCCCAGAGAAGCCAGAGGGCCGTGGAGCAACCCCCATGCCTACCCCGAGGAGCATGACCCAGTCCCAGGGAGCACGAGGAGACCCCGCACGCCAGGAGCGCACACATACAAACTAACCCCCAGTGCAGGCACAAGACGCAGCCCCCCAACAGAACCCGGGACATGGGCGCAAGGCACAGGCTGCGGGCCCGGATCACGGCCCCACGGCGACAGACCGCCTCCTGTCCCGCAGACCCTGGTTGATGGAGTGTTGTTCGGAGTAGGATTGGTGTGCCATTGTATGTGTTCTAAGCTAATGTGAGTGGGATTAAAATGAAATGAAGTTTTGCATTCGGTTTGTTTATTAGTAGGTGTTATAAGAATTTCGTATTTCTGTGTGTTCTCAATTGAACTAATGAAGTCTCAGTTGACATTATGTCCTAATAAGAACGTGCATAACCACGCATGTGACTACATGCAATGAACTAGTCTCAAAAAAACATATGGATCACAAAGAACTGTTTAATCATCACGTTCCAACCAGAGGCGCTCCAGCGGCTATTGACGCATGCAACAACGGCCGATGACGCAACAGAGTGTCCATCCTGGGACGAGAGTAAATAAATAGGCTCAGCTTTCTAGAGAGAACTGAGCACTTCCTCGGTAACATCATGTTGTGTTTTTGCTTTTTAACTGCTCCTCTTGTACAAGATTTGCTCCTCTTGTATAAGATAAAATACTTTATTAACCTGAAGTATTGGTCTCCGATCTCCTCTGTAATGATTAACACTGAAACATAATAATGCACTTTACGTTTGTATTGATGCTAGCCAAGTAATAAAGGGGAAGAAGGTGAATAAAGCATAAAAGTGTCCAACACAGACTGGTCATCCCATCGGTTCCTTCATTTGGACCTTTCCCTACCTAATGGAATCTTACCCTAACATAATAAACCAAAATGTAAAACATTAAACTTCTTCCCGGATTACATACTGTATATGTGCATGGTTAAGACAAACAATCTTAATTGGCTGCATATATTATGCCATCAGAGATTCATAACTTCTTTTGGAGATTTTCTATAAACTCTTCATCATGCCTCAGACTTGTTATCTAATTAATCTTTGGTGTCTTTGTAAGAATTTCCGTCTGTGTGATTCGTGTCAATCCTCGTTCTTGGCCATCAGACTCCAGTGTCGTCATAGAGTCCGGCGGTGTCGAACCTGCAACCTTGGGCACATTCTCAACAGGGGTTAGGTCATTATAATCCTCCTGATCGGGGTCGATTGGAGGTTCATAATTGTCAGCGGTACCGTCATCATTGTTGTCATTAGGTATTTTGGTGTATAGCATTGTTTTGCTCACAGTCTTTTCAATTAATCGTTGAGACAACCCTCTTATACATGGGATACAACAACAACCACACGTAGCCGCAATTGCAATCATCACATCAATGGACAATAATATTGATTGTATTGTCCCTGACCATTTTCTGAACATGTTCTCAAGTCACTTGGTAAGGGGATTCTCTATTGCGGCATTTTTTGCCAATTCTTCGGACAATGCTGTCAGTCCAACCAATGATCCATCGTAATTATGAAATCCGTATGATGTGAATTGACATTCAACCATATTAACCATCCCTCCTGTTGAGACATGGGTATTGCCATGGCTCAAAATAGCAGCCTTCATAAACAAATTGTTCTTTCTCGTCATCATTCCGTTCCTGTTTACCCGCTGTTCTACATGCTTTCATTCCATGTGCGGTTGGAATTACGCCAATACCTAAAATTACCATTAGATCTCTTCCCAGTATGTTTACTGGACAGTGCGTAGATATGGCTAGTTTTGAGCGTGTTTTTGCACCGGACACTGGATCCTTGATCCATATGTGCTCACATTATAGTTCGGTGGTTACTTGATCTGTGGCGGATTTTACTCTGAGTCCCTTTTCTCTAGATATTTTTAAACCTCCTGCATTCTCTTGTCGTACGATAGCTTTACATGCTCCCGAATCGCAGAGAAAGGAGCTTATCTTATCTCCTACCATTAAAGCCACATAGGGTTTCTCCTCATAGATATTTAGCATCATAGCTGCATTTTCCTAGTTTAATAATTTCTTCTCACTCTTTTTCCTCTAATTGTGTGTGTGTGTGTGTGTGTGTGTGTGTGTGTGTGTGTGTGTGTGTGTGTGTGTCGTGTCAGGTGTGAGTCATTGTTCAGTCTGGTTCCCCTTTCTCCTCCTCCTCCACCTCTGCCGCCTCCGTGTTCCATCCTCCATCGGCAATCTCTTGCCCAATGTCCAGGTTTGCCACAATTGTAGCACACTTTGTCTCTCTCGTGTCCATTTCTCCTTCTCACTCCACCTCTTCCACCATGTCCTTGCCAGCCACCTCGTCCTCGGGGTGCATTTCCTCGGAAATACACAGAAGCATAACCATCATTATTGTCATCCTCTCCTTCTTTCATTACAAAGCCGTCACTCACCTTTGTTTTTTTCTTTGTGCGCTGCACTTGTTCGGCATGCAGGGCGTGCTCCTTTATGATGTGCAAGCCTGCTGTGCCGTATCCGATTAGTTGCTTTTTAATGAAAGCAGATAAACGTTCAAGTAAGATTATAACTGGTTTGCCTTCTTCCTGGTGGCAATGGCATATTTTTGAGTAGTCCGCTCTGCCTTGGTAATGGTTGATGATTCTATCCACGAGTGCTGTGACGTGGGCATTCCCACAGGCCGTCACCGTGTTCTATGGGATATCCATTGTTTAAAGGCTCCCATTATCCTCTTATGAGGCACCAGTCTGTTGTTATCATACATCTTATAGCTCTTTCAACTTCCTGTGTATTTAGATGGTAACTTAGATAACAGTTGCCGAACTGTGTACGGAATTCTCAGCTGTTAGCCTGTGGATGTGGGATGCCACCGACGGCGTCTTTAACATCTCCTTCTGTCCAGGGATGATAAAGCCTAACCATCCTTGGTTCCCCAATTCCCTCTCGGGGATTTGGCATTTCGATAAGGGGAAATGTCTCAGTATTATTTATATCGAATTGGGTTAGTATCAGAGAGGAAAAAGGATTGTATGACTTACCGCTGCAAGTTATTCTTTTCAGGGTCTCGTCAGATTGGTACTGCCCTGGAGGAGCTGTGGGCTGTAGGCTGAGATGTGGTGGTTCGGAGGAGGTTGGAGGAACTGGAGCATAGAGCATTGGATGAGGAGTGAGGACAGGAGGTTCAGGATAGGGTGGAGGTTCGGGTCGGGGACCCAGAGGAACGTACTAATCATTATCCTCTCTCCTTTGTTTGTCCCGGCCGGAATAAAGAACAGGGTGAAGGTTATTAATTACCTCTGACTTTTCTTGTTCCTGTCTTTCTTTCCCTCCTGCTGCCTTTCTCTTTCTCTCCCTTTCTCTTTCTTCCACTAGTTTTCTGTCTTTCTCTTCTTGTTCTGTCTTACGATCTCTCTCTTCCCTTTTCCTTTGTTTCTGCTGTCCCTTGCGTCTTGCCTCTGCTTTGGCTAACCACACTTTCACTTACCCCTTCCTCTCTCTTTTCTTTCTACTTCTCTTTGCTCTTTTTCCTTTTTCTTTTACCAAGCTCTTACATTCTCCTACTTCTAACTTTCCTTTGATATCATAGTTCTTCCTCCACTTTTCCAAATATTTTACGTTTTTTCCTTTTCTTTGCATTTGCTTTGCATCTCCTTCATATTTTATTTCTTCTTTCTCCCTTTTACACCAACATGAACAGTTGTTGCCCATTTTTAAAGTCCTGGACTTTGCTTTCTTTCTTATAAGTAATAATTGTTTTACCTTGAGGCGTTTTCTACTTGTCTCGTTTGCTCCGTAGTCCTGGCCCTATCACTGCTCCGCTCTCCAGTGGAGCCTGGCCTCTGTTGCTCAAAACGGTCCGCAGCTGAGGTCTTTCTCTAGTCCCAGACCCTTGCAAGGTTTCAGGTCCAACGCTCTGGAGAGCAGATGCAGATATTGGGGCCCCACATTGGGCACCAATTTAATGTTAAAACTATTCATTTATAAACTTTGTTCGTGGACTGACTAATCATTACAGAGGAGATCGGAGACCAATACTTCAGGTTAATAAAGTATTTAATCTTGTAAAAGAGGAGCAATCTTGTACAAGAGGAGCAGTTACAAAGCAACAACACAACCTGATGTTAGCAAGGAAATGCTCAGTTCTCTCTAGAGAGCTGAGCCTATTTATTCACTCTGGGCACTGGGCACTCTGTTGCGTCATCGGCCGTTGGAGCACGCGCCAAAAGCCGTTGGAGCGCTTCTCGTTGGAACATGATGATTAAACAGTTCTTTGTGAGCCATATGTTCTTTTGTGACTAGTTCCGTACACGTTGTTCTTTTTCTTCATACGTAGTCATGCTTGCTTATGCACGTTCTTATTAGGACATAATGTCAACTGAGACTTCATAAGTTCAATTGAGGACACACAGAAATACAAAATTCTTATAACAGTAGGGTATTATAAGTTTCACCAAACATAGGTAAACCTTCGTGGTAGCTACCTTGGAAACCAGACCCAAACACCCCAAACATTGTGTTAGGGCGGTACACTTTATTAATCCCATTGGGAAATTAGTTCACTGAATTTACCCATCCTAGTATCAGATATATCTGGGAGCAGTGGGCTGCGGTGGACTTTTGTACCAAAACCAAAGGGCATTTTGGGCCGTACTGACAGTATGTGCACTTGGATATGGAACACCGGGATGTTGGGTTTTTGAGACGGTCGGCTCATCTTTTCACTACTGTAACCATTTAACACTCTGAAATGTGATCCTGCAATTTGAGTTACATTTTTTATTTTCTTATTTTTTTGTTTAATAGATTCTGATACCAATCTAGCCACTGGGGGTGCACAAGCCAGTACATCATCAGTGCTGGTCCCAAGCCCAGATGAATAGAGAGGGATGCGTCAGAAAGGGCATCTGGCGTAAAAACCATGCCAAATCAAACATGCGGATAACAAATCTGATTTCCATACCAGATTGGTCGAGGCCCAGGTTAAGAACGATTACCACTGGTGACGTTAGCCAACAAGGTTCCAGTGGAAATTGTGCTACTGTTGGCCGAAGAAGAAAAAGAAGAAGAAGAAGAAGAAGAAGAAGAAGAAGAAGAAGAAGAAGAGGGGGAAGGCGTGTCTGGAGTCAGCAGGAGCGGAAGAAGGGTAGGAGAGTAGAGTTGAGAGTAGGAACTTTGAATGTTGGCACTATGAAAGGTAAAGAGAGAGAGCTGGCTGACATGATGGAGAGAAGGAAGGTAGATGTACTATGTGTACAAGAGACCAGGTGGAAGGGGAGTAAGGCCAGGAGTATCGGAGCCAGGTACAAACTGTTCTACCATGGAGTGGATGGCAGGAGAAATGGGGTAGGGATTGTCTTGAAGGAAGAATATGTCAAGAGTGTTTTGGAGGTGACGAGAGTTTCGGACAGAGTGATGAGCATGAAGCTGGAAATTGGTGGGGTGATAATGAATGTGGTAAATGCGTATGCTCCCCAAGTTGGGTGTGAGAAGGAAGAGAAAGAAGAATTCTTTAGTGAGTTGGATGTAGTGGTGGAGAGCGTGCCCAAGGGAGAGAGAGTGGTCATTGGAGCAGATCTCAATGGGCATGTTGGTGAAGGGATCAGAGACATAGGTGACGAGAAGGTGATGGGTAGGTATGGTGTCAAGGAGAGGAATGTGGAAGGCCAGATGGTGGTGGATTTCATCAAAAGGATGGAATTGGCTGTTGTGAATACCTATTTCAAGAAGAGGGAGGAACACAGGGTGACATACAAGAGTGGAGGAAGGTGCACACAGGTGGACTACATCTTATGCAGGAGGTGCAATCTGAAAGAGATTAGTGACTGCAAAGTGGTGGTAGGGGAGTGTGTTGCTAGGCAGCATCGGATGGTGGTCTGTAGGATGACTCTGGAGGCCAGGAAAAGGAAGAGAGTGAAAGAAGAGCCAAAGATAAAATGGTGGAAGTTGAAAAAGGAGGAGTATTGCATGCAATTTAGAGAAGAGGTAAGGCAGGCAATAGGTGGGAATGAACAACTGCAGAAGTGGTGAGGGAGACAGCCAAGAAGGTACTCGGTGTATCATGCGGAAAGAGAAAGGAAGACAAGGACTCTTGGTGGTGGAATGAGGAAGTACATGAGAGCATAGATCAGAAAAGGTTAGCAAAGAAGAAATGGGATCGTCAGAGAGATGAAGAAAGTAGACAGGAGTACAAGTTGATGCGGCGCAAGGCGAAGAGAGAAGTGCAAAGGAAGGCATACGACGAGTTGTATGAGAAGTTGAACATTGAGGAAGGAGAAATGGACTTGTACCAATGGCCAGACAAAGGGACCAAGCTGGGAAGGAGGTACAGCAGGTTAGGGTGATGAAGGATAATGATGGGAATGTGCTGACTAGTGAGGAGAGTGTGTTGAGAAGGTAGAAGGAGTACTTTGAGGAGTTGATGAATGAAGAAAATGAGAGGGAGAGAAGAGTGGATGATGTGCGGATAGTGGATCAAGAAGTGCAGCAAATTAGCAAGGATGAGGTGAGAACGACATTAAAGAAGATAAAGAGTGGAAAGGCAGTTGGCCCAGATGACATACCTGGGGAAGCATGGAGATGTTTCGGTGAAATGGCAGTGGTGTTCCTAACGAGACTGTTTAACACCATCCTGGAAAGGGAGAGGATGCTGGAGTGGTGGAGAAGAAGTGTACTGGTACCCATATTCAAGAATGAGGGAGACATACAGAGCTGTAGTAACTACAGGGGAATAAAGTTGATCAGCCACAGCATGAAGCTATGGGAAAGGGTAGTGGAGGCTAGGTTAAGAGGAGAGGTGGGGATCAGCAATCAGCAGTATGGTTTCATGCCAGGAAAGAGTACTGCAAATGCAATGTTTGCTTCAAGAATGCTGATGGAAAAGTACAGGGAAGGCCAGAGGGAGTTGCACTGCGTCTTTGTGGATTTAGAGAAAGCATATGATAGGGTGCCGAGAGAGGTAGTGTGGTATTGCATGAGGAAGTCGGGGGTGGCAGAGAAGTACGTAAGAGTGGTACAGGATATGTATGAGGGCAGTCAGACAGTAGCAAGGTGTCTAGAAGCGTGATGAAGGCATTCAAAGTGGAGGTGGGATTCCATCAAGGATCAGCTCTGAGCCCTTTCTTGTTTGCAATGGTGATGGACAGGTTAACAGATTAAATCAGGCAAGAGTCTCTGTGGACTATGATGTTCGAGGATGACATTATGATCTGTAGCGAGAGTAGGGAGTAGGTTGAGGAGAGTGTGGAGAAGTGGAGGCATGCATTACAGAGAAGAGGAATGAAAGTCAGCAGGAGTAAGACAGAATTCATGTGCCTGAATGAGAGGGAGAGCGGTGAAAAGCTGAGAATGCAAGGAGTGGAGGTGGAGAAGGTGGATGAGTTCAAGTACTTGGGGTCGACCATCCAAAGCAGCGGAGAGTGCGGGAGAGAGATGAAGAAGAGAGTACAGGCAGGGTGGAGTGGGTGGAGAAGAGTGTCTGGAGTGATCTGTGACAGAAGGTTTCCAGCAAGAGTGAAGGGGAAGGTCTACAGGACGGTAGTGAGACCAGCTATGTTGTACGGTATAGAGGCGGTGGCAATAACAAAAAGGCGGGTGGCGGAACTGGAGGTGGCAGAGTTGAGGAAGTTGAGATTTTCAAAGTGAGAGAGGCCATATTGAGATGGTTTGGACATGTGTGTAGGAGAAATAAGAGTTACATTGGGAGAAGGATGCTGAGGATAGAGCTGCCAGGCAAGAGGAAAAGAAGAAGGCCAAAGAGAAGGTTTATGGATGTGGTGAGGGAGGACATGCAGGCGGTTGGTGTAAGGGAGGAAGATGCGCAGAACAGAAGGTATTGGAGGCAGATGATCCACTGTGGCGACCCCTAACGGGAGCAGCAGATAAAATAGAAGAATAGATTCTGATGCCGAAATGAGTTTAGGTTAAAAAATACTGGAATATTCCTTTGACTGCATTCCAAAATGCAATTTGACATTTGAAAGCCCTTATTTCCTTCCTTCCTTGTTGTGGAGGATTCCATGCACACAGCAAGACAGTAGTTGGCTTAGTCTTAATAAATTCATTGGAAAGGGATAACAGAGTCGACATAAATATTTTTCATACAATATTACCCAGCAATTTAACTAATGAACCTGGGCTGTGAAGCTGAAGGCAAGTAAAATAAAAGCCATTTTGCCACTTTCACAAAAGCATGGTTTACTCTTATGCTTACAGTATGTGTGACTAATAGAATGAGTTTAAGATTATGAATATTATCAATTTATTTGCCGAGATGCATTGATCCTCATCGAGAATTTGGGTGTCACCCTTGTTTTGATTAGTTTTATAACACTACTGCGTATATCTTTAGTGATCAGACCATAGATTATAGGGTTCATGACTGGTGGAACAATTATAAACAGTATGCTGAATAACTTCTTGAGATTATGAGATGTTGAGGGGAACCTCTGGCTCACAATTATAATTGCACTACCAATTTCAAAGAGAACATAAACAACAAGATGTGTTGTGCAGGTCTGAAAGGCTTTGCCGGACACGCTGCTGTCCCTCCCACCATTTTTTATGCAGGCTTGCAGGATTTTGATGTAGGAGAAGGCAATGACCAGGAAGGTGGCTGTACTCAAGGACCAGGTCATGCACAAACCTAAAAAGAAAGTAATTTAGAGAGAATTAGCCCGTGCAAAAATAATGCACAGTACTGGCACAGCCATTATTTAAGCCCCCTAACTCCTATCTAATACTATTTTCAGACCAAAATTAACAAGTTGAACCGAGTTTTTTAAACCCAGGTCAACCTGCTAAAAATAGGCAATAATAGGTTGCACCTTTCTCATTGGCAGGAGAAATGCAGTTTTTTTCTGGGGTGTCACATTCAACATCACAAACACGCCGGAAAAGGGGCATGTCATGGTTTCAGTGTGATTGGGAACAATACAGTCGAGGAGACAGCAACTTAAACAGACAACATAAAACTGCAAAACTTGAAAAAACATATTTTGAGCTGTTCAAAAGAATCGGATCGTTCATAACCCAACACTACAGTAGAAACAGCATGGAGCACCCGCACACTTATACTCTATGCTGCTGGTGCATACACTGGTCCTTCAGCGACCGGGAGCAGAGCTCAGTGGGGAGCGTGGGGTTTTCCACTGTGGTACCCACAGTGCGATCCCCACAGCCACAACATTTTACGGTCCCTCATGTGGAAAAAACTCAATAACTTATGATTTGGGATTTTAAATGGGATATGAAATGATGGAATGATACACAGATATTCCTGTCTATTTATGCTCCAATATTCTGAATTTCAACACATGTCGCATCGTGCAGGTAAAGGGGCCAAAATTAGCAGGTCGACCCGGGTGTCCTGTTCACATCAGAGCCGATCGGAGGTGGAGCAGATTAAAACCATGGTCTATTGCCGGGTCATTTGACCCGAGACTGAGACCTGGGTTTTTTCTGTCCCACAGTGGGAAAAGAGTATAACATGTTTTAACCAATACAAAATATGGCAAAATTAAAACGTTTTGACAAATATATGTTACCATAATTAATTTACTCCACCATTTGGTTAGAATTTTCCAAAACCCCAAAATTGACAAACTGTTAGACGTCATTTTTTTAAAATATAATTAATTATATTTCTTATAATTCATGTGATTCGTGCAATGTTCTGAACATCCCCAGTGATAGTCATATGAAAACAGGCCTTCTCTCTACATCTGCCTATTCTCATAATTTCATCAAATCACTCTAGGAACTGACCGTAGATGTTATTCATCGGAGTGGGACCACACGCCAGGTGCATGATGGAGCGGTTGCTGCAGTAGACGTGTTTGATGGTGTTGCCACACAGTGGCGTTCCCACGTTGAGAGCAAAGAGAACACCAATACAGAGCAGAGCAACCAACCAGGTCAGGGCACAGGAGAATAGCAGCCTAGATGGAGTCATAATGGCATGATACCTCAGTGGTTCACACACAGCGAGATACCTGCAAATAAAAAGAGTGAGGAGGAGTGGTGGTAACATTTAATATACCAGTTTACCAGTTATATAAGTCTTATTTCAATAGACTAGAATCATTAAAAAGCGTATATGGCTTTCATGGTTAGAAAAGCAATATATCTGTGCCATAATATCCAAGCATAACACATGCAAACCCATATACGGTAGTATAATTGAATATTATAAAATGTATATTTAATTGTGTGTGTATATATATATATATATAATATTAATGAATAAATATATATATATATATTATATATACTTTTAATATACTACATGCATGTAAAATAGCTATAATAATGCTAACACAAGACCTACAATTGTGTTCCCAATAGAGAGCCATACTATTTCACACCTGTCATAGGCCATTGCAGAAAGAATTGTCTGTGCTGCAGCCCCGTAAGTGTGCACAGAGAAGGCCTGGGCCATGGCAGCGATGTACGGGATCTTCTTCTGCCCCGTGGAGAACTGGAGCATGAGACGCACCAGCACGGCCGTACCTCCCAGCAGGTCGCATGCGGCTAGGTTGCAAATCATCACAAACATGGGTCTGTGCAGGGTCTTGTTGGCTACGATGACGCTCACCACCAAGCCATTGCCCAACAGCACCATCATGAAGTTCAGCAGAGCCAAGAAGAACAGCAGAGAGCCCTGGCCTGGTTGCACGTGGAAGCCCTCCAGCTCAAACACTATGGGTTGCTTCACTGGAGTTAACATGGTGACGTTGTCCATCCGGATCCTGTACCCTGTAAAACTCACAGTGCGGATGATGTCCGTTAGATACTTGCGGTCACCTCTTTTCCATCTCCTTAGCTGTTGGTTCAATAACAATGACTCTGAAAATGGATTCCACTAACAGTAATATTGAATTCTTTGTTTGTTCTTTAACCACAGACAATACCAGAAGCATTAATTGTATCCATGCATCATTACAATATAGGAATATACAGTATATACTGAGTAATGGGGTTATCAGGTGTGTGAGGGTTACCTGCAGAGCTGTGAATGTCTTCCCTCAGTGGCAACTGATCGGCGTTTTATAAGCGTTGTGCCCACCCACCCCTTCCACACCTCCATTCAAATCAGACTTTTGTATGGATAGAAGTAGGTATGTCACCATGATCGTGAACAAATATTGTTTTTTTACAGATCTAAGCACGAAAAGTGTCATGTGAATTCAAATAAGTTATTAATGACTGACACCAAATGTTACCAAGGCTTACCATTCTATGAGTCATTGGTTTGTACAATATGTTAATAAGTTGAAGCATAAATAAGTTCATAAAAAAACAACGTTACTACTTATTTTAATACTGTACTAGTTATTCCATAATAATGAAATCAGTAAAAATGCTATTACTCTGATAAAACTATTCAACCATAGATTTATTTTGTTATTTTAATGTTTTTTTTTTAATTGTTCCGTCTTATTACTGTAAACTGCTTGCTCTTTGGGGAGCACTTTTGTCTTGAGATACTTCTATATCAGCTCTACTGTTTAGAGTTTGCTGAAGTTCACTCCCAAAGCATGTTACTTTCGTACAGGGGCCAAACAAAGGTGTTGAATTTACGATTGTTGTGTACATTGACTGGTGTTACCCTCCTGTCTGAGGGACTATGCCTAACGACTGACTTTTGTCTTCACTCAGATCAGCTTAAAGAGCTCTACCTTCATACCCATCCTCAAAATGCCCCGCATCTCGGGACTAAATGACTTCAGGCCTGTTGCCCTGACCTCCCTTGAAAGACTAGTGCTGGCCCACCTGAAAGACAGCACAGACCTATTGCTGAACCTCCTGGCAGTTTGCCTACCGAGCAGATCGGCAGAGGACACAGTCAAGATGGAACAGGAAGAGCCCCCCAGAGCCCCTCCCCCCAATCATACTGGAAAACTCTGGGATGGCTGTGGAGACCTTCAAATTCCTAGGAACGACAATCTACCAAGACCCAAACTGGGAAACAAACAAAGAATGGTTTAGGCATCTGCCACAGGCTTCCCTACAGCAGGTGCTTCACAGCCACCAGCACATTAATTCATCCAATGCATATTGTGGCACTTTCTCCTACCCAGGTGTCATGTTCACCTCTGAGACACAGAAGACCTGGGGGTTGTAAACACCAGTTTATTGTAGAGAGTTGGCATTAGCCCAGGAGCAGATAGACATGTCATGACAGGGTTCCTATCCTGAGTGTGTGTGGGGATGTTTTTTTTTGACCTGCTGCTTGTTAGACCAACCAACGAGTAACAGGTATGCAGCCACGTGGCTGCTCCAACCACATACCAGACACATTCAAGAGCTGAATTACATTTTACCAGACGTTTTTATCCAAAGCGACTTACAACTATTCAAACACCGTCGGACACAGCCATCAGGAGCAATTAACGGTTAGGTGTCTTGCTCAAGGACACTACAGCATGCTAGCAGGAGGAGCCTGGGATCAAAGAAGCAACCTTTAGATTACTAGACGACCAGCTCTACCTCCTGAGCTACCATCCCCATATACTGTTTATTTTACCACTACCTTTCCAAATTCTATCCCCTTGCATATGCTCCTTGCCCATTGCCCATTCCAAAAAAACACATTATTTTTATTTTTATGTATCAAGAATTCTACTATATTACACTTTGTGTAAATATGATGACAGTTTGTTTCAGGTTATTAATTAGTGAGTGAACAGCCTCGCTGCACACACACACACACACACACACACACACACACACACACAGTCCAGTTTCCGTTTTTTTACCTTAATCACTAAACTGATCCATTGAAACACAAGCATGAAATATAATATTTTGTACACTATTTCATCACAACTGCTTTGATACTGACAATTAATGCATTTCAGATTGGTTGAACCCATTGGGTTCATGAATTCAAATGAAAAAATATGTTTATTTTTATTTATTTTATTGTATTTTATTTTATATGAATGTATTTTTTATTTAACATAATCAAAGCTCTACGTGGTGTGGGGGTGTTGTGGTTTGAGCAGCCACACCTGTCTTGGGTCTGGGTAATTGGGCCCAGGATCAGTGTGGCTGTACACCTGTTGCTCATTAATTAGTTGACAGGTAAAACCCTCATCCCCCCTACACACAGGAGAGGAGCCCTTGTCAGCTGCTCCTAGGCTGATGCCACCTAGCCTACTCTCTACAATAAACTGGTGTATTTTCAACTCCATTGTCTATATCTCTCTGTTGGAGGGCCCTGAAAACGCCACTCGCAATGTCTTTGTGACATGGATATATATATAAACTATATTTACTGAATATATATAAATATATATATCTATATATACCGATCAGCTACAACATTAAAACCACCACCAATAACAACTAATATTGTGTAGGTCCTCCGTGATGCCAAAACAACTGTGACCGGTGGAGGCATGGACTCCACAAGACCTCTGAAGGTGTCCTGTGGTATCTGGCACCAAGATGTTAGCAGCAGATCCTTTAAGTCCTGGAAGTTGCGAGGTGGGGCCCCCATGGGTCGGGCTTGTTGTTCCAGCACATCCCACGGATGCTCCATCGGATCGGACCCTAACCCCGCCCATCCACATAATGTAGAAGAAAATGCCGACGTGCCCATTGTAGGCACTTTCAGCGGTTGACAGGGGTCAGCATGGGCACTCTGACCGGTCTGCAGCTATGCAGCCCCATACACAGCAAGCTGCGATACATTGTGTGTTCTGACACCTTTCCATCATAGCAGCATTAACTTTTTTCAGCATTTTGTTCTACAGTAGCTCTTCTGTGGGATCGGACCAGACAGGCTAGACTTCGCTCCCCATGCGCATCATTGAGCCTTGGGCGCCCATGACCCTGTCTCTGGTTCACTGGTTGTCCTTCCTTGGACCACTTTTAGTAGGTACTAACCACTGCATACTGGGAACACCCCACAAGACCTGTCGTTTTGGAGATGCTCTGACCCAGTCGTCTAGCCATCACAAAAAACAAAACCAAATTAAGGGTGGAAAATATGAATAATCCACAAAATGGCTGTGGTCAGGTAAGGTCAAGTCAGTCTTCTTCTCAACGTGGTTTTGTTTGCTGTTGGCTGTAGAATCAGTTTTTTACTTTTGATTTTTACTGTTTTTTTCATTGGCTATCTTTAAGTTTTTGTCCTCCGATGTTAAGGTTAAAGATAAGGTTCAACATTTGAACTGTGCTCAGTTTTATAGTTATATTAACCTAAGTGTGTGTGTGTGTGTGTGTGTGTGTGTGTGTGTGTGTGTGTGTGTGTGTGCACGTGCACTTGCATGCTTCTGTGCAAAACAGTATGTCCTCCACGGTGTGTCATCGTGTTGCATTTAACCAAATGGCCTTCCACTGACAAGTGGTGAATGAGGTACTCCTTTTAGATATTTTAGTGAGGAAAAAGTACAAATACCCTGACAAAAAAAGTATATAACTACTTGCACTTATGTTTATCCAGTGCCTGATTTGTTCTTTTGCTTGGCTTGCTTTTGATAAATGTATTTATTTTAATAAAGTAGTGGAGAAAATTTTCAATTAAGTGCTACAGTAACTTGAAAAAAGTACGTGTACTTGGCTACTTTCTGTCACTCCCAGTGACAAACAGTTAATAGAATTAGCTGCATGGTCTCTGAGGAGGGACAACCTCTTTCCTTTTTTCCATCCCTCCCAAATCCCAAAACCCCTGTTGGTCTACCTCTCCTCTCACTGGGCCCGAATAACTGATTTGGACTTTAGAAGTCTTGTCTTAGGTGTGTGTGACCTTTTTAGACATTTTGACCAGGGGTTTTGGAAACAGAACCCGGGTGTCAACTCCGCAAGAATTCAACTTCACACTTGGGCATTCAACACTTGGAGGACAGATGGCAGTAAGGGAGGGAGAGAAGGATGTAATCGTGTGTGTGTTTGTATGTGTGTGTGTGTGTGTGTGTGTGTGTGTGTGTGTGTGTGTGTGTGTGTGTACATATTCTTTCTGTTGCAAGCAATTGTTTAGCCAAGGGTTGGCTTGTGCTTAGCCTGACAGGCACCAACAGGTCATAAGAAATCCATGCAAATCATAGTCGTCATCATCATCATCATCATCATCATCATCATCATCATCATCATCATCATCATTATCATCATCCTCAGCATCATCCTCACCATGATCATCATCGTCCTCATCAAAGTCTTGCTGATGAAGTTCCCTCATCCTCACACACACTCAGGAGAGGAGCCCTGTCATGACCTGTGTCCGTCTGCTCTGGGGCTTGTTCTATCAAGCTTGTGTGTTTTCTACCCCATCGTCTGTGTCTCTGTGACGGAGGTCCCTGAATACGCCACTTGGGTGGCGTGTGGCAGGCGAAACTGCCACAGGGTATTTTTTAAAACATAGAAAGAACCTCAAGATAGAAAATGAATCGCTTGACAATGCGATACTTATATATACTTATATAATACATTCTGCAAGAAAATAGCATTCAGTATCAACTTTCTTAGTTGTTGTTATTTTTTCTAAATATAAAAGTAATGATTTGTTTATCTATATAGAGACATTGTGATGCTGAAACAAACGTGCTGTCTCGATATCCCAGGAGCTTTCATATTGTTTTCATCTAGTTTGAGTTATCATTTAACATTGAACATTAATTACCTGCCCGTTCCCGAGGGGTTAATTACCGTCACAGGCAGTTAGTAACTATTTTGTTTAACGGCGCTAGTAATGGACCTCATTAATGAGCACGTCTGTTTCCCCAGACGCTTGCCAGAGCTTTTGCATAAGCGCTCATTACTGGTCCTTGGGTTACCTGAAGACAACGTGTTGTTCAAGCGACAACTGATGAAACAGGAGCCGCTCGGGGGCACATTAGCCCACTGAGACTTCAAGAAAGTAACAAACAGGCTCATGGAGCTTCATGGCAGCTTGTTGCAATGACGTTGAAAAGTCAAACCAACCTTTAAAATCATGAAGTTGTTTTAAAGATTATCAAGGTTCTTTTTTTGCTTTTTGTTTTTACTTATGAGCAGCTGCAGTTAAATTAAGGAATGAAAATGTTGAATTGAGTAAGAAGATGATATGTCTCTCAAAGCGTTTTGCGGTATTCCTTGTTTGCAAAGCCGAATCACACTCCAAAGCTGGTCACAACATAGTACATCCAATTGAGTTAGGGTTAGAGTTCATTGAGATAAAATAAGATGACACTTGATTAATCCCTGCAGGGAAAATCCCAGGTGTTCACAGCAGCAGAAGTTGACGGTCAACATGTATTATATCACGTATCTAGCTGTCTTACAGCCCGTTTTTATTGTAAAACAAACCACATACCAATGTGCTTCAAATATGGTTACAAAAATTTTTGTGGGATTTTTCTCAGACTTGAGGAGATAAATCTGACTTTTATTTGATATGGTAAATAATTCACATTTTTAACTACCATGCTCAACAAAGCCTTCATTTGAAAAATCGGATATCCGGAAAATAGATTAGAGCTCATCTAGGTCTAAGTAAAGTTTTAAATGAAACCCGTCCAGAGGCAGGTTTATCTTTGGACTAATGGAAGTGGGGCATCCAGGTCAACCTTGACAACAGAGGAAATGTTTTATCTGAACTAAGACCAGCACCAAGACCAGACAGAAGGAGCTGACTAGTCCTTCATCACCTTAGTCTAGGTTTTTCTAGTCTAAAACCCATTTATCTTAAAGAGGCAATAGAAAACTTTGTTGCTTTAACTTATCAATATGAAGTTAATGTTGATTGCACAGTGTAATGTATATAGAATAATGACACCATCAACGTTTTGATTGGCTCCCTATAAGCCTCCATATCCCTATTCAACCTGGACCACCACCAGGTGCGAATTCCCCGGAAAATGAAGGATCATTTTAGGGCACAAAGGCAGTGAGTCAACCATTACAGGGGGGGTAAAGCCAGTAACTGAGGCCTCGTCCATACGTTTATGGGTATGTGGTGTGGGGATGGTGTGGTTTGAGCAGCCACGCTGTCCTGGATCAAGGTAATAGGGGATCCAGGATCAGAGTGGCTGCATACCTGTTGCTCGTGAGTTGGTCTAACGAGCAGCAGGTTAAAACCCCTCATTCTCACACACACTCAGGAGAGGAGCCCTGTCATGACCTGTGTCCATCTGCTCTGGGGCTTGTTCTATCAAGCTTGTGTGTTTTCTACCCCATCGTCTGTGTCTCTGTGCCGGAGGTCCCTGATTACGCCACTTGGGTGGCGTGTGGCAGGCGAAATTGCCACAGGGTATTTTTTAAAACATAGGATTTTCTCTGCGTTTTTGGCCTCCCATCCACACTAAAAACTCTTTGAAAAATTCCCTCCAGGGTTAAGATTCCTCAAAACTCAGTTTTCTGCGTATCCATGTGGGACGCGAATGTTACAGCCCTCGTAAATTTATAAATTCACACAACAAAAAAAGAAAAAAATGATTTGCAAATTCTTGCTATCATTATTTTTCGGAAGAGGATACAGGCAGAGGTATCTCTTTATTGTCCGTGTTCCTGTGCACTTTATATTGATGAAATATCCTACTGCACAAGCCATTTACATTGAGCTGAAAGCAGCCTGAGGTGAGGGCCCATACCTGTGTTTGCCTTAGGCCCCCAACTCACCAAGTCCACCCCTGGCTACAACTACAAGACGGATAAATTTAAAAAGATCAAAAGCAAGTGAAGAAAATGACAATAATCAGTGAGCGAGTAAATTATTATTGTTTTTTTGTTTTTTTTAATACGATCGTTAAGAAATGTCACTAAAATGTGTGTGATCTTGACAAGCCTTGACTGTTTCATTTGGTCATTAGTGCATTTGAAGACAAGAAAAGGAGATTACTGTATTGATGAACAATATACATAGAGACATTTTAATTATAACACTTTTGACATAGTAATGAGAATTTATTGTTTACTTTATTGCTCACAATATTTTGTGGGTCACAGCATGAACACGTTTTGGAACCCCTGTGCTCGGTTTGTGGGGTAGAACAAATCCAGCAGTGTGAAACAATGAGGTCGTGGGCTGGAATCCGATTTGAATCGGATTAATCTAGGATTGGTTCCAGGACATTGAAATATCGTATTTCCTCAAATATAAAGCATTAGTCAAATAAAAACTAGGCCTCTTATAAATGCCAGTGGCGTGGTCTACACTAACAAATAAAAGACGGCCTCAAATAAAGACTGGGGGTAAAACGGCGCTGTTTTGATGCGGAGCTCCACTCCTAAGCAAAGCAAATTTTAGTGCGGGTTTCTATTGTAGATGTATTTAATTGATCGCGGATTCCTTCTTGGGGCAAATGCTCCGCTCTGAGCGCTCTTGCTCTCAAGCGCTCCAAGTGGGAAGTGCTTGCGCATTGAAGGCGAAAAATGGAAATTGTGATTCCGGCGTCGGTTTCCACCACAAGTGCGACGTTTAAGGTAGCTCTATCTTTTTTTCACCATACATGTGTTCATATTGGATGGCATCAAGATGGAAGTTTGATTTAAAATTCAAACAAAAATATGGTCAAATATACCTATTAATCACAGGGAACTGTATATAAAAGCATGCCTGTAATTTAATATAACCTTCCAGCTCCAGCTCCGGCCTGGTACCCTCTGCAGTTGAGGTAAATAAAGGCCCCGGTCACTATTTGAGGAAATACAGTAGACCCTGTCAGCACGTATACGGATATTTTGGAAAAAATGCCTGCAGGTACGAACTCCCAGGAAAATGAAGGATTGATTTACGGCACACAGGAAGTGCGTCAACCGTCGCAGGTGGGGGGTGGGGGGCTCAGAGAGTAACTGAGGCCTCGTCCGCACATATACGGGTGGTGTATATGGGTAACAGCATTTTCTCTCCGTTTTGGCCTCCCCTACACATGAAAATGGCGTTTTTCATGCCTTGCAGGGTGGAGATTTTTCAAAACTCTGTTTCCATGCATTGGTGTAGATCAGGGGTGCCCACACTTTTTTGGCTTGCGAGCTACTTTTAAAATAACCAGGCCAAAATGATCTACCTGCATTAAAAAATGATAAATATATTTATTTATATATATACTGAGTATACTATACTATACTATACTATACTAGACTATACTACTATATATACAATATATGTTGCCGTACCTTGCATCACTGCATAAACCCTTACGACACAATACAATTAAATACATTCATGGTCACTACCTTACTCTGATGACTTACACTGAATGAAGTCGGCCAGGGTTGCATAGTCGGGACAGTAGCTGGCCAGCCTCAAGCGGGCTTCCAAATGATCATCAGTCATGGTGGAACGGTATTTGGACTCAATTATCTTCACATGGGGAAAGGCTGACTCACATAAATAAACAGAGCTGAATAATGCAGTCAAGGAGGTAGCACATTTCCTCATGTTTGGGTACTTGGCCGCTGGACTTCAGCTGAATGTCAGCCCGTGGTGTCAACATTTCATCCACTCCCACCATCCCTCCACTGCAGACGAGTTCAGGTGAAACAGTGTTGCAAATTTTTATGCAAGTGAATCAACCTCAATATCTTCCCCCAATGGGAAGCACATAAATGTAGAGATTGGCTCCAGTAAAGCAAAGTCTTGAAACCGTTTGTCAAAGTCTGACAGACCCAATCTGCTCTGTGTAGCGTGCATTGTCAAGTTGAGCACATGCCTTCCCTTGGGTGTCCAGCTCTAATGCAAGGTTTTGAAAGTTCCCCAAATCATGGCACTGCAGCTTTGAGGAAAAAGTTGCATTTTTCGTTTGAAAGCATTAACAGAACTGATCATGTTGGCCATGGTTTTGTCTTGTCCTTGCAGCTCTAAATTAAGCTCATTCAACATGTTGGTCAGATCGGTTAAAAATAAAAGAAAAATTTGAATGGCGCACAATCTACCCACAATACCGCCCGAATGAGACAAAAAGGAGCCCAAAAATGTCACGAGCCGCCGAAAGCTATTTTTCATCTATCCAATCAAATAAAAAGTAGCCCAATTCTGGCGATAAACTGCCCAATCTGATAACACTGCTTTTGATCGCGTGTACATGAACGCCTCGTAGTCTCCCAGGTGTTGGCAGTTGGGAGTCCACCAAGTGGGATTGGGGGGGGCAATCGTAAGATTAACTCGAGCCTGTCTTTGAAGTGTTATTGTACCGTACGGTATTGGTGGTGGTAAATAGGAATGGAGGGCTGATCGTTTCATACTGAATTTTGTCCCTTTCATTATCATGTTTGAAATTTGTATCAAACAATCTGACTCGAAGAATTTGCTAGAAACGTGGAACGATGATGAAACGCTTCCTGCTTCATAATAAAAAATAAAATAGTACTAAGCACCCTAATGACTACAGTAAGTATTGTACTACAGTGCAGTTTTTGTCCTTTGTTGCTTGAATGATTAGTGTTATATTGGTAGGTTGGTGGGGTCCCAAACGTTTTATCTCTAGCTTCTCCTCCAAATGCAAATTGCCAAACTTTGCTTTTATCAAATTGTCAACGTAATTCATGTTTTCAAAGTGATAAACTGACTGTTATACAGGTATGCTGTTAGGTTGCACAGCACATAAAAAAAAAAGATTGTGTATACTGTATGTAATTGCTGTATAGTCAGTACAGTTAGGTGGGCGGTACCAGTCGTAGGGCCAACACGATTGGGGCCCCAGGCCATCCGACATGTCCAGAGGGGCTTCTCTAATAGCCTCACTATGAGCACAACGGCCACCATAGCTGTAGTTGTGGATCAGATGCAAAACAACATCAAATTGCACTCAGCAGCATATCATTAGCGCAATATCTTCTGTAAATTGGACGCTAAATTGCGGCCGCAATAGTAGGTGCATTGGATGCGCAATTCATGGTGCTACTAACATGGCCTCAATTAATTTCTTTGTTAATTCGTTTTAATCGTTTTTTAGTATGTCTCTAGTAAAAATCTACAAAAGTGAGTTATCATCAGGAAAATATTCAGACGTAACGTAGAATGTGTGTGCCGACTAGTAAACGGGCTAAAATTAAATTGGACACCGGTAGAGTCCTTTAGCGCACATATTGAATTTCTATGTTAAGGCTTGTCGGGCCCATGCACTCATAGTTGCTTGAGTACTGGTAGGGTTCACTGGTGAAGTGTGGAATGACCATAATCAACATGGACACGCTGGTCAGCAGAGCACCTCCATCAATAAAGCGAGGCATGTGGACTCTGTTCCCAAAGAAACTCACAAACACGATTAGAGCAGTGTTTCCTACCTTGAGGAAAAGACAAGAGACCAAAAAAAAGTTCAAGCAACTGCCCCGACAAGAAGAAAGAAGAAACAGTCTTTATTCATCACGCAACACACCACACTACAACACATGCTTGCACACACACACACATGCACATGCTTTGATGGTGGCCGGTGAAATGGATTCTCTGCTTTTGACCCATCCTGGGTTGTCCTTCCTCCGGGGGCACAGCCAGGAGCAGTGGGCAGCATACGTGGACCCGCCCGGGGACCAGGTGATAAATGTCCATTGCTGGTCAGACAATGATGGGTGCATGTTTTTGGTGGGGGTCCTTACTGACGTGAGGTGGAGGAAACCCCATGTGAGCACGGGGAGAACATGCAAACTCCACACAGAAAGGCTCCTATTTGGGAGATAACCCGCCGGAGCACGGTGCCAACAGCGTCCCAGGTGGGAATCGACCCCAGGACCTTCTTGCTGTGAGGCAGCAGTGCAATGCACTGCGCCACCGTGCCACAGATGAATGGACCATTACAGAAAAAAGGATCTGAGGGACTTTGACAAGAGCTAAATTGTGATGGCTAGACGACTGGGTCAGAGCATCTACAAAACGAAAGGTCTTGTGGCGTGTTCCCGGTATGCAGTGGTTAGTAATTACCAAAAGTGGTCCAAGGAAGGACAACCGGTGAACCAGTGACAGGGTCATGGGCGCACATGGGCTCATTGATGCGTGTGGGGAGTGAAGTCTCTGGTTTGATCCCACAGAAGAGCTACTGTAGCACAAATTGCTGAAAAAAATAATGCTGCTATGATAGAAAGGTTTCAGAACACACTATGCATCGAAGCTTGCTGCGTATGAGGCTGTGTAGCTGCAGACCGGTCAGAGTGCCCATGCTGACCCCTGTCCACCCCGAAAGCGCCTACGATGGGCACGTCAGTGTTAGAACTGGACCATGGAGCAATGGAAGAAGGTGGCCTGTTCTGATGAATCACTTTTAGTTCTACATCATGTGGCAGGCCGGGGTTAGTGTCCGATCCGATGCAGCATCTGTAGGATGTGCTGGAACAACAAGCCTGATCCATGGAGGCTCCACCTCACAACTTCCAGGGCTTAAAGGATCTGCTGCTAACGTCTTGGTGCCAGATACCACAGGACACCTTCAGAGGTCTTGTGGAGTCCATGCCTCCATGAGTCAGAGCTCTTTGTTGGCACAAGGGGGGGACAATATTAGGCAGGTGGTTTTAAGGTTGTGGCTGATCTGTGTTTATTATACTAATTAATTAGAGATAATCAAAGATTTTGAAGTCAGGGCTTGTTGTGTTTGGACCCACCTCGTTGAAAGATGAAAAGAGGCCGACTTTTTTGCTGGAGAAGCCATAGCGTCGCTCGATGGTGGTGATGCTGCTCTTCAGGCATCCTGACACCAGGATCAGGCCCAGCTAAAGCAGCATATTTTTATTATGGTGCTTTTTTAAATTGGAGATGTAAAGTTTTAGATGAATTGAATGAAACAATTAAAGCTCTGTGCCTAACAGGGAGACTTCCTCACTCACTCTCTATCCCCCCAGCCCCCTTCTCAAAATGAAACTCTGCCCTGTTTACATACTCTATTTAGGAAAAGCAATATCTTTGCCGTCACCCACCCGAATAATCCAAATGCCCACCCAAAGATGACATCCTAGTAACACCATTGAAATGGAGTGACAGAAACTGTGTTTTTGCCTCCTCTTCCACAAGCCCACGCCATAGCTCAGAACCACCAGCAGAGAGAGCCAAAGTACTTGCAAGTACAATACATAGCTAGAAACCCCCCCCCCCTAAAAAAACCACAAACACTGCAGAAACACATCGAATCATATTTAAATGGCACACACCCACACACACACACACACACACACATACACACACAAAATATACTGATATATATATATATATATATATATATAAATATAATAAATACAAAAAACAAATACTAGATACTATACAAAAGACAGTTGGAACAGTACCATCTGAAGTAACATCATATAATATATACAGTATGTCATGTGGACTACTAGAAATAAACTTGCGTACTGCAGTGTTCCGAGCTATACTGAGTTTAAGTAATGGTAAGGTAAAAGTAAAATGAGGGTTTTTTGCATTTGAGATGTAACCCCTTTAAGCTGCGATGGGAAGTGTAAAAAGTTCTAAAAAACAGCTCTTAATTCCCTTGACACACAGTTTTACTTTATTCAAAACTTTTCCCTGCCATTTTACATGTAATAGTTTGGTGTGCAAGTGACGAATGAAGGTTGAACTTGATCAACTTCTTCAGTAAATACAATCTATACTGTGGTTAATACTGAGTTAATTTCAACCTATCATGAAAGACATTGAGAAAACTCACAATGATACAGACAAAAAATAAATTATATATATATATATATAATTATATAATTATATATATATATATATATATATATATATATATATATATATATATATATATATATATATATATATATATATATATATATATATATATAATATAATACATTAATAGAAATGTTTCTATATAAATATTATTTTATAGTACATTAATATTATATGAAAAATGTTTAAATTGTGGTAATGAATATTTTAACTTTGGTCATTAATGTTCAATCTATATTATATATTATACATCTTAGATGCACAACTAAATGACACATTGTTGGAAAAATATGAGGTTGTGTATGAACTGTACTAGGCAATTAATATTAATTACTAGATAATATTTGGCTCATGATATACGTTCAATATCTATGCAGATGATACTATTTTAAAACATATGGGGGCGGTTTTCACGGAACAAAATGATTCCTACATAAATCAATCCAGAATTTGAAAATGCCTTTCTGGGACATTGCTTAATTTAAGATGAATGAGTTGTAGACTAGAAAGTCCTGGACTAAGGTGATGAAGGACTAGTCAGCTCCTTCTGTCTGCTCTTGGTGCTGGTCTTAGTCCAGATGATCCATTCCCTCTGTTGTCACGGTCGACCTGGAGGCCCCACGTCCATTAATCCAAAGATAAACCTGCCTCCTGTCAGGTTTCATTTAAACCTTCATTTAGACCTAGATTCTTCGTTCTGGAAATCAGATCTGAGAGTCTGAGACTATTTTATACCATGACCGAGAAAAGCCCTTTAAATTAGTCTGGATTAAAGGAAAACTTTTTACATTCCAGCCCTGCCATTCTGTCTCGTCAGCCATGATTAGGTGATTTTATCATAGTGTGTGTGTGTAACCAGCGGGAGGGTAACAAGTGCTTCTTGTGAAGAACGACAGGACGTGATGAGCTTGACTAACAGGGTGGCCATCCAATAATGACAGTGTGCGCTCCCATACCGGATGGCACACAGGTGACACTTGTAATGTGAACATTTCAATATTTTACATTTAATATTAGGGCTCCGCGATATGATGATTTACATCGTAAGACGATAGAAAAATTGTATCGTAGAGCCCGACCGATGCCAGATTTTTGGCTCCGATGCCAATCCCGATTTTGGAGAGTCCTAGCCCACCAATTACCGAAGTTTTGACGAATATTTTGTCAAAAAGTGCAAAACAATTGAATTTCAAAAAAGTTTCTATATTTGAGAACATTTTAACTTATAACCAAACAAATAAATAAAAAAAACATCACTTCCAAAATGAGTTTTCAGAGTTTCACATGAACGCAGCATGGCATTTCAGTGATTTGTTTTAGTTAGTTTGACATGTGTTTCAGAAAACTGTTTGTTACCTGTTAGACTCTCAGGGGAAATATTTGCCCCTAATGGTCTCTTTGATGAATCTACCCCCCAGTCATACCATTAGAATAACACCGGCACTTAATGCAACTGAGGGACCAGTGGATGCTGATGAGCGTTGATGTGGTGAGCTTTCCCTAACAGTCACAAGGAAAAGGAAGTCATTAATGAGGTCCATTGTGGGCTTGTTTGAACAAAACAGTTATTAACTGTATCTGACGATAATTAACCCTGAGAGGAATGGTCACGTAACAAATGTTTAGAGTTACTGAACTAAATTATTAAACTTGAATAGAGAAGACAACAATGGAAGATATGCATTATTTTTAAATGCAGACCTAAAATTGATGATTTTGATCGCAAAAATATTCACATATCATAAATTAATTACTGTAAAGTTTTGATTGCTGTTTATTGTTGTAAAGTGTCTCCTTGACATTTTATAGTAATTGGTAATACTTTTATTTTAACTTATGCATTGTAATAAACGGAATCACTTGCCACTTAACACACACATATCAGACCATCTGTGGTGGTTTGGTTCTTGGACTTAGGGTCAACAGCTCAATAGACACACGCATATATACATACTTTATACACACAAACATACATATACAGTATATGTTACATACACATACTGAATACTGTATATGTGTGCACTGTGTTCAAACACGACTGGGGCCTTTCTGCGTTAAGTCTTCATGTTCTCCCCATGTTCATGTGGGTTTCCTCCGGGTGCTCCAGTTTCCCCACCCTAATGACATGCATGTCAGGGCACTTTCACATATTATATTATTAACATACATATATTTCACATATATGTTTAGTCCGTTGAACCCGGCTGCATTTCCCTCCCTTGGTGTGATTCCTTTGGGCAGGTGAGAACGAAGAAATCAAATTCGGTTTGGACTAAATCAACCGGTTCAAGACCACTTTGATTTGACCCAATTGCAGGAACTGAACCAAACCCGCTGTGTTTTATTGGGTGCAGGTGAGAATTTGTCCCAGGCACTGCTGGCTTGCAGAGGGAGCTTCCAATAAGTCATGATTTCTACATGGACTTTGTTTGAGGACAGGTAGTAGACAGGCACGTTCGAACTTTTACAGTAAAATTTTGTCGGCTCTGGTAGCAATCTTTCCATAACACGCCTTCTCCTCTCCACATCCTCTTTCCATGCGCAAACAGAGCTCCTACATTACCCATGATGCAATCTAATATATGCTGTTAATGGGCGATTGCAACTTTGGTTCAGCCCCTGATTCTGAACAAAACAAACAAACCACAAGTATGAGAGGGCTATGAGACACTCCTACTGAGAGCCCTGAGCAAGGCATCAGTCAAGATATGAAGTTGGTCCGTTACTTGGCAGCCCACAGCTCCTAGATATGTAAGATACTGGGATGGGTCAATTGCAGAGAACTAATCTCCCCACTAGGAGAAAAGCCCAGCTGCAGCCTGCCATCCCTCCATAGAGACCAACGTGCTCTCTGTCCGTCAGCCCCTGGAGCCAAACTGCTGCTCTAATTCTATTAGCTGTTGGTCACTGGGAAGCCATTTGGACTGATCATTACCTGCATAATGACACACATACTACAACAGACATGTTCTTTTTGTTGTCAGTATCTCTTTTGGGACCCTGACACAGATCATTTGGAATAGTGTCAGGGACACACTTTTTGCAGAGATGTTATGTACGCACACTACTTGCTACTTGATACTGGGTTGCATAATTCACAAGGACTAATAAAATACAATAGAATGTAGTATGCAGAAGAACAGGAGAGTGGATGTCGCATCAGGGTGCACCAGTTCGCCATCAATCTTCATGACTTGGTCAAAAGCTTAGTGTAGGATGTCGTTGCAAGACTGCTTGAGTGGGAAATCTCCCATGGGGCTGACTGTGGGGATCAACAAGTGAATCAACTTGTTGCCCCGGTTGTTTGTCCATCTCAGCCCCTGTTTAGGCACCACTATAATTAAGTCTCTGGTGATATGTATGTAAATGATGAGCAAAAGCTGATTTCAGCAGAAAACAGTTCCTTTTGTTGTGGTTCTTCCAATAACAGTGCGGCATAAATTCCAGCAAGTTGGCAAACCAAACTTTACCGCAGGACAAACTTTACTGCCTTTAAAATTCTGAATTTCATAGATACCTTTGAAATCCAGCATTTTAAAAGCACTAAAGTTTGTACTTCAAAAGCTTCAAAACTGATGCATCCTTCCAAGCCAAACTCTTTGCTTTTCATTTATCAGCTTAACATTCTCTTCTTCTTCTTCTTCTTCTTCTTCTCCTTCCTCATCCTTTTTTCTGGGGAATTTTCACGAGTCATTGTTTATTAGTTCATTCATCATATTCTTTCATCGTCCATTTCTTGAAATGAAAGGGGTGTTTAATGAATGATCCAAACATTGCAAGATTTAACATTTTCCAACAGCTGACTACACAACAACTCCCCAAAACATGCCAAAGGTGGTGGAAAAGATTGGTATTTGAAGCATTTGTTGTATTGGAATGTGAGGCAAAATGTCTGTTGATAGGTTGCACTGAACATTGGCTTGATCTCATGTCAATGATAAATCACGTGTTTTCTTGTCCCAAGACAATACAATTATTTATAAACATCACAATGCAGGTGGATTTCTTTATTGTCACCGGAGGCAGGCAGACAGTGCAGCCACAGCAAAGACAAGATCAAGGGTGGGAATTGGTAATTAGGTGATCACAGACAGAAAATAACCCAAAAAAAAAAAAAAAGGAATTGGAAGTCATAGGAAGCTTGCTTTCAATACTTGATTGCTGTGGATTACTTGGCGTTGTATTTCACCAAACTGTTCACTCTGGTGTGTGACTTTTTTCTGAGCCAAATGGAAAATTACACATACAACAGCCTCACACTTCAGATTGAAGGGTTACAGGTCAGAGAACAGTCTGTGTACCCTGTCTTTTTCTTTTTTTCCTTTACCTACATATTTATTATTTTTACCAATGTCGGCATTGTAGTCTTAGTGTGGATTGAAAGGAGCCTCCACCATCCTATGTATCTCCTTTTTTGCAACCTGCCCGTCAACGACATCATTGGAAACTCCATCATGGTTCCCCGGCTGCTCAGAGACATCTTGGTACCTCCTTCTGAGCGCTTAATCAGTTACTACGAGTGTGTGGTCCAGGCTTTCATCTCACACATGTTCGGCACAAGCTCTCACACGGTTCTCATGATTATGGCTTTTGACAGATATGTGGCGATCTGTAAACCCTTGCAGTACACGACCGTTATGAGTAACAAAATGGTGATCAAGCTGACTGCCTCTGCCTGGGGAGTGTCCTTTGTTCTGGTGGGTATTTTACTAGGACTTACCATACGGCTAAACAGATGTAGGACTCTGATCACACATCCTTTCTGTGACAATGCTTCATTGTTTAAGCTCTCATGTGAAAGTGTTTTCATCAACAATGTCTACGGTCTCACATTCACTGTGGTGCTTCTCACAGCCTCCATAGGCAGCGTGTTCCTCACCTACACCAAGATCGCAGCTTCCTGTCTGACCAGCAAGTCTTTGAACACTAAAGCCCTGAAAACTTGCAGCACACATTTGTTTTTATACCTTATTATGTTCATATGTGGAATGCTAAACATTGGGCTTAGTCGCTTCCCACAGTACTCAAAGTACAGGAAACTGTCTGTCATTATGTTTCATA
The DNA here is from genome assembly GCF_960531495.2 of Zeus faber. NCBI lineage: Eukaryota > Metazoa > Chordata > Actinopteri > Zeiformes > Zeidae > Zeus > Zeus faber. The sequence goes on from NC_137200.1 coordinate 17,148,564, forward strand.
TAATACCTGGCAGCCTCAACCCCCTCATTTATGCGGTTCAGTCCGAAGAAATACGTAAACTTTTGAAAAAACGATTCCGGCCCAAAAAGGTTATGTCATTGCATTGATCTGTATATAGAGCAACCGAAAGCAACATCAGTGAAACTGCTTTTGTTAAGAGGCGTCCACAGTTTCACCGCAAATATTAAGTTCCCAAATCTAAAGCAAATGTGGTCTGAAAACTTTATGGCACCCCATTTATGCACCTGAAAAGACCCATACTCATGTAGGCTAGAGTTAAAGGAAAAGTCTGTTATTTCTTTTTACCTATGCTTGGCAGTCACCCTAAGCTATTCATTCAATGCTGGACCTAATCCTTTTGCTTTAAAGTTACAGGTGGTACTGTATATTATATATCATTGTATTAATCTCATGGTTATGGATTTTTGTGTGGGATACATTTGTTATTTTGTCTGATGAAATTCAAATTGTTGATATCATGTTGAGAAAATTTTGCATATTCATTTCATGTTTTGGGATCATACTAGGAGTAAATCATTTAGTATGTTTATGTGATTGCTGATGATGAAAGAGGAATACAATTTCAAATTTCATTCCTTTTAATTACATGTACTTAACTGATAAAGTCAATACTTTCATGAAAGGATTTTCCATTACTTTTATCAAGTCAAAATTGTGAATATAATCTATCATAACCTTGTTTATGGCTGGTTCAGAAAATAATGAGATCATAATTATTAAATGCAATCTATGGAAAATCCATTGAATAATTCTTCCTTGCAACCATTTTCTTCAGTCTTTCTGTCTGATGCTAACAACCATGGGTGCCTCCAAAGTGTTGTCCACTTGGCGTCCAATCAAACAAAGAAGGCTCTCTTAATGACAATGGAGGACAAACAGAAGAGTTTGAGTGAAGCCGAGGTCTGGAAGACCAAGAACAATTTCAGATAAACTGCACTGAAACCTGGTGAGAAATGCTCAGTGTCTGAAGTGCACAAAAAGAGCTTAGTACTCAGACTACAGGAAACTGCCTGCAATTATGTTTCACATAATTCCTGGCAGCCTCAACCCCATCATCTATGGGGTGCACTCTAAAGCGGTGCGTAAACTCTTGTTACAGCTATTGCAGGCCAGGAAGGTTTTTCCATCTTTACATAGTGGACAGTATTTGAATGAAGTAGCATTACAATTTAGAGATTATTATTTAGGAAAGTGTTGCTATCCAAGTTACTTTTAACTACATTTAAAATTTCCCTTAGCTTTTTAGTTGCTCAATATAAACTGATGGGCATGGCATGCTGGGGTTCAGCCATAGCCTAGACTGACTGTCTCTCTTTTTTATTTTTGTTGAAGGACATAAATGAATATTGTACAAAACAATGATGCACTTCAAAACACAGTCTATTAAGCCATGATGTATCCATCAAAGATTTATTTTTATTTTTTTTATTCCATGTACAGTAATACAAATTCTGTTCATTGTTAGGATATGATATTATAGTTTATGCTCACTCAGAGTGCTCCATGTAAATGATCAACACCATTTTGGAAATAAGAGACAAGACAGAAGCATGTTCACTGAAGAGGTCAATTGAAATTGTCACAATTTTAGTTTAATTAAATTTATTTTGGTTGCGCAATCATAGACATATGAACCACATTAACTGCTTTGGCCCGTTGCTGCAATCTGTCATCGCGCCGAAATATTGGAGCAGGCAATTTAGCAGCATTTCCTTATTTAATTAAAAAAAAAAGCCTTGTGTGTATCGCGTCCACAGAGCATTGATACCCTGTCCTGGCTGTGATCTTGGTGCGAAGTCACTATTTATACTTTGCCACCTGGATAATTGGGGTCAGATGCAAAACAAGGACAAATTTCACTCAGCAGAAAAAACTTTATGGACGTATTTGTGCGGTGCAGAAAGCGGGCGCAATTAATGTGTCCATTCTTTGTGAATTTGCCCCTGAATGTCCTCCACATAGGACCTGAAACAAACAAAATGTCTCCCCCAAAGGGTTTTGTGGCACGGAGCCCAAGGCGGTTTAAAGGTTCAAAAATAATACATACTCTCTTCTTTCCCTCTCTGGTTCTCTATGCACCCAGAAAACCCCCTGCCTTCTGGTGGTGGTGTTAATCACCCTATTTGCTTTAATATATTCTATCAACCCTCATGCCACCACGAGAACCTTCCTTTCCACATTAAGAAGGCAGATCGGTCCTAAATTGTCTGATGCTTGCGTTACAAAGAGTTTGATGAATGATGCCATGTTGGATATGACTCAATGACTCAATGTTACGTCAGTGAAAGCCCCCAAGACGGTGGAATCATCGTCATAAGAACTGTGACAGAGGGAGAGGTTGCGACTGTCACTGGTAGTCTGTAGATAATTGTTAGGCAACCACACGATAAGCACGACCGCATTTGTGTTCCTTTCAGGGTATTTCTTTTCCTGTAATTGAAATAGAAATTCAAACAGCAGAACACAGGGGGGAAACAAATATTGAGTGTTTTAAAACTAGGCATTTTTGGCTTGTTTTTAGTTGTAAAAATGATCTCTGATTCATCGTAAAATGTGTATGTATATAACTGCACTCTGTCAAAGAACCTTTTCTCTTTTGCTTCTGCCAGATGGAAAACTACACTGACAACAGCTTCACGCTTCAGCTTGAAGGGTTAAAGATCACAGAAGAATCCATTTATCCCGTGTTTTTTTTTTTTCTTATCTCCTTCATATTTATTATGATTGCCAATGTGGGCATTGTAGTCTTAGTGTGGATTGAAAGGAGCCTCCACCATCCTATGTATCTCCTTTTTTGCAACCTGCCTGTCAGCGACATCATTGGAAACTCCATCATAGTTCCCCGGCTGCTCAGAGACATCTTGGTACCTCCTTCTGAACGCTTCATCAGCTACTACGAGTGTGTGGTCCAGGCTTTCACTGTGCACATGTTCGGCACCACCGCTCACACAGTTCTCATGATTATGGCTTTTGACAGATATGTGGCGATCTGTAAACCCTTGCATTATGCGACCGTTCTGAGCAACGAAATGGTGATCAAGCTGACTGCCTCTGCCTGGGGAGTGTCCTTTGTTCTGGTGGGTATTTTACTAGGACTTACCATACGGCTAAACAGATGTAGGACTCTGATTACCAATCCTTTCTGTGACAATGCTTCATTGTTTAAGCTCTCCTGTGAGAGTGTTTTCATCAACAATGTCTACGGTCTCACATTCACTGTGGTGCTGTTTACAGCCTCCATAGGCAGCATGTTCCTCACCTACGCCAAGATAGCAGCTGTCTGTCTGACCAGCAAGAACAAGTCCTTGAAGAGTAAAGCCCTAAAGACTTGCAGCACACATTTATTTGTATACCTTGTGATGGCCATATGTGGATTATTGATAATTGCTCTGCATCGTTTCCCTGAGTACTCAGACCACAGGAAACTGTCTACAATTATGTTTCACATAGTCCCTGGCAGCCTTAACCCCATAATCTATGGAGTGCAGTCGAAAGAGATACGCAAATTCTTGTCAATTCTATTCCAGGACAAAAAGATTTTGCCATCATTTTAAGATGGGAAGCCATTTTTTATGTAAAGTAAATTTATCAAATATATAATCACTGTAGTACATTAATGCGAGCATAATCATTTAACTACAGTTAAGAGAATTACAGTAACAGGTATAGCTTTAGAGTTATGTTTTAATTTCTTTAAAACGGACCAACTATTCTAATTATTTTTTAAATGTTTTTATGGAATGTTATTTCAATGGACCTGGTTCATATTTATTTCACATTTTTTGCACTTAATTTCTGACAGGAGGTTTGTGAGGGTGAACCATTAACTATAGCCCACCAAAATAAAGAACTCTCAATTTGACCCAGATATTATTTAAAAGCTGTAATGTACAATTCTTGATTGAGGTTCATTTCTATTTCTGTGAAATTGGGGCGAAAACAGCAACCTTTGATTTTAAAGACAAGGGACAACAGAAAATGTACATTTAAATCGATTAAACTGGAATGTACAATTCTTGCGGTTCCTTTCTATTTCCCTGAATTTGAGGCGGAAACAGCAACCTTTGATTGTAAAGACCGAGGACAACAGAAACCATAATTAACTAATTATTAATATTAACTATTACTTTCTAAAATGGTTAAAGAAGTGTCTTCACTCCCACCATTCCATTCAAACCAACTCTGGTGCATTTATTCCTTTAGTTTGATTAATTTGGATAGGTGAGACTGATATCATGCATGCAGTGACCCTTTGAAAATGTTGATTCCAGCCTATATTTTCCATGTTTCCAGTTTCCATGTTTCAACGTGGACTGAGAAAGAAATGCATGCCGAGCCATATCTACATATATAATTAAAACACTAGAGCAGTGCTGTACATTTTTAAATAAAGCCTGTGGGATACAAGTCCTTTCAGGCACATGACATTTAAACTACAAATGAATGATCAAAACTGTTTGTGTTATTGTACTTCATAAAATTCCTGCGAGGCTTTTGCAAGGTTCCAGTAAAGGCTTGTGATTTTTTTACGAGTTGTTGTTTTTTTCAATTGAGAGAGCATTCAATTTATCTTCTTCTTGTCTTTCTCCACTACAGAGGGCATTGGAGTAAGACAGGAAATGGGGGTTAAAGCAACATGGAGAGACATGCAGTAAATAACCTCAGGCTGGATTCGAAGATAGGTCACTGCAAGGCGCTTGCCTATACGATACATTAAAGTGGTTGGTTGTTGGTTCAGCAGGAAGCTTCGTGATTTGTTTTCTTAAGTGTGATGGAATGTACAATATATTGTGGCAGCCCAGGAGAATATGGCAAGATTCGGAATAAAATAGCCGACTCAGAGAGAGTTAACAGGATAAATAATATTTTTTTTTAATCAAAAAATTGTGGGTATGGGAGTGGGTATGGCAGTGCATTCTCTTCACAGGGGGATGCTACTGTCCTCCTGTAGATTCAAGATTCAAGATTTTTATTTGTCACATACATATACATACTTCCATACATATATGCAGTGAAATGTAATAGGGCAGAGCAGAGATACAGTAGGACTCAGGTTGTCTCCAGTTGACATGTGGGGTGGTTGATTTCCTTAAGTTGGGGATGAGAAAGAGAGACCAGGTGAGCCAGAATGTTCCAGGACATGCAACACATTTCCAAGGATCTCCGGAGATATAAATAGGAAGCAGACGCACGTGAAACAATCTCTTGCCAGCCTCTCCATAGAAATCAGGGTGGTTTTGATCTCTGTTCCCACTGACTCACGTCCAGCTGAGTGGAGGCTGGGTGAGTAAATGTGAATAAAACTTTAGGGGGCCAGTGGCTTGATAGTTAGAGCGGGTCATCTCGTAATCAGAAGATTGCCACTTCAATCCTCCTGGTAGCATTCTGATGTGTGCTTGAGTAAGACACTTAACCCCCTAACTGCTCCCCGGGAGCCGCTATATGGCAGTACACTGCTCCTAGATACGTCCGTACTAGGATGGGTGAAATGCATTTCATTGCCGCAGTACTTGTGCAATGATATTTAATCTAATTTATGGGGGGCTGGTTGTCAAGTTGCATTGTACAAAAATATGTTGCACTTTTTCCAGATTTAGCCCAAACATTGCTAAATTTTCTGTGGATTCAACAAAATAACACCCCACAAAAACTATAATTTTCACGTCACTTTTTCCACATATATAGATTGAAGAATTAAATGTTCAATATAAATTTTATATCTAAATATAAATCTTTAATCTAAATCTTAAATCTAAATCCTACCTCTTAATCTTTAATCTAAATCTAAATCCTGAATCCCAAATTCCAGCTAAACACCTCAGATATGGAAATTGTCATTCACATGCTAATAAGGAGGGAAAATGACGACTTACTGTACACCCCTGTTGGAAGTGCTCCAAAGCTGAGCAAGTAACAGTGACAATTCCCCCATTGACTGTTTCAAGAAAAAATGCTACAAATTTATAGCAAGGCAAACACTGGTGAACATGGTGACCCATTTCAGATTGATAAAACCATAAGCTATGAGCTACTGACACTAGATAAACCGTTTTAAATTGTACACACAAATGCTGATTTGACAGGTTGACAGGCCGACCCTGACAGGTTTGGAAAGCAACCACCAGGCTTTCACATCGGATGTGCAGTACAGCTCGCAACAGCTGGGGGTTGTCATTACTTCTGTAACCGGAATAGTGTTTAAGGTATTATTATTTTAAGTTTGGTTGGTCTGTATGAAAAATTATATGCATTTATATTATATTATAATATTGCTACAGCAAAACCATCCAATCAAATCCTCACATGAAAAGTTTTCACAACGACATTATCATTGTTTCAGAATCAGAATCAATTTTATTTACCAAACATGCATTTACACATGGAACACAGGAATGTGACTCCGGTTTCGCAGTAACTCACACTGAACTAACATTTTACAATCAAAAACAACACTATACTTATATTCAACAATTAACAACAAAGAGTAGTTTTTTTCAGAAGTATGTAAAGCCTACAGTAGCCTACAGTAAACCGTGGTGCTATTATGCACATCATTAAAGTTCATACAGTGCAAATGCTAAATATAAGTACATTTAAATATCCTTAATATGCTACATATACTAAATATATGAAATGTATTAATAATTGTGGAGGTGTGTTCTGGCCCAGGGCCAGGGAATGAGGAAGAGGCAGGCGGAGGCAAAACAGCACTGGTTGACGTGTAAGTATTCACTTGTTTTAATAAAAAGGTGGCTCGTGGGCCAAAAAGGACTACTTTAATTCTTGCAGGCAAAAACTTGATATTGAAAGCAGGAAAAATGGGCAAGTGGAAGGATCTGAGCAACTTTGACAGGGGCCAAATTTTAATGGCTAGACGACTGGGTCAGAGCATCTCCAAAACTGCAGGTCTTGTGGGGTGTTCCCAGTATGCAGTGGTTAGTACCTACCAAATGTGGTCCAAGGAAGGACGGCTGGTGAACCAACTACAGGGTCATGGGCGCCCAAGGCTCATTGATGCGTGTGAGGAGCAAAGTCCAGCCCATCTGGCCGATCCCACAGAAGAGCTCCTGTAGGACAACTTGGTGAAAAAGTAAATTCTGACTATAACAGAAAGGTGTCAGAACACACAGTGCATCGCAGCTTGCTGCATATGGGCCTGCGTAACCTCACGCCTGATGACCCCTGTCCACCACTGAAAGCGCCTACAATGGGCATGTGAGCATCAGAACTGGACCATGGAGCAATGGAAGAAAGTGGCCTGGTCTCATCAACTCCTTTCCCTGTTACATTACGTGGATGACCAGATGAGTGTGCGTTGTTTACCTGGGGAGGAGATTGCACCAGCATGCACTACGGGAAGAAGGCAAGCTGGTCAGTGTGATGCTCTGGGAAATTTTTTGCTGGGAAACCTTGGGTCCTGGCATTCTTGTGAATTTTATTTTGACACGTACCACCTACCTAAACATTGTTGCAGACCAAGTACACCCCTTTATGGCAACAGTATGCTCTGATGGCAGTGGCTTCTTTCAGCAGGATAATGCGCCACGCTACACTGCAAAAATTGTCCAGGAATGGTCTGAGGAACATGACAAAGAGTTCAAGGTGTTGACTTGGCCTCCAAATCAGATCTCAATCCAATCAAGCATCTGTGGGATGTGCTGGAACAGCAAACCTGATCCATGGGAGCCCCATCTTGCAACTTCCAGGACTTAAAGGATCTGCTACTTATGTCTTGGTGCCAGACACCACAGGACATCTTCAGAGGTCTTGTGGAATCCATGCCTCGTTGGATCAGAGATGTTTTGGCAGCACGAGGGAGAGCTACACAATATTTGGCAGGTGGTTTAACTGTTGTGGCTGAACGGTGTATGTTTGACAGGCATTCCCCTGAGGACATGCAGTGACAGGTCTCATGGCTGGATTAATTGTTCATTAAACTGTTGGCGTGAGGGAAGAAGCTTCCTGTGTCCTGTCCTGTGTCTTTAATGGCATAGTGACAAGCAATACACAATGATGTTTAGAGCGCAGCACACCAAATCCTACGTGAAAAACACATTTGTCACTTCCCCTCTCTATCAAACCCAACATTTTTTTTTTTGGTTTTGATTAAAGATTTATATTTAAGTTTAATATATAGCATTTATATTTATATTTAATATATATTTTCATGATTTATATTTATATTTATCATTGTTCATTGATCTTTGACCTAAGGTGGTCTGGTACCACGTACACTTATGAGCCACCCTATGCTCGAACATGGTGTTCGTTATGGCAAATCCATGACTAGCATTGAAGTCCAATGACCAAGCACCACTCGGATTCAGATCAGGCAGGCCGTTCCTCCCAATCACCCCCTTCCAGGTTTCTCCATCATTGCCCATGTGAGCGTTGAAGTCTCCCAGTAGAACTATAGAGTCCCAAGGTGGAGCCCCTTCCAGGATGCCACCCATGGACTCCAAGAAGGCCGAATACTCTGAAATGGTGTTCGGTGCGTAATCACAAACAACAGTCAGAGCTTTCCCCCTTGCAACTTGTAGTAGCATAGAGGCGACCCTCTCGTTCACTGGGGAGAACTCCAACACAGCGGCACTCAGCTGGGGGCTCATGAGTATCCCCACAGCCGCCCCCGGCACAATTTCAAACCCCAAATGAAAATTTGAAACACCAAATTAACTTCTCTTGTTGTTGACTCATTCATTTGAGACACACCTTCAGGCCCTTTCCCAAGATGATAAAATCACAGATATAAATGACAGACAAAGGAAGAAAGTATTGATCTAAAGTGAATCAAAGTAGGTTGGACCCTGTGAAGATTGGAAGAAAGAAAGGTGTCTAAATCAAAATACTAACAATATAATTTGACCAAAATATTTTTTACTGTCACTTAAATTGTTAGAATATATCCTAAACAGTTTGTTAACATCTGCCATAATGAAAACAGACATTGTTTTGAATATTTTTATTTTTTATTAATTTATAATTTGAATGAATGTGTTAATCCTTTTAGTTGAAGTGAATATCACCAAGCTGCTGATATTAACACAAGTCAATTTCTTCTCTATTCTTGCAGTTAGAAAACAACGTCGACTGTCAATTTTGGGAATTCATGGAAATTTTAAATGCAAATATAGATCTGACAGCATCAGGTGCAATTGGAACAAATGTGGGAAGTTTACATAGATAACAATATCATATTTATAGCAAAAAACCACAAAGGAAAATAGTCATCTTTAAGTTTTCATTAATTTTGAGACTTGAAGAAGCTATGTCTTCCTATTTGAAACTACTGACGTAACTGTTAGGATTGTTGAAACTTATTTACTGCGGATTTTTCTTTTGTCATTGTTTCTCCCTCTATCAGATGGAAAACTACTCACGCAACAGCCTCGTAATCCAGTTGGAAGGGATAAAAGTCGCAGAAACGTCAAAGTACCCCGTCTTCCTCATCTTGCTCATTGCCTACATTTTTATCATGATTACCAATTTGGGAATTGTAGTTGTGATATGCATGGAGAGAACTCTGCACCAGCCGATGTATTTACTCTTCTGCAACCTGCCGATCAACGATCTTCTGGGAAACACTCTCTTGGTGCCTCGGGTGCTGGCGGGTATCTTAGTGCCTCCGGCTGAACGCCTTATTCACTTCTATGAATGTGTGGTGCAAGCTTTTACCTTATCCATGTTTGGTACCAATGCACACACCATTCTCATGATCATGGCTTTTGACAGGTACATTGCTATCTGTAACCCTCTCCACTACACAACCATCTTGAGTAACAAAATGGTGATCAAGCTGACAGCTTCTTCCTGGGCAGTAGCTTTTGTTTTGGTGGGTATTTTAATAGGACTTACCGTACGGCTAAATAGATGTAGGACTCTGGTCTCAAATCCTTATTGTGAAAATGCTTCATTGTTTAAGCTCTCCTGTGAGAGTGTTTTCATTAATAATGTCTACGGTCTCACGTTTACTGTGGTCCTGTTAACATCATCGATAAGTTGTATTGTCCTCACCTATGTTAAAATCACTATCGTGTGTTTGACTAGTAAGAACAAGTCCTTAAACAGTAAAGCCCTGAAGACCTGCAGCACACATCTCTGTCTGTATCTGATTGTTACTGTCAGTGGATTGGCTCTCATTGCCCTCCATCGTTTCCCTGAAGTCTCAGAATATCGTAAAATAGCTGCATTTGTTTTTTACATTATTCCCAGCAGCCTTAATCCAATCATTTATGGAATGCAGTGCAAGGAGATTCGCAAGTACCTTACCCGCTCACCTTAATTAGAAAATAAATGAAAATCCATTCATTTTAATGGACTTCCTTAATCTGATTTAAGAAATGGCCTATTATTGTTCTAGCAAGACATCCTTCTCACAATACAAGTTATGTCCTTAACTTAGGGGAGACGCCAAGATCTTTGTAATGGGTGTGCTTAGGGGATGCTTTCAGGTCACACCACAGCTCTATACTTGCTTGTTTTAAGAATTAACAGTCTTCAATACATTTAAAACTTGAAACAATTGTCAGACAGTATATTTTTTGTTTCAAAGTAATAAATGAAAATATAAAAATTGTAAGGAAATCATTGGGGATGCTGGGACTGGGCTATACTGGAGCACTGATAAAATTTTAGTCAGTGTCGCCACTGCCTTTACTTGATATACTTGCTTGTTAACACACATATTTCCCCCCAGTTTGGTTAATACAGTAAAGTGCTATCTTATTAACAGGGGATCCACTTTGAAAAATCTCTATAATATTTTCATAAAATGGATGTGCATGATGTGTAACATATCCGGAACATCATGTGAAAGACTGTGTGTTTATGTGAACCACAAAAAAGACATACATTTTATGGCAATGGCATTGTTTATCAATGTAAAAGTCATTGGCTTTAGATTTGTTCAGAGTTTACATGTATTAGCACATTTCACACACTACATGTTATTCAAAGTGCTTTATATTAAAATAAGGCCATCAGGTAGTGATAACAAAAAGCGAAGCAAGAAAGCAAAATGCATTTACAAAGTAGGAAAATATAAATATTAAAGAATGAAATACATTTAAAAGCATCATCACAAATACGACTGCTTAAAGAAAAACTTGCACAAAGCATTTCCCCGGATCATACACAATGACCTTCAACTATGGTTACCAGTCATCACACATAATGACACAAATGACTTCCATAGGAGGAAATAAACTTTCACCATATGTTTCTTACGTTGTTTGCCAAAAATCACATGCTCTCTTTTGCTCACCATCCCTTACCTCTACACTTAAACTATTCTTATCTTCAAGACTTTGTAAAATATAAAAATTATAAAAGTCTATTAAGAAAAAATCCACCTCAGGAAAATCAACCTGAAGAGGTTGTAGAAGGCGTCTTTGGACTTTCTGAAATGCTGAAAGAAATCAACAAATTTGGCAGAGATTTTGCATCAAACTTTGGAGCTTGAAGGAAAGAAATAAGGAAATAAACAAATCAAGAGAATGCAAAGGAGAACTGAAATAAGGATTTTTTTTATTGCAATGAAGCAATAAACAAGTTCAGGGATGACCTCTTCAAAGAAGATTGGAAAGAGATAGAAGAAGTAAATGCTGCATATGAGACATTTCTAAACGGCTACTTATCATTGTGTGATAAACACTGTCCAACAATACCATGTGAACATAAAACTAGCTGTAATAAAAAGCTTTGGATAATAACAAAGGCTTTATAAAATTGAGAACAAAGACTGCTGAAAAGCAATACAAGGTTTTATAAAAACAAGTTGACAATTATAATGAGAGCAGTCAAGATAGAATATTATAATAACATATTAAAATATAATAAAAAATTATATAAAAGGTACTTGGAAAATTCTAAACAATGTAATAAGGAGTAAACCTGTGTCCACAGTTGTGTAAGTAATGAAAATATAAAGGTTATAAAAAACGTGAATGAAGTGGTAAATTAACTTGATTCCTTTTTTGTAAATGTTGGGTCTAATCTTGCATATTCTACTAAAAAATCATATTAATGGGAAAGTAGAGCGTGGCTGGAAAGTAAAGTGTGAAGTCTGTTTCTTGGAGAGGAGAGTGAAACTCAAATAAGATCCACTGTAGCAAAATTCAGAAATAAGACATCAATTGATCGTGATGAGATCGTCTATTGCGAAAATGGCTGTCTGTAGATTCTACACTACTACTCTAAGCTATATTTTCAATCGTTCTTTTCATACAGCTATTTCTTCCAGACAGAATGAACAGAGCAAAGGTTTTTCCACTTTTTAAAATGGGAGATTACAGACCACTACTACAGACTCGCTTAACACATCATTGTATGACACTCTTTGACTGTTGTCAATAATGGATGCCACCCTTTGACTGGCACTATTAATGTATGACACTCTTTGACTGCTGTTATTACTGCAATACTTTATGCTACTGCTGCATGCTACTTATATTAGTGATGCCACAATACTGTAACTTGTACTTACCAGTACAACTTGTACAAACTGCCACTTGCCCATATTCGACTCACTAGTAAGCAAAATGCCACTTCACGTTAACTTGTGTAGCTATATGTGCACGCATGTGTTATTACTTACAGTATCTAATTTAAATGTGTATCTTTTTCTTGACTTCACTGCTTGTTGCTGCTGTAACACCTGCTTTTCCCTCCAAGGATTAATAAACTGTTATCTTTTCATTTAAGTCTCAAAAGTTGAGCTTGTTGTCTAAAATAGGAAATGAGCACAATGAATTATGTGTCAAACATGTGTTTAACTGCTATTTGTGTGCTTGAGCTGTCTAAATCCACCTGTCCTTGCTTCACTTGCTTTTTGCACTACCCGATTGGTTACGCTTACACGTATCCTGAGATAATATGTTGTGGAAATTCTTAAGGTTGAAACAATAAACTTTAAGGAATTGTTAGAACCCACAAACATTGGAACATCAAACAGATTCTTCTTTATTGAGCTCGGAGAAACTGACTGACACACCTGGGACCATGCCAGAGGAGTTGTAGCTTTCCTTTGTCCACAGTGACATTTTATAGAATTCAGGACTCATGCCTGTGAATGGAGTCCTGCAGTTTCATTTATTCAGCAAAGCATCATATGATGTGCATACTGTTTGGAGAGCGGGTTGTTACCCGAGACAGAACACGTGACTTTTGGGATTAAAATAACATTTTGGGACAGTGCCTCTCATCCGGTCGACCTCTGCCCCAGAAATCACATTGCTGGACCACTCAAGAAAGGCACAATGTAAATCAATGCAAGAAGTCAATAGGTCACATTCTTGGCACATTTATACAAGCAGACAAGGTATCTTTATAAGATTCAGTTATACAGTGGTAATGAATAATTTTCACACTTTGTTCAACTTGCTTTTTGTGCTGTCCCTCTTACACACAATTCAAATTGTCTGTTGTTGTATTTCTTTCTGAGAAATTAACTCCATATTTACAATAGATGGCATATTGGACCAGACCAGGCTGCTCTACAAAGTTTGTTACATTTTTGTTCATGGGAGGCCAGTATTTTTCAGAAGACGAAGAAAAGAAAAAGGGCAAAAATAATAGGCTACAACGCATATAGGCCCGGCTGCCTAATGAGTAAAAACAAGAGGCCTGTCAACCTCCCTCAAAGATCAAGTGAACTTTAATTTAGAAGTTGTACAGTAATACAGTAATATTTTTATTTTTATTTATTTTTTTTTAGCCGAGGCACAATTTCAAACCCCAAATGAAAATTTGAAACACCAAATGAACCTCTCTTGTTGTTGACTCATACGTTTGAGACACACCTTCAGGCCCTTTCCCAAGATGATAAAATCACAGATATAAAAGTGAGACAAAGGAGGAAAGTATTGATCTAAAGTGAATCAAAGTAGGTTGGACCCTGTGAAGACTGGAAGAAAACAAGGTGTCTAAATTAAAATACTAATAATATAATTTTAAACAAAATACTTTTTACTGTCAGTAAAATTGTTAGAATACCCTCAATAAGTTGGTGAACATTTGACATAATGAAAACAGATATTGATTCGAATACTTTTATATTTTTTTAATTTAAAATTGTAATGAATGTGTTAATCCTTTTAGTTGAAGTGAATATCACCAAGTTGCTGATTTTAAGTCAATTTCTTCTCTATTCTTGCAGTTAGAAAACAACATCGACTGTCAATTTTGGGATTTCATGGCATTTTAATATGCAAATATAGATCTGAAAGCATCAGGTGCATTTGTAACAAATGTGGGAAGTTTACATAGATAACAATATCATATTTATAGCAAAATACCACAAAGGAAAATAGTCATCTTTAAGTTTTCATTTTTTTCGAGACTTGAAGGAGCTATGTCTTGCTATTTGAAACTAGTGATGTAATTGTTAGGATTGTTGAGACTTATTTACTGCTGATTTTACTCTTGTCATTGTTTCCCCCTCTATCAGATGGAAAACTACTCACGCAACAGCCTCACACTCCAATTGGAAGGGTTTAAAGTCACAGAAACTTCAAAGTACCCCATCTTCTTCCTCTTGCTCATTGCCTACATTTTTATCATGATTACCAATTTGGGAATTGTAGTTGTGATATGCATGGAGAGAACTCTGCACCAGCCGATGTATTTACTCTTCTGCAACCTGCCGATCAACGATCTTCTTGGAAACACTCTCTTGGTGCCTCGGGTGCTGGCGGGTATCTTAGTGCCTCCTTCTGAACGCCTTATTCACTACTATGAATGTGTGGTGCAAGCTTTTACCTTATCCATGTTTGGTACCAATGGACACACCATTCTCATGATCATGGCTTTTGACAGGTACATTGCTATCTGTAACCCTCTCCACTACACAACCATTATGAGTAACAAAATGGTGATCAAGCTGACAGCTTATTCCTGGGCAGTAGCTTTTGTTTTGGTGGGTATTTTAATAGGACTTACCGTACGGCTAAATAGATGTAGGACTCTGATCACAAATCCTTATTGTTCCAATGCTTCGTTGTTTAAGCTCTCCTGTGAGAGTGTTTTCATTAATAATGTCTACGGCCTTACGTTTACTGTGGTCCTGTTAACAACATCGATAATTTGTATTGTCCTCACCTATGTTAAAATAGCATTTGTGTGTTTGACTAGTAAGAACAAGTCCTTAAACAGTAAAGCCCTGAAGACCTGCAGCACACATCTCTGTCTGTATCTGATTGTTACTGTCAGTGGATTGGCTCTCATTGCCATGTATCGTTTCCCTGAGTTCTCAGAATATCGTAAAATAGCTGCATTTGTTTTTTACATCATTCCCAGCAGCCTTAATCCAATCATTTATGGAATGCAGTGCAAGGAGATTCGCAAGTACCTTACCCGCTCACCTTAATTAGAAAATAAATGAAAATCCATTCATTTTAATGGACTTCCTTAATCTGATTTAAGAAATTGCCTATTATTGTTCTAGCAAGACATCCTTCTCACAATACAAGTTATGTCCTTTACTTAGGGCAGACGCCAACATCTTTGTAATGGGTGCGCTTAGGGGATGCTTTCAGGTCACACCACTGCTCTATACTTGCTTGTTTTAAGAATTAACAGTCTTCAATACATTTAAAACTTGAAACATTTGTCAGACAGTATATTTTTTGTTTCAAAGTAATAAATGAAAATATAAAAATTGTAAGGAAATCATTGGGGATGCTGGGACAGGGCTATACTGGAGCACTGATAAAATTTTAGTCAGTGTCGCCACTGCCTTTACTTGATATACTTTCTTGTTAACACACATATTTCCCCCCAGTTTGTTTAATACAGTAAAGTGCTATCTTATTAACAGGGGATCCACTTTGAAAAATCTCTATAATATTTTCATAAAATGGATGTGCATGATGTGTAACATATCCGGAACATCATGTGAAAGACTGTGTTTATGTGAACCACAAAAAAGACATACATTTTCTGGCAATGGCATTGTTTATAAATGTAAAGGTCATTGGCTTTAGATTTGTTCAGAGTTTACATGTATTAGCACCTTTCACACACTACATGTTATTCAAAGTGCTTTATATTAAAATAAGGCCATCAGGTAGTGATAACAAAAAGCGAAGCAAGAAAGCAAAATGCATTTACAAAGTAGAAAAATATAAATATTAAAGAATGAAATACATTTAAAAGCATCATCACAAATACGACTGCTTAAAGAAAAACTTGCACAAAGCATTTCCCCGGATCATACACAATGCCCTTCAACTATGGTTACCAGTCATCACACATAATGACACAAATGACTTCCATAGGAGGAAATAAAACTTTCACCATATGTTTCTTACCCTGTTTGCCAAAAATCACATGCTCTCTTTTGCTCACCATCCCTTACCTCTACACTTAAACTATTCTTATCTTCAAGACTTTGTAAAATATAAAAATTATAAAAGTCTATTAAGAAAAAATCCACCTCAGGAAAATCAACCTGAAGAGGTTGTAGAAGGCGTCTTTGGACTTTCTGAAATGCTGAAAGAAATCAACAAATTTGGCAGAGATTTTGCATCAAACTTTGGAGCTTGAAGGAAAGAAATAAGGAAATAAACAAATCAAGAGAATGCAAAGGAGAACTGAAATAAGGATTTTTTTTATTGCAATGAAGCAATAAACAAGTTCAGGGATGACCTCTTCAAAGAAGATTGGAAAGAGATAGAAGAAGTAAATGCTGCATATGAGACATTTCTAAACGGCTACTTATCATTGTGTGATAAACACTGTCCAACAATACCATGTGAACATAAAACTAGCTGTAATAAAAAGCTTTGGATAATAACAAAGGGCTTACAAAATGCACGCAAAAAGAAAATCTAACCTGACCAAGACTGTAAAACAATTGAGAACAAAGACAGCTGAAAAGCAATACAAGGTTTTATAAAAACAAGTTGACAATTATAATGAGAGCAGTCAAGATAGAATATTATAATAACATATTAAAATATAATAAAAAATTATATAAAAGGTACTTGGAAAATTCTAAACAATGTAATAAGGAGTAAACCTGTGTCCACAGTTGTGTAAGTAATGAAAATATAAAGGTTATAAAAAACGTGAATGAAGTGGTAAATTAACTTAATTCCTATTTTGTAAATGTTGGGTCTAATCTTGCATATTCTACTAAAAAATCATATTAATGGGAAAGTAGAGCGTGGCTGGAAAGTAAAGTGTGAAGTCTGTTTCTTGGAGAGGAGAGTGAAACTCAAATAAGATCCACTGTAGCAAAATTCAGAAATAAGACATCAATTGATCGTGATGAGATCGTCAATTGCGAAAATGGCTGTCTGTAGATTCTACACTACTACTCGAAGCTATATTTTCAATCGTTCTTTTCATACAGGTATTTCTTCCAGACAGAATGAACAGAGCAAAGGTTTTTCCACTTTTTAAAATGGGAGATTACAGACCACTACTACAGACTCGCTTAACACATCATTGTATGACACTCTTTGACTGTTGTCAATAATGGATGCCACCCTTTGACTGGCACTATTAATGTATGACACTCTTTGACTGCTGTTATTACTGCAATACTTTATGCTACTGCTGCATGCTACTTATATTAGTGATGCCACAATACTGTAACTTGTACTTACCAGTACAACTTGTACAAACTGCCACTTGCCCATATTCAACTCACTAGTAAGCAAAATGCTACTTCACGTTAACTTGTGTAGCTATATGTGCACGCATGTGTTATTACTTACAGTATCTAATTTAAATGTGTATCTTTTTCTAGACTTCACTGCTTTTTGCTGCTGTAACACCTGCTTTTCCCTCCAAGGATTAATAAACTGTTATCTTTTCATTTAAGTCTCAAAAGTTGAGCTTGTTGTCTAAAATAGGAAATGAGCACAATGAATTATGTGTCAAACATGTGTTTAACTGCTAATTGTGTGCTTGAGCTGTCTAAATCCACCTGTCCTTGCTTCACTTGCTTTTTGCACTACCCGATTGGTTACGCTTACACGTATCCTGAGATAATATGTTGTGGAAATTCTTAAGGTTGAAACAATAAACTTTAAGGAATTGTTAGAACCCACAAACATTGGAACATCAAACAGATTCTTCTTTATTGAGCTCGGAGAAACTGACTGACACACCTGGGACCATGCCAGAGGAGTTGTAGCTTTCCTTTGTCCACAGTGACTTTTTATAGAATTCAGGACTCATGCCTGTGAATGGAGTCCTGCAGTTTCATTTATTCAGCAAAGCATCATATGATGTGCATACTGTTTGGAGAGCGGGTTGTTACCCGAGACAGAACACGTGACTTTTGGGATTAAAATAACATTTTGGGACAGTGCCTCTCATCCGGTCGACCTCTGCCCCAGAAATCACATTGCTGGACCACTCAAGAAAGGCACAATGTAAATCAATGCAAGAAGTCAATAGGTAACATTCTTGGCACATTTATACAAGCAGACAAGGTATCATTATAAGATTCAGTTATACAGTGGTAATGAATAATTTTCACACTTTGTTCAACTTGCTTTTTGTGCTGTCCCTCTTACACACAATTCAAATTGTCTGTTGTTGTCTTTCTTTCTGAGAAATTAACTCCATATTTACAATAGATGGCATATTGGCCCAGACCAGGCTGCTCTACAAAGTTTGGTACATTTTTGTTCATGGGAGGCCAGTATTTTTCAGAAGACGAAGAAAAGAAAAAGGGCAAAAATAATAGGCTACAACGCATATAGGCCCGGCTGCCTAATGAGTAAAAACAAGAGGCCTGTCAACCTCCCTCAAAGATCAAGTGAACTTTAATTTAGAAGTTGTACAGTAGTACAGTAATATTTTTATTTTTATTTATTTTTTTTTAGCCGAGGCACAATTTCAAACCCCAAATGAAAATTTGAAACACCAAATGAACCTCTCTTGTTGTTGACTCATACGTTTAAGACACACCTTCAGGCCCTTTCCCAAGATGATAAAATCACAGATATAAAAGTGAGACAAAGGAGGAAAGTATTGATCTAAAGTGAATCAAAGTAGGTTGGACCCTGTGAAGACTGGAAGAAAACAAGGTGTCTAAATTAAAATACTACTAATATAATTTTAAACAAAATACTTTTTACTGTCAGTAAAATTGTTAGAATACTCTCAATAAGTTGGTGAACATTTGACATAATGAAAACAGATATTGATTCGAATACTTTTATATTTTTTTAATTTAAAATTGTAATGAATGTGTTAATCCTTTTAGTTGAAGTGAATATCACCAAGTTGCTGATTTTAAGTCAATTTCTTCTCTATTCTTGCAGTTAGAAAACAACATCGACTGTCAATTTTGGGAATTCATGGCATTTTAATATGCAAATATAGATCTGAAAGCATCAGGTGCATTTGTAACAAATGTGGGAAGTTTACATAGATAACAATATCATATTTTTAGCAAAATACCACAAAGGAAAATAGTCATCTTTAAGTTTTCATTTTTTTCGAGACTTGAAGGAGCTATGTCTTGCTATTTGAAACTACTGATGTAATTGTTAGGATTGTTGAGACTTATTTACTGCTGATTTTACTCTTGTCATTGTTTCCCCCTCTATCAGATGGAAAACTACTCACGCAACAGCCTCACACTCCAATTGGAAGGGTTTAAAGTCACAAAAACTTCAAAGTACCCCATCTTCTTCCTCTTGCTCATAGCTTACATTTTTATCATGATTACCAATTTGGGAATTGTAGTTGTGATATGCATGGAGAGAACTCTGCACCAGCCGATGTATTTACTCTTCTGCAACCTGCCGATCAACGATCTTCTTGGAAACACTCTCTTGGTGCCTCGGGTGCTGGCGGGTATCTTAGTGCCTCCGTCTGAACGCCTTATTCACTACTATGAATGTGTGGTGCAAGCTTTTACCTTATCCATGTTTGGTACCAATGGACACACCATTCTCATGATCATGGCTTTTGACAGGTACATTGCTATCTGTAACCCTCTCCACTACACAACCATCATGAGTAACAAAATGGTGATCAAGCTGACAGCTTATTCCTGGGCAGTAGCTTTTGTTTTGGTGGGTATTTTAATAGGACTTACCGTACGGCTAAATAGATGTAGGACTCTGATCACAAATCCTTATTGTGACAATGCTTCGTTGTTTAAGCTCTCCTGTGAGAGTGTTTTCATTAATAATGTCTACGGCCTTACGTTTACTGTGGTCCTGTTAACAACATCGATAATTTGTATTGTCCTCACCTATGTTAAAATAGCATTTGTGTGTTTGACTAGTAAGAACAAGTCCTTAAACAGTAAAGCCCTGAAGACCTGCAGCACACATCTCTGTCTGTATCTGATTGTTACTGTCAGTGGATTGGCTCTCATTGCCCTCCATCGTTTCCCTGAGTTCTCAGAATATCGTAAAATAGCTGCATTTGTTTTTTACATCATTCCCAGCAGCCTTAATCCAATCATTTATGGAATGCAGTGCAAGGAGATTCGCAAGTACCTTACCCGCTCACGTTAATTAGAAAATAAATGAAAATCCATTCATTTTAATGGACTTCCTTAATCTGATTTAAGAAATTGCCTATTATTGTTCTAGCAAGACATCCTTCTCACAATACAAGTTATGTCCTTTACTTAGGGCAGACGCCAACATCTTTGTAATGGGTGCGCTTAGGGGATGCTTTCAGGTCACACCACTGCTCTATACTTGCTTGTTTTAAGAATGAACAGTCTTCAATACATTTAAAACTTGAAACATTTGTCAGACAGTATATTTTTTGTTTCAAAGTAATAAATGAAAATATAAAAATTGTAAGGAAATCATTGGGGATGCTGGGACAGGGCTATACTGGAGCACTGATAAAATTTTAGTCAGTGTCGCCACTGCCTTTACTTGATATACTTTCTTGTTAACACACATATTTCCCCCCAGTTTGTTTAATACAGTAAAGTGCTATCTTATTAACAGGGGATCCACTTTGAAAAATCTCTATAATATTTTCATAAAATGGATGTGCATGATGTGTAACATATCCGGAACATCATGTGAAAGACTGTGTTTATGTGAACCACAAAAAAGACATACATTTTCTGGCAATGGCATTGTTTATAAATGTAAAGGTCATTGGCTTTAGATTTGTTCAGAGTTTACATGTATTAGCACCTTTCACACACTACATGTTATTCAAAGTGCTTTATATTAAAATAAGGCCATCAGGTAGTGATAACAAAAAGCGAAGCAAGAAAGCAAAATGCATTTACAAAGTAGAAAAATATAAATATTAAAGAATGAAATACATTTAAAAGCATCATCACAAATACGACTGCTTAAAGAAAAACTTGCACAAAGCATTTCCCCGGATCATACACAATGCCCTTCAACTATGGTTACCAGTCATCACACATAATGACACAAATGAATTCCATAGGAGGAAATAAAACTTTCACCATATGTTTCTTACCCTGTTTGCCAAAAATCACATGCTCTCTTTTGCTCACCATCCCTTACCTCTACACTTAAACTATTCTTATCTTCAAGACTTTGTAAAATATAAAAATTATAAAAGTCTATTAAGAAAAAATCCACCTCAGGAAAATCAACCTGAAGAGGTTGTAGAAGGCGTCTTTGGACTTTCTGAAATGCTGAAAGAAATCAACAAATTTGGCAGAGATTTTGCATCAAACTTTGGAGCTTGAAGGAAAGAAATAAGGAAATAAACAAATCAAGAGAATGCAAAGGAGAACTGAAATAAGGATTTTTTTTATTGCAATGAAGCAATAAACAAGTTCAGGGATGACCTCTTCAAAGAAGATTGGAAAGAGATAGAAGAAGTAAATGCTGCATATGAGACATTTCTAAACGGCTACTTATCATTGTGTGATAAACACTGTCCAACAATACCATGTGAACATAAAACTAGCTGTAATAAAAAGCTTTGGATAATAACAAAGGCTTTATAAAATTGAGAACAAAGACTGCTGAAAAGCAATACAAGGTTTTATAAAAACAAGTTGACAATTATAATGAGAGCAGTCAAGATAGAATATTATAATAACATATTAAAATATAATAAAAAATTATATAAAAGGTACTTGGAAAATTCTAAACAATGTAATAAGGAGTAAACCTGTGTCCACAGTTGTGTAAGTAATGAAAATATAAAGGTTATAAAAAACGTGAATGAAGTGGTAAATTTAACTTGATTCCTTTTTTGTAAATGTTGGGTCTAATCTTGCATATTCTACTAAAAAATCATATTAATGGGAAAGTAGAGCGTGGCTGGAAAGTAAAGTGTGAAGTCTGTTTCTTGGAGAGGAGAGTGAAACTCACATAAGATCCACTGTAGCAAAATTCAAAAATAAGACATCAATTGATTGTGATGAGATCGTCTATTGCGAAAATGGCTGTCTGTAGATTCTACACTACTACTCTAAGCTATATTTTCAATCGTTCTTTTCATACAGGTATTTCTTCCAGACAGAATGAACAGAGCAAAGGTTATTCCACTTTTTAAAATGGGAGATTACAGACCACTACTACAGACTCGCTTAACACATCATTGTATGACACTCTTTGACTGTTGTCAATAATGGATGCCACCCTTTGACTGGCACTATTAATGTATGACACTCTTTGACTGCTGTTATTACTGCAATACTTTATGCTACTGCTGCATGCTACTTATATTAGTGATGCCACAATACTGTAACTTGTACTTACCAGTACAACTTGTACAAACTGCCACTTGCCCATATTCGACTCACTAGTAAGCAAAATGCTACTTCACGTTAACTTGTGTAGCTATATGTGCACGCATGTGTTATTACTTACAGTATCTAATTTAAATGTGTATCTTTTTCTTGACTTCACTGCTTTTTGCTGCTGTAACACCTGCTTTTCCCTCCAAGGATTAATAAACTGTTATCTTTTCATTTAAGTCTCAAAAGTTGAGCTTGTTGTCTAAAATAGGAAATGAGCACAATGAATTATGTGTCAAACATGTGTTTAACTGCTAATTGTGTGCTTGAGCTGTCTAAATCCACCTGTCCTTGCTTCACTTGCTTTTTGCACTACCCGATTGGTTACGCTTACACGTATCCTGAGATAATATGTTGTGGAAATTCTTAAGGTTGAAACAATAAACTTTAAGGAATTGTTAGAACCCACAAACATAGGAACATCAAACAGATTCTTCTTTATTATCTCAGAGAAACTGACTGACACATCTGGGACCATGGCATAGGAGTTGTAGCTTTCCTTTGTCCACAGTGACTTTTTATAGAATTCAGGACTCATGCCTGTGAATGGAGTCCTGCAGTTTCATTTATTCAGCAAAGCATCATATGATGTGCATACTGTTTGGAGAGCGGGTTGTTACCCGAGACAGAACACGTGACTTTTGGGATTAAAATAACATTTTGGGACAGTGCCTCTCATCCGGTCGACCTCTGCCCCAGAAATCACATTGCTGGACCACTCAAGAAAGGCACAATGTAAATCAATGCAAGAAGTCAATAGGTCACATTCTTGGCACATTTATACAAGCAGACAAGGTATCATTATAAGATTCAGTTATACAGTGGGAATGAATAATTTACACACTTTGTTCAACTTGCTTTTTGTGCTGTCCCTCTTACACACAATTCAAATTGTCTGTTGTTGTATTTCTTTCTGAGAAATTAACTCCATATTTACAATAGATGGCATATTGGACCAGACCAGGCTGCTCTACAAAGTTTGTTACATTTTTGTTCATGGGAGGCCAGTATTTTCAGAAGACAAAGAAAAGAAAAAGGGCAAAAATAATAGGCTACAACGCATATAGGCCCGGCTGCCTAATGAGTAAAAACAAGAGGCCTGTCAACCTCCCTCAAAGATCAAGTGAACTTTAATTTAGAAGTTGTACAGTAGCACAGTAATACTTTTTTTTTTTTTTTTTTTTTAGCCGAGGCACAATTTCAAACCCCAAATGAAAATTTGAAACACCAAATGAACCTCTCTTGTTGTTGACTCATACGTTTAAGACACACCTTCAGGCCCTTTCCCAAGATGATAAAATCACAGATATAAAAGTGAGACAAAGGAGGAAAGTATTGATCTAAAGTGAATCAAAGTAGGTTGGACCCTGTGAAGACTGGAAGAAAACAAGGTGTCTAAATTAAAATACTAATAATATAATTTTAAACAAAATACTTTTTACCGTCAGTAAAATTGTTAGAATACCCTCAATAAGTTGGTGAACATTTGACATAATGAAAACAGATATTGATTCGAATACTTTTATATTTTTTTAATTTAAAATTGTAATGAATGTGTTAATCCTTTTAGTTGAAGTGAATATCACCAAGTTGCTGATTTTAAGTCAATTTCTTCTCTATTCTTGCAGTTAGAAAACAACATCGACTGTCAATTTTGGGAATTCATGGCATTTTAATATGCAAATATAGATCTGAAAGCATCAGGTGCATTTGTAACAAATGTGGGAAGTTTACATAGATAACAATATCATATTTTTAGCAAAATACCACAAAGGAAAATAGTCATCTTTAAGTTTTCATTTTTTTCGAGACTTGAAGGAGCTATGTCTTGCTATTTGAAACTACTGATGTAATTGTTAGGATTGTTGAGACTTATTTACTGCTGATTTTACTCTTGTCATTGTTTCCCCCTCTATCAGATGGAAAACTACTCACGCAACAGCCTCACACTCCAATTGGAAGGGTTTAAAGTCACAGAAACTTCAAAGTACCCCATCTTCTTCCTCTTGCTCATTGCTTACATTTTTATCATGATTACCAATTTGGGAATTGTAGTTGTGATATGCATGGAGAGAACTCTGCACCAGCCGATGTATTTACTCTTCTGCAACCTGCCGATCAACGATCTTCTTGGAAACACTCTCTTGGTGCCTCGGGTGCTGGCGGGTATCTTAGTGCCTCCGTCTGAACGCCTTATTCACTACTATGAATGTGTGGTGCAAGCTTTTACCTTATCCATGTTTGGTACCAATGCACACACCATTCTCATGATCATGGCTTTTGACAGGTACATTGCTATCTGTAACCCTCTCCACTACACAACCATCATGAGTAACAAAATGGTGATCAAGCTGACAGCTTCTTCCTGGGCAGTAGCTTTTGTTTTGGTGGGTATTTTAATAGGACTTACCGTACGGCTAAATAGATGTAGGACTCTGATCACAAATCCTTATTGTTCCAATGCTTCGTTGTTTAAGCTCTCCTGTGAGAGTGTTTTCATTAATAATGTCTACGGCCTTACGTTTACTGTGGTCCTGTTAACAACATCCATAATTTGTATTGTCCTCACCTATGTTAAAATAGCATTTGTGTGTTTGACTAGTAAGAACAAGTCCTTAAACAGTAAAGCCCTGAAGACCTGCAGCACACATCTCTGTCTGTATCTGATTGTTACTGTCAGTGGATTGGCTCTCATTGCCCTCCATCGTTTCCCTGAGTTCTCAGAATATCGTAAAATAGCTGCATTTGTTTTTTACATCATTCCCAGCAGCCTTAATCCAATCATTTATGGAATGCAGTGCAAGGAGATTCGCAAGTACCTTACCCTCTCACGTTAATTAGAAAATAAATCCATTCATTTTAATGGACTTCCTCAATCTGATTTAAAACATTGCCTATTATTGTTCTAGCAAGACATCCTTCTCACAATACAGGTAATGTACTTAACTTGGGGGAGACGCCAACATCTTTGTATTGGGGGTGCTTAGGGGATGCTTTCAGGTCACACCACTGCTCTATACTTGCTTGTTTTAAGAATTAACAGTCTTCAATACATTGAAAACCTGAAATAATTGTCAGACAGTATATATTTGCTTTAAGGTAAAAAATTAAAATGTAAAATTGTAAGGAAATCCTTGGAGGTGCTGGGACAGGGCTATACTGGAGCACTGATAAGGCCCCCCCCAGTTTCGCCACTTCCTTCCACTTGATATACTTTCTTGTAAACACAAATATTTCCCCCCAGATTGGTTAATAAAGAACTATCTTACTAGGACTGGATCCACTTTGAAGAATCTCATATTGAAAGCCAAAGTATATAATATTATTTTCATAAAATGGATGTGCATGATGTGTTACATATCGGGAACATCATATGAAGATTGTGTGTACATGTGAACCACAAAAAAAGACATTGCCATTTTATGGCAATGGCATTGTTTATAAATGTAAAAGTCATTGGCTTTAGATTTGTTCAGAGTTAGATTTGATCAATCACAAATGACAACATTCCAGCACCTAACAACAGCTGCATCTTTACACAGATTGTAGTCATGAAACAACAAATGTATTGTGGAGAAGATTGCAAGGGTGACCCTGAATAAGTAATAATAATAATAATCCTAATGATAATGATAATAACAATAATAATGATAATAACCTATATTTGTACAGCACCTTTCAGACAATACATGTTATTCAAAGTGCTTTATATCAAAAGAAGGTCATCAGATAGTGATAATAAAAGCAAAGCTGGAAAGCAAAATGCATTTACAAAGTAGAAAAATAGAATAATTAAAGAATGAAATAAATCCAAAAACATTATCACAAATACGACTGTTTAAAGAAAACACTTCCACGGATCATACACAATGATCTTCAACTATGGTGACCAGTCATCACACATAATGACACAAATGACTTCCAAAGGACGAAATAAACTTTCACCATATGTTTCTTACACTGTTTGCCAAAAATCACATGCTCTCTTTTGCTCACCATCCCTTACCTCTACACTTAAACTATTCTTATCTTTAAGACTTTGTAAAAATATAAAAAATACAAAAGTCTATTGAAAAATATCCGCCTGAGGAAAATCAACGTGATTGTGGAGGTGTAGATGGCGTCTTGGGACTTTCTGAAATGCTGAAAGAAATCAACAAATTTCACATCGATTTTGCATCAAACTTTGGAGCTTGAAGGAAAGAAATAAGGAAATAAACAAATCAAGAGAATGGATAGGAAAAATGAAAAGAAGAATGGATGCAGCAGAAATTAGAATTGCGGAAAATTAAGACGCTGAAATCTGTAGGACCAAAGTACCAGGGGAAATCCACATTGAAAGAGCACACCAGATAACAGCGAAACACACTGGGCTCAACAAACATCCCTGGTCAGGAATAGTTTGCTTCCAAAAGTACAATGTGAGGCAACATATGATTGTCACATAAAGAGAAAAAGAAAATTGCAATGAAGCAATAAACAAGTTCACGGATGACCGCTTCAAAGAAGATTGGAAAGAGATAGCAGAGGTAAATGCTGCATATGAGACATTTCTAAATGGCTACTTATCATTGTATGATAAACACTGTCCAACAATACCATGCCAACATAAAACTAGTTGTAATAAAAATCATTGGATAACAAAGGGCTTACAAAATGCACGCAAAAAGAAAATCAAACCTTACCAAGACTTAAAATTGAGAAAAAAGACTGCTGAAAAGCAATACAAGGTTTAAAAAAATAAGTTGACAATTATAATGAGAGCAGTCAAGAAAGAATATTATAATAACATATTTAAAAATAATAAAAAATGATATCAAAGGTACTTGGAAAATTCTAAACAAGGAATTAAGGAGTAAACCTGTGTCCACACACATTTAAGTAATGAAAATATTAAGGTTATAAAAAACATGAATGAAGCGCTAAATTAGTAGGACAGAATTACTTTATTTTAGTTTTAGTTTACCATCGAACTCGACACAGCTTCTTTTTTTTCTTTTTTTTTTAGCCGAAGCACAATTTCAAATCCAGCCATCCATCCATCCATTTTTCACCGCTTTTCCCGGGCTGGGTCGCGGTGGCGGAAGGCTGAGCAAGGAGCTCCAGGCCCCCTTCTCCCCGGCAAACTTTTTCCAGTTCCTCCTCGGGGACCCCGAGGCATTCCCGGGCCAGCTGGGATATTTAATCCCTCCACTGCGTTCCGGGTCTACCTTATTGTCTTCTACCAGTTGGACGTGCCTGGAAAACCTCAGAGGGAAGGCGCCCAGGAGGCATCCTGAGCAGATGCCGAACCACCTCAACTAGTTCCTTTTGACTGGAAGGAGCAGCGGCTCTACTCCAACCTCCCTCTGGATGTCCGAGCTCCTCACCCTATCTCTAAGGCTGAGCCCAGCCACCCTATGGAGGAAACTCATTTCGTATTGGCGATCTCGTTCTTTTAGTCACTACCCAAAGCTCATGACCATAGGTGAGGGTTGGGATGTAGATGGACTGGTAAATTGAGAGCTTTGCCTTCCGGCTCAGCTTCCTCTTCACCACAACGGTCCGGTGCAACGCCCGCATCACTGCTGACGCCGCATCGATCTGCCTGTCCATCTGACGCTCAATTTTCCCCTCACTCGTGAACTAGATCCAGAGATACTTGAACTTCTTCACACTCGGCTGAAAACTGCCCCAGTGCGTACTGGAGGTGAAGGTCTGATGAAGCCAACAAAACCACATAATCTGCAAAAAGCGGAGATGCAATTCTGAGGTTCCCAAACCAGACACTCTACTCACCTCGGCTGCGCCTTGAAATCCTGTCCGTGAATATCACAAACAGAATCGGGGCCAAGGGGCAACCTTGGCGGAGTCCAACACCCACTGAGAACATGTTTGACTTTTACTCCAGCACCCTGGAGTAAACTTTCCTGGGGAGAAGAAGAAACAGTCTTTATTTGTCACGCAACACACCACACTACAACACATGCTTGCACACACACACACACTGATGGTGGCCAGTGAAATGGTTCCTCTGAATTTGACCCTTCCTGGCTTGTCCTTCCTCTGGGGGCACAGCCAGGAGCAGTGGGCAGCATACGTGGACGTGCCCAGGGACCAGTGTCCATCGCTGGTCAGATGATGAGTGCATGTTTTTGGTGGGGGTCCTTACTGATGTGAGGTGGAGGAAAGCCCATGTGAGCACAGGGAGAACATGCAAACTCCACACAGAAAGGCTCCTATTTGGGAGATAACCCGCTGGAGCACTGTGCCAACAGCGCCCCCAGGCGGGAATTGAACCCAGGACCTTCTTGCTGTGAGGCAGCAGTGCAATGCACTGCACCACCGTGCCACAGGCTGAGCAGCTTTTTAAAAATGGGAACCACCACCCTGGTACTGAAGTTTGCCAGAACTTCCTTGAGGCCAAACGTAAGTCCTTCTCCATAGCCTCCCCGAACTCCTCCCAGACCCAGATTTTTGCTTCAGTAACCGCCGAAGCCGCAGCCCTTCTAGCCTGCCGGTACCTGTCCGCTGCCTCGAGAGACCCCTGGGCCAGCTAAGTCCGAAAGGCTTCCTTCTTCAGCTTGACGGCTTCCTTCACCGCTGGTGTCCACCAACAGGTTCTTGGGTTACCGCCACGACAGGCACCAACTACTTTCCGACTACAGCTCCTAGCAGCCGCCTCTGCAATGGAGGTTTTCAACATGACCCACTCGGATTCCATGTTCCCAATCTCCCCCGGGACGCGCGAAAATTCTTCCGGAGGTGGGAGTTGAAGACCCCGCGGACAGTGGCATCCACCAGGCATTCCGAGTTCACCCTCATTACATGTTTGGGTTTACCAGGTCTGTCTGGCAGCGTCCCCTGCCATCTGATACAACTCACAATGAGGTGGCAGCTCTGCTCCTCTCTTCACCCGAGTGTCCAAGACACACGGGTGCAGATCTGATGACACAACCTGTGGAAGAAATTCACAGGTTGAATTTCGCAATGACTGGTGAGGTTAATATTCCCGCTACAAGAAACAAAACTGAGAATATTCAAGATTATTTATTCTGCAGAATAAAGAGAAAGGTTCAGTACTGCTCCAGAGCAGTATTCAGACCAGTCTGATCTTATTTCTGATCAAGAGGGCTTTATACAACAACAGAGGGTGTGGCTTGGGTCAGAGGTCTGAGAGAGAGACAATGCACCTCTAGGCTCCTCTGTTGAGTTTCTTCATCTCTATAGAAGGTAAACAGGGCAAAATGTGCTCTGATTATTTCATGTTAGAATTGACATTGTAGGGAGCAAAAACATTTCCCTTTATATACACTCTGGGGGGTTCCTGGGGAAACAGAGACAAATGCTTTAAAACCCCTCTCTTGAGGTAGAGGCCTTTGTCCTAATTTAAAATAGTTGATCGAATGCATTTTTCTGTCACATTTCCTCCTCTTGTTCCTACTGGAACAACACCATAAGGAAAAATGCAATAATGCTAAAAATTCCATATAATGCCAATTGAATACAATACAATTATACTTCAGAGACATCATTCAATTCTATCTTATTGGAATCTACTAGTAAAATCCACATCTAATACTAAATTTAACTATATGAACTCATAACAACATTCCAGATATAATTCAAGGATATCTCCACCTCAAATTGGCCAAACCTCTCTTCTCACATTGGGCTGGAGAAAAGTAAAAGACCAGTAAGGGTTATCTACTATACTATGACAACAGGACAGGACACAGCACAGGACCAAAACCCCTGGTCATACAGAGGAAAAATCCTGTGAGGCCATTTTACAATTCTTACTAGAAAACACACACAAAAAAGAAAATGTATCATTAATCACATAAATAATAATAAACAAAACAAACATAGAGATTCCACTAATACATAATGCTATGCAGATTAATCAATGGTTATCACTTAATAATGACAACAGCAAAATGCATTGTGCACGTAATGACTAAAACATGCTACAAGTAACGATAAACATGATTGACAAACATCTCCATATTTCAGCATCTCAGCGTTTTAACCTGTTCGTTATTAAAAGGTGGTTTCCACTCATCTAGTGGTATGGAGACAAACTGTCCCGTCACCATATTAGTAATCATCTTACGAAAGATAGGTACTATACAAGCTAGACAGCAACATAGCATTAAACACATTAACACTACAGGTATCAATATCTTTATGAGCATAGAAATTTATGGCCCCCGTGCAATTCTTAGCCAAGCAAATGGTCCCTAGTGGTAGCTTGATCTTTCATTAAATCATCACGTAACTCTATCAAAGCTTGTATGGCTAAAAACAAATTTCCTGATTCTACATCATTGGCACACCTATCATAGCACATACACCTCCCTGAGCAGCACTTGTTATGTCTAGTACCATGCGATTCTGGAGAACCATTGCTTCGTAGCAAGAGAAAGGCTACAGCATGTAATCAACCCAATGAACCTGGCACCAAGTTTCCGATCATGCAACATGCAACAAGACGTAATTAATTTCCATAAGATTGCAACAACACAGCTTACATTAAACCATCTTATTCATCCACAGTTAAAGTAATCCAGCCAACCCAACATGGAGCTGGTGCAAAAAAAACCTTGTTCGAACAAGCAACAAAAGGTTCTACCGTGTAATGGCTTGGCAAGCATTGCCTCGTTCCATGATCCAAAAACAACAATAACCACAACAGCCAAGAAAGGCAATGCCAGGGTACGACCCTGAGGAGACAAAATTAAAATAAAATAAATGTCATGACTCAAATAATGAACGTTTTTTTCAGCTGGCTGGAGTTATAAAGGGAAAAAAAAAAAGAAACTGTAAACATCTTGTTCCAAGTATTTTAGAATTCCTGTGTATCTACGACACAAGTAGATCAATAAACTACAATATTCTAATAAGTGTGCTGCCATTGATAAATTAAAAATCAGTCAAAATAAATTTCCGTAGTGGCTCCACATAACTTCAACAATGAGTTAAGCAACTAGAGAGGGTAAGGAAAAATGTGATTCACATACCAAAACATTTTAATATTTAGCGCTCAATACTATATTCCCATTTTAATTTATTATTTATTTATTTGTATAATTCTTACTTATACCCTTAAAGGTACAATTTATAACCGCAAACAATAAGCCTGAGATGTCAGCAGTCACCAATCTAATAGAACCCTAAGGTCATCAATACAATAGGAACTGACTGGTGTTGATAAATAACATTTTATCAATTATCGATTTCTCATGGTTAATTTACGTGACTCAACTCCTAAAAACTACATATATTATGTGCTAAGCTTTGAACTGCTAGTCTTACCTTTTGGACAGGGAGTATTCAACTATAAGTCCCATCATTCTGCAGTCTGATTAGAGAAAAATGGAGAGGTTATTTGGCATTCCAATCAAGTTAACACCTTTTTAAAACAAATATATATGTATAATGACAATAACATAGCCAGCATTCAAATTGAGATCACTTTAAACCTAGAAGGGCTATTAATAACATATTTGTCAATTAATGAAACAATCCCTTTCATCTATAATCTGTGCCTAATTATGTCTCTACTTAATTATTGAATTTACAAACTATTGAAAACCTTTTCATAAAATTTTTGAAAATTATTTAATCTAAATTTGGCAATATTCTTACGAGAATGTAGTATTTCTTAGAGAACAAATAATCTGTGTACTATCAGGATAGACAGATTGAACAATGGCTGAGAAAACACAGAAGCAGTCCTTATGGTAATCACACAGATATAATTTCTGGCAGGACTTCAGGTGTTCAGTCATTCCACAGCTCTCAGTTGGAGAAAAAATTCCAATTGCAGTCAATCAGTTTCATCTTGTCTGATGCAGTGACATCATTGAATCCAGTTCCAAAGGAGCACAGTTGATCAGGCTCCTCAAATGTGCACAACATGGCACGGTGGCATAGTGCATGGGGTTTCCTCCACCTAACGTCAGTAAGGACC
Organism: Zeus faber; assembly: GCF_960531495.2. Classification (NCBI taxonomy): domain Eukaryota; kingdom Metazoa; phylum Chordata; class Actinopteri; order Zeiformes; family Zeidae; genus Zeus; species Zeus faber. The sequence continues at coordinate 17,181,269 of NC_137200.1, forward strand.
CCCCCCAAAAACATGCACACATCATCGTCTGACCAGCGATGGACACTCATCACCTGGTCCCCGGGCGCGTCCACGTATGCTGCCCACTGCTCCTGGCTGTGCCCCCGGAGGAAGGACAAGCCAGGATGGGTTAAACGCAGAGGCCTCATTTCACCGGCCACCATCCAAAAGCGTGTGCGTGCATGTGGTGTGCTGTGTGACAAATAAAGATTCTTCTTCTTAACATATTTTCCAATTGTGCGTCTGCTGTACTTGGAGGCCAAACACTTAATGTTCGTTGGTGGAGGGAAGGATCAGCAGGAGTCAACGCTTGCATTTGATTTTCCATAACAGAAGCTTTTTGGTTGTTCAGAAAATGTCCCAAGTCTTTTCTTTTTCTATTCAGCCTGACGTTGGCCAAACTGGATCTCTGTATACAAGGTTTTCACAGACCTTCTCGGAAATGCAGGAGTAGGCAAGTCTCTCAGCAGGATAAGGCTTTTGGGCTTGTGTGAAAAAACCCTAAGGTGCTTAATGTATTGTTCTCATACATTATCATAAGATGAAAGGAAAGATCTACCACTGTAAGAAGTAGTGTCATAGAGATAATCACTCCAGGGTGCTCTGACAACAGTGTCCCTGAGTGTTAACACAGTAATCCTTAACTCAGCTTCTGAAGATTGTTTCAACAACTAGACTAGACAACTAGAATGTCATATTAAAAAATAACTAATCAAGATTTATTCTGGTTTTATAATGCACTCGATAATATCTGATGTTTTTATACATTTTAACGATTAAGCTCAATATAGGATATAGAGCTAAATCCAATCAAGGTCTCTCCATTTATATACTTGCATGCATATAATCTCAAAATAATTCCAATTGAGCCTATTAAATAATAAAATTTGCGAATCAGTTCAATACAAATAGTAATAACATCAATAATGTACGAGGACCTTTGAATGCTGGACATGTCATGGCCTTACTCAATTGTAGAGCAATTCTCTTTGATCTGATCTCTTTGTCAGTCCGACTTTGTTTTCCCATTGTAGGGAGCAAAAACATTTCTCTTTACATAAACTCTGGGGGGTTCCTGGGGAAACAGAGATAAATGTTTTAAAACCCCCCTCTGAGGTAGAGGCCTTTGTCCTCATTTAAAATAGTTGATCGAATGCATTTTTCTCTCACAAACCACAAAGACGATCATCGATCTTTGACCTAAGGTGGTCTGGTACCACGTACACTATTGAGCCACCCTATGCTCGAAAATGGTGTTCGTTATGGCCAATCAATGACTAGCATAGAAGTCCAATAACAAAGCACCACTCGGATTCAGATCAGGCAGGCCGTTCCTCCCAATCACCCCCTTCCAGGTTTCTCCATCGTTGCCCACGTGAGCGTTGAAGTCTCCCGGTAGAACTATAGTCCCAAGGTGGAGCCCCTTCCAGGACTCCAAGAAGGCCGAATACTCTGAACTGGTGTTCAGTGCATAAGCACAAATAACAGTCAGAGCTTTCCCCCTTGCAACTTGTAGTAGCATAGAGGCGACCCTCTCGTTCACTGGGGAGAACCCCAACACAGCAGCACTCAGCGGGGGGCTTGTGAGTATCCCCACACCAGCCCAACGCCTCTCACCCTGGGAAACTCCGGAAAAGGAGAGAGTCCAGCCCCTCTCCAGGAGTTTGGTTCCAGAGCCAGTGCTCTGCGTAGAGGTGAACCCAACTATATCTAGTTGGTAACGCTCCACCTCCTGCGCCAGCTCCGGCTCCTTCCCTACCAGAGAGGTGACATTCCACGTCCCTAGAACTAGTCCACGATGCAGAGGATCAGCAGGCCAAGGCCCAGCCACCAGACGCTCGCCGGTGAGCTCCCCCCCAGGTTTGGCTCCAGGATTGCTTTAGGGTCCTTTGAATCCCCTGGGACCACACTACCTTGGGAGACCCTACCAGGGTCGACCAAGGCGACAACACAGCTCCCAGGGTCACAAGGACACACAAACCCCCTCCACCGTGGTAAGGTGGCGATTCCTCGGGGGCCAGAGTTTCTTTTTTTTTTTTTTTTTCAAACCCCAAATGAAAATTTGAAACACCAAATTAACTTCTCTTGTTGTTGACTCAATTATTTGAGACACACCTTCAGGACCTTTCCCAAGATGATAAAATCACAGATATAAATGACAGATAAAGGAAGACAGTATTGATCTAGAGTGAATCAGAGAAGGTTGGACCCTGAGAAGATCGGAAGAAAACAAGGTGTCTAAATCAAACTACTAACAACATAATTTTAACCGAAATATTTTTTACTGTCACTTAAATTGTTATAATATATCCCAAACAGTTTGTGAACATCTGACATAAAGAAAATAGACATTGTTTTGAATATTTTTATTTTTTATTAATTTAAAATTTGAATAAATGTGTTAATCCTTTTAGTTGAAGTGAATATCACCAAGCTGCTAATATTAAGTCAAGTCAATTTCTTCTCTATTCTTGCAGTTAGAAAACAACATCGACTGTCAGTTTTGGGAATTACCATAGGGAAATACCACAAAGGAAAATAGTCATCTTTAAGTTTTCATTTATTTTGAGACTTGAAAAAGCCATGTCTTCCTATTTGAAACTACTGACGTAACTGTTAGGATTGTCAGGGCTTATTTACTGCTGATTTTCCTCTTGTCATTGTTTCTCCCTCTATCAGATGGAAAACTACTCACGCAACAGCCTCATAATCCAATTGGAAGGCTTAAAAACCGCAGAAACGTCAAAGTACCCCATCTTTCTCATCTTGCTCATTGCCTACATTTTTATCGTTGTTACCAATTTGGGAATTGTAGTTGTGATATGCATGGAGAGAACTCTGCACCAGCCGATGTATTTACTCTTCTGCAACCTGCCGATCAACGATCTTCTTGGAAACACTCTCTTGGTGCCTCGGGTGCTGGCGGGTATCTTAGTGCCTCCTTCTGAACGCCTTATTCACTACTATGAATGTGTGGCGCAAGCTTTTACCTTATCCATGTTTGGTACCAATGCACACACCATTCTCATGATCATGGCTTTTGACAGGTACATTGCTATCTGTAACCCTCTCCACTACACAACCATCTTGAGTAACAAAATGGTGATCAAGCTGATAGCTTATTCCTGGGCAGTAGCTTTTGTTTTGGTGGGTATTTTAATAGGACTTACCGTACGGCTAAATAGATGTAGGACTCTGATCACAAATCCTTATTGTGACAATGCTTCGTTGTTTAAGCTCTCCTGTGAGAGTGTTTTCATTAATAATGTCTACGGCCTTACGTTTACTGTGGTTCTGTTAACATCATCGATAAGTTGTATAGTCCTCACCTATGTTAAAATAGCAATCGTGTGTTTGACTAGTAAGAACAAGTCCTTAAACAGTAAAGCCCTGAAGACCTGCAGCACACATCTCTGTCTGTATCTGATTGTTACTGTCAGTGGATTGGCTCTCATTGCCATGTATCGTTTCCCTGAGTTCTCAGAATATCGTAAAATAGCTGCATTTGTTTGTTACATCATTCCCAGCAGCCTTAACCCAATCATTTATGGAATGCAGTGCAAGGAGATTCGCAAGTACCTTATCCGCTCACCTTGATTAGAAAATTTAAAAAAATCCATTCATTTTAATGGACTTCCATTATCTCATTTAAGAAATTGCCTATTATTGTTCGAGCAAGACATCCTTCTCACAATACAAGTTATGTCCTTAACTTAGGGGAGACGCCAACATCTTTTTATTGGGGGTGCTTAGGGGATGCTTTCAGGTCACACCACAGCTCTATACTTGCTTGTTTTAATAATTAACAGTCTTCAATACATTTAAAACTTGAAATAATTTTCAGACAGTATTTTTTTGTTTTAAAGTAATAAATGAAAATGTAAAATTGTAAGGAAATCATTGGGGATGCTGGGACAGGGCTATACTGGAGCACTGATAAGTTTAAGTCAGTGTCGCCACTGCCTTTATTTGATATACTTTCTTGTTAACACACATATTTCCCCCCAGTTTGGTTAATACAGTAAAGTGCTATCTTGTTAACAGGGAATCCAATTTGAAAAATCTCATATTGAAAGCCAGATTTTATAATACTATTTTCATAAAATGGATGTAATGATGTGTAACATATCCGGAAAATCATGTGAAAGACTGTGTGTTTATGTGAACCACAAAAAAGACATACATTTTATGGCAATGGCATTGTTTATAAATGTAAAAGTGATTGGCTTTAGATTTGTTCAAAGTTAGATTTGATCAATCACAAATGAAAACATTCTAGCACCTAACAACTGCTGCACCTTTACACAGATTGTAGTCATGAAACAACAAATTTATTGTGGAGAAGATTGCCAGGGTTGCCCTGAATAAGTAATAATAATAATAATCCTAATAGTAATTATAATAACAATAATAACGATAATAACCATTATTTGTATTAGCACCTTTCACACACTACATATTATTCAAAGTGCTTTACATTAAAAGAAGGCCATCAGGTAGTGATAACAAAAAGCAACGCTAGAAAGCAAAATGCATTTACAAAGTAGAAAAATATAATTATTAAAGAATGAAATAAATTTCAAAGCATCATCACGAGTACGACTGCTTAAAGAAAAACTTGCACAAAGCATTTCCCCAGATCATACACAATGATCTTCAACTATGGGTACCAGTCATGACAATAATTACTTCCAAAGGAGGAAATAAACTTTCACCAAATGTTTCTTACACTGTTGGCCAAAAATCACATGCTTTCTTTTGCTCACCTCTAAACTTAAAACCTTCTTTTATTTTAGGCTTTGTAAAATATAAAAATTACAAAAGTCTATTAAGAAAAAATCCACCTCAGGAAAATCAACCTGATGAAGGGGTAGAAGGCGTCTTGGGACCTTCTGAAATGCTGAAAGAAATCAACAAGTTTGACACAGATTTTGCATCAAACTTTGGAGCTTGAAGGAAAGAAATAAGGAAATAAACAAATCAATATAATGCATAGAAGAACTGACGTCTGTTTCTTGGAGGGGTGAGTGAAATTCAAATGAGATCAATTGTAGCAAAACCCAAAAATAAGACATCAATTGATCATGATGATATCGTCTACAGCAAAAAAGGCTATCAACTTGATTCTACACTTCTACTCTAAGCTATATTTTCAATCGTTCTTTTCATACAGGAATTTCTTCCAGACAGAATGAACCAAGCAAAGGTTATTCCACTTTTTTAAAATGGGAGATGACAGACTACTTCTACAGACCCGCTTAACACATCATTGTATGACACTCTTTGACTGTTGTCAATACTGGATGCCACTCTTTGACTGCCACTATTAATGTATGACACTCTTTGACTGCTGTTATTACTGCAATACTTTATGCCACATTTAACTGCTGTCATTACTGTATGCCAATTTTTTAACTACTAGTACTGCTGCATGCTACTTATATTAGTGATGCCACAATACTGTAACTTGTACTTACAAGTACAACTTCTACAAACTACCCCTTACCCATATTGTACTCACAAGTAAGCATTATGCTACTTCACGTTAACTTGTGTAGCTATATTTGCACGTATGTGTTATTACTTACAGTATTTCAATTAAATGTGTATCTCTTTCTTGACTTCACTGCTTTGTGCTGCTGTAACACCTGTTTTTTCCTCCAAGAATTAATAAAATGTTATCTTTTCATTTTAGTTTCAAAAGTTGAGCTTGATGTCTAAAGTAGGAAATGAGCACAATAAATTTTGTGTTAAATATGTGTTTAACTGCTAATCGTGTGTTGAGCTGTCTAAATCCACCAGTGCTTGCTACACTTGCTTTCTGCCCCATTGGCCCCATTTCACTGCCCCATTGGACCCACTTATACATATCCTGAGATAATATGTTGTGGAAATTCTAAAAGGTTGAAACTATAACCTGTAAGAATTTTTTAGAACCCACCATGACAGGACCATGAAACGGATTCTTCTTTATTGAGCTCAGAGAATTTGACTGACAAACCTGGGACCATGCCAGAGGAGTTCCAGCATTCCTTTGTCCACAGTTACTTTTTATAGAATTCAGGACTCATGCCTGTGAATGGAGTCCTGCAGTTTCATTTATTCAGCAAAGCATCATATGATGTGCATACTGTTTGGAGAGCGGGTTGTTACCCAGACAGAACAGTTGACTTCTGGGATCAAAATTACATTTTGGGACAGTGCCTCTCATCCGGATGACCTCTGTCCCAGAAATCACGCTACTGGACCACTCAAGAAAGTCACAATGTACATCAATGCAATGAGTTATTAGATCACATTCTTGGCACATTCATACAAGCAAACAAGGTATCTTCATAAGATTCAGTTATACAGTGGTAATGAATCATTTTCACACTTTGTTCAACTTGCTTTTTGCACTGCCCCATTGGTCCCTCTAACACATAATACACATTGCCTGTTGTTGTACACTGCTCAAAAAAATGAGGGGAACACTTAAACAACACATCCTAGATCTCGAAGAATGAAATATTCCAGTTGAAAATCTTTATTCATTACATAGCGGAATGCGTTGAGAACAAAATAACATATGAATGATCAATGGAAATCAAAATCATTAACCCATGGAGGTCTGGATTCAGAATCATACTCAACATAAAAGTGGAAAAATCAGATCACAGGCTGATCCTCCTGCTGTGGAAATTCCTCAAGACAATTCAAAATGAGGCTCAGTAGTGTGTGTGGCCTCCACGTGCCTGTATGCACTCCCTACAATGTCTGGGCATGACAAGACAACCGATATTTCTCCTGAGAGATCTCCTCCCAGACCTGGATCAGGGCATCACTCAACTTCTAGACAGTCTGTGGTGCGACGTGGCGTCGCTGGATGGAACGAGACATGATGTCCCAGAGCTGCTCGATTGGATTCAGGTCTGGGGAACGGGCAGGCCAGTCCATAGCATCAATGCCTTCGTCATGCAGGTACTGCTGACACACTCCAGCCACATGAGGCAAAGCATTGTCATACATCAGAAGGAACTCAGGGCCCAGTGCACCAGCATATGGTCTGACAATGGGTCTGAGGATCTCATCCCGGTACCTAATGGCAGTCAGAGTACCTCTGGCTAGCACATGGAGGTCTGTCGGCCCTCCAAGGATATGCCTCCCCAGACCATCACTGAGCCACCGGCAAACCGGTCATACTGGAGGATGTTGCAGGCAGCAGAACTTTCTCCACGGCGTCCCCAGACTCTGTCACGTCTGTCACATGTGCTCAGTGTGAACCTGCTTTCATCCGTGAAGAGCACAGGGCGCCAATGGCGAATCTGCCAATCCTGGTGTTCTCTGGCAAATGAAAATCGGGTTGCACGGTGTTGGGCTGCGAGCACAGGCCCCACTTGTGGACGTCGGGCCCTCATATCACCCTCATGGAGTCTGTTTCTGACAGTTTGAGCAGAAACATGCACATTAGTGGCCTGCTGAAGGTCATTTTGTAGGTCTCCTCCTGTTCCTCATTGCACAAAGAAGCAGATAGCGGTCCTGCTGCTGGGTTGTTGTCCTCCAACGGCCCCCTCAATGTCTCCTGGTGTACTGGCCTGTCTCCTGGTATCTCCTCCATGCTCCTGACACTGCTGGGAGACACAGCAAACCTTCTTGCCACAGCGTGCATTGATGTGCCATCCTGGATAAGCTGCACTACCTGAGCAACTTCTGTGGGTTGCAGACACTGCCTCATGCTACTGAGGTGTCTTGGAATGTGTGGCGTCCCAAGACAGTACCCATTGTATGAGATAATTGGTAACAGATGGTGCCAGGGGTCTCAAGAGAGAGAGAGAGAGCCCATTGTTAGCGGTCCCGGTGATAAGGGAGGTGAAATGTGAACGGTGACCTATGGTCAACGTTGTCTCTGGTTAAGCATAAAAGCACCTGCCCTTCGACAGAGAATCCATCCGGCTCGGTTCTCTCCTGGACGTCCTAGGCAAGTCTGGTCTGATGCTGTTCTTTTGAAATAAACCTATTATTTTACTCAAGTCAGCATCAGCGGACTATCCTTCTTCATCAACACATCAAATTCATCAAGAAACTAACATTACCTCTAGTGGTGAGGGCACTGGCAAAATGCAAAAGTCACCAAAAATCTGCCAGAAAAGATGAGGACAGGTAAATGGTCTATGGCCACCACCTGCAGAACCATTCCTTTATAAGGTTGTCTTGCTCATTGCCTCTCATTTCCACTTGTTGTCTGTTCCGTTTGCACAACAGCAAGTTAAAGGAATTCACAACCAGTGTTGCTTCCTAACTGGACAGGTTGATATCCCAGAAGTGTGATTGACTTGGAGTTACATTGAAATGATTGTGTTTGTTCCCTTTATTTTTTTGAGCAGTGTATTTCTTTCTGAGAAATTAACTCCATATTCACAATAGAATGCAAAGATCAAAGATCAATTGACCTTTAATTTAGAAGTAATACAGTAGTACAGTAATACTTTATTTTAGTTTTAGTTTACCATAGAAATAGGCAGTTTATTTTTTTTGTTTTCAGCCCAGGCACAATTTCAAACACCAAATGAAAGTTTGAAACCCCAAATTACTTTTTGTTGACTCATACATTTGAGTCAAACCTTCATGCCCTTTCCCAAGATGATCAAATCACAGATATAAAAGGGAGACGAAGGAAGAAAGTGAATCAAAGTAGATTGGACCCTGTGACGATTGAACGCAAACAAGGTGACTAAATCAAAATACAAACCATATAATTTGAACCAAAATACTTTTTACTGTCAGTATAAGATAAGATAAGAAAAGATAATCCTTTATTAGTCCCACACCGGGGAAATTTACATTGTTCCAGCAGCAAAAAAGGGACAGCAGAAAATAGAGCATATCAGGGTCACCATATCACTATTAACCATATAAAATATATAGAACAAAAACCAACATAAATAGGAACCAGAGTACTAAGTTTATTGTACATATCTTGACACATTGCCCATCAGGGATCATGGTGAGGTGTGAGGAGGTAACATCGAGGTGCCCCGCGCTGGGCACTTGCTGCTACGTGTATGGTCTGGTCGGCTGTGGTGGGGCGGGCCTCCCCCCTTGTGCAGGGCGTGGGTGGGTGTGGGGGTCCTGCCGGCCCGCCCATGGGGCGGGCTACTTGGGCGGGATGTTGGTCACCGTGGGGTGTCACCGTGGGGCCGTGATCCGGTCCGTGCCTTGCGCCCGTGGCCCGGGTTCTGTGCCGGCGGCTGCGTCTTGTGCCTGCGCCCGGGGGTTGGTTGTATGTGTGGGCCCCTGGGGTACGGGGTCTCCTCATGCTCCCTGGGACTTGGTCATGCTCCTTGGGCTCGGCGTGGGAGTTGCTCCACGGCCCTCTGGCTTCTCTGGTGGCCTGGAGGTCTTCTGTGGCCGCAGGGCAGGGTACCCGGGAATCTCCTGCAGCCGAGGGTTGTCTGTGCGGCTGCGGAGTTCGGGGGGGCTTCGGGGCCCCTTGCCCTGCTTGGAGGCGCCGCAACATAATACCGACCTTCTACACCAGTACCAATGGGGTACTGGTGTAGGTCAATAGGTAAAGGCACTCCAAGCACACCTGCTTGGAGTGCACCCCTGCCACCTGGGGTGCTTTCCTCTCCTTTCCTCCCTCATTAACTGCCATAACTATCACAGGAAGAGGCCACGTGACCAGTTGTAGTTCCACTTTTCCTGGACCTAATTCATTTTTTCAATACATGCTGTCGTCCAATGTTCATGCTTTTGTGTAAATGTTGTTTGTTTCTATGTTTATTTGCATCACCCGTGGTGATTCTCCCCCTCTTGGAGTAGTGATCAGTTGTTTATCGACCCAAACATGATAAATAGTTCTCCAAAGAGGGGGGTTGGTGGTGGCTCTCCATAACCAAAACTGTGCTCTTGTCATTCTACAAGTCATCCACAGGGCAGTGTTATTGCAGCAGTTCTTGATGATTTAAGAATGAATAAAGAGTTGCATTGCAGGTTGAGAACTTGAACTCCACTTGCAGACAAACTCTGTCCAGAAATCAATGGCATACAAATACTCTGTGTTATATGCCCAGCAAGCTGACAGCACAGGTTAAAAAGTAAAATAAAAATAAAAATAAAATAAAATAAAATAAAAAAATTTGAATGAATGTGTTAATCATTTTAGTTGACATGAATATCACCAAGCTGCTGATATTAACGCAAGTCAATTTCTTCTCTTCTCTGAATATGCAAATATAGATCTGACATCATCAGGTGCATTTGTTACAGATGTGGGAAGTTTACATAGATAACAATATCATATTTATATAGCAAAATTCCACAAAGGAACCAGTCATCCTTTCAGTTTTCATTTATTTTGAGACTTGAAGAAGCTATGTCTTCCTATTTGAAACTACTGATGTAACTGTTAGGAATGGGGAGAGTTATTTACTGCAGATTTTCCTCTTATCAGATGGAAAACTACTCACGCAACAGCCTCACACTCCAATTGGAAGGGTTTAAAGTCACAGAAACTTCAAAGTGCCCTGTCTTCTTCCTCTTGCTCATTGCCTACATTTTTGTCATCATTACCAATTTGGGAATTGTAGTTGTGATATGCATGGAGAGAACTCTGCACCAGCCGATGTATTTACTCTTCCGCAACCTGCCGATCAACGATCTTCTGGGAAACACTCTCTTGGTGCCTCGGGTGCTGGCGGGTATCTTAGTGCCTCCGTCTGAACGCCTTATTCACTTCAATGAATGTGCTGACAGCTTATTCCTGGGCAGTAGCTTTTGTTTTGGTGGGTATTTTAATAGGACTTACCATCCGGCTAAATAGATGTGGGACTCTGATCACAAATCCTTATTGTGACAATGCTTCATTGTTTAATCTCTCCTGTGAGAGTGTTTTCATTAATAATGTCTACGGCCTCAGTTTACTGTGGTCCTGTTAACATCAAATAGCAATCGTGTGTTTGACTAGTAAGAACAAGTCCTTAAACAGTAAAGCCCTGAAGACCTGCAGCACACATCTCTGTCTGTATCTGATTGTTACTGTCAGTGGATTGGCTCTCATTGTCATGCACCGTTTCCCTGAGTTCTCAGAATATCGTAAAATAGCTGCATTTGTTTTTTACATCAAATTGCCTTAATTCAATCATTTATGGAATGCAGTGCAAGGAGATTTCCCAAGTACCTTACCCGCTCACCTTAAATAGAAAAAAAGAAAACTCCATTCATTTTAACAGACTTCCATAATCTCATTAAAACAAAGATGGCCCGTTATTGCTCTAGCAAGTGGCCCCTGCCGATCCTTCTCACAATACAAGTTATGCCCTTTACTCACGGGCGGGGCCAGCATGTTTTTGTTGGGGGTGCTCAGATGATGCTTTCGGTTACCTGCTCACTCTCCATTATGCATTTACACCACTGCTCTATACTTCACCTTATTTACAAATAAAGCGTCTTAAATAAATTGAAAACTTGAAATAATTGTATGACTGTATTTTTTTTTGTTTTAAAGTGTTTAATAAAAAAGTAAAATTGTCAGGAATTCCTTGGGGGTGCTGGTACAGGGCTATACTGGAGCACTGATAAGGCCCTCCCAGTGTCACCACTGCCTTTTCTTGATTTACTTTCTTGTAAAAACATATTTCCCCCCAGTTGGGTAAATAAAGTACTATCTTATTAGGATGGGATCCACTTTCAAAAATCTCTTATTGAAAGCCAGTGTACTGTATATAATGTAATTTTTATAAAAATGGATGTGCATGATTTGAAACATATCTGGAATATCATATGAGTGTTTAAGTGAACCACAAAAAAGACATACATTTTATGGCAATGGTATTATTAAAAAATGTAGAAGGCATTGGCTTTCGATTTTTTCAGAGTTAGATTTGATCAATGACAAATGACACCATTCCAGCACCTCACAACAGCTTAATCTTAACACGCATTGTAGTCCTGAAACAACTAATTTCTTTTGGAGAAGATTGCCAGCGTGACCCTGAATATGTAGAAATACTACTACTACTACTACTACTACTACTACTACTTCTACTACTACTACTTATACTACTACTACTACTACTACTACTAATAATAATAATTATTATTATTATTGTAATAATATAAATAATAAAATAATAATAATAATGATAATAATAATAATAATAATAATAATAAGAAGAAGAATCGTAATAATAATGATAATAACAATAATAAGAATAATAACCTATATTAGCACCTTTCAGACACTACATGTTATTCAAAGCGCTTTGCATTAAAAGAAGGTCATCAGGTAGTGACAATCAAAGCAAAGCTTGAAAGCAAAATGCATTTACAAAGTAGAAAAATAGAATTATTAAAAGAACAAAATAAATAAAGAACTATCGTCACAGAGACGACTGTGTAAAAAAAAAACACTTGCTCAAGCATTTCCCTGGACACATAATGACACAAACGACTTCTAAAGGAGGAAATAAACTTTCACCATATGTTTCTTAAACTGTTGGCCAAAAAATGACATGCTCTCTTGTGCTCACCATCCTTTACCTCTACACTTAAACTCTTCTTCTCTTTAGACTTGGTCAAATATAAAATGTATGACAATCTATAAAAAAAAAATCCACCTCAGGAAAATCAACCTAATGAAGATTTAGAAGGTGTGTTGGGAATTTCTGAAATACTGAAAGAAATTAGAGAATTTCACATGGATTTTGTATGGAACTTCGGAGCTTGAAGGGAAGAAATAAGGAAATAAACATATCAAGAGAAAGGAGCGGAGAACTGAAAATAAAAATGGATGCAGCAGAAATAAGAATTTTGGAAAATGAAGACGCTGAAATCTGTATGACCAAAGTACTTATCCACCGTCTGAGCCTACAGAAACAACTGGAAGAAAAATGTGAGGATGTCAAAGGGCGTGCCCAAGGGACGAATCTAAGGATTAAACACAACATCAAGTGAAATCCACATTGAAAGAGCACACCAGACAACAGGGATACACACACGAGGCACAACAAACGTCCCTGGTCAGGAATAGTTTGCTTCCAAAACGTCAGGCAAACAGTGCTTCAAGCCGCCTGGGCAAAGAAGGACATTGGGGTGAACCACAGGATATTTTTGATGAAGACTTCACTAAACAAGTGTTTAAGGAGTGCGGAAAATACAGACAAGTCAGAAAACAACTTCTTGAAATAAATGTAATGTCATGCATTATCATACCTGCAAGACTGTGTTGTGGTTAAAGAATCAACCCCACAAAGAAAAACCTATTACATGTTATACTAAATCCAATGCGATAAAACAAAATGAAGTGTATCAAAAAACCATTTAAAATTTCCATCTATCATGAAGCCAGTCGTGGGAACCAAAGTCTGGTACACCCTGAGGCCAGCAGAGGGAGCCAAAGTTTATTACATCCTGGAGCCAACAGAGGGAGCCAAACTCTAGTTTATCCTGAGACCAGCAGAGTGTGCCAAAGCCTTCCACAATATAGAATGATTAAATCTTGCATTTTTCAAGGTTTCATATCCTTATAAGGCACAGCCGAGGACTGCAGAGTCAGCTCTCCTGAGACAGCTGGAATGAAAAACTACTGCAGTGTCCGCTTCCATGTGAGGGGAGGGTGTTCAACTTCGAAGGCTGAAATTCCCTGTATGTAAAATCAGGAGGCATGATAACAAAGACTAAGAGCTGTTACTGGCTCAAACTGAATTTTAAGGGATTCGCGACACCAAAAAAGCAGGACATGTAAATGAGCAAAGCTTCTCAACGACTATAAAACAGGAGAACAAAGAAGGTAGAATCAGTTGGTTTTCACAAAACCAACTCCCAATTTGCTGTTGTATTTGTCTTTCCAGTAAACAAACTCGCCTCAGACTCTGGTCCGGTTCCGGTGTTTTTCTTTTATTTTTGGAGTAAAGAATAAAATAGAAATGTCGTGGAGAGATCCAGATTTTTTACTGGCGCCAAGTCTGGACCTTTGTTAAACCACGACAACGGAAATTATTTGAGAAGAATAGGAAAAATCAAGGTGTTTGACAACCAGCAGAGGGAGGCAGAGATGTTGCAAACAAACCAGTTTAGGGTTAAGCTTATTCATCAACACCATTTTTATGAATATCATGGAGCGCAATGTTAAAAAAGTAGGCTAGTAATAAATGACATAAGTGACCATTTACCTGTATTGGCAATATATTATTGTCAAATAAAGAGAAAAATAAATTTGCAATAGATATGTAAGGGTAAGAACTGATGAAGCAATAAAGAAGTTAAGGGATGACCTCTTAAAAGAAGAGTGGAAAGACGTAGAACAGGTAAATGCGGCATATGAGACATTTCTAAACGGCTACTTATCATTGTATGATAAACACTGTCCAACAATACCGTGTCAACATAAAACTAGTTGTCATAAAAAGCCTTGGATAACAAAGGCCTTACAAAAAGCAGGCAAAAATAAAAACAAACCTTACCTTACTTGGAAAATTTTAAACAATGTCATTAGGAGTAAACCTGTGTCCACACTCATTCTGTGTCCAATTCATAAACTTGAGAATGAAGACAGCTTAAAAGCAATACAGGGTTTAAATATATAAGTTGACAATTATGATGAGGGCAGTCAAGAAAGAATACTATAATAAAATGTTAAAAGAAAATGAAAAATTATCTCAAAGGTACCTGAAAAATTGTAATAAGGGATAAACCTCTGTCCACAGTCATTTCAGCAATGACAATAATAAGGTTATAAAAATTATGAATGAAGGAATAAATAATTTTGCTTCGTTTTTTGTGTATACTTTGGGCCTAATCGTGCATATTCTATTAAAAAAAACATAATAATGGGCAAATAGAGGGTGGCTGGAAAATAAAGTGTGCAGTCTGTTTCTTGGAGAGGTGAGTCAAATTCAAATGAGATCCACTGTAGCAAAATCCTAAAACAAGACATCAACTGGATCTAAATTATTATAGTGAAAAAGACGATCGACCGTAGAGTCACCCTCTAATCTTCATTTTCATTATTTCTTTTCATACAGGTATTTTTCAAGACAGAATGATCAGAGCAAAGGTTATTGCACTTGGGAGAAAAATGGGAGATTACAGACCACTACTACAGACCTGTGTCCTTGCTTTCACAATAATCCAAAGTGCTTGAAAAACTGTTCGCACAAAATGTGATACTTTTATTGAAAATAATAATTTGACAATAATTTTGATCAAATCGATCTACGGCTTAAGCATTAATGAAAATAAAGGAACAAATTACAACAGCAATAGAAAGTAAGAAATACACAATAATGGTATTTATTGATTAAAAAAACATTTGATACCATATATTACACCATTTTAATTTCTAAATTAAATACATATGTGACCCACCGCATATTTTAGGGTCATTTGGCGGCTTTCAACTATTTTTTTTCCGAATAATTTGAAAGTGGAGAATCAGCGCTTCCAAACATGGTGTCACTTTTGCGAATCAAGCAAATGTTTTTAAAGCTATGACTTGTTAATGAGGGTTTGGCAAACTGTGATGCTGAGATAATCACCTTCAAAGCCAACAAAGCCTCATGGCTAATTAACATTCTGCTGAATGGGCCAATCACCAACATCATTGAATAACGTCAACAACACACAACTATTTTTGTATTTAAAAATGCTTTTATTTAACAGTAAGAATATACATGTTTTATAAAAGTGGAATTATTTTTGAGTTGAATCTGTAAGTTAAGTAAGTAAGTAATCGGTCGGTAAATTTGGCTAACCCAGTTTGAATACGGGTGAGACCAAATACTAAACTGCCCTGAAAGCCACAATACCATATGAACCCGGAAGCAGAGACAGTAATAGAAGCTACTATAGAAGGTTTGAAAGCAGCAGGGGTTTTGATAGAAAATCAAGAGTTGTTGTAACACCACTCTGCTGCCGGTGCTGAAGGCGGATAAACAAAAATGACGGCTAGTGCATGACCTTAGAGTTGTGAATGATATCGCAGAGGATCAGCAGGCCGAGGTTCCAAATCACCACACGCTGTTGACAAATGTCCCCCCAGACGCCACATAACTTCACAGTAATTGCACACATACAACCCAGCCCCAAGTTCAGACACATGATGCAGCCGCAGACACAGAACCCAGCATGGGCCACAGGCCCATGAACCAGGCCCCACGTTGACAGACCGACACCCCGCCCGAACCTCCTGCCCCGCAGGCGAGTCGGCAGGACCTCCAACCTCCAACCCGCCAGCAAGTTTGTACGGCTATATATCTACTTTGCAGAATCAGACATAAATATAGTCAGAGTGGATAGAGAGTGAGAGTGATGAGAGAAGAGGGGAGGAATTAGGAAGGTGAGATCATGGGAGAGTGAGCAATATTTACAATCTTGACATAGATAGGTTGCTAATTTCTACATTTCGCATATCAGAATTATCAGGATAACCAGGGTGTGGTGTAGAAGTCTTGGAATAACAGACCGTCTAAATATAGTTTATCAACAACCAACTTGTTTAACCTTCTGCCGGTTCTCTTTCAGCATGGGGTACAGGACCTTCCATCGGTCCTTGATCTCCCGGGGCAATTGGTCGTTCATCCCCAATGTGGTTCCCTTTATTTTTTGCCCTTTGCTTTTAACTGGAACCTTGTGCTTGATCAGGTTGTACTGCATACTTCTGGATTGGATATCCAGGAAAGTCTCTTTCACTATTAAATTTTTTTTCTTTACATCCTCCTTCTCCATTGTGAGATGCTTCACGGAGGTTATAAGATCCACGTTGTCTTTATGCAACTTGCTGAGCCTGAGGTGCAGGAACTTAAGGCTGACTTTATTCTCCGTAATGTCTTGGTGAAGCAGACCAAGCATATGCAGCATACACAGCTTCTTGTTAATCTCATCCAAGACACTAACCTCTACAACGATGATAACAGTAACGGTGGTAAGAAGGTTGTTGGTGTCAGTGGATAAGTCTGCTTTCTACCTGTTCCCCGGGTTGTTATGGTCCTCGCCCTCCACCTTCTCCGATTTGTACTCGTTATAGTACAAATAGATATAATGCTTGATGTCCTCCACTTTGGATTTTCTTAGTATGTTTTGTTTTTTCCTTTGCAATCTTCTTAGTTTGTGCAGCTGAGCAAGATCACTGCATACTCCCATCCAAGCCAAAGGCATTCTTCCTAAATCAATAATTTTGACAGAATTGAATTATTCTTGTGAGAAATCCATTCGCAATGCAGAGCTGAGCCAACTTTTTTGACTTATTACACCAACTGAACAAAACTAACAATGTCAGAAAATATAACGTTTTTTTCACTTGTAAAGACCCAAATCTTCAAAAAGATGTTTGATTGGTGTCAGAATGATGGGCTTCCACCACCCTGTCACACCATATGCATCATGGTCTCCACGGGATAAGCGGCCGTTTAGAGTAGAAAAAATGACGCCGCCAAATGGGCTTGAGTTAAAGAGAAACAAAAGAAGAGAGAACAACCCGAAGCCACCAAACAGAAGCCAGAGCATGGAGGAGATTGTCCTCAAGAGAGCCTCTTTGACTGGGAGTTACAGTAGCCAATGCTAGATCAGTAAACATACTAAAGCATGATGCATTTCAGTAGTGATGTTCTATCTAATAATCTCTTCCATGGTTTAAAATGCAATGATTAGATAACAACTCATTCATGGTAGAATGCAATGATTAAATAATGAATGATTCATGTTTAGGATAATGATATAATGACTATGATCTACCTGTGTAACAATCTAATGGCTAGAATGGTGATTTCATGATTTAAAAATGATAGAAACTGTAAACTGAATTGGGTTTACTGATTTAATTACATTTATACAAAGAACAGCCATGGGAGGTCAAGGAAAGTGAACTGGAGTCAGTGGCTTCAGATAACACACCACATAATTCATATAGGGCCTTTAGAGAGGGAAAATAAAATGATGGAGGATTTGTATCTGATTGTTAGAAATGTAATTTCATGGAATTTCATTGAAATGATAGAAACGGTGATCTGTACTGTGTTAAGTGACTTGGGGGAAAAGAGTAAACAAAGCAATATTATATAATATACATGTGATAACATGTAATGTGACGTTCTAACCTCTAATTCAGAGAGGGAAAGATCTAAAATGCCCATAAATGGGCCTGAGGAAGGACATGTTGATAGCAGTAGAGGTATGAGTAACTGAGGGGTCGCCCATGGCAGGAGACATGAATATATCGCATAAAAGCAGCTGACCAGCGGCATTCATTGGGCATTCTGCTCCGAAGAAAGACGCGATAACATGCAGGAAGGGATCATGTCAAGCCAAATGTGTCTACATATAATTTGATGGTTATCAAATTTAATGTTTGTGCTTTGCCTGGAGGCTGTTAGCTTCCAGAAATAATTTGGGACGCCTGCTGTATGGCAGCGCCACGGAGCCGAAACAGCGTGGTTCCATGGACGTGGAAACAGGTCGTTCTGGGGATACAGTCAACAGGGCTGAAAAGAGGAAACAAGAGCTCCCGATCAGTGCATCTCTTTTCTCTATAAAGTCGATTGAATCTGAGGGAAAAGTAGGGAAAAGAAGGAGGGTATGCTATTTTTCATTTTATTTTTTTTAATTTTGGAGCCACTGGGCAGAAACCTTTGTTCTGTGGATGTGGTGTCTCTCAGATGTTTGCAGTTGGTATGGGACCTTATCTTTAAAAAACGGTATTTTTTGCGGTTTTCTGTTTACTTCTAAATAATAAATCCTGCCTAGGAATACATGCACAAGCCAGAGTTGCTTTCATCTGATTATTGACATTTAAAAAATGCTTTTGTGGTAGGGTAAATGGTTGGAGTTTACACAATATTAAATCTTTGCCTAAAATACATTTTTAAACTTTTCACAAACATAACTTTGAAATAAAAAAAATTGGGGGACCTGATACCAATGGACCCCCAGTTGAAGACCAATGTACAGTACTAGACGGACTTAAATTATTAAATACTTCTGAGTCCCAGGCGCAGGCCTCTCTGGCTAAATGCCTGTCAAGTGCAAGGTGATTCAAACCCCAAACCATTCAAACCCCTATCCTCATGAATTTCAATGATAATATCTAGAAACACTACATTTGTAATATAGTCTTGCTTGCAGCTTTCAAGGACATCCGACCAGAAATAAGCATGCTTGCCAGAGTCAGCCTGCTCCCCCGTGACCTCCTGTGTGCTCTGTGTGTGTGGTTTTCTTTTACTTACACTGTACTTTTTTCTGTTTTGGTGTGAATGTGAGTGTTCGGTGGGTTTTGGTTTGTTTCTCTTTCCCCCTCTCTCCCTAGCCTCTACTCAGGTCCTGGTTTCATCAGGCTCACTCCACTCTTGGAACAGCAGCTGCCAGAATATAAGACCTGCATTTAAGCTCCGCTGTTCCCTGACTCTGGTGCCAGATCGTTTCTAATATTGTACACGCTTCCAACCTCTCTGTTTTGGTCCCTACTAGTCACCTGTTTCAGTGCTACCTGAGTCGCCTCTTGCCAGCCAAGAGGTCCTCGTGGATCATCTGCAGCAGTGGTGGTCAGAGACTCTCCGGTATGAGGGTTTTTGAGAGGTGGTTTTATGGGGTAATTGTAGCACTCTATAGACTTTGTCCTCCAAAATTATGTATTTTGTGGAGTCTGTTAAGGTAACTTCTCCCTCGTCCATCACAGCCTGGTATAAGCGTTGTCCTGTTGTGCTCACCATATGTGATCATCAGAGATGGGCAGATAATTGCTCTCCTCCATTGCGCTTCAAGGCATTCAGGTGTTCGGTCAGCTGAGAGAAGTTGGGGACAGACCGATGGTAACAGCTGGCCATGCCAAGGAAGCACTCAACAGCCTTAAGGTTCATTGGCCCTGGGAATTCCTCTACTGCCTCGGCCTTGGCTGAATGCACCGGAATACCTGTGACCGATACAATGTGATCTGCCACGCAACACTCACATCTCTCGAGCGCACTCCCCCAGCCTCCTTCTTTAATATGTCAAACCCTGGCCGATCCGTACCAAAAATCAGGTAGTGTGACCGGCTGGAGCAGACTGTAGCCTTCACCCTATGCTTTTTCCCCTGGTCACGAATTTCAAGCCGCAATACCCAAAATGTGTGAATATCCCCATGCATACATCGAATCTTCATCAGTGATGTCTCCAACAAAGCTCCAGGTCGAGCCAGACATTGCTGGACCATCGTTTGAGAACAGCAATATTCCAGCAGGGCCTGATGTCTGCCCGCTTTTACTCCTACCGGTATGTTGTATGCCCCTCCCCGAACGGTGGAGGGGCCCGGCCAACCAGCGACCCGAACCACCTGTTCGACCTCCATCATGGGGCAGTCCCACCGAATGTGGTCGGTTGCCTGTAGCGCCAGCACCCCTGCCGAAGCGTTTGAGCAGCTGTCTGTGGGTCCGCAGCGGCACTGCGCTGGGAGGTTATGGGAGACAGAGAGTGGATAGCACGGTAAGGGGAGACAGTGTCCCAAGGCCCCAATGACCACCAATATTCCCAATGACTCTTTGGTGGTCATTGGGAAGGGCCGATCCCAGCGACTACCGCGACAATCATGGGGTTGGACGCAGTGGGTCTCTGGACGAAATTCAGAAGGAGGTGGAGTCCACTTAGCAGTCCCAACCAGACCCGGGTACTGGTCCCCTTGGCTGTCTGTTTGTTCCCTTATCAGGAAAGGCTAAGTTGTTGCAATGGCAACATTCCTCCAGACTTACCTGTCACCCTGGTATCTCCTGCACATTGGCATTTTACCATTTTATTCCTGTTCTGTCTGTGCACAGAACATGACTTCCACCAAACTCAGCTTGGACCTCCTCCATCCCCTGCCAGTCTCTGTGTGTCCCTGGTCACACCTGGGACTGGACTTTGTCACTGATCTGCCATCCTGCAATGGTTACACAGTCATCCTTATAATCACAGACCGGTTCAGTAAATTTTCCCAAAAGTAACCCTCTGCCAAGGAGACCTCTTGGTGAAGGAGGTCTTCCAGAATCATGGCCTCCCCAGTGACCTAGTTTCCGACTGGGGCCCCTAGTTCCCCAAAGGATACTGGAAGGCTTTCCACCAAATGGTGCCCATATGAGTAGAGATACTGTCACATCCGTCCAGCCACCTCCCCTGTGACCCTTGTGTACTCTTTGTGAGTGTTGTTTTCTTTTGCTTCCCCTGTGGGAGTTTCTACCAACACGTACGGGTTAAAGGAGGGAGACGGAGTTGTTCAGGCAGTATAGCGCTGACATGGTAAGGATTTTATTCATGCTGGTAACAGAAAGTCTCGCTGGCACAACAGAAAGATAAACTAGAAATGATTGACAGAGTTCATTTTACTTGGACGTGCTCCGGACTGCAGGTGTTTCGACGTCCCGCGCCTTCCTTCTCCACTGAAAGACAGAACAACATATAAGAAGACTCTTCTGGCCAGGTCCGACCAATCAGCACTAAAGAGGCTGATTGGGCAGACACGGAAAAGCCAACCCTGTCCCCCGCCGACATGGCTTAACCAGGCCTGCCACGTCCCCTTTTTCAGTTTTGGTGTGAATTTGAGTGTTTGGTGGATTTTTGTCTGTCTCTCTTTTCCCCCTCACTATCAGCTTGGATCCTGATTCCACAGCTGATACTCATCAGCTTTTAGGCTCCCTCTATTCTGGGAACAGTAGCTGCCTGCAATTAAGCTCTTCTGTTCCCTCCCTCTGGTGCCAGATCATTTCGACTATCGATCATGCTTCTAGCCTCCCTGTTCTGGTCCCTACAAGTTACCCATTCCTGTGTTACCTGTTCCCTATGGTCCCTATTGCCGAGAAACATTGCAGACATCCTATCTAAAAGATTTTGTGCTCTGCTAACCTGGGCTGATCCTTACTGTCTATGAATGTTGTATGCATCATATCTGAAAGATTCTTGCCCTTTGCTTCCATACTGTTATACCTACAATTCCGCTCCCCTTCCTTCTGATCCAGTGTACACCACTCATCCTGGTTCTCTGCAAAACTGCATGAATTGCTTAAAATGTAAGTATGCACATAGCTCACTATTTCTGCATAGGAGATGCCAGTTCTGGATCACTGGTCTTCTGCTGCTTCAAGATTCAAGATTCAAGATTTTTATTTGTCACATACATATACATACTTCCATACATATATGCAGTGAAATGTAATGCAACGCACCCGGTGATAGCACACAAGAAGTCCTAGGAAAAAGTACAAAAATAAAATAAAATAAAAAGTAGAAAATTCCTTTCTAATAGACCGACTAACTGACTCCTAAAACGTAATACAGTAAGTGGAATACTTATAGAATAAGATAAAAAATATATAGAATAAAATACAATAAAAAATAAATTGAAATAAAATGGAATAGGTTGAAGGAATATGGCTATGGCTTATGGATGGTATATTCGCCTCAACATCAAAGACATTTTGCATTCTCAAAAGTTCATAGGCCCTAGTTCTGTATAAATTGCTTAATTAAATGCTGTATTGCAATACCCTATTCAGTTGGATGGTGCTTAGGGGGGTAACATTTCAAGGATGCTCAGAATAAGTCAATCAGGCACATTCTATAAGTACTAACCCAGCTGCGAAAATCATACCGTTATAAAATGTAAAAATTAAGCAGTGGCCACATGGTGGGCCTCACATAGCTGAACCCGTAAGCCACGACATTTGGCAGGTACACATTAGTTGCATCAGTACTCCTCTGCATGTGGCAGGCCAAACATTTCTCCCCTGTGAAGCCCTGTGTCTTGTATAAGGCTTTGTGTTGTAGTGTCAGTAATGTCACCTACACATATTGTCAGCTTCAGTAAATTGCAGCCATGTGGTCCACATAATTTCTCAGTTAAGCCCATGTGGCCACATAACTGCACACCAGGTAAGATCTCATGGCACATAGTTGTCCTGCAAAGCCCAGCACACAGCCGGCATTGCATGGCACACTAGTGAAGGGCGGCCTAGTTTAGCTTCATATGTGCTGCTTGCTTTGAGGGCTGTTTTTACTTGTCCTTTTCTGTTCAGTTTTGGAGCTGCAGGTGGATGTTCCACCTTTTCGTACACATCCATGAACATATCCATTCACATATACATTGAGAGTTTACAGCACGTCCCCTCCGTGTTTGTGGGGACTCTAGCAGTTCTATTCAGTCCTATATTTTGAGCTAAGTATGCCTGTATACAATGTTTGCTGTACTGCTCGCCGGGAGCAATGAAAAGTCGAGCCCAGATGCCAAACTCAAACAATGCATAATAAGTAAAGATAATTTTAAAGTAATCTTAAGAGGTGTCTGTCAGAACTGATAATTAAGTTTAACTTGAAATCTATAGAATGCATAAATTTGACAACTACATTTTTTCATTTATACATACAATAAAGGACAAAAAATTGGGGTGTGTTGTCTCTGCCTCTCAGGTTTGGATTACGGAAAGCTTGAAAGTCTATTAATACCAGCAGGAAGAGGGAAGTTTCTTAATTTTAATTGATAAAATAAATAACACACATCTACCTGCCCACTCTAGCTCCTTACTTCCTTACGGTCAGCCAGTAGCAAAATGGAATTTGGGGGCTAAGTAGGAATTCCACGAGATGGAAGAAAAGGTCATCTCAACATTCTATCAAGCACCACAAAAAATATAACTTCCACATTCAAAGTTTTTTTCATTTTTTCAGAATGATTTAGATTGTTTTATAAGATTGGAAAATGTCCACAAAATTGAAAAGCATGATACATTGATAGAACTACAATAAGACCTTTTAACCACATTCACAGCCTTACCCTTCAGTAGCTTGTTCCGGGTTAGGGCTGCTCACCAGAAATTCACCGGAATAAATTGTTATTATTAAACATTGCTAAAATCTTCTGTCTTATCTGTTTTATTTGTAGCCCATAGATGATAGCATTTAGAGAAGGAGGAACGACCAATATCATAATGGCTGCTACTTTCCTGTACTCTGCCAAATGAGGGAAGCGGTGAAGAACCACAAAAGAGAAACCTGACACTAGCATGATGATATACAGTGTCAGGTGTGTGGTGCAAGTCTGCAGGGCTCGACTGTTTAATACCCTGTTCTTACTGGTCAAACACACCATGGCGATCTTCAGATAGGTGATTATGGTACTACCTATAGAGGAGCCTAGTAAGAACACAGTGTAGCTCAAGCCATATATATTATTGATTAAAATATTTTGGCAAGAAAGCTTAAACAAAGAAGCATTATCACAAAATGGGTTTGATATGACTCTTCTGCAGCGCGGCAGACAGACAGATAGGCTTATAAGAATGCCCACCAGGAAAATGATCACTCCCCATGCAAAAACTGTCAATTTCACAAGCATTTTGTTTGTCATTATAGTTGCATATTGCAGGGGTTTGCAGATAGCTGCGTAGCGATCAAAAGCCATGATCATGAGCACTGTGATAGTGACACCAATGTGAAGATGAAAGAAAAATGCTTGAATTGCACACTGATTAAAACTTATATGTCTGTCTGTCCTTGCTGTAAAAATGTCACTGAGTAAGCGAGGGACAATGGCCGTCACTCCAAAGATGTCATTGATACTCAGGTTGCAAAAGAGCAGATACATGGGCTCGTGAAGGTTCCTGTCCAGGGAGATCAGGAACACCAGGCCGATGTTAGAAACCATAATGAAGATGTAGATAAGGAGGAGGAGGATGAACGCAGGAAATGAATACTGTGGGGTGACCTTTAATCCCTCCAGGAGCAGGACATCTGCACTCCATGTCTGGTTTTCCATATTGTGTGAGCCAATAAAACTGGGTGGAAATGGAAATAAATTAGAATGTGTTTAGATTCAGATATTTAATATTTTTAACAATGATGTTGTTCATAGAGTTAATTTCTACATTATTTCAACTACAGTTGTTGAAATTTGTATTGTATATACAGTATATTGTGTAGTAATACAGATATTGCCTCTTGCAAGGAACACAGCATCCTCCTATTCCAACAGTACAACAATAAGAATATATTTAATCATGTCATATAAAATCACACAAGTTCAGTGGAGTGCTTAGCTCCCGTCTTGTCATGTCTTGTTTTTCTGAACTTTGTTTCTTATTTCCACACAGGAAATTCCAATTTCAGCGTTAAGTACTGTAAGCACGATTTGCAACTGAGTGTAATCACATTTGGTGCTCACATATGTTTTAACATATGGGATTCCTTTGTTCTAACAGAAAGATTTATTTAAGTGACATGGCATGACAGGATGTGAAGCTGCAAACAGTATACTTAGCAATACCAAAATATGATTAAAATAATTAAATTAAAATAATACCAAAATAAAAGAATATATATATTGTTAAATGTAGTAGCATTATAAATAATGCACTATTTTAATATATGGTTATTCAAAGTTATTGAATAATGATATGATAATTGTGAACGTGTAGATTGTGTGTGTGTGTGTGTGTGTGTGTGTGTGTGTGTGTGTGTGTGTGTGTGTGTGTGTGTGTGTGTGTGTGTAAATATATAAAGATATATATATATATATAGTATGTATATATACGTATATATATATATAAAATCAAGACACTTTTTATGTGGATGATGCAGCCTCAGTCTGCAGTACATTTTTCTTATAATGCACCTCCAACTTATAATCGCTACAACTCTCATGATTATTTTTGAGCGTTAATGCAGATTAATGCAGAAAATTAATTTGACACATATAGCTATTACCAGCTTTCTATTCTCAGACTGAGATCCCCGTTGAGCAAAAGTTAAAGGTATTTTGTATTATCCTCGAGTCAGACGTCCAGTGAACCATGGACCATTGACAGGAAATAACAGAAGAAATAAACTTGGAATACGAGACAGAGCCATTCTGTGCATTACTGATCCTGTGCTGCTCCCAGTAAGATCCACATTTATATACATAAAATTAAAAGAACGGTTTGGAAATGAAGCAAGGGAAAAAAGAAGGCGAGATGAAGTCCTTACATTTACATTTATCATGGACTGTAAAGTCTATAGGTAATACATTTACCATATTACATCATATAACACGTCAATCATATATTTATATTTATATGACTGCTTTACCTTCTGTGACATGAAGTGCCCTCCAAGTGCCCTCTTCGCCAAAGGTGCAAATGCTTTTATTGTGGTCTAGATACTCTAGGGCATGTTGCGTCACATCACGTATGGCACCAAAAAAATTATTGCTGAACTGTAACTAGACAAATGCTGACAACTCAGCATCATCACCAATTGTTAAGGGTTACGGTTAGCCTAACACGAGAAGATTAGTTGTTGATAATGTTATAATGTATTGCTATGCACACTTGCAAGCTCAAGGAAAGAACACAAGATGAGGAACAAAGCCAAAGCCTGCCTTCCAAGCGATTAACTCCTCTTCCTACTTTAAGACAGCAATGGTACTGAGCGTAATAGGGATAGCTTATTAGGGTTATTAATGATGAGAAATGCACATCGAAACTCCGGTGACATCCGTCATCAAACTTAATTCTTCTTCTCTTCTTCCAACACAACACTACACGAGTACTACTGCCTCGCCCCTCCGACAAGCCCTAAGGGATATCAGACCCAATACAACATAACAGAAACAACACGACAATAAAACAATAATGATTAACATAAAATACGTTACACTAAAAAACATTAGATGTTAAATCACTGTGTCAAAATGGATCTGGATTAAGTCAATCCTCAAATAAGATTTGACTCTCACATTTGCTATGTTAGAGTAAATTGCTTTTAACGTAACAGTACTTAACTCAAATACAAACTTAGGTACTCTAGCCTAGTACTTTTTCACCACCCCTGGCTGTGGCGAGCTCGCCAGGTGTGCCGTGAAGGTTTTTCATATTCTACTTGAAAAATAAATAAATAAATACAGTGATGGAAATAGCTCTTGGGTTGCAATAAATACATCGCAAGAAAGTACTACTTCACCAGCTCCTGCCAGAGCTTTAGTCCTGTGTTCAGCATAACAAACTCAAGTTTCGGCTGAAAGGAGAGAGGCACGGCAGTCTTCCATCCGATGCAGCTTTGATTGCTTTAAACGAACATAAAAATTGATCTATGATAACTATCTTTTATTTACCATGAATTTGATAGAGCCCTATATTGTATATAAGGTTATATCCCGAATTTTCTCCACAGGGCTTAAAGTAAAGTAATGCCTGATATGATCAGAATTTACCTGTAGGTGTTGCAACCAACAAACATGCAGCGGGAGGAACGTTTAAATCAATTCATTCTCTTGAACCGCCAGAATTTATGTGGATTGCTGCTCCTTATGGGGGAACCAGTG
Source organism: Zeus faber (assembly GCF_960531495.2). Classification (NCBI taxonomy): domain Eukaryota; kingdom Metazoa; phylum Chordata; class Actinopteri; order Zeiformes; family Zeidae; genus Zeus; species Zeus faber. The sequence goes on from NC_137200.1 coordinate 17,208,540, forward strand.
GTCTTACGACAAATCGATAATGAACGCCTTTTGTCATGAATCCCAGTGTCACACCTGCACAGCCTGCTACCCCGTGACCCCCCGTCTGATCTGTGTGAGTGTGATTTTATTTAACTTCCCTTTTTTCAGATTTGGTGTGAAGATAAGTGCTTGTTGGGTTTTCGTCTGTCTCTCTCGCTCTCTCTCTCTCTCTCTCTCACTCACTGTCCATCACTCTCTCTCTCTCTCTCTCTCTCTCTCTCTCTATCCTCTGCTCAGGTCCTGGTTCCACAGCTGAATCAGGTCATGAGGTCATCAGCTCTCATTTTTTCTCTAATCTAATTTTACTTCAAGAAGGGTTTTTTCAACTTATTTGGATGCTCCTGCCGATTTTAGAAATGCGTGAGACGGCGGGTTTTGCTGCAGTGAGTCACAAATGTCAATCTTCCATGTGTAACACTAGGTGGCCTGAACATTCATTTGGATAAATAATGCCACCTTGGGTCTTGCCCCAGGAAATAAAACATGTTGTGGGGGTTTACTAAGTGCAAGGATTGGTTATCTACATAAGGATTGGAAAGTGTTTACAACAGTGTGTGTGTTTGTGTGTGTTCGTGTGTGTGCAGTCCATAAGCTGGTGAGCTGTATGTAATGTATGGCATTCCCCTGCCAGGTGTGAGATATGCCTGATGATGTAAATATCACATTTCCTTCCACTTTTTTTATTCATTTTTACAGTATGAGAGCACTCTACAAGCACCTACACCAGCTAGCAGGCCAAGACCGCATGCTCCTGCTCTATATATATATATTTTGTTCATGAATAAAAATTTTCGTTTCACTTGAATGTGATTGTCGGTTCTAGAGTTTCTCTTCTCACCTATCACCTAAAATCATTTTTTGGAGTTTTTGTATATAGTTTGTGTGACGTTTCCAATAAATCTTTCAAAACTAAAAACATTTCTTACATTTCTTGCATTGCTCACTGTCCCCACTCCCACTAGCCTAAAGCCTCATTCCTTTGTCTGAGAGTCCGACACAGAGATGGCCCAGCCTGCTGCAGATCCACACCTCTAATGACCCCCACTAGGGGTCATGAATTTTTAGGTCATTAGCTAATGGCTCCTCTCACATCTTGGGTCAACTGAAATAAAGTTGTGAACAGTTGTGATAAAGCCTTGTTTTTGCCTATTTAGACATCAGATTTGATCAACCATTTTGACTTCATTATATACCTAACACCTTAATGAACAACTTTTGTATTGACAAAACAGTTGTCAGTATATTCTAGTGTGTGCTATGACAACATTCCTGGTGGCAACAAAAAATACAAAAACATACTCTTTACATCTTGTGTTTTATAGATCTATCTAAAAGCTGCATTGTGATACTGATGAAAATATTGATGAAACTATTGATGGCATATCAATGGAGCTGTGATTTTCCTTCAAATAGATGTATCAACCACTTTGGGGAAAGAGTGTGTTGAGTTGATTATATTTAGGTAAATATCAGACCACACCAAAATTACAACGCTTCTCCGAATTCAGCTTGGACTTAAGACGGTTAAAGTCTCCAGCCACGCCACAGCCTCGTCGGGATGTTTGTTTTGAAGTCAGCACAGCACATCATACAGGTCCAATAGTGCTGTGCCGGTGACCTCCTGCGGTGGAATATAAAGGGCTGTGATGTTAACTGTGCGTAATTCCTGGGTGAGGTAGAATGGGCGGCATGAGATGGTCAGCTGTTCCAGGTTCGGCAAACAGAATCAGGAGAGAGTCTTGATGTTACTGGGGTTACACAAGCGGCTGTTGTTGTGTCATGAGGCAGACACCTCCACCCTTGGATTTCACCGACTCCTCCGACCTGTTGGCTCAGAACACAGAAAATGGCTCTGCTGGACTTATGGCGTGGTGCGGTACCAGCGGGTTCAGCCATGTCTCCGCCAGGCAGAGGACACAACAGTTTCTCGTATCCCTTTTGAATGTAATCCTCCCAAGAAGGATGCTTGGCAGAGGTGGACGGTAAGGTTGCGTCCTTATTCTGACCCGAATGCCGCCTTGTTTACCGCAGTGCTTCATCCAAGGGGCCAACCTGTGGAACAGCGGCTCTGTTGTTGTTGCTTTCCTTGTTGAGAGTGTTGGCGTGTCAAATCTTGGCCGGACACTCTGGATCCGCTGATGTAAAGTCAGGAAATGTTTTATATCCACAAGTGCATTGCGGTCATAGGAGATCACTGATGAGAGTTTTTGGCGGACATAGTGATATTAAACCGAAAATATGCTCCTGGGGAGCTCCTGTGTTGGTTCGGGGCGTGGTTGTGGGTTCTGGGGCTCCGGTTGGAGGCGGGGGGTGTGGGTCGCTGGTTCGGGTCTTGGCCTCGTGGTCAGCGGGGTGGTCGGCGTGTTGGTGTGGGGGCATGGTTGGCCAGGGGGCGGGAAGGGTGCTCGGAGCTTTCTTTCAGCCATAGGGTGTCTATAAGGCTGTGGAGTTCGGAGGTCTTTGGGGCCCTTTCCGCTGCTTGAAGGTGCCGTGACAAAATACCAAACTTCTACACCAGTACCAATGGGGATTAGTCATGTACACTCACCAGTGGACATCTTACACACACACACACACACACACACACACACACACACACACACACATATAGGCGGTCCCTTCACACAGGCACCCACCACCACACCTGCTTGGAGTGCACCCCAGCACCCTCCTGGTTGCATTCCTCTCCTTTCCACCCTCATTTACTGTTATAACTATCAGGAAGAGGCCACGTGACCTGTTGTAGTTCCAGTTTTCCTGGACCTAATTCACTGTTTTTCAATATATGTCGTCAAATGTTTATGTTTTTGTGTAAATGTTGTTTGTTTCTATGTTTATTTGTCTCACCCGTGGTGACTCTCCCCCTCTTGGAGTAGTGATCAGTTTTTTATACACCCAAACATGATAAATAGTTCTCCAAAGAAAGGGGTTGGTGGTGGTTCTCTTTTACCAAAAACTTGTCATTCTACAGGTCGTCCACAGGACAGAATTATTGCAGCAGTTCTTGATGATTTAAGAATGAATAAAGAGTTACATTGCAGGTTGAGAACTTGAACTCCACTTGCAGACTAGCTCTGTCCTAGATGCAATGGCACAAATACTCTGTGTTGTTTGCCCAGCATGCTGACAGTGCAGGTTTAAAAAAAAAAAAAAAAAGTGAAGTTAATTTGGGGTTTACAAACTTTTTGGTGTTTGGATGCCGAGACTAAAGGTTTGGCACCCCATGCCGGCCTCAGAATATACTAAACTTTGGCTCCCTCTACTGGCTTCATGACAGATACAATTTTTAAAGGTTTTTTTGATACACTCAATTTGATTTTATCGCATCGGATTTAGTATAACATGTAAAAGGTTGTTTTATGTGGGGTTACTAATTTAACCACAACACAGTCTTGCAGGTAAAATTACGCATGACTTTATATTTTATATTTTATATATATATTTATTTCAGAAGTTTTTTTCTGACTTGTCTGTATTTTCGCACTCTTTAAACACTTGGTTAGTGAAGTCTTCATCAAAAAATATCCTGTGGTTCACCCCAATGTCCTTCTCTGCCCAGGCGGCTTAAAGCACTGTTTTCCTCAGGTACTTTTGAAAGCAAACTATTCCTGACCAGGGACGTTTGTTGAGCCCAGTGTGAATCCCAGTTGTCTGGTGTGCTCTTTCAATGTGGATTTCACCTGTCGTTGTGTTTAATCCTTCCAGCTTTGCTTTTATTATCACTACCTGATGCCTTCTTTTAATGTCAAGCACTTTGAATTACATGTGTCTGAAAGGTGCTACACAAATAAAGCTTATTCTTATTATTGTTATCATTATTATTACGCTTATTATTATTTCTACATAATTCAGGGTCACCCTGGCAATCTTCTCCAAAAAAATGTGTTTCACGACTACAACGGGTGTTAAGATGAAGCGGTTAGGTGCTGGAATGGTGTCATTTGTGATTGATCAAATCCAAAAGCCAATGACTTTTACATTTATTAACAATACCATTGCCATAAAATGTATGTCTTTTTTGTGGCTCACATAAACACTCGGTCTTTCATCTGATGTTCTGGATGTTACACATGCACATCCATTTTATGAAAATGATATGTACACTGGCTTCTATTTTAGATTTTTGAAAGTCCTAATTAGATAGTACATTATTAACTCAACTGGGGGGAAATATGTGTGTTTACAAGAAAGTATATCAAGTAAAGGCAGTGGCGACACTGGGAGGGCCTAATCAGTGCTACTGTATAGTCCTGTCCCAGTACCCCGAAGGAATTCCTTACAATTTTATATTTTCATTAAACACTTTGAAACAAAAACAATTACAGTCCAGCAAAACATTTCAAGTATTCAATTAATTCAAGACTGTTTATTCATAAAACAGGCAAGTATAGAGCAGTGGTGTTAATGCATAACGGAGAGTGAGCAGGTAGTCCGAAAGCATCCCCTGAGCACCCACAACAAAAACATTCTGGAGCCGCCCCTGAGTAAAGGACATAACCGTTAGGCTCACTGACTCAGACCAGAGGTGAACCCAAGAGTACGACGCAGGTGAAAGTTCACAAAGCAGGGGTTGATTAGAACAAACAGATCAGGGTCAGGAAAACCCAGGATATCCATCAGCAAGGGCAAACAAGTCAGGGAAAGACTCAGAATCTGTCAGGCAGTGGATCAAAAACCGAGGAATCGACACAGTTTTAGAGGGCTCACTCGCCAGTACGCTGTAGCACTCAGCCTACGCAAAACAATCTGGCACAGAACAGAGGAGGTGGACCAGTATAAGTACTGGGTGACTGATGAGGAGATGAGCTGCAAGTGAGGGGAAGAGCGGGAAACCTAGGTGACGCTGAGCAAAGGGAAGTGGTCGGATCTGAAATGACAGGAGAGTTAGTGGCAGGCTAAAGGCAAAACTAGATGAACTTAAATGAGTAGACCAAAGTATGCTTTATCTCAGTGAGGGTTCATGACAATAACTTGTATGCTGAGAAGGAGGGGCCATGACTTGCTAGAACAATAAAAGGCCATTTTTGTTTTAATGAGATTATGGAGGTCCATTAAAATGAATGGATTTTTTTTTCTTCTAATTAAGGTGGGCGGGTAAGGTACTTGCGAATCTCCTTGCACTGCATTCCATAAATGATTGGATTAAGGCTGCTGGGAATGATGGAATTAACAAATGCAGCTATTTTACGATATTCTGAGAACTCAGGGAAACGATGCATGGCAATAAGAGCCAATCCACTGACAGTAAATATCAGATACAGACAGAGATGTGTGCTGCAAGTCTTCAGGGCTTTACTGTTTAAGGACTTGTTCTTACTAGTCAAACACACAATTGCTATTTTAACATAGGTGAGGACTATACAACTTATCGATGTTGTTAACAGGACCACAGTAAACGTGAGGCCGTAGACATTATTAATGAAAACACTCTCACAGGAGAGCTTAAACAACGAAGGATTGTCACAATAAGGATTTGAGATCAGAGTCCTACATCTATTTAGTCGTATGGTAAGTCCTATTAAAATACCCACCAAAACAAAAGCTACTGCCCAGGAATAAGCTGTCAGCTTCATCACCATTTTGTTACTCATGATAGTTGTGTAGTGGAGAGGGTTACAAATAGCAATGTACCTGTCAAAAGCCATGATCATGAGAATGGTGTGTCCATTCGTGCCACACATGGATACGGTAAAACCTTGCATCACACATTCATAGTAGTGAATAAGGCGTTCAGACGGAGGCACTAAGATACCCGCCAGCACCCGAGGCACCAAGAGAGTGTTTCCAAGAAGATCGTTGATCGGCAGGTTGCAGAAGAGTAAATACATCGGCTGGTGCAGAGTTCTCTCCATGCATATCACAACTACAATTCCCAAATTGGTAATCATGATAAAAATGTAGGCAATGAGCAAGAGGAAGAAGACAGGGTACTTTGAAGTTTCTGTGACTTTAAACCCTTCCAATTGGAGTGTGAGGCTGTTGCGTGAGTAGTTTTCCATCTGATAGAGGGGGAAACAATGACAAGAGAAAAATCAGCAGTAAATAACTCTTGCCAATCCTTACATTACATCAGTTACATCAGTAGTTTGAAATAGGAAGACATAGCTTCTTCAAGTCTCAAATTAAATGAAAACTAAAAGGATGACTGTTTTCGTTTGTTGTATTTTGCTATAAATATCATATTGTTATCTATGTAAGCTTCCCACAATTGTTACAAATGCACCTGATGCTGTCAGATGAATTCCCAAAATTTACAGTCGATGTTTTCTAACTGCAAGAATAGAGAAGAAATTGACTTGCGTTAATATCAGCAGCTTGGTGATATTCACTTCAACTAAAAGGATTAACACATTCATTACAATTTTAAATTAATAAAAAATATAAATATTCAAAACAATGTCTGTTTTCATTATGTCAGATGCTCACAAACTGTTTTTGGATATATTCTAACAATTATACTAACAGCAAAAAGTATTTTGGTTAAAATTATATTGTTAGTATTTTGATTTAGTCACCTTGTTTGCATCCAATCTTTACAGGGTCCAACCTACTTTGATTCACTTCAAATCAACACTTTCTTCCTTTGTCTCTCTTTTATATCTGTGATTTTATCATCTTGGGAAAGGGCCTGAAGGTGTGTCTTAAACGTATGAGTCAACAATAAGTGGAGTTCATTTGGGGTTTTTTGGGCCTCTTGTATTTGCTCATTGGGAAGCTGGGCTTTTATGCATTGTAGCCTATTATTTTTGCTCTTTTTCTTTTCTTTGTCTTCTGAAAAATACTGGCCTCCCATAAAAAAAAATGGAACAAACTTTGTAGAGCAGCCTGGTCCGGTCCAAAATGCCATCTATTGTTAATATGGAGATTATTTCTCAGAAAGAAATACAATAACAGGCAATTTGTATTATGTGTTAGAGGGACCAATGGGGCATCGCAAAAAGCAAGTTGAACAAAGTGTGAAAATTATTCATTACCACTGTATAACTGAATCTTATAAAGATGCCTTGTCTGCTTGTATGAATGTGCAAAGAATGTGACCTATTGACTCCTTGCATTGATGCCTTGTGCCTTTCTTTCGTGGTCCAGAAATGTGATTTCTGGGGGTCGACCGGATAAGAGGCAATGTCTCAAAATGTTATTTTGATCCCAGAAGTCACATGTTCTGTCTCAGGTAAAAACCTGCTCTCCAAACTGTATGCAAATCAAATGATGCTTTGCCGAACAAATGAAACTGCAGGACTCCATTCACAGGCATGAGTCCTGAATTCTCTAAAAGGTAACTGTGGACAAAGGAAAGCTAGAACTCCTTTGGCATGCTCCCAGGTGTGTTAGTCAATTTCTCTGAGTTCAGAAAAGAGGAATATGTTTGATGGTCCTGTCTTGGTGGGTTCTAACAATTTCTTAAAGTTTATAGTTTCAACCTTTTAGAATTTCCACAACAAATGATCTCAGGATACATATAAGCGGGACCAATGGGGCAGTGCAAAAAGCAAGTGGAGAATGCACAGGTGGATTTAGACAGCTCAAACACACGATTAGCAATGCACATCCTTAATTATCCTTTGTTACATGCTTAACACGTAATTTATTGCGCTCATTTCCTACTTGAGACCACAAGCTCAACTTTTGAGACTAAAATGAAAAGATAATACTTAATTCCTCGAGGGAAAATCAGGTGTTACAGCAGCAAAAAGCAGTGAAGTCAAGAAAGAGATACACATTTAAATTAGATACTGTAAGTATTAACATATACGTGCACATATAGCTACACAAGTTAACGTGAAGCAGCATTATGCTTACGAGTGAGCCCAATATGGCTAAGGGGCAGTTTGTACAAGTTGTACTTGTAAGTACAAGTTACAGTATTGTGCCATCACTAATAAGTAGCATGCAGCAGTAATAGTAGTTAAAAAATTGGCATACAGTAATGACAGCAGTTAAATGTGGCATAAAGTATTGCAGTAATAACAGCAGTCAAAGAGTGTCATACATTAATAGTGGCAGTCAAAGAGTGGCATCCAGTATTGACAACAGTCAAAGAGTGTCATACAATGATGTGTTAAGCGGGTCTGTAGTAGTGGTCTGTAGTAGTGGTTCCCACAGGTTGATGTTGTACATTGTGTTTGGCCAGAAGATCCCAATGATGCGTCTTAGGCAGTTGTTCATGAATGTCTGCAGCTTTCTTATGATGGTAGTGGTGTACTTCCATGTTTCGGATCTGTACAGCAGTACGAATTTGACGTTGGAGTTGAAGATATTTCCATATCTTTATTAGGATGTTGAATGCTGCTCTAGCTTTTCCAATTCTCGACTTTACGTCTTCCTCTGACCCTCCGTCCACACCTATCATACTTCCCAGATAGGTAAAGTTTTTGACCTCTTCGAGAGAGTGGCCCTCGAGTGTTATGGAATAATGCTTTTGTTGTTAATCCACATGATTTTAGTTTTTGGCCCATTTATTTTGAGTCCAAGCACAGCTGCGGTTGTTTCCATCTGTGTTGTCTTGTCCTGCGTCTGTTGGTGTGTATGTGAGGGCAGTGTGATGTCATCCGCGAAGTCGAGATTGTCAAGGGGTTCTGTCAGACCCCACTGGATGCCATTCTTTTTATTGCTGGTTATTTGTTTCATGATCCAGTTGATACATAGGAGGAAGAGGAACGGAGAGAGGATGTTGATAGCAGCATGATCCCTCTGTAGTTGTTACACTCCCTTAGGTCTCTTTTCTTGGGTACAATTGCAATGAGGCCGTCCTTCCAGTCCGTTGGCATGATCTCTTCCTCTCATATTTGTTTGATCAGCTGGTGAAGCAGGATAGTTGAGGTTTTAAGATCAGCTTGTAAGGCCTCTGCAGGGATCTCGCCTGGCCCGTCCGCCTTGCCACGGCGCAATCCCTTTTTTGCCTTCTTTTCTTCTTGTTGGGGGATCGCAGCTTACCTCCAGCATCTGAGCAGCTGGTGGGATCTCTACCGTCTGGGCAGGGAGGTGTCTGTTGAGCAGTTCCCTAAAGTGCTCCATCCGTATTTTCTGCTGTTCTTCCTTGGTGGTCAAGAGTTGCCCCTGCTTGTTGCGGATCTGTGTGTTTGTCCGTCTAAACTTGCCTGCTAGTTTCTTTGTGGTCAAGTAGAGATCCTATAGGTTGTTCTTTGAGGCTGCAACCTCCGCTTACTGTGCCAAGTCTTAAGTGTAATTTATTTTGTCACATTTAGCACTTTTTTTCACCTCCTTGTTTGCAGCTTCATAATCTCTATGGGCTGCCACCTTTTGTGTCCGTGTTTTGCAGTTGTTTGTTGTGTGTTTTTTTACCCTCCTCTCTTCTATTCTTTTCAGTGTTTCTGTTGACAACCACAGCTTGTGGCTTGTTTTCATCCTCCCCAACACTTCTGATCAGGTCTCCTTCCATATGTTTTTCAGGCATTTCCAACGCTCCTCCATTGGTGTTTTGTCCTCTTCTTTCAGGGCTTGGAACCTGTTCTATAGGGTGTTTTGGTACAGTTCAGTTGTTTATATGTCCTGGAATAGCTGGATGTTGAATTTGACTCTGTTGTCACAGGGGTTGTTGCAGAGTTTCAGCTTCAGTTGTATTTTAGCTATCGGTAGGTAGTGGTCTGACCCGGCATCTGCTCCCCTCTTCACTCGAACATCCAGGAGAGAGCGTCTGAACTTCCTGTTTATGCATATGTGGTCGATCTGGTTTTCAGCAGTGTGGTCAGGTGATACCCAAGTGGCTTTGTAGGTGGGTTTATGGGGAAAGAGTGTTCCTCCTATGACCAGGTTGTTGTCTGCACAGCCATCAGCAAAGATCTCTCCGTTCTCGTTCATGGTGCCAATTCCTTGCTTTCCAATTACATGTCTCCCATGAGCACAGTGATGTCTCTTGCTGGTCTGCTCTGGAGTATCTGTTGCAGTTAATTGTAGAAGTTGTCCTTTGAATCCTCATCGACTTTGTTGGTGGGTGCATAGGATTGTATGACTTGAAGCTTGATTCTTTTCTGTGTGGTTTGGAATCGCGCAGTGATGATTCTGGAGTTGATTGGCTCCCAACTGGTGAGGGACCTCTGTGCTTCTTTGGAGAGCATAAATGCTACTCCCTCCGTGTGTGGTGCCTTATCATCCGGATGTACAGAGTATAATATGGACTCACCGGTTGCCAGTCTGACTTCTCCTGTCTGTAGCCATCTGCTTTCACACAGACCGAGGACAGGGATCTTGTACCTCCTCATCTCTTCTGCAATGGCTGACGTTTTCCCTGCTTGGTACATGGTCCTGATGTTCCAGGTTGCGATGTTAGTAGGTTGCCTAGAGGATAGAAGATTCCGCCGCACCCTCTCCATATTTTCAGTATGCGCCTTCATAATCTCTTCGACATATCTGCCTGAATAGTGTTCTTCTCTTAGGCTTCTGGGTTTTTTACTCATCATCAATGTTTCTGGAATCAATTATTTCCACGTCACGGGGGATTGGCCCATGCGCTTCACCAGAGCTCTATTGGTCAGCATTACCTGTTTCCACCTCTCACGACGAGGACGTAGGGATGGGCTTTGAAAGGTTGAACTTGTTTATTGCTTCATTGCAATTTTCTTTTTCTCTTTATTTGACAATCATATTTTGCCAATACGGGTTAATGATCGCTTGTGTCATTTATTACGAGCCTACTTTTAACATTTTTCTCCATGATATTTACTAAAATATTGTAGATTCATAACCCTAACCCTAAACTGGTGTGTTTGCAACATCTCTGCATGCCTCTGCTTGGGGGTTGTCAAACACTTTGATTTTTCCATCCATCCATCCATCCATCCATCCATCAATCCATCCATCCATCCATCCATCCATCCATCCATCCATCCATTTTCGGCCGCTTATCCGGGGCTGGGTCGCGGTGGCAGCAGGCTGAGAAAGGAGCTCCAGGCCCCCTTCTCCCCGGCAACGTTTTCCAGTTCCTCCTGTGGGACTCTGAGGTGTTCCAAGGCCAGCTGGGATATGTAATCCCTCCGGCGCGTTCTGGGTCTAACCTGTGGTCTCCTACCAGTTGGACGTGACCGAAAAACCTCCAAGGGAAGGCGCCCAGGAGGCATCCTGATCAGATGCCCGAACCACCTCAACTGGCTCCTTTTGACGCGAAGGAGCAGCAGCTCTACTCCAAGCTCCCTCTGTCTGAGCTCCTCACCCTATCTCTAAGGCTAAGCCCAGCCAATCTACGGAGGGAACTCATTTTGGCCGTTCGTATTCGCGATCTCGTTCTTTCGGTCACTACCCAAAGCTCATGACCATCGGTGAGGGTTGGGACGTAGATGGACTGGTAAATTGAGAGCTTTGCTTTCCGGCTCAACTCCCTCTTCACCACAATGGTCCGGTACAACGCTTGCAACACTGCTGTCCATCTCACACTCCATTTTCCCCTCACTCCTGAACAAGATCCCGAGATACTTGAACTCCTTCACTTGGAGCAGCAACTCGCTCCCGACTCGGAGGGAGCAATTCACTATTTTCCGGCAGAGAACCATGGCCTCAGACTTGGAGGTGCTGACTCTCATCCCAACCTCTTCACACTCGGCTGCAAACCGCCCCAGTGCGTGCTGAAGGTCACGGTCTGATTAAGCCAACAATACCACATCATCTGCAAAAAGCAGAGAAGCAATTCTGAGGTTCCCAAACTGGACACTCTCCTCACCTCGGCTGCACCTTGAGATCCTGCCCATGAATATCACAAACAGAATTAGGGACAAGAGGCAACCTTGGGGGAGTCAAACACCCACTGAGAACGTGTTTAACTTTGTGCCGAGAATGCGAACACAGCTCTCACTTTGGTTGTACAAGGCCTGGATGGCTCGTATCAACGGCCTCGGTACCCCATACTCCCTAAGAAACCCCCACAGAATCCCCTGAGGGACACGGTCGAAAGCCTTCTCCAGGTACACAAAACACATGTAGACTGGATGGGCAAACTCCAACGACCCCCCCCAGCAACCCTGCAGGGGTAAAGAGCTGGTCCACTGTTCCACATCCAGGACGTAATCCGCATTGCTCCTCCTGAATCTGAGGTTCGACAATCGGCCGGAGCCAACTTTCTAGCACCCTGGAGTAAACTTTCTCCCTTGATTTTTACATCCTTCTCAAATAATTTCAGCATTTCAGAAAGTCCCAAAACACCTTCTATAACCTCATCAGGTTGATTTGAAAATGACTTGAATGTAAAATCGTGTCCTGCGCATGGTATTGCGTCATGGTACTTTGGAGACCCAACGGATTTGTCAGGGATTCCTCTTGGTGAAAGAGCTTGTAATGTGTGACACCCTGTCATCAATCAGTCGTCTAGAGTAAAACCACAACGACTTCAAGATTCCCGATCACAAGACAAAAAGTTGTTTTGTGTGAACAGTACAGTGATCTGACGACTTTGAAAGTTATGTAGTGTTCCTGTCGCATTACTAGACGTTCTTCTCCCTGAAAGAAGATTACATACGTGTTATTAATGTTTTTGGTAAATGCTGTATATGGATATCACAACTAAGCAAAAACTTTCAACTATGCAAATGCATCACTTGGCAAACATTTTTTTTTATTATTGTTTCCCCAGTAACATAATTTCACTTGTGCAAGTTTTGATATACTGCAACAAGTCGCATTTTGAGAATAAAATTGATTGATGCAGATGCACTCACAAATAGCTACATCAAACCAAAAACAAATTACTATTCGTCTCAAACTTGATCTTGGCCACTTCAGAGGTTGGTCTTCTCTTGGTCTGGACGGCCGCTTGTCAACTGTTCTGATGAAAACAATTGAGTCGACCTTGACTACAACTCTAATGGTAGCTCCTTGCTTCTAGTAGAGGCCTGTCACCAGAAATGTACTACAGCCAGATGCGGTGGAATGAAATGAGAAATGCAGTTTGAAGATTTGGGAACATATACATATATCTATTGAAGCTCAAGTGGGGAAACAGGTCTTGAGGATTAAGACTTAAATTATATAATTGATTATATAAAAATTATATTGTATATTATAAAATTAAAATACTTTTTGTGCAACGAAATAATCATAACATTAATGAATGATATTCTCAAGACTTCTTCAAAGAAATTACAAGTGAGTCATTCAACCAAACAGGACTGTTAACAGCAGCTCTACTGTGAGGATTAAACAAGAGAAAAAAGAACTCTAAGCCGGTAACCTCGAGTTTATCGGCCTTACAGTAGGTGTCATGCGACAACAGATAATGGACATTCTGTTAGCAGTAATATACGTTCTGAAATGGTAATTCTAGCATATTGTATGTGTAAACAAATATTAAATCCTAATCAATAAGCCCAAACCCCAAGCTTAGGATAGCAAATAATGTATATGTGTTAAAATGTTTCATCATTTTACATCTGTTCGTGACACTTTATTTAAATGAAACATACCAACTATCTTCTGTTTGATTGCTTTAATTTGCAGCCCATATATGACAGCATTCAAGGCAGGAAGAGCTATAAGGCGCAAGACTGCGACTACCTTCCTGTGCTCTGTTAACTGAGGAAATCGGTGCAAAATGACAATAGAGGACCCAAACACCACAAGCACAAGGTAGACAGCTAAATGTGTGGCGCATGTCTGCAGAGCTTGACTGTTCACAACCCTGTTTTTACCGGTCATACAGACCATGGCGATCTTCAGATATGTAAGAGCTATGCTGCCTATGGAGGAGCCCATTAAGACCACAGTATAGCCCAGACCATAAATATTATTGATTAAAATACTCTCACAGGAGAGTTTGAATAACGAGGCATTGTCACAGTATGGGTTTAATATGACTCTTCTGCAGCGAGACAGACGGATGGACAAACCTAGAAGTATTCCCACCAGGAAAATGATCACTCCCCAAGCAGCAACAGTCAGTTTCAACACCATGTTGTTAGTCATTATGGTAGAGTAGCGCAGGGGGCTGCAGATCGCAACATATCTGTCAAAGGCCATGACCATCAGTACTGTGTGAGATGTACCAGCATGCAAATGAGCACAGAACGCTTGAATGGCACACTCCATATAATTTATATACCGGTCTGTACTCGATAATAACAAATCCCTTAATAAATGAGGTACGACAGCTGTGGCACCTAAAACATCATTGATACTCATGCTGCAGAAAAGCACATACATGGGCTGATGAAGACTTCTCTCCCAATATATCAGGAATATTAAGCCAATGTTGGAGACTATGATGAAGATGTAGATAAACAGGAGGAAGATGAAGGTAGGCAGGGCAAACTGTGGGGTTACATTTAAGGGTTGTAAAATTAAAACGTTGTTAGATGTCTGGTTCTCCATCCTCACCAGTGTTCAATAAACCTGGAGAAAAACGTAAACAGAACACGAATTGCATGGTACAAATTCTGTATGGCATTACATTACTTAATAACAAGATACCTGAATGACACAATATCTAAATTGACATTTTAGATATAATATACATGGGTATAAAAAGAGAAATAATTTCTTTAAGGAGAAATATCCTCATATTTCTCTTCTCTTTGATTATAAGTGCATGAAGCAATAAACATGAGATGATATCCCCATCTAAAGTTCTAATAAGACCTAAAGCACATTTGGTAAAGAATTTAAGACTTGTAAAAAATATTTGTCCAAATGTATTCAAATTTGTTTAAATAGAACAAATGCTAGGGCCCAGGCACAGACAGTGCTCAAATACTATGGTATCCACTGTCAAAATACATTTGTGGAAAGTAAAATATTCCGCAGTTGGTATACATCATACAGTACAAGGCTGCCGCTGTGTGTGTGGTGTATGTGTCTGTGCCAGAATTACCATTTGAGGAATGAACCGCCTTCCACTCCAGGCAAAGGTAGAACAACAGCCACTTTTATTTTGTGATGAAGTTGCATCAGAGGGATATGAAACACACATGAATGGTCACTAGGGAACTGCTGTTTGGATTTAAGCAATTCATCGCATCATATTGCTGCGATTAATCACAATTTGTAAATGTACTCATATTTGACCCTAGAGAAAGATTTTTATATTTAAAAAGTAGTGCACTGAGTAATAGCCATAATTTGATTTGATAATATCATAATCCTCATCAAAATGGGAACCATTCCCAATACTAACCCAGAGGTATGATATTGGTGGTAACAGCTTTCTGCAATACCTTCAAATGCATCAGCCTCTAAAAGTAAAAAATATATTTATCTAACACCACTGTAGCGTTATGTCCACGGTCGATGTTAATATGCAATAATAAATAGTTGTCTTGTTAGGGCACCACCTCGTTTTTCTTAGTCTAGGCGAACTAATGTGTTTAATTTGAGTAAATGAAGTTATGAAGGATAATTAATCAATCTCATATCTAAAGTATGCTGTCCTGCTCTCTCAGTGAACTACTCGGAGCTAAACATCACAAACAAGGACCTTAGAAATCAATGAAGTATTTATTTTTAGCTGAAATACTTGGCAATTAAAGGTCAAATAAAAATAAATGTAAAATAAAACAAATAACAAAACAATTTACTGGAAAATAACTTATCACTGTCTGAATTTATGAGACAAGAAAAAAATAACGGAACCGTAATTATAATTCTTATGTCCTAATTTAGAGATTTAAAGTATCCCAACACCATCTCTCATCAGAGACACAGCAGAGGATCTGCTATGAACAGCGCTACTTGAAACTACGCCATCCAGATGGCATGGAAGCCGACGAGCCCTTCACTGTTCCTCGTTCCAGTCCAGGATGTGATATGCTTCAGCGAGGAGCTCCACCGGAGACTTGAGTGGGAGATCTGGACATCACAAACTTGGGGGTCTCACTCCGTCAACTTTGGGGCGGCGTTGGAGGCGTTGTTGCAACAGTGTCGGGTGATGGAACACCGGAGTCGGTCTCAAGGCTCGGTTGGTGTGGGGAGATTTGGTCCATAACTTTCTCGCTTAAAAATACTTGCAAATACGATCTAGAAAGTTTCAGCGGATAAAACCAAAATTTGATAAAGCAAAATAAAACGATGAATAAAGAATAAAGAAAAAAGTTGAAAAAGTTTAGAAGTTGATACAAGATTTATAACTTTGCTCTGTGAGACTGTAGATAATAACAATAATAATAATAATAATAATAATAATAACAATAATAATAATAATAATAATAATAATAATAATAATAATAATAATAATAATAATAGCTTTATTTATATAGTATATTTAAAAACACAGTTTACAAAGTGCTTTGACAGATGAAATATAAGCATAGTGCTCAGATCATGAATTTAAAAGGCAAAGGAACATTAAAGCCCAAATGAGGAACCGGGACTTGAGGACTAAAGCAGTGCAAAATGCTATATCAATATTCTTATAATAAACATATTGCTTATATGTAAAAATACTTTTTGTGCCACTAAATTATCATAATGAATTAATGATATCCTAAAAACGTCTTCAAGGAAATAACAAGTGAGTGGTACAACTAATGAGAATTGTTAACAGCAGCACTACTGTGAGGATTAAAAAAAGAGAAGAAAAAAAAAACTCTAAGCCTGTAACCCTGAGTTTATCAGCTTATAGTAGGAGTTAAGGTGTTTTGTGCCAAAAGATAATGGGCATTCTGTTTGCAGCAGTATACATTCTGAAGTGGCAATGTTAACTAATTCTAGCATATTGTACAAGTAAACAAATATGAAATCCTAAACAATAAGCCCAAAATCCCAGTTTAGGATAGCAAATAATGTTGTGAGGCCCACGGCCTCCCAGCGCCCCTAGAGGCTGCCCTTGCCCCATCTGCAGCTCCCTACTCAAGCCCAATTGCACACACCTGGGATCAATTACCTGCATCACTCTCACAGTATTTAGTCTCAGCTTCCCAGTCATTCCTCGCCAGACTGTCAACTAGCTTACCTGAGTTGAACAGCTACTGGCTCAGTTCCAAGTTCCAAGTGCCTAGGGCGTGTCTCTAGTTCCTAGTTTATGTCTCGTTGTCCCCTTACCTGCTTGTCTCCTCTCGTCGACCCAGTCTGTCTCTCCAAATCCAGCCAGCCCAGTTTACCCGCATACAGACCGGCGCCTGTCTGTATTGTGGCCAGCTGGGACACCTCCGAGCCACCTGCCCGGTCCAGCACGAGAGGGCGTCTCCTTGGTAGAGTTATGTTCCGGTTGCTCCAGCTCCAACCCTCTCTCCTGTCCTCTGCTCCCAGTTACCCTCTTGTGGGGGGATATAACACTCTCTTCCTCCACTCTCATAGATTCCGGGGCGGATGCAAGTTCTCGACCGGGGACTAGCACGCCAGCTAGGGCTGACACCCGTCCCTCTCCCGACACCGCTCGAGGTCAAGGGGCTGAACGGGTCACATCTGACCTGGATTACCACCAGACAGTCCCCTCAAGCTGCTACTCTCCAGCAACCACCGTAAGTCCTTGAGGTTCTTCCTCATAGATTCCCCACTGAACCCCGCGGTTCTGGGGTACCCCTGGCTCCAGACCCACAACCCTCAGATGGACTGGCGCTCGGGCAACATGAGCTCCTGGAGCACACACTGTCATGCCCACTGCCTCCGCTCGGCCTCAACCCTGCCGCCGGACACGCAGTCAGGGGACCCCAGGAGCCCTGACCTGTCCTCGGTTCCGTCGCAATATCTGGACCTGGCCCCAGTCTTCAGCAAGCAGGGGGCGCTATCCTTACCACCTCACCCCCCTACGACTGCGCAATCATCCTTCTGCCAGGCGCCCCCCTGCAGTCGCCTGTATAACGTCTCCATCTCCAACATCCCGACGCGGCTGTGGTGGTGACTGGGGACTTTAACAGGGCCAACCTTAAAAAAGTTCTGCCGAATTTCCACCAACACATCACGTGTGCCACCAGGGGAGACAGAACTCTGGACCATTGTTACACTCCTTACAAGAACGGATACAAGCCCGTGTCGCTCCCTGCTTTCGGGAAATCAGATCACGCCGCAATCTCGCTGCTTCCTGTTTACAGGCCTCTGATCGCGCGGGATCTGGTGGTGACGAGGGAAGTGAAGCGGTGGACGGACCAATCGGAGGCTGCGCTTCAGGACGCTCTGACTGACGTAGACTGGGACATGTTCCAAACAAGGTCAAGTGACGTCAGCGAGTTTACGGAGGTTGTGGTAAGTTTTGTGACTACGCTCGCGGATGAAATCGTTCCCACGGTGAAAGTTTGGATATTTCCAAACCAGAAACCATGGGTTGATAAATCCATCCGCTGCGCTCTGAATGCTCGCACGGCCGCTTACAACGACGGACTTGTATCTGGTAACATGGACAATTACAAAGCGGCGTCGTACAATCTGCGGAGGGCGGTGAGGGACGCCAAACGGACGTACAGAGAGACCGTGGCGCTACAGATGGAGCGGGGGGACACAAGACGCTTGTGGGAGGGGCTGCGAACAATAACAAACTACAAGAGCAGCTCCTCCCCAGCCACGAGTGTGGACGCCTCCCTGGCCAACGAACTGAACTCCTTTTATACGCGGTTCGAGTCTGGCAGCAACACCGCTAGCTCACCTGCTAATTGGAGTTACACCGCTGGGGATGAGCGCGCACTCTCAGTGTCCGTGCACGAGGTCAGGAGGGCTTTGATGCGGGTGAACACCAGGAAAGCTGCGGGCCCAGATGGCATATCTGGGCGAGTACTGAAGACCTGTGCTAACCAGCTAGCTCCGGTGTTCACCACAATATTCAACATCTCCCTGGCTGAATCAGTGGTCCCGTCCTGCTTCAAGAGGTCCACCGTCGTTCCTGTGCCGAAGATCGCCTCTCCTTCCTGCCTGAATGACTACCGTCCGGTGGCCCTCACCTCGGTGGTCATGAAGTGTTTCGAGAGGCTGATTAAGGATTACATTTGCGCCTCTCTTCCCCGCACCTTGGACCCGTTGCAGTTTGCGTACTGGCAAAACAGATCCACGGATGACGCGGTCTCCCAGGTACT
Organism: Zeus faber; assembly: GCF_960531495.2. Taxonomy (NCBI): domain Eukaryota; kingdom Metazoa; phylum Chordata; class Actinopteri; order Zeiformes; family Zeidae; genus Zeus; species Zeus faber. The sequence goes on from NC_137200.1 coordinate 17,227,496, forward strand.
GCACACCACACTCACGCACCTGGATGGCCAGAAGGGGGCCTATGTGAGAATGCTGTTCATCGATTATAGTTCAGCTTTCAGCACCATAGTCCCCACCAGACAGGCTGTCAAGCTGATGGAGCTCGGATTGAATGGTCCGCTGTGCACCTGGATCCTGGACTTCCTCACAGGCCGCCCCCAGGTGGTCAAGGTGGGGAAGTACATGTCAAGCTCCCTCACCCTGAATACAGGATCCCCCCCAGGGCTGCGTCCTCAGCCCCCTACTGTACTCCTTGTACACACATGACTGTGTGGCCAGGTCCAGCTCCAACACCATCATCAAGTTTGCTGACGACACCGTGGTCGTGGGCCTGATCACCGACTGCGATGAGAAGGCCTACCGCGAGGAGGTGGCTGACCTGTCACTCTGGTGCCAGGACAACAGCCTCCACCTGAACGTGAGCAAAACCAAGGAGCTGATTGTGGACTTTAGGCGTGGATCACAATCGAGGACGCACGCGTCCTTGTGGATTAATGGGACTTCTGTCAATAGGGTGAGCAGCTTCAGATATCTGGGAGTCCACATCACAGAGGACTTAACATGGAAGGCGAGGCAGCGTCTCTACCACCTCAGGCAGCTGAGGAAATTCCGGCTCTCGGTGAGGATCCTCAAGTCCTTCTACTCTGGAGCAGTGGAGAGCATCCTGACAGGCAACATCACTGCCTGGTTTGGGAACTGTACTTCTCAGGACAGGCGGGCCCTGCAGAGGGTGGTGCGTTCAGCTGAACGTACCACTGGAACTACCCTCCCCCCCTTGCAGGAGCTATACACCAGGAGGTGTAGTAGCAGAGCCCGCAGGATCATGAGGGATCCTCATCACCCCAACAACGGACTGTTTCAGCATCAAACCAGACTTGCCATGGATGTCTGGGAGAGAAGGGAGGCAATGCAGTCTCTCTCGATTGGAACAAGAGACTGTCTTTTTATACTTGTACAGAGATAAAATTACACATCTGGGTCCATTACATAGGTCACAGTTCAGCACCTTCTACTTCCCTTCTCACAAGGATCCCTAAATAGACACTCTAGTGTTGACGTTCTTCGTGTAACAATGGAAGCACCATATCAGAAGCAACATATGTTAGTACTTACACTATACAATGGGCTCTTTTCTTGGGAACCCAGTGCCTTCTTCACCCCAAATATTCCAGACACCTCATACTTCCCCCCTTCGAGACTACACAAAGTCTTGAAAGAGAGAAGATTATGAACTTATGATGTTAATTTGCTTAATAGAAATCACATAATAACAAAAAAAACCATTATAACGTACCCTTCTGACCATGCTTAGTCATAGCCATACAATAAATTTGTGGAGTGTGAGAGCGAAAAACCCATGTGCCAGATTCCTTTCTTAGTACATCCAACAAACAATCTAGACAGGTAAACTCTCTCACGGTCCCTCTGCCCCAGGAAACCACCTATGGAACTCTGAATCAATTAACAGAAAAAGAAGAAGGGTTTAGAAAACTGTATAGGACGTTACATATAAATGTATACATTAGAACCTCAGAAATAAATCAAAAACTTTGTCCAAAGTCAGGCAGGTCGACCCATCGGACCTTCCAGTGGACCTTTCCCTGCCTAACACCAATGTTCTTCAAGACCGCAAAAAAAAGAACACCTGAGGTCCCAATGTATTCACTTCACCCTATTACAGAAAACTCCAAAGAAAATAATACTAAATCAGAGTAATATGTCTTGCTAAAATATCTAGTGTAGAGTACAGAATATTCATCAATAATACAGGTTACATTGTAATAAACAAACTCCAATATTATAAAATACATGCAGGACACATATGTATGTATTGAACTGTTGCTTTTTAACACCATCAACTTTTAATGATATTTCACTCGATACCCCTGATCATGATGTCACCATTAGTCCATTTTCATCCTCCATTTTTGAATGTTCATGTTTGAGTGTTCAAGTCCATTAGGCTGTTAGGATCTCTGGACACAGCCCCCCTCAGAATGGTCCTGAAAGAAAATTCATCAGCCAGTATCTTGCACAAACATCAAATACAGTAAAATAATTTCACTTTTGCATTATACTTTAACATTATTCCAATATATGATTAACATTATCCATTTCCCCCCTTTTGTCCATGCATTTTCCCAGTCAAAAATAGTATTGGGTCTATGACGGAATCAGATATTCAGAATGGATATTCCTCTACTAGTGTTAGCTTCTCCTTCATCACTATTTCCTCCTCATCTTCGCTGACGTCATTACCACCCAATAGTGGCATCTGAACATTTTCTCCCTGCATTACAACTCCTACCCATATCAATTTCAAGGCCTTAGCAAAAGTCAACAACACCGTACAAAAAGAAAACATCACACACAGTGATAGAGGAGCAGCCACCAGAACCTGAAGTACTATAGCTCCTAGAGGTCCTAATTTATCTTGCAACCACGCATTAGATGACCAACCAGTTCCTTCTGATGGCCCAAATGCATCGCTTATAAGTTTCAACGCATCTCTGACATTAGTCATTAGTCGGCGACATCAGGGATCGACGTATAACAGGCATCTCCAGTTAGATTTAAAGCCACGCAGAGGCCACCTTGTTTGGCCAAAATATAATCAAGAGCCATGTCATGTTTCAGCAATGTCAATCGATGACTCCTCTGGGTGTTTGACAAATATTCAAAACCTCTTTTTGTCTCATTTGCAAATCCTTGTAGGTTATATGTGATATTATCAATATGATCAGCTAAAAATGTTACCCTATACCATGGAAAAAATCCTATGACTAATTTTTCTCCTAATTATATCCTCCAATGATAAGACTCCAAATTGTGAAACTGTGCAAAGTCTCTTTTCTTCCTACTTTCGGAAGTCTTTGTAGAGTTACCCACATCTGGCTCTTGTCCCTTCTGGATAACAAAAACATCATAAGGAAGTTTCAACTGTGCCATATAGCAACATCCAATCCACCCATACGGCAGGAATAATTATACTTTATCATCACATACCCACCAAATATCTTTAAATGTTCCTATAGTCACATTACCCAGTAAAGTTTGATTCTTTACGCTTAAAGTTTTACTCGACGATGTGGTGCATGAAAGGTCACTGTATATGTGTCATCAACCGTCCTTTGTACACTTTGTCCAAATTGCATAATGTAGCTTTCACATTCTGATGTCCCCATAACAATACCATCTCCACCATGAGTATCATTTGAACAAAAACAAGCTGTACCTTTCGCAGGTGTCACTTCCATAGCATCAGGAATTGCTGTTGTAATATCTTTATACTTATCAAGAAGATTTAAATATGATCATTCTTTCAACCAGGAACACCTACGTCCAGGTCTAAATAGATGGACGAACAGAGCCATCCATTTTTCATTCTCTGCTTGTTGTTTGAATAGCAGCCACGATAACGCATAACTTGGACATTCAGGCGTCAAAGGTTCCGGTACCGTCTCTAGAATTGAAGGCCATGTGCCTGGAGCTGGAACTCTCACCACGCACGGACAATTCAAATTAGTAGTCATTCTAACGGAGTGAGTTATCTGTTGGAACCACAGATTTCTCTTTGCTCACGGGTCTGCTATTTGCAGCACCAAGGAATCAAACCCAAATGCTTTCCCCTGGATTTCTCGCTTCTGTAAAGCATGAAGATGTTTAGTCATGTCTTTTGATGTCCACTCAGCATCAAGAAAATCATTGACCACATTCAACTTAGTCAGCTGAACTATTTCACCTGAATCCCTATCAATCTCCTCAGCAATTGTCTCTCTCATTAAAGAGCTCTCCTTGCTATTGTTCAAATTAATTTCCAACTTCACCATAGTCTTCTGAGTTATATTTACCAACTTCTTAAACGCTGGGGTTGTAATGATAGGTGTCAACGTCTTATCTACAGACTTTGTAGACACCGAAAAAGTCGTCATTGTTTTATTGGTAGTGGATCTTATCCTCACAACCTCACTTGTATGATTACCAGGAGTTACAAAAGTAGAAGTTGTCATCATCATTGTTGTAACATCCTTTTCTGCCAATGTTGTAGCAAGAGTAGCAACTGACGATGATACGTTAATACTACTAGTTATTTCCCGAGCTAAGGTAATAGATGTCATCGGTCCAACAGTCACCCTTGGTGTGACTAGTTGGTTTTGAATTTCTTGAGCAATCGTACTTATTTCTTTAGTAACCAGACCTTTTACTACAAGCATTATCTTATGAGTTCTGTATCCCGCTTCCCAATAATTTTGCCTTGGGATATAGTTAAACTTTGGATCCAAATATGTGCATGTATATTCTCCTTCATCTTCCCTTGATACTTGATACTTCAGTTGTCAATTTTCCTACTTCTTTAACAACCGCGGGTTCTACAATTTTACTTTCATTTAGTACCACAAGAGTCATAATTTTGTATCTGTAGTCTGGCCTTGTTTGCATTCCATCCTCTCTCACATTCACAAATTTTGATCAAAATAAGAGCACTTGTAGTCTCCTTGATCTTCAATCTGGGATCTACGTAGATAAATACTACAGTCCTCCTCAATCTTCAGCCTTCTTCAATCATTTACCAGCACATACTTCTCTAGTGATGATATTCCTGACAAGTCAATTACCTTACCATGGTTATCTTCCCACTGGACTCGGAATTCCCCTTTTTCATCATGTTCTTTTGTACACTGACATGGCAGCTGAACTGACTTTCCCAAAGTCCCTTCAACCCTAGTCCTCGTATAACTTTGGTCGAACCCTTTTTTGGGTTGGCCTTGGACTCCTTGGACCAACTGGGTCTGTGTATTTTCCTGGAGAGGTATCACAGCCCTCTGGAGTCTTTCATGACTCATACTTTCTGGAATTAGACTCTGTTGTTTCTGGTATATGTTGTAAATCAATGTCACCGAAGTGTCTTTCTTGCTCAGGGACTGACAATTCATCCCTTGGATCATCAAAAGTGTGGTCAACATCATCATGCACACCCACATCATGGTCCATCCCTTCTTTAGAGTCTTGACCTTGGAGGTCCTCATGAACCTCTGCTGTGTCTGCAGCCTCTGTTGGCTCTCTTGAGCTTTCACCATTTCTGCTCTGTGATCGTGGCGCCTCTTCTTTTGGCGCTCTAACACAATGTGATAAATGACACCATGTAGGAGAAACTTAAACCTGAACCGCTGTTCCTGTACTGCGAACAACTTGGAATGGTCCTTCGCGGCGTTCGTTAAACCACTTCCTCCTAAACACCTTCATGAATACCTTGTCTCCAGGTTGCACCACGTTACTCTTTTGCTCATCAAGTCTCTCTAGCACCTCCTCTTGTTTTTACCTGTCAGAGACATATATGTGTATTCTGTTTTGCAGCCATATAGTTAACATACACTCACATTTCATCTTCTAAAAGGGCTAAACTTGGACCCTTTCCACTTGTGCGCAAACAAGGTGTTGGCATCCGTCTACCCGTAGCCAACCTATGGGGTGTCAAGCGCAAATCACGGAGCCCACTTGAACAACACACCATTAATGCCATCGGAAGCGCCTCTACCCAATTCAGACCTGTGTGCTGACAAATTTTAACAATACGATTTTTCAGAACACCATTCTTTTTTTCACAAACACCTTGGCTTTGCGGATGATAAACAGCTCCTAGACGTTGTTTAATTCCCAATTTTTGCAGAATACATTTTACTGTTCTATCCACGAACTCTTTCCCGTTATCTGAGGAATGCAATCTGGAAGTCCCCACCTGCTCATGACCTCACGACACAAAAACTTGGCAACTGACTGAGCATCTATACGCTTGGTTGGACATGCCTCAGGCCAGCGTGAAAATCTATCCACGACAACTAACATGTATCTTTTACCTCCTACTGATCTTATCATGTCAACAAAATCCACAACCATCTCATGCATAGGACCTGTCGGAGTTGGAATGTGACCAGGTGGACCCTTCACATCCCTCCGAACATTGTTTTTAAGACAGAATGTACATCTGCCTATGACAAAATCAGTTTGCTCAAGCAAGTACGGTGCCCAAAAACCATACTCTTTCGTGATTTTTCTCCTTACTTCCCCCCTTGCAACATGGGCTAACCTATGTGCTTCCTGAATCATCAGACCTAGTAGGTCGGGGGGTGCTACCATCAGTCCTTCATGATTTCTCAACAGACCCGTAGAATCTTGAGTGGCCCCTTGGTCCAACCATAATTGTTTATCTATGGCTGACACAGCTTCTTGCATCGAGACCACATCTCTGAACGTGATTTTATCTTCCAAGTCCACTTCATGGGTGACCAGAAGAACCTTGCCTGCTTTGTTTGCTCCTGTAACTGCTTTTGCAGCCTCATCATCCACTTTGTTACCTTGTGTAACCCTTGACGTGTCCATTTTGTGTGCTGCACACTTAGCTACAGCTATTTCCTTTGGCTTCATCGTTGCATGCAACAATTTCATTATCTGAGCATGATGCTGTATCGGAGAACCATCGATTTTCTTAACTCCTTAATTTTTCCACACTGATCCAAATAAATGACACACATTATGTGCATTTGCAGAATCTGTATATATTGTCACTTGCTTGCCTTCGGCCAATAGACAAGCTTCAGTCAGGCCCACAAGCTCAGCAAGCTGTGCAGAAGCAGGTTGTGGTATTACTTCTGCTTTCTCAACAACAAATTCAGTTCCCTGGGCTTTGGCTACTGCATAACCAGCACTCAATGTATCTCCTCTTCGATAGTAGGACCCATCAGTCCAATACTCCACATCTGACACATGCAGTGGGAAAGCTTGCAAGTCTGATCTTAGCTTTGCATATCTCTCTACTTCCTGAACACATCATGTGGCTCCCCATCCTCTGGAGTTGTCAAATTCTAAGCTGGATTTACCGTTATGCACCTTACTAAGGTGACATCTTCCTGCTCTAAGAGCCTATGATAGTCTCTTAGCCTAGACATAGTCAATGTACATTTACCAAAATTCAAAAGATTTCTGAGACTATGATGGGTAAGAATTGTCACTGGGTAACTCATAGTTACTGATGATGCTTTATCATACATTAGATAAACTCCCACCATTGCTCTGTAGCACAGTGGTAGCCCCAATTCTACCTCTGAATAGGCAGTAGAATAATATGAAACAGGTTGAGGACTTGTCCCTGTACCCGTGGGCTGACAAAGAACTGCACATACATATTTACCCCCAGTGGACGTAGCCACATACAGTAAAAAGTTCTTAGAATTGTCTGGCAACGCTAGTGCTGGAGCTTCTTGTAACCTCTGTTTGATCGTCTCAAATGCCATAAGTTCTTCCTGTGTCCAGGTGAGGTTACAATGGAGTTGAGCATTCCCAGTCTCTTTTCATCATGGCTCTCAAAGACCCTGTTAGGCAGGCAAAATCTTCTACCCAGGCTGAAGAATATCCCGCAATACCAAGAAACGTCATCATCTCTGTTCTAGGGTTTGGTGCCGTTCGAATGGCTTCCAAATGACTCTCAGAGATGCTTCTGTGTCCGTGGGTTATTGTTTGACCCAAATAAACTACTTTTTCTTGACAATACTGCAGCTTTTTCGGAGAGGCCTTGTGTCCTTTGTCTGCCAATAGCTGCAACAGTTTGATTGAGTCCTCATGGCACGTTCCCTTATCTGGTGAACAGATGACGATGCCATCCACATACTGAATGACAGTACTTTTCAAGATCTGATCAATCCCAGCCAAGTCATCCTGCAACACTTTATTGAAAATGTGAGGGCTATGTTTGAATCCTTGAGGGAACCTCTTGTACTTGAAGGTTTGTCCTTTGTATGTGAATCCAAACAACTCTTGACTTTCTTCGCTCAGTGGAACACTGAAAAATGCTCCACACAAATCCAACACTGTGAAGTGTGTAGCCTCTGGAGAAATTTGGGCTAACAAGGTATGCGGATCTGGTGCATCAGCTGGAAAGTCCACCACCACTTCATTTACAGCTCTTAAATCATGTACCAAGCGATAGGATTCACCTGGCTTCTTTAGAGGCAATATAGGCGTATTACTTTGAGGATCTGAACATATTTCCACTACACCTGCTTTTAACAGTCCTTCAATTTGTGGTTCAATCCCTTCGATTGCTTCCTCCTTTAGTGTGTACTGGTTCTTCCAAGGTGGTTTGGTTCCTGGTCGCAGTTCAACTCTCACCGGTTGGGCTAACTTCACAAGTCTAATGTCAGTACTATGTCGTGACCACAAACATTCTGGAATTTGTTGCAGCATCTCCTCTCTCATACAGTCTGAGTCCAATTTAGCGCTGAACATTGACTCATGTGTCATCTGTACCACTTGTGATTGTCCTTGTCCTTGAGCTGAGATCATGTTTTTCATTAACTTCTGTTCTTCACTCATCCAGATAGCAAGATTCTCCTTTATTGGTGCAAAAATGGCTTCCTCAGCTTCTGCCATCATTTCTCCTATATGCTTCTGCTCAAATCCTTCAACCACCATTAAAGTCACATGGGCACACTTTTCTCGATGTCATGCTCTTTCTCAAGATACTCATCAGTGTTTATCTTCATATCTGCTCCTTGTGGTCCCACAATTATGCAGCATGAGGTCAGCTGAACATGCTTGGGTTGACTACTCAACCACTCCTCCGGATCCAATTGGCCATCTTTCTTAAAATATTTAAGCGTGCAATGATGTGGATACTCAGGGGGCTTAGCATCAGGAATATTTGCCACAATGAACTTCTCCCACATCTTGGCTGGCTCTAATAGTTCTGGACTAAGATTTCCAATCCAATATACTGAAGAAGCCTCGGTCTCTGGTGCCATAAATAATTGGTGGTAGACATCAGATGGCACATCCACCAGACAGCCCTCCGGTGTACACCGTATTGTACTATTTAGTTTGCACATAGCATCTCTTCCCAAGAGTGCAACAGCTGTATGTTCTGACACCAATATAGGTAGTGTGATTTTCCGATTGTTTTAGCGGAGCTCAATTGGTTTTGTGAGAGGAATCAGCTGTTTCACACCCTCAAACCCGATTGTCCGTACCGATTGGTCAGACATGGGGAGATGTATAGCATCTTCAGGCTGAACACAGGTGAAAGCTGCTCCGCAATCTGCCATTACTTCCAATGGTTTATCATTTATTTTCACATCCCCTATTTTTGGATCTTGCTCCGGCCCTGATACTACCAGCTGACACCTCCCTTTCGAGTCTTCCGGGCACCCCTAGAAACCAGGTTCTGGACCCCTGTAATGGTTCACCGGTCCCCTGGGTGGCTGTGGTTGTCCTTTGAAACCTCCTCTGAAGCCTCCTCTGAAGCCTCCTCTGAATCTATAACAGTCACGAGCAAAATGGCCTAGTTGTCCACAATTATGACACCCTCCTTGAGACTGTTGGAAATGTCCTCCTCTACCTCATCCTAAATTTCCTTGACCTCTTCCTCTCCATATTTGTGATTGATCAAAAACTGGCAGTGGAAAGGAGACAGTGGGGACCACAGGTGGTTGAACCTGAATCTGTCCTTGCTGTGATTGTGGTGGTAATTGATTTGGTTGTGACTGGCTCTGCATAACCACAGCTTGTTTCATTTCCTTCTTCTTATTATCCACCAACTGTATTTGGTTGAGTTTTCTGAAAGTCTCCTGGTCCTGTTCCTTCTGGTCATGCTTCTTTTTCCGATATAGCTCCACTTGATGTGCTATGCGATCCGTATAAACGCCTTTGGTCATGCTTCCAAGACCAACCACTTCTGCCAATTTGCTCCTCACTTGTAGAGGCAGCATCTTCTGTATTTTGGCTTGGAGAATTGATTTCTCCATTTGATTCAAATCTGGATAATTTCCTGACATTTCTCCACACTTGATCGGGCCTTGACACATAAGCTCTTGGATTTTCCTGTGGGCCCAATGCCTCAATGAAGATGTTGTCCAGGTGTACGTTTGTTGGAAATGCATCTCTCAATGCTCTCCACATCCGACCTCTACTTGCAGCTAACTATTCTTGATCATACAATGCTTACACAAGAGTTTAGTGTCTTAGGCTCACTCTAAATTCTTATACACACTGTAATATAATTCAGTGAGACATGCATTATCAGCTTTCTAATTTCTCGTGCATTTGAAATAAAGCAATATTTACTTTTATTCATACAATGCATTTAAAATCTAAAGAGTATATTAGTCAATCTGATATCACCTTCAATTAATTATTTTTATTCCATTTATCTATTTTATTTTATTTTATTTTTATTTTTTCTTCTATCATACTGAGAAAAAAGAGAGGAGGGGGCTTCTTCACAGCCCCTCTTGTCAGGAAGAGTTAACTAATCCCACGCTGTATGAAGCACAACCCCTTGCTCCACCTCTAAAACTTCCAGTATGGACTGGTCATCAGCGAGTGAACATCATGTTTTAGCTTTCTTAGGAACAGCCCAACCCAATGTAGTTGCGCACAGAGTCAAAAAGCACACACAACAATCAGTGCTGCTTTCTCTCACTCAGCTGCCGAGACACAAAACATATCCTCTGGCAGCCAAAAACAGCTTCTCCTTCTAATTCAACAAGACTATCTGTTCTTTCAACCAGACAAAACTCACAGAAAGCACAGTCACACACACAACAAGCATGAAAAAGACAAAGAAAAAACACACACACTAATCAAAAAATCCACAAATCCTACTTACAAAATCAGAGCAGGAGATTTTCTTTCTTTTTCTGAATGTGTGCATGCATGTGTAAGCAAACTGTTGCTGGTTGCTTTACTCCTTCTCTCAGAAGGCTCATATTTTTATCAAATGTATAAACGTCCTGTAAAAGGGGGATGGTAGCTCAGGCGGTAGAGCTGGTGGTCTAGTGATCTAAAGGTTGCTGGTTCGATCCCAGGCTCCTCCTGCTAGCATGCTGTACTGTCCTTGAGCAAGACACTTTACTCCTGATGGCTGCGTCCGTCGGTGTTTGAACAATTGTAAGTCACTTTGGATAAAAGCATCTACTAAATGTAAAAGACTCATATTTTTTTTTTATCAAATGAACAAACGTCCTTAAAAAAGGCTCATATATGTTTTATCACTAAAGAGGCAAAAATGTCTCTCCTTATGTATTACTCAAACCACTCACCATCTACAGTATGTTTACCTATTTAATAACACATATATTCTTTATATCATTTACACATACACACAAACTTTACATAGATCTCTTCACACATCTTTAGCTGCGGCAAACACACACACACACACACACACACAAAAAGACATGTCTGTCCAGCAGCAGATCTGATCCTCCAAAGACTTCAACAGCGCTTAACTTTCTATTTTAACATCGACTCATTTATGATTTTCTAATTTCATCAAAATTTTCACTTTGGCCAAGCTTTTAACAAATTATCTTTTTAATCAGATTCTTTCATCATGCATGTTCAATGTACACTGGTTCTCCTAGGCTGGTTCAACCCTGTTTTTCCCACTTTTCTCAAACTTCATCTTATTTCCTCTTTTAAGCCTTTAACTTTTAACTCTTTTTCACTTCACTTTCATCTTTTTCATCTTATTTCATATTATTTCATATTTAGCCAATTCCCCTGGCCAGGGCTATTTCCTCTTTGTTTTTCTTGCACAGATTTGACTATACTATATTTTCTTACGGCCAACTTTCACAACTCTCGAATGGAACAAGAGACTGTCCTTTTATACTTGTACAGAGATAACATCACACATCTGGTTCCATTACATACGTAGGTCACAGTTCAGCACCTGTCTGCCATAAATCTAAACATTTCCCATTCTCTTCTCCAAGGGCCCCTTCTACTTCCCTTCTCACAGGGATCCCTGAATAAACACTCTAGTGTTGACGTTCTCCGTTTAACAATGGAAGCACCATATCAGAAGCAACATATGTTAGTACTTACACAAAACAATGGGCTCTTTTCTTGAGAACCCAGTGCCCTCTACACCTCAAATATTCCAGACACCTCACATCAGAACTATTTAAAGTAACTTGCTGAGTTGTAGGTAAAATGTTTTATTTCTCTTGATTCATAAGAAAAATAAAACATTTTACGAACAACTCAGCAAATAACTTTATTTATTTATATATATATATATATATATATATATATATATATATATATATATATAAATTTGACTTGAGCAAACATGTACAATATTCATCCAATCTTACCTGAGTGTGTGAGCTACCTCACCTTGACCCGTGTCCTCTATTGATACCAAGTAATAAAAAACCTAATAACACATCGCACTGTGACATCAGGCTTTAGTGATTAGTGAATCATACACTGTTTGGTTAAAGAGACCTGGGGGACTTATAAAAGGAACTGCAACAGCACTAAGTCTCTGGATATCATATGTGGAAACGATGAGGTGAAAAACATTGTTCCCATGGACACATAATTAAGAAAGGTTCATTATCGGGCATTTGAGCAAGACATATGACTCTTAAATTGCTCCTGATGGCTGCATCCATTGATGTATTAGTGACTCTAAGTGGCCTTGGACAAAATCTGCTAAATTATGTAAATATCATAATAGCCTCAAAGTTATTTGAACGACAGACACCCCTAGAATTGAACAAGAGCTGGTTGATTCTCCCGTTCTGAGAAATACGTTTGTGTGCGTACCCTGAGAAAAAAAAAAAGACAACCAAGGCAGGAGGAGTGGTTCATGCAAAACCTAGAGCAGTCTAGAAAGTCTGACAAGGCGTATCTACTGTAGCACTCGGATTCACTGTTAATGATGTGGAGAGAGGGAGAGAACCATGTACCTTGCTTCTGAAAATTCTGACAGCAGACAGTATGAAACCCTGTAAATCAAAAAGACACATCGGGACATTGTGTGGCCAGGCCCTGGCAAGAGTTTTTATTACAGCGTTCAACAGAATGGGCCGCTGGCCACAAGTAAAATAATAATTAATAATGGTATTGATGACGATTTTGGGTGCAGAAGGAATGGCATTCTAAGCTTGCTCCTGGTCGGCTGACCAGGATACAACTCATCTGTATATGTAACAATAAAGTAATAGTTTACCCCATTTACACTAAGGAATGCATATAGATTAATTATAAAAGTAAATAAGATAATTTGAGTTGAATTAAAATCAGATTTTATAATATATTATTCATCTTGAACATTACCTGAAAGCTCCAGTAATTGAAAAGGTTGCAATAAATCTTGGTGTCTGTTAATCTCTAATTTTGATTACAGTAGACAATATTTTAATTCAGGCTGCAATGACTTAAGCTTGATACAGTTAAAATAATGTTAAAACAAAGATATTAAAAAAGAAAGGGTGTGCCAATCCCCTCTGCAAGACAGACAAACATTAAGAAATCTCCTTGTCTCGGCCTAATCAGTGCCCAGCTGATTGGTCCGGCTTGGCGGCATGGGAAATGGAACAGTGCTGTCGTCCGCAGCCATTGCTTGACCACGTCCCTTGGTCTGCCACAAACATAAATAGATATCACATGTCTGAAGAAGTAAACACTTATATGGTTCTATCCCTTCTCCATAACTCGAATAATTTACTAAATATTTATTGCATATGCAACTTACAAACAACTACATCAATGCTTTTATGTACAACCAAATATCTACCCAATGTGTCAATCAGATATAACTCAACAATTATCTTGATGTTCATTCTCCCAACTCTTCCCCATCCCTATTCCTCTTGAAACGTATTTTATTGTACATCTTCTTGAAATTATTAAAATTTAGACATTGCATTAACAGTTCTATATACAAACTATTTGACAAATTCCCCTCACAAATGAAAATACAAATACTCTACATAGTGATACGAACACTGTTTATTTTACTTTCCTCTTAAATTATAAATCCCCTCTCTATCTAAAAAACATTTGTAGTAAAATTATTTCTTGCTTTATAGATTATTTGTGCAGTCTTAAATTCTACCAGATCCATTAACTGAGCACATTAAACATACTAAAATACATTTTTTCATACATATTTATTCAAATATTTACATGATCAATAATTATACAATTGCTTCTTGTACTGGATTGCTTTTAGGCCCTTACGATGAAAGCATTTGAATTATTGTTTGTCTTTACAAAAACCTAAAACCCCTTCAACCCTTCACTTCAGTGATGAAACCTTTTGAGACTTGAATGCATTTAACAAAAGACTTTGGATCTCTGTGGACTGTAATCCATAAATAATAGGGTTAAGGCTACCAGGGACTATGTGAAACAAAATGGAAGCAATTTTCCTTTGATATGAATACTGAGGAAATCGGTGGAGTACAATTGGAACGATTCCACTGATAAACATAATCATATAGAGAAAGAGATGTGTGCTGCATGTCTTAAATGCTTTCCTATTCAAAGACTTGCTCTTTCTGGCCAGACACACAGCTGTGATCTTAGCATAGGTGAGGACTACACTTCCAATGGATGAAACCATCAACAACACAGTAAAGGTGAGGCCGTAGACATTATTAATGAAAGTACTGTCACAGGAAAGTTTAAACAATGAGGCATTGTCACAATAAAAGTTTGCAATTACATTACCACAGCGGTTCAATCGCACAGTCAGGCTGAGGAGAACTGCCACCAGAACAAAGGCTACTCCCCATGCTGAGGCAGTCAGCTTGATCACCATTTTGTTACTCATAACCGCTGCATAGTGTAAGGGATCGCAGATCGCCACATATCTGTCAAAAGCCATAATCATGAGAACTGTGTGAGAGGTTGTGCCAAATAAATGTGTGGTGAAGGCCTGGACCACACACTCGTAGAGGCTGATGAAGCGTTCAGAAGGAGGTACCAGGATGTATGCAAGAACTCTGGGAACCATGATGGAGTTTCCAACAATGTCGTTAATTGGCAGGTTACAGAATAGGAAATACATAGGCTGGTGAAGGCTCTTTTTGGTGAACACTAGGACTACAATTCCCATGTTGAAAATCAAAATGAAAAGGTAGGACAGAAAAAGGAAGATGAAGACGGGATACATGGTGTCCTTTGTGACCCTTAACCCCTCTACGTGAAGTGTGTAGCTGTTATACGTGTAGTTCTCCATCACCCTAAGAAAAGAAAAGACAAGTTTTCAATGACTCTATCGTCCGACTCCTCTCTACATTAAAGAACCTTTGAGCACACTCAAATCCAAGACTTTAATACCAATAATAAGTACCATGACTTCTTGACCATTCTTTTTTCTTCGCTAGTCTCAAGAGACAACTAAATATCTTAAATTGTTCTTGATCTATCTCCTTTTATTGTAAATATTTATTTATATATATATTATATTTAATATATAATATATTTTGTAAATTGGACTTAAAACTTTGGTCAGTACACAATAGAGTCCAAGATTAAACCAAATCCTACAAAATAAAGACATTTGCATTTTTAGATAAGTTCATTTGTTCAAAACATCCCAACTCTAGTATCAAGTTTCATTTTCTCCATATCCGTAACACGTGTTGAAATCTTAACAAGTCAAATATAAGATATATTTTAGTATAATTGTTCAAAATTCAAAAAGTCTTAAAGGTCTTAAAATGATAAGCCCTAAGAGAAAGAGTTAGAGATCTTAATTGTACTTGCTTTTCCCCTCTGGTTTCTCACAGGGTCTTCTGTTGGTGTTCTCTGCAGTCACCTTCTGTGCACCAGCCCACCATTAGAGATAATCAACATGTCTCTCAATTTATAAGCAACATTTTGTTGTCAAGGGACATTTTGTGCAACAATCAACAAACATTTCATGGAGATGTATTATTGGAATTGTAATTGCTACTCCAATTTTTGGAGTGTTTGAAAATGATTGTTGAAAAGTTCCTAAATACTGTTGATGAAATTTTTATCTAATTTATTTTATGCAGATATAAAAACATTTATTTTATAACAGTTAACATGCGTTATAAGGTTAGGCTTTCCTAGAGTGTTGTAGGACGATGTAAGACATGCATTACTAGATATGATTTCAAGCCATCATCAACCAAGTTATTGCTTGACATATTTGACTTAATGGTGGAATAGAATGGACATTTATTTGAATAATTACATCCAAATTAATAGGTAGATAAATCCACTCACATCAACAAGATAAATATGGAGCGTTTAGGGGGAATTAATTTATTGTTCATTGAGATCTATTATGGTCATTGAGAGAAATTTTTTCAAGGATCAAGGATTGATTTTTTTCTTAATTAACAGCCCTAAAGTCATTGATTGTTGTGTATTAGTGCTTCATTTCTGAGTGGGTCTCTGTTTTGCTTGAACAAGCATTCACATTGTGGGAGTCTCTACTCACAGGTACTGGTTAAGGGAGGGAGGTGTGGTACGAACAGAGGGTGAAGGGGGGCCCAGGAGGTAGTAACGTGATGGCACCGACTGCCCATTGGATGGCCAGGCACTCTTTCTCCATGTTGCTGTACCTGGACTCCCGGTCGGAGATGGAGATTATGGCTGATGTAGAGCACTGGTCGGTTGCCGCCTTCCATGTGCTGCAAAATCACTGCCCCCAGCCCTCTGTCCAACGCATCAGTCTGCAAGCAGAAAGGGAGAGAAAAGTTAGGTGTACAGAGCACTGACTTCCCACAGAGAGCTGATTTTACTTTAACAAATGCCTGCCGGCACTTCTCCGTCCACTGGACCGGATCTGACTGACCTTTCCGAGTTTAATCAGATAAAAGGCTGGCCATATCCGAAAAGTTGGCTACAAACCTATAGTAACCTGCCAGCCCTAAGAACTGCTTTACCCCTTTTTCGTCTTGGGCTTCGAACTGTTCACAACCGCAGCAGTTTTAGCTATCTGGGGTTTGATCAGTTCGCTACCCAAGTAACACCCCAGATACTGTGCCTCCCTCTCCCCAACTGCACATTTCTTAGCGGTGAGCCCTGCCTGCCTCAGGGACTCGAGTACTGCGCCCACATGCTGCATGTGCCGCTCTCGGGTGTCACTGTGAATTATTGTCATATAGGTGGTGGCGTATGCCACTGGAGGACACAGGACCGAGTTCATAAGTCTCTGAAATGTGGCTGGGGCCCCGAACACCCTGAACAGAAGCATTACAAGTTGGTACATCCCCTGCGGAGTGGATAAAGCCGATTTTTTCGTGGACTCTGGTGACAAGGGCATCTGCCAGTAGCCCTTGGTTAAATCCAGTGTAATGAAAATATTAGCCGTGCCTAATTGGGCGTTCGTCAACCTGGGGCGTCGGATACACATGGCATTTCACCACGTCCACCTTTCAGTAGTCTACACAGACGCAGACCGACCAATCAGGCACTACCTACCAGCACGTTTGGGCTATACCAGTCACTTGTAGACTCCTCTATCACCCTCATGTCCAGCATGGCCTTCAATTCTGCCTGCAGGACTTTGCATTTATGTTTGGGCAGATAGAGCTGGATGTAGGTGCAAATTGCTTGAGCCCTTCTGTTGTATAATCGGCGCTACAGTCCTGAGCCTGGAGCATATGTGATCACCGCAGACTGTAGGTACATTTGGTGGCTTTTGAATCTTTTTTTGTTTCACATCATTTGGAAGTGAAGAATCAGAGCTTCAAAACAAGGTGTCACTTGTGTAAATCAAGCAAATATTGTTAAAACTGTGACTTGTTAATGACAAAGGTATGGCAAACTGTGTTTCTGAGATAATCACCTTCAAAGTTTTCCGCCACACTTGGCTTCATTAAGCCCAGCTATCAGGATGCAAATGGTTGGAGGACCAACACAGCCTAGCTACTTGTCACATGGCTACTTGACACCCTGCTGAATGGGGAAATCTCTGCATTGTTCTTGTGTTTTGAGGGAATGTTGAACAGCATCATCGACAAACAATATCTTTTGTCTTTAAAAAGGCTTTTATTTAACAGTAAGAATATTCATGTTTTATAAAAGTGGAATTATTTAAGAGTTTAAAAGTGTGGACAACAAAACAAAATGTAGAGTCTATCAATGATATGAGTCTCTGTATATCAGCCTCGGTGTGTCATTAAATAAACAAGGTGTCACTTGTGCAAATCAAGCAAATATTTTTAAAGCTATGCCTTCTTAATGACAAGGGTGTGGCAAACCGTAATTCTGAGATAATCACCTCGAAAGTTTAGCCGAGACTTGCTTCAGTCAGCTAGCTCCCAGAATGCAAATGAGAAGCCAAAGCCACATGGCTACTTAACATACTGCTGAATGGGCCAATCACTGCTTTGTTCTTGTTTTTTGAAGGAACGTTGAACGTATTTTTGTTTTGAAAAAAGCTTTTATTTAACAGTAAGAATATACATGTTTTATAAAAGTATAATTATTTTATTTTAAATCACCTTAACGGACTTCATCACGTCATTAACTTTTTCCGTTGTAACAACAATGGGCGTATCGTTGGTCTCCTCCAGTGGTTCTTGAAAATATTCCGTTTCATCATCGCATTCAGGTTGAAATCCGCTGTTTGAAATGTTCTCCAAGTCTGCAGTAATATCAGATTCAGCATTGCTGTCGAAGAACTGACTATCATCTCGGAAAATGAAGTCCAGTGCGTGCTGCTTAAACTGACTTGGATCTATCGCACTGGCCAGATTAATGTTCGCAATATGATTTAGGTCTCCCTCCACCCGCTTCTCGTAATCAATAACAACACAGAGTTGTCACAGACAAGTGAAACCGGATCCTCGTCTTAATTACGGAAGAGACGCCGACATCAGTGACACGCCCCCTCCACAACTTTGTCTCCATGTGTGTGAAACACGTAAGATTTAAAGGTTGAATTCGATCAAAACGGTTTCACATTGTGATTTCACATCACATGGAATATGGATGAACAATCTTCACCTGGACGGTCGCTTTAAAGGAAACGATCGGTCTGCGTTGTTCAGCATCCCGGTAAGTGAATTGTATTTCCCCATGTAATCGAACAGGAATATTGAACTCCACTGTTTAACATTTTTCTACTATTTATAAATCAAACTTGGTTTTGAAAATACGTTGAGAGATCAAAAAAAACACAAAGGAACACGAATCGGGAAAAATCTAATTTTCCTTCAAGAAAGGTTTTTCCAACTTATTTGGCTGCTTCTGGCGATTTTGGAAGGGCGCAAGATAGCGGCTTTTGCTGCGCTGGGTCACATATATAAATGTGTGTATGCCAAATATCTTCAAAGTTGTTAGAGTAATTATGTGGGCTAACTCCAACCTTACTCCATTTACACTCTGAGAGCCTGTTTGGGGCTTCTTTTCATTTTCTTTTCACCCCTGACTGCATTTGCAGGTAAACTGGAGAATCTTGTCTATTGCTAGTTGTTCATAATCTGCATCGCCAACTTCAATGGACATCATCACGTCATTAACTTCTTCTGTTGCACCAACGGGCGTATCGTCGGTCTCCTCTGGTGGTTCTTGAAAAAAAATTCACACATTCACATTCAGGTTGAATCCGCTGTTTGAAATGTTCTTCAAGTCCGGGATAACACCGGTATCAGATTCAGCGTTGCTGTCGGAGAACTGACTATCATTGCGAAAAATGAAGTCCAGTACGCCCTGCTAACACTGACTTGGATCTATCGCACTGGTCGGATCCTCGCCTTGTTAAAGGAAGTGATGTCAGAAGGCTTCTTCGGCGGTATACGTTGGGATACACCCCTCCACAATGATGTTTCCATGTGTGTAAAAGTAATACAATTTAAAAGGTGAAGTTTAAAAAAACGGTTTCACATGGTGACTTCACATCACATGGAGGAATGATCTTCACCTGTCACAGGTGGGATGGTCAGGATGAGGAACCCAATTCCATGACACACAGTTGGGGAATATTGAGGGAATACAGAATCAGGCAACAGGCAACAGACAGGGGATCAGGACTGGCAAGGACTGTGACGGGGAAGACAGGAGACTCATGACCAGGCAGGGAAGCCAGACTCAGGAACCAGAGGAGCTAGAGGTGGACAGAGAGCCCTAGTGGCAGACAGGGGGAGCTAGAGGGAGACAGAGAGCCCTCGAGGCAGACAGGGGGAGCTAAAGGGAGACAGGGACAGACACGGCAGGGGAAGGATCATGACATCACCTGGACAGTCGCTTTAAAGGAAATGATCAATCGGCATTGTTCAGCGCTATTCAGTCTCTCGGTAAGTGAACTGTGTTTCCCCATCTAATCTATGTTAACTCCACAGTTTGAAATTTTTCTACTATTTATAAATGAAACTCGGTTTTGAAAATACGTTGCGCGATAGTTAAAAAAAACCACAAAGGAACACGAATCTGGAAAAATCGAATTTTCCTTCTCGAAAGGTTTGTTCAACTTATTTGTCTGCTCCTGGTGATTTTAGAAATGCGCGACAATGCGGGTTTTGCTGCGGTAGGTTAGATATTCTCTTGTGATAAGTGTATGTAGCTTTGCTCACAGGTCCATAAGATACTGAACTTTATTCTTACTGGTGCGAGGCACTTCCTTCCATTTTTCCTTAATTAGGTCAAGACACCCCTCGTGACTGACCTGGTGGACCTGGTGTGACTTAAGAGATCACACATCCTGACAACTCACCTGGGATCACCTCAGAACGCTTGATGACACGACTATGAGATGGAATTGGCTCAACCCTACAAGGAAGGTGATTGGTTATTCAACAACCCAAAAATAAAAAATAAAACAGCCCCAGCAACGGGATTTTGAGTGGCTCGCGGTGCTGAAAGACGCAGAACATGTGATTTGAAAAGGGTGTTCCTTGGACATAAAAGAAGAAAAAAGACTGGGTTGAACAGTCGGTTAGTCGGTTGAACAGACCAACCTTTTGGTGGACTACTTGTCATGATTCACCATGGCTAGGCCAGGAGGGGGTGGTGGGCGGTAATGTCACAGATTTCCCTGCCACTCACATCCCAACACCACTTGCCCCAATTACGGAGTAGATAGATAGATAGAATATAGAATATATATATATATATATATATATATATAGAATATAATTATTATCCACTAGGTGTAAATTTGTCTTTCAGTTACATCATGGCAAATTTCCACCTAGATCACCTAGATGATATGTTAATGAAAGCCTAGTGGGTGCACACACTAGGCTAATTTTGAATATCTAGCGCTCTCTGATGTTATTAACCACAGTTCAACCCATATTTACATGTTTCAATAAAAGCTAAAACAAATGGTTACAATTTTGGGACAAGAGAGACTCAATCATTTTGCTGTGCTTTCAATTGAAAGATACTTGCTGGTTGATGAGAACCATGACAAGGTAACTTACACATTTGCCCAACTCCAGTAAAAAAAAAAGGGGAGACAAAACTATCGCTACAGATGGTGGTAGACGGGCTCCAATAGGGAATCAATTATTGCAAGAAATGTGACAATTTACGGAAGAGACCTTGAAAACAAAAATGGCAGAGGATGAGACATTCAAGGCAAGAAAAGCAGTGAATGCAAAAGAGGATAAAAGGATATTTTGATTGAAGCAAGGTGACAGGAGAATCACTGGGAAAGCAACGAACTGGAGATAAAGGGAAATATACTGAACTGAAGTAACTTAACTAGTGCAATGCCCGTTCAACACGTGCGATCATAGTTCACTGTCTTTTCACATGTTTTCAGCAATGGTTTTCTAAAATGTATAATGTGTTTAGAAAAAAATCATTGAATTTACTTAAGAGATAAGATAAGATAAGATAAACCTTTATTAGTCCCACAACGGGGAAATTGACATCATTCCAGCAGCAAAAAGGGGAGAGCAGAAAATAGAGAGCATATCAAGGTATGCACTATAAACAATATAAAATATATGTGGAGAACATACAAATTAAAAAAACACCACAAATAGGAACAGTCTTTACACAGACTTTAAATACATTTTGTGCTGTGACCGTATGCCTGTGTGTATAGAAAAAGTGGAAGGATGATTAAAAAAAATGAGAATTCATGCTGTATTTGCTGCATTTTATTTTTTGTCTTTTCAACATGTGATACACATTCAGTTTCATAAAAAATACATATGGTTAAATGATCGATCCCCAAGAGGAAACATCAGTCGGTAGCAAGGATTGATAGTTGATACTTCAGTAAAGCCTTACGTATTTCCTGGGACTGCAGACCATAAATAATGGGATTTAAGCTGCCAGGGACAACATGAAAAAGAATGGCAGAAATCTTCCGGTACTCTGCATACTGTGGGAAGCGATGCATAATTATTGGAATCATTCCACTTATAAGCATAATGAGATAGAGACAAAGATGAGTGCTACAGGTCTTAAGAGCTTTACTGTTCAGTGACTTGCTGTTACTTGTCAGGCAGACTGCTGTAATCTTGCTGTAGGTGAGGAACACGCTGCCAATAGAGGCTGTGAGCAGCACCACAGTAAAGGAGAGACCATAGACATTATTAATGAAAACTTCCTCACAGGAGAGCTTAAACAATGAAGCATTGTCACAATAAGGATTTGTGATCAGAGTCCTACATCTATTTAGCCGTATGGTAAGTCCGAGTAAAATACCCACCAAAACAAAAGCTGCTGCCCAGGAAGAAGCTGTAAGCTTGATCACCATTTTGTTACTCATGATAGTTGTGTAGTGGAGAGGGTTGCAGATAGCAATGTACCTGTCAAAAGCCAAGATCATGAGAATGGTGTGGGCATTGGTGCCAAACATGTGTGTGGTAAAAGCTTGCACCAAACATTCATAATAGTGAGTAAGGCGTTTAGACGGAGGCACTAAGATATCCGTCAGCACCCGAGTCACCAAGACAGAATTTCCCATAAGATCGTTGATCGGCAGGTTGCAGAAGAGTAAATACATCGGCTGGTGCAGAGTTCTCTCCATGCATATCACAACTAGAATTCCCAAATTGGCAACAAAGATAAAAATGTAGGCAATGAGTAAGAAGAGGAAGACGATGTATTTGGAAGTCTTTGTGACCTTTAATCCTTCCATTTGGAGTATGAGGCTGTTGTATGTGTAGTTTTCCATCTGGTAGAGGTTGAGGGAAGGAAAAACAAGAATAAAACAGGGTTCAAAATAAAACCAATAGAACAATTAAACTGAAATTAGATCATTGGATTTAATATATTCTATTGAAATAATCCTATCCTACTCTTTCACCCTCTCACTTTTGACATTAGTTTTAAAATTGTTGGTTATTTGATAAACATTTTCTATATTAGAATTATAATTCGTCACTCAGACAAGAAAGAAAATCATTATCATAACCATGTCTTTGGTTTAGTTAATATTTTAAAAGAATGACCTGATTTCTCTGGTCCTTCAATCTCTTGTCTTTGATTCCGTCTCTGCAGTCGAGAAGACAAGTTGACAAGACTGGTGCGATTCACTCAGACTTTGTCAGACTCTGTTCCACATCTCCACTTTTATAAGTATGAATGTCAGTGGTCATTTCCTATGGGAAGAAGTTATGCCTCCCTGGAGTATGTTAGGCAACAGTATCATCAATTCTACCTCTTAGCCTCTTTGCAACTCATTACATTAAAAACCCCTGACACACTTGACAGGATAGTGGATAAAGGCCAGAAAAGAATGTACAGCGCTGCAAAAACTGTTATTTTTTGTTACATTTCCAGATGGTAAGTAAAGCATTATCTGTCTATCGGTATAGCACCTGCATAAAACATAGATACAGAAACAATTCAAAGGATGGATCATTCGATCGTTCATTCGTTTTGAGTCAAAATTAAGTTAGTGCAGAAGTTAACGACAGCACATGAGACATTTGTTCATTCCAGTGTATGAAATATTTATAAGTCTGCATGCGGCACTTGTCACTGGTGGCCACGTAACGGGTGAGGGGCCATTTGCTGTCGTCCGTGTTCTCCATGTCAGGCAGTAGGGGCCTGGTCAGGTGTCTGTTAGCCTGCGGCACTCACACATTGGTCAGGTTGAGCCTCGTCTGTCCCTCCCAGTGGTGAAACACAAACTCAGCACACACAACATAAAATAGGCTTTGGGTTTTCAGGATAGTTGGGTTGCCAGCTACTTGGGTAGATGTGTGGCAGGCGGCTATGATCTGGCCAATGACGTTCCTGCCTTGGTGTGTTTGTGCCTGTTAGGCCCACGGCCTCCCAGCACCACTAGAGGCCGCTCTTGCCTCATCTGCAGCTCCCCCCTTGAGCCAATTGCACAGACCTGGGATCAATTACCTGCATCACTCCACACAGTATTTAGTCTCCAGCTTCCCAGTCATTCTTTGCCAGACCGTCAACTAGCTGACCCGAGTTGAACAGCTACTGGCTCCATTCCAAGTTCCTAGTTCCTAGCTCCTAGTGCTTGTTTCGAGTCTCTAGTCTATGTTTCTTTGTTTCGTCTTCCCCTTACCTGCTTGTCTCCTCTCGTCGACTCAGTCTGTCCGTCCATCTCCAGCCAGCCCAGTTTACCTGCTTGTCTCCGCTCGTCGACCAAGGCTGTCCATCCTTCTCCATCCAGCCCGGTTCCCCGTCTCTCCACACGGATCCTGGACCCCTCCTCCCGGTCATCATCATCCCTGCCCAGCCCTGCTCCATCCCGACCTGACCGGGTCCCCCTGGCCAGCTCCACTGTGTGGGCTAATAAACATGCCTCCGGTCTCCCCGTGTCGTGCGTTTGGGTCTCTCCTAGCCCTGGTTGTGACAGTGCCTCAGATTGTCCTGCAATTTCAATGCCACTCACACAAGCTGAGTACACTTATACACCCATATAAATCATACCACAAACAACCATGTCCTTGGTGTTAGCGTCACTCCCACTGCGTGGTTTTTGGACGTTGGCGGGGCTCTGTCCACCCCGGGAGGTTGTTGTTGTGGTGCCCTGTGCTGAGTGTATTCTGTTGTATGGGTACATGCTGGCCGCATGTGGCTGGGTGGGCCATCTTGGCGGTTGCGATATGGTGGGCCTCGCCTTTGCATGGGAGCCCCCCCAGCGTCAGGTTGTCAGCGTCACACCACAGGATACTTTATTAATCTTATTGGGAAATTGGTTTACTGCATTTAACCATCCTAGTATCTGATGTATCTGGGAGCAGTGGGCTGTGGTGGGCTTTTGTACCAAAACCAAAGGGCATTTTGGGCCGTACTTACAGTATGTGCACTTGGAGATGGAACACCGGGATGTTGGATTTTTGAGACGAGCTATTCATCTTTTCACTGTTGTAACCATTTATGGCTCTGAAATGTGATCCTGCAATTTGAGTTACTTTTTTTTGTTTAATAAGTTTAGGTTAAAAAATACTGGAGTTTTCCTTTGACTGCATTCCAAAATGCAATTTGACATTTGAAAGCCCTTATTTCCTTACATTGTTGTAGAGGATTCCAGGCACACAGCAAGACAGTAGTTGGCTTAGTATTTAAAAGATTCATAATTTCATTGGAAAGGGATAAATCGACATAAATATTTTTCATACAATATTACTCGGGCTATATAACAAATGAACCTGGGCCCTGAAGCTGAAGGCAAGTAAAATAAAAGCCATTTTGCCACTTTCACGAAAGCATGGTTTACTCTTACACTTACAGTACTCGTGACTAATAGAATGAGCTTAAGACTATGAATATTATCAATTTATTTGCCGAGATGCATTGATCCCCAGTTAGACTTTGGGTGTCACCCTTGATTTGATTAGATTTATTACACTACTGCGTATATCTTTAGTGATCAGACCATAGATTATAGGGTTGATGACTGGTGGAACAATAATAAACAGGATGCTGAATAATCTCTTGACATTCTGAGACGTTGAGGGGAACCTGTGGCTCACAATTATGATTGCAGTAGCAATTTCAAAGAGAACATAAACAACAAGATGTGTTGCGCAGGTCTGAAAGGCTTTGCCAGACATGCCGCTGTCCCTCCCGCCATTTTTTATGCAGGCATGCAGGATTTTGATGTAGGAGAAGGCAATGACCAGGAAGGTGGCTGTACTCAAAGTCCAGCTCATGCACAAACCTAAAAAGAAAGTCATTTACAGAGGATCAGCCGGTCCAAAAGTAATGCACAGTACTGGCACAACCATCATTTAAGCCCCCTAACTCTTATCTTATACCATTTTTAGACAAAAATTAGCGAGTTGACCTCGGTTTTTTAAACCCTGGTTGACCCGGGTAACCCGCTAAAAATAAGCAATAATACGTGACACCTTTCCAATTGGCAGGAGAAATGCATTATTTTTCTGATGCCTCACGTTCGACATCACAAACACGCCGGAAAAGGGGCGCATCATGGTTCCAGTGTGATTGGGCACAATACAGTCGAGGAGACAGCAACTTAAACAAGCAACTACATAAATCTGTAAAACTTGAAAAAAAGTATTTTGAGCTGTTCAAAAGAATGGGATCGTTCATGAACGACCCAACACTACAGTAGAAGCAGCATGGAGCACCCGAGCATGGATACTCAATGCTGCTGGTGCACACACTGGTCCTTCGGCGGCGGGGAGCGGAGCTCAGTGGGGAGCGTGGGGTTTTCCACTGTGGTTCCCACGGTGCGATCCCCACAATCATAACATTTCACGGTCCCCCACATGGAAAAAAGTCAATAACTTCTGAT
The DNA here is from genome assembly GCF_960531495.2 of Zeus faber. NCBI lineage: Eukaryota > Metazoa > Chordata > Actinopteri > Zeiformes > Zeidae > Zeus > Zeus faber. The sequence goes on from NC_137200.1 coordinate 17,253,988, forward strand.
TTTGGATTCTAAATGGGACATGAAATGATGGAATGATACACAGATATTCCTGTCTATTTAAACTCCAATATTCTGAATTTCATCGCGCGTCACATCACGCAGGTAAAGGGGCCAAAATTAGCAGGTCCTGTTCACATCAGTGCCGATCGGAGGTGGAGCCGATTAAATCATGGGTCTATTGCAAGGTCATTTGACCCGAGACTGAGACCTGCGTTTTTTCTTTCCCATTGATGACAAATGCCAGATGTTAGCGGGTGTAACCAGGTTTTTGGTGGAGTGGGAAATGGGTATAACATGTTTTAACCAATACAAAAATGGCAAAATTAAAACGTTTTGACAAATGTATGTTACAATTATTTATTTTCTCCACCATTTAGTTAGAATTTCTCAAAACCCTAAAATAGACAAAATATTAAACATAATTTTGTTTTTTATATAATTAATTATAATTCTTATAATTCATGTGGTTTGTGCAAAGTTCTGAACATCCCCAGTGATATCTGAACATCCCCAGTGAAATTCACATGAAAACAGTATTTCTCTCTACATCTGCCTATTCTCATCATTTCATCAAATCACTCTAGGAACTGACCGTAGATGTTATTCATCGGAGTGGGACCACACGCCAGGTGCATGATGGAGCGGTTGCTGCAGTAGACGTGTTTGATGGTGTTGCCACACAGTGGCGTTCCCACGTTGAGAGCAAAGAGAACACCAATACAGAGCAGAGCAACCAACCAGGTCAGGGCACAGGAGAATAGGAGCCTAGATGGAGTCATAATGGCATGATACCTCAGTGGTTCACACACAGCGAGATACCTGCAAATAAAAAGAGTGAGGAGGAGTGGTGGTAACATTTAATATACCAGTTTACCAGTTATATAAGTCTTATTTCAATAGACTAGATCCCTGGAATCATTAAAAAGTGCATGTGGCTTTCATGGTAAGAAAAGCAATATATTTGTGCCATAATATCCAAGCATAACACATGCGAACGCAAATACTGTAGTGTTATTGAATATTATTACATTTATATTTGAATATATATATATATATATATACATATATTATATTATATTATATTATATTATATTATATTATAATATATTTTATTATATTATATTATATTATATTATATTATATTATATTATATTATATTATATTATATTATATTATATTATATTGTATATATTATATATACTTTAATATACTACATGTATGTAAGATAGCTATAATATTGCTAACACAAGACCTACAATTGTGTTCGCAACAGAAACCCATTCTATTTCACACCTGTCATAGGCCATTGCAGAAAGAATTGTCTGTGCTGCAGCCCCGTAAGTGTGCACAGAGAAGGCCTGGGCCATGGCTGCGATGTACGGGATCTTCTTCTGCCCCGTGGAGAACTGGACCATGAGACGCACCAGCACGGCCGTACCTCCCAGCAGGTCGCATGCGGCTAAGTTGCAAATCATCACAAACATGGGTCTGTGCAGGGTCCTGTTGGCTACGATGACGCTCACCACCAAGCCATTGCCCAACAGCACCATCATGAAGTTCAGCAGAGCCAAGAAGAACAGCAGAGAGCCCTGGCCTGGTTGCACGTGGAAGCCCTCCAGCTCAAACACTATCGGTTGCTTCAGAGGAGTTAACATGGTGACGTTGTCCATCCAGATCCTGTACCTTGTAAAACTCACAGTGTGGACGGAGATGTCCGTTAGATACTTGCTGTTGCCTCTTTTCCATTTCCTTAGCTGTTAGTTCAATAACAATGATTCTCAAAATGTATTCCACTAACAGTAATATCAAATTCTTTGTTTGTTCTGTAACCACAGACACAACCAGAAGCATTAATTGTATCTATTCATTGTTACAATATAGGAATATATATACTGAGTAATGGGGTTATCAGGTGTGTGCTGGTTACCTGCAGAGCTGTGAATGTCCTCCCTCAGTGGCAACTGATCGGCGATTTTATAAGTGTTGTGCCCACCCACTCCTTCCACACCTCTATTCAAATCAGACTTTTGTATAAACAAAAGTAGGTATTTCACCATGATTGTGAACAAATATTGTTTTTTTTTTCAGATCTAAGCACTGAAAAGTGTGACGTTAATTCAAATAAGATATTAATGACTGACACCCAATGTTACCAAGGCTTACCATTATATGAGTCATTGGGTTGTATAATATGTTAATTAGTTCAATAATAAATAATAAGTTCATAAAAAAAACGACAATAAAAAAACAACGTGTCATACATAAAACATACTTTACTACTAATTCTAATACTACACTAGTTATTTAATAATAATAAAATAAGTAAAAATACAGCACAGTATACAACAGTACCCTGAACAGTGACACAGTATGCGGTACAGTATGCTACATATAGTACAGTAAGGTAGTGGAGCCTATGTGTGTGGCTCAGCGAGGACCCCTGGTGAGGTCAGCGTTGACAGTTCTATTGGCTTGCGGGAAAAAACTCCGTCACCATGATTGTGAACAAATATTGTTTTTTTACAGATCTAAGTGCTGAAAAGTGTGAATTCAAATAAGATATTAATGACTGACACCAAATATGACCAAGTCTTACCTTTATATGAGTCATTTGATTGTATAATATGTTAATTAGTTAAATAATAAATAATAAGTTCATTAAAAAAATGACAATAAAAAACAACGTTAATACTTTATGACAAATTTTAATACTACACTAGTTATTTAATAATAATAAAATAAATAAAAATACTATTACTATCATAAAACGATTCATCCATATATATTTTTTCTGTTATTTTAATGTTTTTTTTTAATTGTTCCATCTTATTACTGCATACTGCTTGCTCTTTGGGGAGCACTCTTGTCTTGAGATACTTCTATATCAGGTCTTCTGTTTAGAGTTTGTTGAAGTTCGCTCCCAAAGCGTGTATCTTTCGTACAGGGGCCAAACAAAGGTGTTGAATTTCCGATTTTTGTGTACATTGACTGGTGTTACCCTCCTGTCTGAAAGCCTGTGCCCAACGACTGACTCCTGTCTTCACTCAGATCTCCAACAGGTCAATAGAGCTTTGAGACAGGGCCGCTCATCCATTTATAGTAACCATGTATGGCTCTGAAATGTGATCTTGCAATTTGAGTTATTTTTTTTATTTTTTTATTTTGTTTAATAGATTCTGATGCCTGTTGTTTAGGTTAAAAAATATTGAAGTTTATCTTTGACTACATTCCAATATGCAATTTGACATTTGAAAGCCCTTATTTCCTTACGTTGTTGTGGAGGATTGCAGGCACACAGGAAGACAGTAGTTGGTTCATCTTTAAAAGTTTAATGAATTCATTGGAAAGAGATAACAGAGTGGACATAAATATTTTTCATACAATATTACCCAGGCTACATTACTAATGAACCTGGGCCGTGAAGTTGAAGGCTAGTACAAAGAATGCCAATTTGCCACTTTCACAAAAGCATGATTTACTCTTACACTGACAGTACTCGTGACTAATAGAATGAGCTTAAGACTATGAATATTATCAATTTATTTGCCGAGTTGCATTGATCCCCAGTGAATCTTTGGGTGTCACCCTTGTTTTGATTAGATTTATTACACTACTGCGTATATCTTTAGTGATCAGACCATAGATTATAGGGTTCATGACTGGTGGAACAATTATAAACAGCATGCTGAATAACCTCTTGACATTCTGAGACGTTGAGGGGAACCTCTGGCTCACAATTATGATTGCAGTAGCAATTTCAAAGAGAACATAAACAACAAGATGTGTTGCGCAGGTCTGAAAGGCTTTGCCAGACACGCCTCTGTCCCTCCCGCCATTTTTAATGCAGGCATGCAGGATTTTGATGTAGGAGAAGGCAATGACCAGGAAGGTGGCTGTACTCAAGGACCAGGTCATGCACAAACCTAAAAAGAAAGTCATTTACAAAGAATTAGCCCGTGCAAAAGTAATGCACAGTACTGGCTCAGCCATCATTTAAGCCCCCTAACTCTTTTCTAATACCAGTTTCAGACAAAAATTAGCGAGTTGAACGGTCAACCCGCTAAAAATAGGCGATAATAGGTGACACCTTTCCAATTGGCAGGAGAAATGCATTTTTTTTCTGATGCCTCACGTTCGACATCACAAACACGCCGGAAAAGGGGCGCATCATGGTTCCAGTGTGATTGGGCACAATACAGTCGAGGAGACAGCAACTGAAACAAGCAACAACATAAAACTGTGAAACTTGGAAAAAAAAAGTATTTTGAGCTGTTCAAAAGAATCGGATCGTTCATGAACGACCCAACACTACAGTAGAAGCAGCATGGAGCACCCGAGCACGGCTGGCGGGGAGCGGAGCTCAGTGGGGGGCGTGGGGGTTTTCCGCTGTGGTTCCCACGGCGCGATCCCCACAATCAGAACATTTCACGGTCCCCCACGTGGAAAATAGTCAATAACTTCTGATTTGGGATTCTAAATGGGACATGACATGATGGAATGATACACAGATACTCCTGTCTATTTACGCTCCAATATTCTGAATTTCATCGCGCGTCGCATCGCGCATGTAAAGGGGCCACGATTAGCGGGTCGACCCGGGTCTCCGGTTTTTCCTTTCCCACTGATGACAAATTCCGGACGTTAGTGGGTGTTACCGGGTTTTTGGTGGAGTGGGAAAGGGGTATAACATGTTTAAACCAATACAAAATATGGCAAAATAAAAACGTTTTCAAAAATATGTTACCATCATTTATTTTCTCCACCATTTAGTTTGAATTTTCCAAAACTCAAAAACAGACAAAATATTAGACATATTAAATATATGTTTTAATAGAATTAAATATAATTCTTATAATTCATGTGATTTGTGCAATGTTCTGAACATCCCCAGTGATAGTGACATAAAAACAGGCCTTCTCTCTACATCTGCCTATTCTCATCATTTCATCAAATCACCCTAGGAACTGACCGTAGATGTTATTCATCGGAGTGGGACCACACGCCAGGTGCATGATGGAGCGGTTGCTGCAGTAGACGTGTTTGATGGTGTTGCCACACAGTGGCGTTCCCACGTTGAGAGCAAAGAGAACACCAATACAGAGCAGAGCAACCAACCAGGTCAGGGCACAGGAGAATAGCAGCCTAGATGGAGTCATAATGGCATGATACCTCAGTGGTTCACACACAGCGAGATACCTGCAAAGAAAAAGAGTGAGGAGGAGTGGTGGTAACATTTAATATACCAGTTTACCAGTTATATAAGTCTTATTTCAATAGACTAGATCCCTGGAATCATTAAAAAGTGCATGTGGCTTTTATGGTAGGAAAAGCAATATATTTGTGCCGTAATATCCAAGCATAACACATGCGAACGCATATACTGTAGTGTTATCAAATATTATTAAATTTATATTAATAAAAAAAATATATATATATATATATATATAATATAATATAATATAATATAATATAATATAATATAATATAATATTATATTATATTATATCATATTATATTATATTCATGAATATATATATATATATATATATATATATATATATATATATATATATATTATATACTTTTAATATATAACATGCATGTAAAATAGCTATTACATTGTTAACACAAGACCTACAATTGTGTTCGCAACAGAAACCCATTCTATTTCACACCTGTCATAGGCCATTGCAGAAAGAATTGTCTGTGCTGCAGCCCCGTAAGTGTGCACAGAGAAGGCCTGGGCTATGGCTGCGATGTACGGGATCTTCTTCTGCCCCGTGGAGAACTGGACCATGAGACGCACCAGCACGGCCGTACCTCCCAGCAGGTCGCATGCGGCTAGGTTGCAAATCATCACAAACATGGGTCTGTGCAGGGTCTTGTTGGCTACGATGACGCTCACCACCAAGCCATTGCCCAACAGCACCATCATGAAGTTCAGCAGAGCCAAGAAGAACAGCAGAGAGCCCTGGCCTGGTTGCACGTGGAAGCCCTCCAGCTCAAACACTATCGGTTGCTTCAGAGGAGTTAACATGGTGACGTTGTCCATCCAGATCCTGTACCTTGTAAAACTCACAGTATGGACGGAAATGTCTGTTAGATACTTGCCGTCATATCCTAGCTGTTAGTTCAATAACAATGATTCTCAAAATGTATTCCATTAACAGTAATATCAAATTCTTTGTTTGTTCTTTAACCACAGACAAACCCAGAAGCATTAATTGTTATCTATTCATTGTTGCAATATAGGAATAGTATACATACTGAGTAATGGGGTTATCAGGTGTGTGCTGGTTACCTGCAGAGCTGTGAACGTCCTCCCTCAATGGCGACTGATCGGCGATTTTATAAGCCTTGTGCCCACCCACTCCTTCCACACCTCTATTCAAATCAGACTTTTGTATAAATAGAAGTAGGTATGTCACCAAGATTTCAAGAGGTTTATTCGTCACATACATATACATACTTTCATACATAATAACATACATGATAACACACAATATGTCCGAGGAAAAATGTCTTTCTAATAGACCAACTAACTGACTCCTAAAACGTAATACAGTAAGTCGAATACTTATAGAGTAAAAATAAATATATATAGAATAAAATAAAATGAAATAAAATGGAATAGATATAGAGGGAATATGCTTATGTATATGGAATGGGCAATCATGTATATACAGATATGTGCATTAAAGTGGCATGTGAATTAAAGTGGCATGTGAATAAAGTAAAGTAGTGTTTGGTATAATACAGCACAGTATACAACAGTACCCTGAACAGTGACACAGTATGTGGTACAGTATGCTACATATAGTACAGTAAGGTAGTGGAGCCTATGTGTGTGGCTCAGTGAGGACCCCTGGTGAGGTCAGCGTTGACAGTTCTATTGGCTTGCGGGAAAAAACTCCGTCAGCATGATTGTGAACAAATATTGTTTTTTTACAGATCTAAGTGCTGAAAAGTGTCATGTGAATTCAAATAAGATATTAATGACTGACACCAAATATTACCAAGGCTTTCCTTTATATGAGTCATTTGATTGTATAATATGTTAATTAGTTAAATAATAAATAATAAGTTCATTAAAAAAATGACAATAAAAAACAACGTTAATACTTTACGACTAATTTTAATACTACACTAGTTATTTAATAATAATAAAATAAATTAAAATACTATTACTATCATAAAACTATTCATCCATAGATTTTTTTTGTTATTTTAATGTTTTTTTTAATTGTTCCGTCTCATTACTGCATACTGCTTGCTCTTTGGGGAGCACTCTTGTCTTGAGATACTTCTATATCAGCTCTACTGTTTAAAGTTTGCTGAAGTTTGCTCCCAAAGCATGTAACTTTCGTACAGGGGACAAACAAAGGTGTTGAATTTCCGATTGTTGTGTACATTGACTGGTGTTACCCTCCTGTCTGAAGGCCTGTGCCCAACGACTGACTCCTGTCTTCACTCACATATCCAACAGGTCAATAGAGCTCTGTGAAGTCCCCTCCTGCTTAAAGAGCTCTACCTTCATACCCGTCCTCAAAAAGCCCCACATCTCGGGACCAAATGACTACAGGCCTGTTGCCCTGACCTCCCTTGAAAGACTAGTGCTGGCCCACCTGAAAGACAGCACAGACCCATTGATGAACCTCCTGGCAGTTCGCTTACCGAGCAGATCGGCAGAGGACACAGTCAAGATGGAACAGGAAGAGACTCCGGAGCCCCTCTCCCCAACCATACTGGACAACTCTGTGATGGCTGTGAAGACCTTCAAATTCCTAGGAACCACAATCTCCCAACCCCCGAACTGAGAAACAAACAGAGAATGGTTTAAGTGTCTGCCGCAGGCTTCCCTACAGCATGCGCTTCAGAGCAACCAGCACATTCATTCACGCAACCGATGCATATTGTGGCAGTTTCTCCTACCACCCGCAACCCAGGTGTCATGTTCAAGAACCTCCGGCACAGAGACACAGAAGACGGGGTCTTGTAAACACCAGTTTATTGTAGAGAAGTTGGCCAGTGGGAATTAACCCAGGAGCAGATAGAGGTGTCATGACAGGGCTCCTATCCTGAGTGTGTGTGGGGATGGTTTTTTTTTACCTTCTGCACCTCTGTTACGCCAACCAACGAGCAACAGGTATGCAGCCACTCTGACCCTGACACTCTGATCACCTAGATCCAGGTCAGGTGTGGCTGCTCAAACCACACCAACTCAATACCAGACATATATTCAATAGTTGAATATACTGTATATTTATCTACCACTACCTTTGCAAATTCTATCACATTGCATATGCTCCTTGCCCATTGCACACATTGTAAATATTTAAAAGAAATATATATTTTTTATTTTTATGTTAGTTTTTTGTAAATACTTCTACTACACTACACTTTGTGGAAATATGATGACAGTTTGTTTGAAGTTAATAATTAGTGAGTGAACAGCCTCGAAGCTCACACACACACACACACACACGTCCATTTTCGTATTTTTACCTGAATCACTAAACTGATCCATTGAAACACAAGCATGAAATATAATATTTTGTATTTCATCGCAACTGTTTTGAAATTGACAATTAATGCATTTCAGGTTGGTAGGATGGATCCATGCTTTCATGTTGTTTACGCCAAATTCTGACCCTACCACCTGAATGTCGCAGCTGAAATCGAGACTCATCAGACCGGGCAACGTTTTTCCAATCTTCTATTGTCCATTTTTGGTGAGCCTGTGCCAACTGTAGCCTCAGTTTCCTGTTCTTAGCTGACAGGAGTGGCACCCGGTGTGGTCTTCTGCTGCTGTAGCCCATCTGCCTCAAGGTTCCACGTGTTGTGCGGTCAGAGATGGTATTCTGCAAACCTTGGTTGTAACGAGTGGTTATTCGAGTTACTGTTGCCTTTCTATTGTCTCGAACCAGTCTGCACATTCTCCTCTGACCTCTGACATCAACAAAGCATTTTCGTCCACACAACTGCCGCTCACTGGATATTTTCTCTTTTTTGAACCATTCTCTGTAAACCCTAGAGATGGTTGTGCGTGCGAATCCCAGAAGGTCAGCAGTTTATGAAATACTCAGACCAGCCCGTCTGGCACCAACAACCATGCCACGTTCAAAGTCACTTAAATCCCCTTTCTTCCCCATTCTGGTGCTCGGTTTGAACTTCAGCAAGTCATCCTCATCATGTCTACATGCCCAAATGCAATGAGTTGCTGCCATGTGATGTGAGACCCTGACCCCGGCCATCCATATGATGTAGAAGAAAACGTTCATGTGCCCATTGTAGGCTCTTCCGGCGGTGGACAGGGGTTAGCGTGGGCACTCTGACCGGTCTACGGCTATGGAGCCCCATAGCAAGCTGTGATGCACTGTGTGTTCTGACACCTTTCTATCATAGTAGCATTAACTTTTTCACCAATTTGTGCTACAGTAACTCTTCTGTGGGATCGGACCAGACGGGCTAGACTTCACTCCCCATGGGCATCAATGAGCCTTGGGCGTCCATGACCCTGTCGCAGGTTGACAGGTTGTCCTTCCTTGGACCACTTTTGGTAGGTACTAACCACTGCATACCGGGAACACCCCACAAGACCTGTCGTTTTGGAGATGCTCTGACCCAGTCGTCTAGCCATCACAAAAAACAAAAGCTAATTTGGAGTGAATATGAATAAACCACATCACTGCACAAAATGGCTGTGGTCAGGTGAGGTCAAGTCAGTCTTCTTCTTCTCGGGCATTTTTGTGTTTGCTGTTGGCTGCAGAATCTGTTTTTTACTTTTGATTTTTACTGTGTTTTTACTGTTTTTTTCTGGGGGGTTTTCATGAGCTATCTTTAAGTTTTTGTTCTTCGATGTTAAGGTTAAAGATAAGGTTCAACATTTGAGCTGTGCTCTATTTTATAGTTATATTTATGTGTGTGTGTGTGTGTGTGTGTGTGTGTGTGTGTGTGTGTGTGTGTGTGTGTGTGTGTGTGTGTGTGTGTGTGTGTGCGCGCATGCTTCTGTGCAAAACAGTATGTCCTCCACGGTGTGTCATCGTGTTGCATTGATCCAAATGGCCTTCCACTGACAAGTGGTGAATGAGGTACTCCTTTTAGACATAATATACCCTGACGAGAAAAGTATATAAGTACTTGCTCTTATGTTTATCCAGTGCCTGATTTGTTCTTTTGCTTGGCTTGCTTTTGATAAATGTATTTTTATTTAATAAAGTAGTGGAGACAAATTTGAAGTAGGTGCTACAGTAACTTGAAAAATGTACTTAATTACAAGAAAAAAGTGTACGTGTACTTGGCTATTTTCTGTCCCTCCCAGTGACCAACAGCTAATAGAATTAGCTGCATGGTCTCTGAGGAGGGACAACCTCTTTCCTTTCCTCCATCCCTCCCAAATCCCAAAACCCCTGTTGGCCCCGTCTCCTCTCACTGGGCCCGAATAACTGATTTGGACTTCAGAAGTCTTGTCTTAGGTGTGTGTGACCTTTTAGAGACATTTTGATCAGGGGTTTTGGAAACAGAACCCGGGCTTCAACTCCGTAAGAATTCAACTTCACATAAACACTTGGAGGACAGATGGCAGTAAGGGAGGCAGAGAAGGATGTAATCAGGTGTGTGTGTGTGTGTGTGTGTGTGTGTGTGTGTGTGTGTGTGTGTGTGTGTGTGTGTGTGTGTGTGTGTGTGTGTGTGTGTGTGTGTGTGTGTGTGTGTGTGTGTGTACATATCCTTTGCAAGAGAGAGAGATGCAAGAGATTGTTGTAGCCAAGGGTTGGCTTGGGCTTAGCCTGACAGGCAACAACAGGTCATAAGAAATCCATGCAAATCATAGTCGTCATCATCATCATCATCATCATCATCATCATCATCACCATCCTCAACCTCATCATCATCATCATCACCATCATCCTCCTCATCAAAGTGTTGCTGATGATGTTCCCTCAAGAAAGAACCTGAATCACTTGACAATGCGAAATTATATATACTCAAATTATACATTCTGCATGAAAATAGCATTCAGTATCAACTTTCTTAGTTGTTGTTATTTTTTCTAAATATAAAATTAATGATTTGTTTATCTACATAGAGACATTGTGATGCTGAAACAAACGTGCTGTCTCGATATCCCAGGAGCTTTCATATTGTTTTCATCTAGTTTGAGTTATCATTTAACTCATGAACATTAATTACCTGGCCGTTCCCAAGGGGTTAATTACCGTCACAGGCAGTTAGTAACTATTTTGTTTAACGGCGCTAGCAACGGACCTCATTAATGAGCACGTCTGTTTCCCCAGACGCTTGCCAGAGCTTTTGCATAAGCGCTCATTACTGGTCCTTGGGTTACCTGAAGACAACGTGTTGTTCCAGCAACAACTGATGAAACAGGAGCCGCCCGGGGGCACATTAGCCCACTGAGACTTCAAGAAAGTAACAAACAGGCTCATGGAGCTTCATGGCAGCTTGTTGCAATGACGTTGAAAAGTCAAACCAACCTTTAAAATCATGAAGTTGTTTTAAAGATTATCAAGATTCGTTGTTTTTTTTTGTTTTATTTTACTTACGAGCAGCTGCAGTTAAGTCTGCTTTAAATTAAAGAATGAACATGTTGAATTGAATAAGAAGATGATATGTCTCTCAAAGCGTTTTGGGGTATTCCTTGTTTGCAAAGCTGAGTCACACTCCAAAGCTGGTCACAACATAGTACATCCAATTGAGTTAGGGTTAGAGTTCATTGAGATAAAATAAGATGACACTTGATTAATCCCTGCAGAGAAAATCCCAGGTGTTCACAGCAGCAGAAGTTGATGGTCAACGTGTATTATATCACGTATGTAGCTGTTGGACAGTGCGTTGTTATTGAAAAATAAAATGCATAGCAATGTGCTTCAAATAATTATGGCTACAAACATTTTTGTGGGATTTTTCTCAGACTTGAGGAGATAAATCTGACTTTTATTTGATATGGTAAATAATTCACATTTTTAACTACCATGCTCAACTGTGGACGACCTGTGAGAAGACAAGCTTTTTTTGTGATATAAGACCGTCCAACGGTGAGTGAACGGGACTTGTCCCAATTAGTTCTGGTGTATGGGGTCAGAACTATATCTTAGCTCCTCCAAGCAGCGGAAAGGCCTCGCAGTCAACCACGAGTCCTTCAGCTGCAAAGACACCTCACGGCCTCTAAAAATCTCTGAGCGCAGTGCACCCCAGCCATAGAAGACCCACCCCATCCCACAGAGAAGCCGAGAGCCCTGCCATCGCCCTCAGACAGCCAGATATGTGGCCCCTCCATGACCACTGATAGCAAGGGCACCATCCACAATGAAGCCGCGCAGTGGGAGTAAGGCCGACCACCACCTCCTGCACTGCAACCAACACCCACTATGTGAGCAACCACCAAGGGGCCCTGGAAAGCACCTGGCAGCGCCCTAGGCAGCCCCGCCGGGTTACAGCAGGCCGGAAACCACCAGGTGCAAGCTGCCAGGACCTGAACCCAGCCGGCAGCCAGTCGCTGCCGGGTCCACCCAGTTACCCCCTGGCCACCCACACCCCCACACTAACCCACCAGTCCCCCGCCACCCAGGAAAACCCAGTGCTCTATGTGTGCTGTTTGTGTATGCAGTTAAAATTGTGGGGTATGGGAGTTGTGAGCCACCCAAGCACGTCGAACCTGAGTCACTCGCACCCCTCCTGCCCCACAGACCCTGGTCTGGGAGTGTCGTTTGGAGTGAGATTTGTGTGGGTGTGGATGTGTTATAAGCTAATATGAGTGGTTAAAATTGCAGGACAGTCGTGAAGCACGCAAAGGCAGGAGCGTGAGAGGCAAGATCGCCAGCGCCCGCCACATCCCAACCCACATAGCTCGCACCCCACCCGTCCCGCAAGCCGTAGTCCTATTGTGTCGTGTATGTACTGAGTATGAGTTCTAGCACTGGAAGAGATAGGCCAAGCACAACCAGGTGTTGTTGAGTGTTTGTGATGTGATTTGATTATGTGATGTGTCGACCGGTGAATGCACAGGACTTGTCCCAATTAATAATAATAATAATAATATTAAGAACACATGCACGGTGCAAAACAGCGGGGTGAACATGACCCTAAAAGACAATAATGGACAGAAATAAAGGGGGGCTGAACATGGAAGGACAAGACAGCAAGACCTAGCGATAGAGACTGATAAAAGAAAAGATGTGAAGAGGTGAGTTCATGAGCAGTCCTGTACCTCCCCCTGTTGGTGTATCTGTGCCACTGCACTCATTTCTTCCCCGCGTGTACAAAAGGTTTATGACAGAGACACTATGATCGATTATCATCTGCCTAGCAAAACCAGTTGACCACAGCCTTTGCCGTCCTGTGCTCAATTGTTTTAAACAAGGCATCCATGCTGACCGAACACTGTTGCGGTATGGGGGGGTAGAAGAGGTGTCGCTCTTCCAGGGACTGTAGTTTGCAGACAGGCCTAAAGCTCTAGAGCACAAGAGAGTACAACTCCTTAAGGGCCTGGATGACGGAAGTGTTCTCTGTTTGCTATTGAGAAAATTCCCATACCCCACAATCCAGTTAACATCTGTTAAGCGGCTAACCAACTCCTCCAGCTTCATCAAGGTAAATTATGTGTCTCTGGCACGACATTCCAGACACTTGCAACAGAGAGTGAATGGAATTCTGAGGCACTTATTTCCACACTCCACCATGGCCTCTCAAATGCCTTGGAAGATGAGCTGTATTCCTGAGCAATATTGAGGCTCTTATCAGAGTAGACAACCAGCTGCATGAGAGACAGAGGGATCGCCGCACCACTGTCAACCCCATTGCTGCCCCCAGAGCTGCCACCTTTACCTTCACTAAAGAGCTTCAGAACCGTTCCAGTTTTTTCTTAAGGTTCTCACGAGTCCATGCAGTTGGGAGACGCAGGACTCTCTCACACAGAAGGGGACTGCAGAACGGGAGAGAGGTGCTGCCTTTGTTGAGGGGAAAACTGGTCATTACAGATTGTCCGGTCCAGAGCTGGCTGGAAAAGCCTACTCCGTGTTGAAGAGTGGGAGGACTATGACAGGGTCCACTTTCTCTTCCAAGCCTCCTGGTCCCATTGTCCTTCTGGCCAGCATAATTTCCTGGGAGAACCAACTGCCCTCAGTATTTTAGCCGACTCCGGGGCCACAGGTAATTTTATTTACATATCCTTGACTAACTGACTCAGCATCCCAGTTTCTAATCTTGAGCCCGCAGTGCCTGTTACCCCCTTAGATGGAAAACCACTGGGTCAAGGCAATGTCACCCAGCTCACTGCCCCGCTGCATCTAGTCATTGATGACCAGCATCATGAATCTGTGAAACTGCACCTGATAAAGTCAAGTGAGCTCAGCAGGTGTCTTGGTTTTCCCTGAGTAGTAAAGCGTAACCCACACAATGATTGGTCCATGTACAAGGTTATTGCATGGGGTCCTACCCGTCAGACCACATGTCTTTTCTCTAAGCCCTCTTGTCCTTCTCCTGAACTTCCAATACCTTTTGAGCTATCCCAGGTCCCTCCTGAGTATTCAGTTCTTTAACAGGTCTTCAGCAAGAAGAGGGCCACGCTCCCTTCCACGCTCCCCTCCTACAACTGTGCCATTGACCTGCTTTCTGGTGCAAAGTCAAACTTGGGTTCTTCCATGAACTTTATTGTGAGCCAAGCAACTAACTCTCTAGACCACTGATGGACAACAGGCAACCCCAAGATACACTTATTTTTTAGATAAAAAATCTGTGACTTTCAGCAACATTATTTTGAGGTTGTAATATGTACTTTGGCCACTAGAGTGCGCAATGGCTTGTACTATATTTAACCAAAAAGGTGTGGTGCAGCAGGTCAGGTGCAGCATTCTCTGATTGCAGTTAGAAACATTATCATGTTCAACATATCATTATCATGGGCAATGTGTGCAATGAGCACTTGGCCTTTTTTTTTAATGATGCCTGCGATTAGCGATCACAGCCACCTGTTTTGTATTCAGACATCTGGTTGGTTGGTTTGTTGGAACTGCATCTATAAAGTGTGGGACTGTATTGTACAAAAAACTTGAGTTAAACACAGACAAACCCAAAATGACCAAACAAAAACATCTCAATTTATTACTAAATAAATAAGAAAAAAAAACCTCTTCCTGTTCCTGTTCCTGTGTGTTCTTCCCCAACAAGATGAGCACCAAAGACAATTTTTGCAGGAAAACGTCATTTTCCAAGTGAAGGGGGAGAAATATTTTCCATTTACCAAGTTTAAGGGTGAACTACAATGTTTAGCATGTTTTCAGACATTATCTGTGATGCAGGACTTAAATCTGAGCCTCCACTATACCACCAAACATAAAGAAAATCGGTGTACGTTCACTGGCAGCAGTCGAACCGCCATCATCATGGATTTAAAGGCCAAAATACACAAGCAAAAAACATTATTCACCTATCAAACCGTCGATAGCTCATTCGATGTGGATGAGGAACTGTTGAAATTAGGAAATTTGTTTAATTATTAGGGAATATCAGTCAGAAGAAGTCAATCCAATCATCATGTATGGGCAGTGAGAAAGCAAAGGCGGTGTGGAAGCATCTTATTGGGTCTCCCAACGCATAGTCAGGGCTGGTAAACCACAGACAATCAGTAAGAATTGATTCTTCCCGCCCGCTAAAGAGATGGCGGGGCTTGATGTTGGGAGAGAAGGCGTGCAACCGAGACTCGGTTCCCACTGTGAAGGGATTTTGCTTCCCAACATGGCCAGCATGTTCGGGAGCACATACAGATGCGAGAGCAACTTCTCTACGAAGGAACACCTCGAGTCAAAAGAGAGCCAGACCAAAAGATGACACCGGCTGTTCCGTCTCGTGCAAATTCGGATGCACACACGTTGACGTCGACATCCCGTCGATTGTGCATGAGCAGGACAGGCCCCAAATGTCTCATTGAGACAGAAATCTCAGTACGTGGTTTTGGAAGCTTTGCAATAACCACACTGTTAACTTGTTTAGCTGTTGTAGTTGAAATACTGTTCGCAATTTAGTGTTCAACTGGCTATTTTTTTGGAAACAATTTTTATTGTGAGATTATTAGAATGTCCCCACAATGGCAATGTATAACTGGTGGTATTTTATAATTTAACATTATGATTAATAGCTGCCGAAATGGGTTGACCCCCGGATAGGCAATTCTTACATTTTGTGGCCCCCACCACCACCACCCACCCCTTCTCTAGTCATCACGCTGTCTATCTGCAACTCCCTTACCTTCATGCTCGGCCGTAGCTTATGCAGCTATGAATCATAGGAACTGGAGTCTTTACTCAACATAACAACACACCTTCCCCGCCTTTAAAAGGAAATGTGTTTCTATGCGACTAGTTTCTAGTCTTTCAGGTGGTTTAACTATCCTCTGAGGTCTACAGTTTATTTCTGCCAGTGAACTAACTTTAACTTGTGGACCAGAATCACTGTGGGTCAGGGAGCTGTGACACGCTTATGCCTCTGTAATGTCACTTGTTGTCTCACTTGGTGTTGGTGTCATAGTCTCCGGGGTTTCCAACATCCACGCTGTTTCGCCTCCTTAACGTCGTTCCCTGCTCCTTCCGGCCTCGTAGGAACGGGGTGCGACTTGCCTCCGGATCCACCCTCACCGTGCCCTGATGAGAAGTATAGAAGACGATACTTTATCTCCTGGTTTTAGGGTTGGGCAAGGCTTTTGCGGATTTGTCACCTCACTGCTTTTGTTCTGGTTGCTCTGTGGGTTTTACCTTCAATCTGCTTTTTGCATAACAAGAGGATTGCACAATTTTAATGTCCGATATTGTTTTGTGGAATACAAAAACAAAAAATGATAACAGAAAAAACAAAAACACAAGAGAACAGCCATTGAAGAAGCTTTTATTTCGGTAGAAAAACTTCCATTTTAATGCACTCCTTCTGGAATGGTATATGTTGTACAGTGTGAGAGACTATTAAAAAAATAATAAAGTTTTATATGATCTTATCTGATCTTAGACAAAGTGAGTCAGGCCAGGGCTATATTTGTACCAAAACAATATATAAGATTAATCTCATATAATTATAATGAATTTAGTGAAATGACACACAGTTCTAAATGTAAACATCAATTGTCACTGTTCAGCTTTAGGTACATGAAGTGGAAGTGTAATAAATAGACAACTAGTCTCAGCCTACAGCTCTTATATTGATACAAGTTTATACAATTTATTACATTTCACTGCATATATGTATGGAAGTATGTATATGTATGTGACAAATAAAAATCTTGAATCTTGAAGTTGAATATAGTATTTGAGAGAATAACATCCTTCATTGTTTGAATTGTAGTTGGAATCAAACCATTTTTTACTTTTTCTTTGGATACGAATGTTCGATGTTCATTTTCCAACGAGTGCAGGCTTAAAGCGCTATTGTATGGCGGTGTTGATCGATAGATCGTTTTGTTGTTTTCTCCCTGTATTGTTTGTTAGGAATTCATCAATTGTGAGAGAAATGATATTTGGAGAATTAAGTGAATTCAAGAACAGAAATCCAAGAGAAATACTTGGAATACTGTTGAATGATTGTGATCCTTCAAAGTCTGAATTAATGACCCAAAATGAATGTGTTAATAATATTAATATTTGTAGTAATACTTATCAAGATTTATTTCATACTAAGAGTCCTGCGACACAAAAGTCTTTCAGGCTGGTATGGAGGTCAGGACAGGATGGAAGCGGAGGGCAACAGAGGCCATGGAAGTCACTAAGTCGCAACTTAGGCACAACTTGCTGGTGGGCACAATGTCTCCTGGAAGGACTGGCCTGATCCAGGATGAGGTGGAGCGTGAGTCGAGGAGGAGCGAGCCAGTAGGATGATTGGAATGCGGCAGCATGGAGCCTAGACATGATGGGAGCAAGTGGTTGAGCGCAAAGTCTCATGGGGCGAGCTTTAGAAAACCGAGCCCCCATCGAGTAAAATTCTTAAGCCAAGCTTGTTTTGCTGGGGGAAGGTGGAATTACCGGTTTGCCTTCTGTGCCTAAAGAGAGGGACCCTGGAGCACATCCTCAGCTGCTGTTCCAAAGCCCTGTAGGAGGGGCATGACTGCTGGTGGCATGACCAAGTCCTGAAGGTCATAGCGGACACAATCTGCAGTGGGTTTTTAGCCCCTCCAAGCGCCTCCGCCCAGTGAAGAAGGCCGTCGCTTTCGTCAGGGCTTAGGGGAAGCCAACATCAGCTGCCAGGACCACCTCCTCTGGCCTGCTTGCAGCAGCACTAGACTGGGAGCTGAAAGTCGATGCGGGGAAACAACTGAAGTTCCCAAAAACTGTTGCCACAGCAACGCTAAGGCCAGACATGGAGTTGATCTTGGTAGCCTCCAAGCAGGTCATTCTCTTGGAACTCACAGTTCCCTGGGAGAACCTCATTGAGGGGACCAGCGAGAGGAAGAGGGAAAAGTACGCTGAGCTAGTGGAAGAATGCCGAAGCAACGGGTGGCGAGCGAGATGCAAGCCCATTGAGGTGGGACGCAGAGGGTTCGCAGGCCAGTCCCTCTGTAGGGCCTACAACACCGGCTGGGTCGCCTGGATGAGGGTGTCTGATTGTTGAAAGACCCGAAACACCCAATGACCCACCCAGTGTCCAAGTGCATCACAAGATGATCAAATGTCAAAAAAATATTTTTATTAAATACATTTTGCTTGTTTGCTTGGTTATTATTATTATTACAATTCAGAAGTCATTTTAAACACTGAAAATATAGAAATATAAATGGCTATAAATACAGTATATATATTTACAGTATATATATATATAATGTATAAACAATGTATAGAGAAAAAAAGGTGTGCATATACATAAACAACATATTACACATATTGTTTTAAATGAATAAAAAATGTCTCACAAGTGAGCATCAACAAAGCAAGACAAGAGGAAGCCAGAATAAGGAAGAAAGCGGCAAAGATAACATGATGGCAGGAAACGTGTAAATGGAGTGTGGAAACGACACCATGACGTTGTAGTTGTGAAACGCTGCCGAAGGTTAGTGCTTAAATGCCCCTGTTCAGACTACACAACTTTCGCTAGATCATGTAGTGTGACACACTGAACACACAGGGTATTTTGAATTATTTGTACATTTATTTTTGGGGGAAAATATACTCATAAAAACATTGTTTTTGTAAATATTGTTGCTGTTATTATTTATATTATTATTATATTATGATATATATATATATATATATATACTGCATATAGATAGATAGATCGATTTTGTGGAAATAGTGTTTTCCTTCCCAAATAGGACCAGCAGAGGTCCTCAAGACCCCATAGACATAATATTGCCGAACCTTGGAAGTTTGGGGTGAAATTTAGGGAACTTCTGGAAGGCCTAGAATCACTAAAATGCTCACCTGTAGGGTCAAGAGAGTGAAGAGTCAAGAGGTTTATTTGTCACATACATACAGTCATACATATGCAGGTCCCCAACTGTCATCCTAAATTGGTTGCAAGTTCAAGGATCCTCTTACGGAAAAACAGGCCGACTGAAGTTGTTCTGAAAGCCCCCATAACCTTAACATTGGCGACCTTTGGAATCTTGGGGTCAATAAGTTATTATTCATATAATTTTTGTAAGTCAACAAAAACTATTTGACCGATTATAGTCCCAACATCAGCAGAACAGTGAAGACCGCGCATCTCCTTCCCTTGACTGTGTGTGCGCGTGTGTGTGTGCATGTGTGTGTGTGTGTGTGTGTGTGTGTGTGTGTGTGTGTGTGTGTTTGTGTGTGTTTGTGTGAGAGTACAGAAGCTCGTCAGTTCTACACGGTTGTGAGCCTTGTCTCACATGCAGTGGTGAGAAGAAAGGTGGTTAAACTTTGAATTCTAGTCGATGAGCACAGTATAAAGCCAATAATCACCACT
This sequence comes from Zeus faber, assembly GCF_960531495.2. Lineage (NCBI taxonomy): Eukaryota > Metazoa > Chordata > Actinopteri > Zeiformes > Zeidae > Zeus > Zeus faber. The sequence continues at coordinate 17,273,908 of NC_137200.1, forward strand.
ATACAATATATATATTCATGATTCACTTCGTGATATTTAAGTCATAATATAAGTTATATTATTGATAGTATTATAATGGGGTCTGCAGCGTGTGTATGTGTGGGGGTCCTTGACATATTATAGTATTATAGAATGGTATTAGTACTATCATTACTATTAAGTATTATTGATGCACAAATATAGTTAAGAGCATATTTTGTTTTATGAAATTAATAGTCCCTTGCACATTTGCCAACAATCTGCACCCTCTTGTAGCCAACTGTCTTGAAATGTTTATATGTTTTTTATTTTAATAATGTTCACTCAAACGTTAACTCATACACAAGTTGTCAGCAAAGTTGACAATGTGATGTCGACGTAGAGTCTCACGTCTGAGTCGCACTGGCGACGGCAACGTTCCAACCCTCTCTTGTCAGACAAATGTGATGATAACATTAAAATTATAGCAGCGCAAGGGCAATTGATGAAACAGTGCAGTAGTGAGTGTAAACAGTCATACAGTGCAAGGCAGTAAATGTAAACAGGTGAACATTGCAGAAAGTGAGATGCAACAGGTAAGCAGGTAGCCATTTAAAAATCCAGTGCTAGAGGGGGGGTGGGGATTTATTCAACAGTGTTACAGCCTCTGGAAAGAAGCTGTACTTGAGCCTGCTGGTGCGGGAGCGCAGGCTCCTGTATCACTTGCCAGATGGGAGAAGGGTGAAAAGTCCATGGTTGGGGTGGGTGTCATCGTTGACAATGGATTTGGATTTGTTTAAGCAGCGGTCATGGTATGTGTTGTGGATGGGGGGGACTATACAGCCAATAGTCCTTTGGGCAGAGTTCACTACTCTTTGTAGTGCCTTGCGGTCGGCAACGTTGCAGATACCGTACCAGACAGAGATGCAGTTTGTAAGTATGCTCTCAGTGGTACAGCGGTAGAAGTCCAATAGAATCCTAGGACAAAGCTGTGCTTTCTTAAGGGTCCGTAGGAAGTGAAAGCGCTGATGCGCCTTCTTCACCAGACTGGAGAAGTTGAGGGACCAAGAGAGATTTTCTGAGATGTGGACCCCAAGGAACTTAAAGCTAGACACGCGCTCCACCTCAGCACCGCTCCTGGTTCTCCTGAAGTCCACAATGATCTCCTTGGTCCTCTCGGTGTTGAGTTCCAGGTTATTGGTTTTACACCACGTAGTTAGATGTTGAACCTCATCCCTATATGCTGTTTCATCCTCATTTCTGATCAGGCCCACTACAGTGGTGTCATCTGCGAACTTGATTATGGCATTGGAGCCATAAACAGGGGCGCAGTCGTGAGTAAAGAGAGAGTAGAGCAGAGGGCCCAACACACAAGCCTGCGGCACACCAGTGTTCAGGGTGATAGTGGAGGAGGATAGACTCCCCATTTTAACAGCCTGGGGTACATACTACTACTGTACATACTGTACATACATATTTATACATATTTTAGAAGGATGGATGGATATATTTTGTTGCTTACATCTTTTGCCTGTGTATATATTTTTGCTTGTATTTTTTGCTTCTTCTTTGCTTAATATATATATATATATGGCTGTCAAACAATTCATTAACAATTAATCTTTACTTTTAAATGTACTCAAATCACAGAAAGATTTTTCTATTCAAAAAGCAGCGCCTTGAGTTATAGTCACACTTCAGTTTTAGAAAATGCCAAATAAATGTATTTAATGGCATTTTCACCATAAAAAAGCCGGTATTGTTCTCCTTTTCCGTTGCACTGAGCCTTTTGCTTAAACAAATAAGCCAGTCTACATGAAATGCAATACTAAGATATATGATTATTCATTTATTGTATTAATTGATTAATAGAAAACATAAATGGATGAAATAAATGGATAATTTTAACCCTGCGGTTCCCGGGGGGGCCGCTAGGGGGCCCCGGACCCCGTTTTGGGAACCCCTCGCATATGAGACGAAGTCAGTGTAACATGATGAAGCCTTCATGTCATATTTAAACGTGTGTACTTCGAGTGTTGGTCAAGTATTTTACTGTAAGAAAAGTGTCGAACTGTGTGTGACAGCGACTCTCAGCTCTCTCTGTTTGAACACGTCTGTGCGACATCGAAACCGAAAGTAAAACGGGTTCGCGACGCAGGCGTCTACGGATGGTCCGGAGGGATAAATTATGGTTTTGCGTTAATGGCTTCAAAGGAAACCATATGTAGTTAGTCATATATAAAAAAGAAAGTATTATGTATTATTAATAATTGTGTTTAATTAAATCATTACAATACATCTAGCATGGACTTTTTCCTACTTATCTTGTAATAAGCTAGTTAGCACATTCATATTTATAATTGAATTCCTATATACCCACAACAATACTGTATCCTGTGCATAATATCACATTTTGAATATTTAAATATCTGAATGTATCTGACTATTTCTGTTTTGTATTTCTTTGGGCTGTTTGGATATATATATATATATATACACACACACACACACACACACACACACACACACACACACACACACACACACACACACACACACACACACACACACACACAAAATAGAAAAGTGAAATCAAATTCTTTAAATCCATTCTAATCCATTTGAAATTGTCAAATATGGTAATAGCCTTCACCAAAATCCCACCAGAACAAATTTCGAGTATATGTAAATGTGCCCGGCAGAAAAAACTGATTCTGATTCGGGGCTCTGATAACCCATGTTCTCTGCCGTCACTCTGAATAGTACATGGACTGTTGTTGACCTTTATCGATTGTCATGAATAAACTTTGTATTGAGCATTCTGACGCTGGTGTTCAATAGTGTAAGCTGGTGGTTCTGTTTCAAAGGGAAACAGCCAGTAAATTTCTCCGTTAAACAAACAGTACTACAGAGTTAACCTGTTGTACAACCATTTCTGGCTGCTAAGTAGTCCAAGTAATAAGTAACTAATTTCGACTGTACAGCTCACCACATCTATAGATCCACTTCTCGAAATTACCACTCATGGTTTCTATATTCGACTGGGACATATTGGGCTTTGGTCTGACTGAGTGTGTGAACTTCTCCAAAACTGAGCCAGATGCAGTTTTGAAAACACTTCCCCTCTGCCGCACCAAGCTGAGTGCACTTCCTCCACCACTCCTCCCGGACAACGCCGCGGAGCCAGAGCTCTCCACTCCCATTCTCTGTCTAGAGGAGGACGGCTATGGTTGGTGAGTCCTGCTCCTATCCTTCTCCTGCTCTTTTGGTCTTTTGGTTACAAACAAACAATGGAAGTTGTGTGAATGAGGGCATCAGGCTGCCTGCTTGGATTCTTTTATGTTTAATTTCATTTGTATCTTGTTGGTATTGACAAATTTCCACACAACTTCTGAACAGTGTGCTTTGTGGGTGCTTTTTACTAGTTTTCTGTCAGTGCCCAGATGTGTGCAATGCTGATGTTGAACTTGATGGGAAGAAACCACTCCCAAAGAATGTTGTCTGTTTTTACACTTATTCTTACTGTGTGTGAGTGTGTGTGTGTGTCTGTGTGTGTGTGTGTGTGTGTGTGTGTGTGTGTGTGTGTGCGTGCGTGCGTGCGTGCGTGCGTACGTGCGTGTGTGTGTGTGTGTGTGTGTGTGTGTGTGTGTGTGTGTGTGTGGGTGGGTGTGTGTTTACAACACAATGGCGTTTAGGAACTTACAAAATATATTCTTTCACATTCTCAAGCATCCACCTCATGCACTCAGCCCTGTTTTGACTGTGGGTTTAAAGTGGTAATGCCAAAGATTATTTTGTTGAAAAATCCTGTATTTTGTATGTTAATTATGCTTGTAGGTTTCAAGTCATGCATGTGCTACCCTATATACTGTTTCCATTGTTGGTGGCGGACCCTGCCACCAACAATGGAGTATATAGTACAACCAGTAAACAGTATATATCCGTGGCAAGAATGCACTGATCGGGCACATACAAGAAGCGAAATGCAGCCATAGAATATGATAAAGCAGCGTAGCGAGTTGTGGTTAAATACTGTCGATACGCATGTCCATTCCCCCCAAAAAAGGACAGCACCCTTGGATGTAAAAATATCCCCACCACCTCAAGTGGCCAAGCAACACCAAACAAGTCAATCAAAGAGACGAAGGCTAACTTTTGAGCAAAGACCTTGCTCAAAAGTTGGATGTTGTAAAAGAAAATGCTGAGCAAGACAACTATCCGCGTGGTACAGAAGTTTATTAGCAATGTCATGGAGCTATGCCGGTTTCACACCAAATCTGTAGATGCAGCCGACAGTCGGATCCTCCCTCTTGTGGCTGTGGGATAACCTGCATCTGGGTTTTGCATCACAAAATACTGTATGTCAGAGAAGGTAGAGCTTGTTTTTTCCAATACAGCAACGAGTAGTTTGCTCCACTGGACATTTACCATTTGCCGTGAATGGGAGTTTAAAACTCCCTTCATGTAGTCTTTGTAAAGTGTGACCAAAAAAATGCACACAATTCCCTTTGTAGAAAAATGTATATTTGTTTTTGTCGTTTATTGGATTCGGTGTAATCAGGCTTTAACGCTGGCTTTAAGGCTGAACCATGACACCGGCTGTCACGGTTCTGGTCATTTACTAGCTGGGAAATATTTGTAACCACCATAGGAAGTGTCCTGTGATTTTGTGGAAACATTCTTCTTACAATATTTCGAGTTAACCGTAGAATGAGATGGCTGAGCATACTCGAAACTTGGTCTTGTATTTTTTGTATGAAAGGATGAGCACAATCAAGTTATGATTTGTTAAAGAGAACAAGGTCAAGAGCACAAAGAGCAGAGTCCTTCTATCTCGCTAGAGCTCAACCCCGGCTGTTAATCCTATTAATAAGAAGAGCAGGAAGTGATGTCAGCAGTGCGCTGGAACTCTTGACACGACAATTTCATTTCAACTTTTTTGAAATGACAGAGAACAATGACCACATGATAGTATAGTTCCTGAGGTTTAAAGCTTTAACTAAAAGATATTTCATCCCCCCCTGATTGTCCAGAGATTTGTTGACACCTAGGTCCAATACCCAATCTACCCTGGAACTGCCATATGCAAAAGGACAAGGAAGATAGAGGGACAGGAAGGGTTATAAAGCATGTTGTTGTAATCCCCCTTCTGCAATCGAATCTGCAATTCGAACAGGAACAGAAACCATGTGATTCTGGTTTTGAGGTACATCCCAGTTACTCTGCGACATTCATTGTGTTTTTGTGCTGCATGAACCTGACCAAATGCCTGGGTCAGTTGATTACCTCCCTCCCTCCCTCCACATTTAGTCTTGCCGATTGGGATTGTGTGTAGAGAAATGGACAAACCCGAAAAATGGTCACGAGCCTACATACAGTATCAACATACACACTCATTTTAGCATGTTGGAACTGTTGACAGGATGTCATCTTCAAATCTTCAGGGGATAATGAAGGGCATATGGAGCTACGGTTAGTAGCGTGAACCAATTACCAGAAAAAGAATCATGACTTCTCCATTCTTTAACTTCACAATAAGGGGAACCAGAGGAGGGAGACGTGGATATAGAAAGGTTATTCCCAGCTCTGTTAAGAGCTCCAGAGATGACCACACACATTAAGAATTTGACCATAAGATTTAAGAAGAGCCGATCTAAGGTCAGGTTTTCGGAAGAAAATCCGAAATCAGAAGGCAAAGCGGAACAACTCGGTGCGAGTTGTTTCGTCCCCAACACCCTGTCAGCAACGATGTGTGATCTGTGAGCTCAGACTAAGGCCAGAGAGAGAGAGGTGGGGGGGTGGGGGGTGAGACAGATGGGTGGGGTTGACATCCCCAGAGTTTGGGCCGAGCTGCAGCTCTATCCAGACATCTGGAGAGAGCGAGAGAGAGAGAGGGAGAGGGAGAGGGGGTGGGGGTGGGGGTTGGGGATGGGTGGGGGGTGTTTGGGATTTTGTGATTGTTAGAGGGCAAGATAAAGGGCCAGACGCTTTAGTTTACACGGGTTTATCCCGTCTTTACTACTCACTGAGACATAAGCGAGGGAGGAATGAGTGGTGAGAGAGTGAGAGGGCGACCCGATGAAGCGACAGAAACGGAGTGAATCACAAGGAAGACAGAGAGGCAGAGGTGGAAATGGAGCAGAGCTGAATGGGCGGGACATGAAAAACATAGGAAGAGGGAAAGTATCCATCTAATTGTCTGTTATCTCGCTTAAAGTAAACATTTCACATTTTTCTGGTTCATATTTACTGCAGTATAACGCCGGAAATGTTTGAGTTTTATCTGAGGACGAGAGTGTAAAGTCATACTATTTCAAGTATGTATGGTAACTACTATCATAGTACAGTCAAATTGCTGAAGGCATCAGAATGAGATCAGTCTTCTTGTATTTTTCCCCCGAACCACTTCCCTGTGAGCCTATCATTTCCATAAAGACTAATCAGTAAAAGATGCAAAACCGCTGGCGACCCACTCCTACTCTGTTATTCCTCCTGTCTCTGTGCACTGTGCCTGTGAATACACTCAGTGGCCACTTCATTGAGTGCACCTATACACCTGGCCATCAATGCAAATATCAAATTCACGAGGCGGCAACTCAATGCACCCAGAGCAATAGGGAGTAAAATGTGACTCCCAGTGACGTCCGATGAAAGACTCAAATGACCTGGGGGCTGCTGGCCAGGCTATCTTGCTCTTGAACCTCAAACGGAAAAACTTTTTAGTTTGGTTTTGGGTTTTTTTTCTCCCGCCCATCAGTGAATTGCCTCGTAATGCTGTTAGAAATAGACACGTAACTACAAGATAAATCTCTCTGACGATCTACTTCATTCTGTATATTTCAATCACGTCATCACAGGCCGGATGTGGCCCCTGGGCTTGTAGTTTGAGTCCCCTCGCTCTGGAGTTTACAGAGAATGATGCGAAAAAAAGAACCCCAAAAAACCGTCAGTGAACAGCAGCTCTGCGGGCGAAAACGAGAAAGCACACATCGCCTCGAGTCGGTTCATGACAATGAACATCATGACAATGGGTTCAGTGTGCTCCAGTGGAACTCCACAGTCACTAGACAATCTCAATCCCATAGAGCACCTTTCATTTGGGTTGTGGTGGAAAACGGGAGGTTCATGGCATGAATGGGAGGCCGACAAATATTGCAGCGACTGCGCGATGCTATCGTGTCGGCGTGGAGCGCAGTCTATGCGGAATGTTTTGCAGCACCTTGAATTGGATCCATTCCACAAGGGATTCAGGCTGTTCTGGATGGCAAACCAGTACGAGAAATCCTCAGAGGGTGCCTGGAAGGGTGCCTGGGAGGGTGCCTGGGAGGGTTCCTGCAAGGGTGCCTGGGAGGGTGCCTGAGAGAGCACTGTTGCAGTGACCGGCCACTGTTCCCTGTGTCATTTGTTTGCTTTTAAGTTTCTTTTAAAAGTTTGTTTCTAAGTTTTCAGTGAGTCTGATCTTGCCCCCTTTCTGTGCTCAAGGTATTTTTCCGAGGTCGTTCAGGAATGGATAGTTTACCTTTCACTTTTGATGTTAATTGTGAGCTTTTTCAGCATTCCTAAACAATCAAGTACAGGCGTGAATTTATCCTGGGATTGGATTCAGTCGCCTGGCCGTGGAAGATCCCATACACTCTTTGCTGGATCAAAATCTCAACCAGGAAATAATTATTGGGACCAATAATAACTTTGAACAGTCGCATCACGTCAGGAAATGAGGAAAGAAAGGCGGTGTGGGTCAATGCATCAGAAAGCAACAGCTTAAGAATGGCATTCCTCTGCCTTCTTTAGTCTGGGCAAATGTTAAATCATTGAGGAACAAGAATGATGAGCTACAAGGAAGTGACAATCATTTACGTGGTTTTAGAGTTGTCTGTCTTAAGGCATCCACCGAAACTTTGCCCAGTGACTCGGACACGGGCTGTGGATGCCCCTACGGGCAGCCACAGCTCCTTTCGGAAAGACCCTGTGATTCCGAACGAAGGTTTTTTCCTCACGACAAGCAATGGATTTTGACATTGAGGATTTGATGTTTAAAAGGAAAAACGCTTTTAATGAAGGTGATGTCAACACAGAGAGGGAACCCAAGAAGGAGGTGAGAGCTGAAACGGAAAGAAAAAGGCTAAACCGAGGTACATGAATAAGGTTGAGGGAGTGCTCAGAAACAACAACTTAAAGAGAGCCTGGAACGGAATGAAAACTATGCCAGGATTAGGCAGATAAGGGAAACAGGGGGTGTCGCTCTGGATGGTTTTAATTCAGATGAACACCTGGCTGATGAATTAAATGGGGTTTTTTTTATCCAAGATTTGATAATCTTGATTTTACTGCACAGATGAAAGAGACAACATCTGTGGCCAGGTACTGAACACTTCTCATCAGACCAGCTCTGTAGCATCTTTACGTGCGTCGCTACACAATCTCTTAAGCTGCAGAAGGACCCAAAGCATTGGATTCACTCCATTGCTGTGCCAGTAGCCAAAAGTAAGACCCCTAAAGCGTTAAATGATTTCAGGCCAGTAGCTTTGACCTTTTTAGTAATGAAGTCATTTGAGAAGCTTGTCAAGAATGAGGTTTAAATGCTGGTCGAGGAGCGATTAGATCCATTACAATTTGCGTACAGGCCTGGTAGAGATGTGGAGCAGGCTGTCGTTACACTTTTAGACTTTCTGTACCGGCATTTGGAGGGCCCCAAGTCTCATGCCAGACTCTTATTTAGTGATTTATCTTTGGCATCCAATACCATCCAGCCATTCCTGCTTGCAGAGAGGCTCATCTGTCATTTTACATTTACATTACATTTAGTCATTTAGCAGATGCTTTTATCCAAAGCGACTTACAAGGGAGAATAACATTCAAGCTACATTGCAACAGAAACATTAGTGTAACAATAAATAAATACTGCTAAGTAGTGCTAAGTAATTGTAAGTTAGGAGAGGAGGTGCTCTCTGAAGAGCTGGGTCTTCAAGTGCTTCTTAAAGACAGAGAGGGAGGCCCCTGCTCTGGTGGTTTTTGGCAGCTCGTTCCACCAACGTGGAACTACAAATGAGAATAGCCTGGATTGCCGTTGTTGTACGGCCGGCAGAGCCAGGCGACGCTCATTTGACGAACACAGCATCCGGGGGGTAACGTGCTCTTACAACTCGATCCTGTCCTGATTGGTTGGACTGATGGACTTTATAACTGATAGGATCACAGTGTGTGAGAGTTAACGGTGCTCTCTCCAACCAGCTCTACTCTTCGACCTGTTCCCCTCAAGGTTGCTGACTCTGCCCCCTTCTTTACGTCTTGTAATACTAATGAGTGTCGCAGCAACTATAAGGACAGACACATCTTAAAATTTGGGGATGATTCGCTTTCACGACTGACAAATACTTATTTTAAGTACAAGAAGTATGCTATGAAAGGACTAAACATATAGACAAAGTTCACTTGCTCTTTTATAGTTTTATTATACATTTTGGCTATTTATTGAGTAAAATTATTCAAATAGGTGCGGACCAGAACACATGTGGACATTGGCATCTGTCAGCGTGTGTGGTTGTGTGTAAATACTGTAAGTGTGTGTGTGTGTGTGTGTGTGTGTGTGTGATAATGTGTCTGTGTGGGTGTGTTCCAGGTGAGTGAGGGGAGAGGTCAGAGGTCAGCTGGTCGTCATGCAGAGCATCAAGTGCGTTGTCGTCGGCGACGGCGCGGTAGGAAAGACCTGCCTCCTCATCTCCTACACAACCGGAGCGTTCCCCAAAGAGTACATCCCTACTGTGTTTGACAACTACAGCAGCCAGGTCAGTCTGTGTGTGTGTGTGTGTGTATGTGTGTGTGGGTGTGTGTGTTTGTGTGTGTGTGTGTGTGTGTGTGTGTGTGTGTGTGTGTGCCTGCCTGCGTGCCTGCGTGTGTGCGCGTGCACGTGTGTGTGACAAATGCAGATTAGTTTTACGTGATGGAAGAATTACTCTAACGAACTCCCTCACTATCCGTCTTTGGCATTTACGAAGATATCGTTAACATATCGTGCGAAATAATACAATTATTATATGGTAGTCTCAGAATAACATAACAGAAATGCCAAAAGAAATGGCAAGATTCTGAAAAAAAAGTCATAAATCAAGTTAAAAAATTAAGTAAAACTCCGGTAGAGCTCAGCTTACTTTAGCCTGTTTTGATTGACAAAACACAACTGCAAATTTTGAAGTTGTGAATTGGCACTTTATAAATTTTAAAAAGAGAAAGAAAAGCCCTCGATGGAACAGGTCTGATGTTTCTTCTGAAACCTCCCTCCCATGTTTTACATAGGGAGGTTTCAGGTCTCTGACTCAACAAAGGTCTCTTATTAAATAAATATGCTGCATTCTTGCAAAATTTGCTGTTTGCTCGCACTGTTTTCATTGCTGTGTCCCAGTGTGGTTACTGGTGTTACACGGAAATGGGTGACCTGCCGAATTGTGTAACGCTGAAGATGAACCCTTTTCAGAAAATGTGTAATTTGAGATAAATTCCCACTAGAACCGAGGGATGTCCAGCGATTGCTTGGGTCAGCAATTAATCCCATTAATCCCAATCCCATGCAAATCCGTGATTGGTAAAGTTAAAATTCCACCTCATATTATTAATTTGCCTACTGTATTTCAGAAGATAGTTGTAGTCCCATTTGAGACGGAAACCTGTGTAATTCCACAGTGTAATTTTTATTTTTCTCCTCATAGTGTCCCGTAAATGGATATGACATTACCATGTACGACACTCTGTGGTCCTCTGTTAAGCCATATAATAAATAGCGTGCGTGTGTGTATTTGCACAGCCTGAGCCAGGCTTCAAACAGTCAGGCGAAATGAAGCACAACAATCTGTTTATTGCTAAAGTCATTTCAGGTTGTGACTGTAAATTAGTTCTTACACAAGCGAAGCATTCTTGGGTAAGTTCCACTTCTCCCTGACCAGGTTCATGAAATGTGTCTGTGTGTGTGTGTGTGTGTGTGTGTGTGTGTGTGTGTCTGTGTCTGTACATCCCCTTTGACATCCCCTTTGACAACTATAGGAGCCAGGTTTGCCTGTATGTGTGTGTGTGTGTGATGTGGTGTGGTAAGGGTTGCGCAACTTATTGCCTGTATGTGTGTGTGTGTGTGTGTGTGTGTGTGTGTGTGTGTGCGCGTGTGTGTGTGTGTGTGTGTGTGTGTGTGTGCGTGCGTGTGTGTGTGTGCCCGCCCCTGTCTCAGGTGACAGTTGACGGCAGAATCGTCAGTCTAAACCTGTGGGACACCGCGGGTCAGGAGGAGTACGACCGGCTGCGGACCCTCTCCTACCCCCAGACCAATGTCTTCATCATCTGCTTTTCCATCTCAAGCCCCGCCTCCTACGAGAATGTCAAGCACAAGTGGAACCCTGAGGTGAGATCAGTGAACCTAGTAAACTAACAACAACAACTTCTGTTTTTTCTACATTTGTACTTTATACATTGTATGAGGCGTAGCTTGCGGAGCGCCTAGTCGTGTCAGACAACTCGACAGCGCCACGTGCTTCCATGGCCTTATGAGCTGGCCTACGTAGGCAGCCAGTCCCTTGACTTTGAATAAGAGTCAGAAGAGCTGAAGAGGCCGTGAGTTGTGAGTCGACATTCTCACAAGAATCACTTAATTCTGTCAAAATCAATAATTTGGGTGGAATGCAAATTGTAAATCAGTGCCATTCAGTGTGAATTGCCAAATTCCTGTTTTTGCCTTGGATTTCAATTTACTCTTCAGTAACACTTTTCAAGATGTCATTCGAACATTCCAACTTGCTTACCGACCGACTCCTGAGTCGTTTAAAAGATTTGTTCGCCATGAACCAATCTTTTGCGACTCTTTCACGGTTTGATGGTGCACCTATAATTGACATCTAGTAACATTATCCACTACTGTTAACCACTAAGCCCATTCCAGGTTTCTCACCACTGCCCCGGCGTCCCTGTGCTTCTGGTCGGCACCAAGAGCGACCTCCGGAACGACGCCGACACCCAGCGGAAGCTCAAGGAACAGAACCAGACGCCAGTCACGCACCAGCAGGGGGCGGCGCTGGCTCGGCAGATCCACGCCATGCGGTACCTGGAGTGTTCGGCGCTGAACCAGGACGGGATCAAGGACGTGTTCGTCGAGTCCGTTCGCTCCTTCCTCAACCCGCATCCGGTCATAGCCAAGAAACCCTGCGTGTTGCTCTGAAGGGGCAGAGAGACCTTCGCCCCACACCCCTTCCCAAAAAAGGATGACCGGACACCCAAAGAATTCTAAATCGAATTTGGCCAGAGGGTCTGGACGATTTATTTCCCCTCTCTCTCTCTCTCTCTCTCTCACACACACACACACACACACACACACACACACACACACACACTGTTTGAGAAGAGATTAGATCCAGATTCACACCTTTTCTTTCAATTTGGAATTGTTTGCTAATTTGGGAGGACTGGTTTGGGGAATGGTTTGGCCTCTCTCAGCGTGGGTGTCTGGGGGAGTTGGGGTTGGGGTTGGGGAAGGGGAAGAGACTCACTGATGAGAAGAAAAAAAAAAGCAGAAAGAAAAGAAAGGAACCCAAGCGGAGGAG
>NC_137200.1:17291440-17413940 GCF_960531495.2 Zeus faber
TCGTCAAAATGCATTTCAACCCGTCGCTTTGCCGCGCCCCGTCGGTGTGACCCTACCGTCTGTCGCCGAGCCTCGAAGCCCCACCCCCCCCCCCGCTGGCTCGCTGTTTATTGAAAGTTTGTTAATATTTCACGTGTTACATGTACAACTTGCACCTAATTCGACAGTCCTCGTCCTTGGGTCCCCAGCAATACGCCCTCCAATGTGAAGTAGATCGGATCAACGGTTGTCGAGATAATAAAAGGACATACATGCAGACACAGACAGACAGAGATGACCACCTTCGTAGTTGGATAAGTTGAAATAGTCCGATAAGATCGTGAGATTGAATAGTTCGATTGGATCGATTTGATAGTTAGACGGCAACCCCGAGCCATGACGCCACTGACCTTTTTGAATTTTTTCTTCATATTGTCGGCATCCGTGTTTCCACTTTCTATTTCGCACCTTTTTGGTGGAAACAGCTGGTTTCCCTCATTATCTATTCCACCAGTTCTGGTGCGATCGCTGGTAAAGACTGCTGCCCGAGCTCTCTGGTTCAGGTGGATTAGAAATCGCTCCAAATTGGTATCGGGTCAAGAGACAGCAGGAAGTGATGCCGCGTTCCATTGGAACTCGGAAATCTGTAATTTGTGTTGGTAGTCCCCATGTTAACATTACATCAAATCTACAGTAGTAGTTCAGAACGGCGTTATGCGTGTTAAAATAAATAATCTGTACAAAGGAAACGTTGTTCACTGTGCCACCATGTTGCCGTGACGTCAGCTCTGTTATCTTGGTAAACTCGGGCGTGAGTGATGAGCTCTGAAATTCCAACTTAAATAGAAACTTAAAGGGGACCTATTATGCTTTTCCTTATTTTCTGTCAAATATAAAAGGTTACAATGTTGGATGTTCATATTAGACGTGGCCAAAATTTCAAATAATGAGGTAAAGTAATGTCAAAGTAATCGCTGCAAACAAAAACGCTCAGACATCAGGCCAGTCTGAACGCTTCGTTTCTATAGGCTTTTTCTACTCTCTGCACGAGCTGACGTCAGCTTGTCACGGGTTTCTTCATATGTTCGTCTGCTCTGTTCACAAGCCTGGAGCCAGGCAACAAAAGTCGGAACAAACTGTTAAATGAGGCCTTGTAGGTCTAATATGAGTGAAGATTCAGCAACTGGATTGCTTATTTCTCGCCTCAAATTTGTTCAGCAACAGATTTTGGTGTACTGATAAGGTGAAACAAGTGAAAGTTTACAGAATTGATACAACGGAACCCGAAAGTTATGCTCAAACCCCATTGGCTGAACTAGGGGCCTCATGAGGGTGGTGCCACCCACTAAGCAGACCAATATCAGAGGTATGTTAAAATGGCTAGAATGCATAATCTGAGTGGTACTTTCAGCAGAAAAAAACTACAAAAACATGTTTTGCGGACCTCAGAGACCTATATAAATTTGTTGAAAAGGAGTATAATAGGTCTCCTTTAAAAAGCCCCCCTCGCCAAAATTTAACAAGGGGAGTAGCGGCGCATTTTCTTTTTTCACTTCAAGCACTGAACTCGTTCATTCGTTCGTTTGTGTAGGGCTACACAGGCAATTGGGACATTAGCCAAGAAGTGGTATCGTCATCCAGTTCAATGAGGCCGCTGACTCCATGTGGTGATTTGAAGATTGGGCATTCATCAATGATGTGTTCAACAGTCTGTGGTTTTCCGCATTCACAGAGATTTGTGGCAGACACTCCAATCATATGCAGATAGGTTTGGGTCTTTGCTACTCCAGAGCTAAGTCTGTTGAGGTTGACCCAGGCATTCCGTGGTAGGTCACACCCAGGGGGATTGGTTGAAGGGGAGTTGATGAACTTCCTCAACGTGGAGGTTGACTCGGACCATTGCTTGTTCCAGCAGTCAAGGATCCATCCAGGGTGTGGAGGGCTCGTGGTAAGCACTGAACTTACACACATTCAGACACGCAAAAATGCACATACAGTAAAGCACAAACATCACACACACCACCACCACAACCCCCAATTCCGCCTTCTGTAACTAACGCTAAGAGGGCAACAAATATACATGTCCATTGGTAGATGTCGGCCAAAGAATGGGGAAGCAAGAGGAAATCTGCGTCCGTCAAGTGACTCAACTTCCTGTGAAAAACTGCCATTGTCAGAAAAGACAAAGACAGCCTTACATTATTCGGGAAACCTTTGCACATGCAGCTGACTTGAATAATGACATATACGATAGTGGGTCATAGACTATTGGGAACTATTACAGTAGAGAAAAACATAATTTCCCTTCTAACTATTCCAGAGAAAAAACGGGCTCAAATGCATCAAAGGCCGAGTTTGTAATAAAGTTTGTGCACAGTGTGGCAAGAAAAGACAAACCCCGTCAAAACCAGTTAGGATCCCTGTCAATAAATCCACCTGGAATGTCATATAATAGGCCCATAAACACAGATATGTATGTAGCAGCGATCCCAATGTCAACCGCGCCGCCCGCCTCTCCCAGCCTAGAAATGTTGCGAAAGTGTAGGGCTAAATATAACCGCAGACCACCCTTCCAAGCCAAACGGGCTCTGCATAGCTCGCATGGACATGGGCTGTAAGTTGGCACGGGCCGTCCGGTTGGAGCCTGTGATCTGAAACACACGAAAATCGCTTCAGCAACGAACCACACGTGAATGATTCGGAGCAAAGGAAAAAGCGTCGCAAAAAGTTTGCCAAAAGTTTGATCTCAAGAGCCAAACGTTTACACCTTTAAATTCTTAAGAATGAATGCTTTGCAAAGAAAAACGGAATGACAGTTTTTGTGAGAAAACATGATGTGTGCTTGTGTTGTTTTCTTTTTTTTTTTACTTTGCTTGTGACAATCAAACAGTTGCTTGTAGAATATTTGCTTCCGGTGAAAGTTTGGCCTGTTTTTTTTGCGAATCGGTCTTGATGAGTCACTCAGTAAAAAGAGTCGTTCGATTTTCCAACAAGTTTGTTCATTCTGATTCCGTTGGTTTACCAATGCACCAATTCATTGGCACAACTATACCAGGGTGGCAACGAATAACAAACAAATCAAAATGAAGGGACGGTTTGAGAGTTTGACTCTGACCAAAGTTACTGAGGGTACGTCTACTTGGTTGGATTAAATTCTGATCATCGACAAATTCTATCACAAAGAAAGTTCGGCTTTGTTTTTCTGCCAGTGTCAGTGATACATTGGCACAGTTAAAGTTCATTAAATGTGAAAAATATCCCTTAAATCCACCCCAACTCGAAGGTAAGATCTATTTGATATGGTTTCGATATAAGTTATTCCCATATTCATATTTTTTATTCCACTTGTTTGCGGTGTTGGCTCTGTGCAATGAATTGAACGCTCAAAAGGGTTTGATTCCTTCTTGACGGTTTGACTCCAAATGAACGGAACATGAAAAACAAACATGACTGCCCACTCCACTGAGCTGCAGCAGAGTGTTGGACAGCATGTCTCAGAATAAACTGCAGAGAGAGCGGTGCAGCCTGGAGCATGGAGGTACAGCTTTTAACATGCTTTCCTATTTATTTTATTTATTGTTGTTATTTGTTTGCTTTTATGCCACCATGCCATTATGGATGCCAATTAAAAAAAAAAAAAAAAAAGAAATTTAACTAAGAGACATACTTCCAGTTGTCTTACTCTCTGTATCACCAATCAAAGTGGCATCTTTTGAGTGGTTTGTTTTGAGGTGTGGGAAAATGTGGTGAGAGGGAAAAAGATCAGACCAAACTGCATCACGGGCTCATTTTAAGCGGCAACAGTCCCGTGCACGCCGTAGATATCAGCACGGGGTGAAAGCATGCAGACCTACTTGACACTGTATAAATATCCGGGGGCCTATTTGTTCACCCTGTGGTGTGTGTGAGCGGAGAACACAAGGGGACGGAAAGTTAAAGTTGACGAACAGGGAATCAATAAAGTACCGAGGGAAACTCGCTCGACAAGTGCTCGAATCGGTGCATTGGGCTGTGCCTTTGTGTGGTGAATTGCATTGAGCGTGCCGAGATCACACTATAAAGGCATTATGAAATCTATAGGGCAGCAAAATACATATCACCGGTAATGTGAACTATGGCGTTAAATATGGAATCTTGCAAGATAAGATATATAAATTTAAGTTTAAATATTAAAAATAAGTTTATATATTGAAGGGTGAACACAGGAAAACGTCCAGTGGAGTCGAATGCCCAGTTATTGGGTCCCGGAAAGGAAGCCTGTTCACATCGCCAAGTCGTGTACCGCACAGTACACCTGCATAGTGCAACAGTCCACAGTGTGACACTCACATGGCGTCAACAGCGGTCTGTCAGAATAACGGGCCCGCGGTGTGGGCGTTTCACTCACATTTGCACCCACGCTGTCCGCCGTGGTTAATAAAGATCACCACGCGGCATCCACTGTCCATCCAGCCTCCATCCTCCACCCTCCATCCTCCATCGGCACCTACGTCAGAAACATTTAAAATTTCATGAGCAATTGCCTTTCGATTTGCCATTTTCCAGAAGCTCAGTTTGACGTGCGTACGTGATGTCTAGAAATGTTCCACAAGCAATGACGACGCAACGCCGGCGTGCGACCGTAGGTTTGCGTCAACGTTGAGGAAAAATCGCGCGACTAAAGGAGAAGTTGTAGGAGTTACTCAAGACGTCGTAGCGGCACCCGAAAACAGTGTTATTGCAGAGGGCGTGGAAAAGTGCCTCCGGCGTCCTCAGGTTAAAACACGAAAGAGCGCTTTTATTTCCTTCTTGTAAGAACGGGGAAAGCCGTTCTGACCGATGAGAGCGTTTGCCCTCTTAGTGATCGGAGTGGTTTTAGGCTAGGTTAGCTCTTTGATCCACGCGCAGGGAATATCATCCCCCCACCCTCGCTGTTCACGCCCCATCCGTAATGACCGCCCCCCCCCCCCCCTAGTGGCCGACAGATGAACTGCCTCGGAGTGTCACGTCACAAAATACTGTCTGTAAGGAAAATGGAAGAGCTTGTTCTTTTCAAATACAACAGCGAGTAGTTCCCTCAGCTGGACATTTGTCACGTTCGGTGGATGAAGGCTTAAAACTCCCTTTGTATAGTGTTTGTAAAGTGCGAACAAAAATATTAATACACACAATTCGCTTATGTAAAAAATTATTTATTGATGGCGGCATTCAAGGGTAATAACGTCATCACGTCATAATTAACATCATTGTTTTATAATAACGTCATTATTTTCTATAGCGCGTGACTTATTTGCTTAGTTTTAAACCCAGGTTCGAAACTTGTCGCAAGAGTTGGAATATTCGAACGCATCCTGGAGCACCAGTGTGGCAAGCATCTCTTTCAAAAATGAACAGAAACTGCAACGCATGAATGAGTCCATGAGTCAGATTACGGGAAAGATACCTCTGATTCGGAAAATGACACTACATGCTACACACACTAACAAAGCCACTTGCACAGGAAGCGGTTCAACGGTCGCTTGCGCTCTTGGTTTTTAAGGGCGAGAGAGACAGAGAGAGAGAGAGAGAGAGAGAGAGGGAGAGGGAGGTTGCGTGTGCATAGGCGTGTGTCTGTTCCAGGCCAGTTTCCGGACCTGCTCGTGCCTCGTTCAACTTCTCGATTTGGCGTTGAGATTGACAGATAGGAGGGAGGCGGCGAGGGGTGATCGCCGTCGTTAGAAGAGCGGAGGGAGGGATGGACCTTGCGTGGGCGAGCGAGCGCACTCGCATCAGCAAGAGATCGGAAAGAGCGAGCGTGGATGCGCGCTGGCCTCGCTGACGTGATTTCATTATCAGCTGAATGTCAGCAATGCGAGTCCTTCAGCCCCACCTCGACAGCTGTCTGTGTGTGCGTGTGTGTGTGTGTGTGCGTGTGCGTGTGTGTGTGTGTTAGTGCGTGAGTGTGTGTGCGTTATGTAAACAGCGACCCTGATGTAGCTAATGTGAGCTATGACATCATACAAATGGCCATCTTCACACCACATCAGATTGCACAACAGGGGTGGGTGTGTCGATGTTTGCGTGTGTTTATGTGTGTATGCGCGTGAATTTAGGTGTGTATCTAGTGGGTCTGCTTGTTTGTGCTTATGTGCAGGTTTGGTCTTTGCATTATATTCTTTGCAGCATTTCTCAAATTGGCTTAAAATTTCCCTTAAACTTGGACGGGAACATCCGATTGTAGAATGTAGCCGTTATATAAAAAATTTGCTTAAACAGAGGGAAAAGAGAGGTGAGAGGATTGTTTTGCTGAAAGCAGAAAGAATATGGTAGAGTTCACAGACACCAATTTTGATAATACTAATATATTAACTACAATATATTACTAGGAAGATGCGCAGAACAGAAGGAATTGGAGGTAGATGATCTGCTGTGGCAACCCCTAACGGGAGCAGCCGAAAGAAAAGGAAGAAGACGATATTACTAAATATATTGATACAAACACATCATATGTCATATGTTAAAGTGCCAATCTAGAGGATTTTCATTTAAATAAATGTCTGTTAAGTCACTATCTTTAGCCGAATGAGGTAACGTGAAGATGATTGAGCCTATGGCCCACTGATGGAAGCCCTTGCCTTTGCAGAATTCAGAGTATTAAGAACCGGGTCTCTGTGGCGACTTTCCCGCCATGCATTCAAATTCATGCTTTCATGTGTACTTGCGACCTCAAATTGTTGTGGAGGCGTGGCCCAGGCGCTGACTACCACAGGCGACACTGTTTGGATCTCTGGGAAACAAACACACACCCACAATTACCGCTTTTCGCCATAGGTGCCACTAAAAACAACAACACGGAAATCTTCGAGATGTCGGCTTTGAAATAAATTGTATATTCTTATAATAATAATGGTACCGGAGCATGGGTTCCCCAAACAACAGGCTTCAGGACAGCTTCCACCTCCAGGGCCAGGGATGTAACATGATCCGTTCAGATTTTGTCTGTAGGATTGGATTAAATCCTGCAAATGGGTAGTTCAAAACCAAATCTGGATTGGGATCACTTTATAATTAGATCGGGTCAGGTAATTAAGTCCAAGATATAATCTGGATCAAATCTTCAGCAAAGGATTGGGATGATTTTGATTAAAAAAAAAAAAGAAATCTGGATTAGCCTGATCCGAGTAGAAGGGCGGATTCAGAGTGGATTACCGGAAGAAAATGTACCAAACAATTAATTAAAGAAGACAGAAATCTCAATATAAATAAGATGGTAAAGATTAGAGTTGCCCCCTGATAGTCGACAAGCCCAATCATCAGTCGAAGACCCGAAAGTCGACTGAGAATCTTCAAAATCGAAGGGTCGTTTGTTTTTTTCCTTTATTACGTTTTGTTTTTTTTGTCAGTAAATGTGCATCACAATAAGAGGATAAAACAGATAGAAGATTTTTTTTTTATCCGTCCAAGAGAATGACGCCGTCCATGATCGATTACATAGCGAACTCGTTAGAAGACGCGGACATGAACGCGGACCTTTGGAGGAACCTTTCTTTCTTTCTCCAGGAACTGTGGTTATTGTTGAAATAAAAAAAACGTCCTTGAGGGATATTTGAACAGGGCGACAGAAGAGGAACATTCAGTGACGTATGTGCACGCTGATTGGTCCGGACGTACTGTAAGTCCACGGTGATTGGTCGAGCACATGAGCCAAAGAAGCATCCACCGCGCAGTGGACACGGCGGACTCGGACCCTCAACCGTGGCAGGTTTTCCGCTGCCCTGCAGTGTATTTCATTCGATACCTTTGATACCCTTTTTCTACTGCACCCATCATGTGAATGGAAGCATTCAGTTACGTAAAATGCCACCACTCCTCCCCAAGCAAATTATTTATACACAAATACATTTTGAACGTGTTCAAATGATTGAAATATTTTTGAAATAACTGTACAAAATTGTACAATGAAGTATTTGCGCAGTGTCACTTTAAACAAATAGCCAATACAGGAGGAATGATTGCAGCGAGGAAAACCTCTTTCACTGTTCATATGGACACCTGACTGACTTGGAAAATTGTGAACCTATCCTTTAACAGACTGTTGTAGCTGCTGCTGCAGGAGATAAAATATGCAAAATGCTAAGTTATAAAAAATACGAGATGATGGTAATGGTAAATGAGAAAAGAGAATGATGAATGGTGAATTGGTGGCTTTGGCATGCTGTTGGGTGGGATGATGGATGGCGAGCTCGGTGAAGGGTAGAACACCAGGAACCTTGACTCAGGATTGGGAAAGTCTTAAGGGCAGCGGGCCTCAACCGTGCCTTCGGATCCCCTGGTGCTTCCTAAGGGATGGGAAAAGGGGAGAGAGGGAGCGAGAGGTCGAGACTGGGGAGGTGGTGGGTTGCAAAAGCTAAGATGACCGAATGACAGTGGTTCTGATGTGTATGTAAAGGTGACTGATAGTAGATGTGGTGGGGCCAGTTGTCTCTGTAAATTTGTTTCACCGATATATTTGAATCTCTCCGTTCATAATGTCCAGTGAAGGTAATTACGATAAAACGAGAACAATTATTATCACCATATTTTTTTCCTCAATAAACACAGATAATATTTGACCAGAATCTCTCCCATTTGTTCGAGAAATTGAAATCTTTGATTGAAAACCAATTTTTTCAAGGCAGTCCCAATATGCTGTTGTCCAAGTTGGATCCAGATCGGTCCATTATTGTTGAACCATTTAGTAAAAACTGAATTTTTTTAACGCGCATGCATGCACAAATGACTGCACGCACAGGCCACATGATAGCATTGCAGTCTAGTGATTGGTCAACAACCGGGTCCTCAACAAGTTGGCAGCACGTGCAGATGGGGCTGACGTCAGAACTTCATGGATGTCATGTATCCGACGAGCGGAACCATGACATCCATGGAGCCAGATCGGTTCGGTACTGTGGGATGGAGTTTGTGATCAACAATGACTACCTCACAAAGATGGCGCCACCACGCACAGACGTATAAATCCTTGTCCTAAAGCTGACGGAGTACACAGATCTCGTGACAGCACTTCTGTCTACCTGGCCGTTACCAGTGAACCTCTGCACTCGTAAAATATATGGGAGGTGATAACCAGGACACCGGGCTCTCCGTGGAATGTTGTCGGCGCCAATTGGCCTGCTCCCCGATTGGACCTTCAGCTGAGTGCAATTTGCCCTTGTTTTTCATCTGATCGCAATTATCCATGTGTGGCAATAATTGCGATCACAATATTGACTAAAATAATCGTCATTATCACTTGAGCCATAATCATGTAGCCCCACTTCAAAATGATAACCGCCGTTAGTTGCGGCGCAGGAAACCCACCCACAGCCACACACACACACACCGCAGGACCATAGAATTACACTGTAACCAGGCTGGTACAAATGAACTTCTGCAGTCATTAAAATACACTGGAACAGAGAGCCAGGGCACATCCGTCCATTGAACTTTAACGAAGGGCAGACTACCCTGGACCCCTTATTGCTGCCTGCACCTATATATATTATTGTTATTATTATTATTATTATTATTTATTATTATTACATAGTCTACTGCAAAAGGGCATCACGGTAAACTTCAAAACCGACACCAGAGACAGCACAAGTGTCGTAGGGAGAAGTATTGTCGGCTTTGTTTTAAGAGGGATCGTGTGGTGTTAAAACGCAAAGACACAAAAGATTAGTAGTTTTGCGCATCCATAGTCTGTTCCAACACTGTCTCATATGAGCAATGATGAGGCACGGACGCACCTTGCCTCTCTCACGTGATCAGTGGTGGATTTGCTCCATGACATGTCAATCTTATCCGTGATTATTGGCAAACAGGGCAGGCCGGGTCATCATGGGTAGTTTGCGGCCGTACAGGGGTGGGACTATTTGGTACTATTCGCGTGATATTATTGTGTTATGTTTGTTGTCTGGCTTCGTGCCGGTAAAAATATCACCGCCCCCTCTCTCTCGCTCGCTCTCTCTCAATATATTCATATTTGCAATGGAATTGAGTTTATTCCTTATAGTTTTATTGCATGACTATTGTATGATTATGAATGCTCCTTTATATACATATTGTATTAAAGTTCACTGCCCCCCCAGCCAAAGCTCTCACCGCACATTACTGCTTTCTTTTAACCCTGACAAGGCAGATGTAATAAGTCTGAAAAATGCCCGGCATGGTTGAGCTATAGGCCGCTTTCGATTCCTGCCTCACAGCGGGGCTCCTGCTCCCCTAATGAGTAAAGCATGCCATGCTGAAGCTCAAATGGTTTCAAATTACCAGCCACTAAAATGGGGAGGTCTCTCTCTTTAAAACAATGCTGGAATGGGAGAGAGCAGCGCTTTCGCAGAGCAGAAAGACCATGAATGAGACGCCGCTTTGCAAAGCAGTTCTGTCAGACAACTCGACTGCGCCACGCCCTCCCACGCCGGCCCTGTGGGCCGGCCCATTTCAGCCTTCCCTCCTGTCCTACCTGCTTTGCCGCCTGCTTGCTCGCTGCGTAGCCCAGACGTCAACCTCAAACGATGCAAAATGAATAAAGACAATTTCCTCTGTTTGGAGCTGAGTAAGGTGATGCCAATTCCAATGCTAAGAGCAGATAAAAAAAAAAAGAATAAGGTAGATTGAGATGATTCAGGTTCTTACGATGCTCTTTTGTCGTCTTCTCAGGAGGAAGCTCCGGTCAAGCGCTCGGTTGCAGAATTGGCGGGAAAGTTTAAAAATACAGCTCCGGCCCCCTACACTGCGCAGTCCCAAGCGGTGAGTACTTTTGCAGTGGGACCATCTCCACCATGTTATATACTGTATATATATATATGTTTGTTGTTGTATTTGAAGTGTGTATCCATATATGTGTTTTTAATATTTAATTATATCAAAAATGTTTATATTATTTTATATATATTATTAATTTGTTTATTTATTTAGAATTTTGGAATGAAAAATAATTCAATTGGCAAAACCATTTATGTATATACTGTATGTTCTGTATATACATGTTTTTTTATTATGGGAGAAACAGGAAATATTATTTTAAATTTTTATATACTGTATACAAGTTTGATATATACATCCATATATTAAAGTGCAATGTATAAACTGTAAACCAACCAACCACCTAATTATATACAGTATGTCAAAGTTCAATGTACATATACTGTATATATCAAAGTTCATAATGTACATCAAAGTTCAATGTATATACATCAAACATACATACTGTATATACACACAGTTTGATATATCTAACTTATTGGGATTTACAATTTTTCATCCACACAAGCACACACATTGGCACGCACATTGTCTGCCATTGTGGCGACAGAGTGGGTTGAAAGTGCTTTGTGTCGAAGAAAGAAATAAAACGGGAAGTGGCTGACAGGAAAATTACGCAAGAGCCGAACATGCTTCTAACATCTACCCTGTGGGATTTTCTTCTCTGATATAATGTCAGTTTTACCGGCAGAAACAGGGGAGACTCGTTGCTGACGCGTCGGAAATTGCAAATTCTTCAAATAATCCTAATCATCTCAATTCTGTAAGAAATTCTATCATCCGCTTATAGAATGGACCAATCAGGTTTTGGGGGAATATTGTGAAACTGCATCTGACCAGACACTCTCTGTGTGGCAATGCAATATACCTTCCCCAATTGTGTTTTTCGGCTTAAATGCAACGCCATAAGCGCACAGCTCGCGTCCATCTTCCAGAGTGAAACTCGTTTTTTTTGGGGTTGGTGTTATGGTTAGGGTTACACTCACGGAATCAGAAGACGACGTCTGTTGTGTCCGCTCGCGAAACCAGTGAACAATGCTTTCGCGTTTCACAACATTTGGGCACTGTGAGAGCACACCAGGGCTCACGGTTGAGGCGTTCTTGGCTTTATGCGAACGCGCCTGAAAGATCACGTGAAGTGACGGAAAATACAGACGAATAAATACATCGAGAACGGCTTGAGACTGTCGCGGAGACTGTGATGCGAGGACGGATTCGGTGCGAAGCCGGCCCTTTAAGTCACAGCTCGATTTCGACTGAGCTTCCAAAATGCTCTGGACCAAATTCACCCAGGTCTTCTGAAAGAAACGCAGATAGGCTTGTTGATATCGGAAAGGTAACGGGTGAACAACTGGAATGCTTTCAGGCTAAACCTGTCCGCCGCCGACCGCCCCGTACGCTGCAGCTTCCGACGCACGCGCCAGGCGACCAACAGGAGGTGATACAACGATGTGTATCTGTGTGTGGTTTTCTGTGTGTTCGTCATTGTTTATGTGTGGGTGTATTTTTGGTCCTTTGGTATGTGAGCCATGACAGAGACGCAGAGATCGCAAAGCTCAATACTAAGTTTGGTGTGAAATGTGGCAAAACGAAATATTCGATCAATGAACACATCGCTGACCTAATTAGAGAGGTCTGACT
Organism: Zeus faber; assembly: GCF_960531495.2. Taxonomy (NCBI): domain Eukaryota; kingdom Metazoa; phylum Chordata; class Actinopteri; order Zeiformes; family Zeidae; genus Zeus; species Zeus faber. The sequence continues at coordinate 17,303,822 of NC_137200.1, forward strand.
CAGCGTTACCCATTCAAGATATTAAGCGTAAATATTAAATTATACGCTCAAATATGAAGTCTGGTGATCAGCTGCATTCAACCTCTGTTATCAAATCTTATTTTTTATATTTACACAGGCTCTGTGTCTGCTCAATCAAATATTTGGTTTAATGTTTCATGAGCAACATTTCCATTAAACATTCAGAATTATGATGAAGTATAGAAGTAAATAATGATAATTTTCACATGCCTACCCAAAATCAGCCCAACCCAAAATGATCCCATTCATTTTGGACGGACTAAAGTAGACGGACTGCACCCCATAGTACGATTGTGTGTGTGTGTGTGTGTGTGTGTGTGTGTGTGTGTGTGTGTGTCTGTGTGTGTGTGTGTGTGTGTGTGTGTGTGTGGTGTGTTGGCTGACCCTCACGTACACTTCTTCCATCACCTCATATTGGTCCAGGAAGCAGAAGGTGCCGCCCCAGTTCTCCCAGGGAAGGCCAAGAGGAACTCTGCTCTCATAGAGAAGTTACAGGTGAGCGCCCCCTGCTGATCAGAGCGTGTATTGCTGCAGTTTGCACTCCTGCTGGCCAGAGTGAGGACTGCAGCAGTCGCAGCAGGTTGCTGTGTGATTTTATTCAAATTGATTGCACATATTGATGGTGTATTAGGGCAACTATAACCTTTTTTTTTTACAGCAGTAGGTAATATTCAGTATATATATATTACATTTACATTACATTTCATTTAGTCATTTAGCAGACGCTTTTATCCAAAGCGACTTACAAGGGAGAATAACATATATATTATTGGATATATATATATATCCAATAGCGGATCCCCCTAAAACAGACTTTATGAAGAAGAGTAAAATAATGAATAAAGTCACACAGACTGGCATAATAACAGGTTGTTGTCGATGTCTTTCACTGCACACAGCTGTCATACGATTATGCTCAAAAGTTTATGATGGTATTATGATTTTGGACTAAACCCATTATTACAGTATTTTCTTATTGCTAAATCCAAATAAAAAGTATAATTTCATTTCATTTAGTATTCATCTACTGCAGGTCAAACGAACTGTGAGAAGTAGCCTATGTACGTTGGAGAATTGGAATTTTTATCTGACTTCAATCCGATTTTTTTTCTCATAAATTTGCAACTTTAGTGTTATGTTTATCCCAGTATGGTATACGTATATCCACGTTTTTTCTTGTAAATTTACAACTTTTTTCCTCAGAATATTACCCCCCACTGTGAAAAATAAATGTTATTTTGGCCCTCATATGCTGTCCCACGCATACAAAATGAATACAAATCTGATTTGAAGAGGAAAATGTGAGCATCATTAAAAGCGTATGGCGTTGATGAAATTGTGCTTCCGTGTGGAAGGCCATGGTTTAAAAAGTTTTTTCAAGAAAAATTACTTGAATATATATAAATATTTGTTTAAGCATTGAAGAAGAAATGTTAATTTTTTGGTTAGGTAAAAACTCCCGCTCCCCCTCACTCTCTCTCTCGCTCTCTCTCTCTAGGCCAACTTAGCCCTCTCGCCCACTGCCCTCCTTCCCTCCCCAAAGAGCCCCGGTCTGAGGTTCCTACCCCCGTCTTTCAACCTTCCATGCCCCGGCAGCCCCTCTGCCCCCATGGTAACCCCCATAACCCCGTTAACCCCTGTGGGCGTGGTAACAGCCGGCAGCCCGCCCACCGCCGTCACCCCTCAGAGCGAAGAAGAAGCCCCCACCTCCTTCGAAACTCCCCCTTCTGCCGCTGACGGCGCCATATTGCCCAGCATCAATAAGGTGTGTGTGTGTGTGTGTGTGTGTGTGTGTGTGTGTGTGTGTGTGTGTGTGTGTGTGTGTGTGTGTGTGTGTGCGTGTGCGTGTGTTTTAATATACTTGTGAGGATCTTTTTTTTGGTTGGAAGTGCACCAGGAACATGGGTCCTCACCTCATGTTAATACAAGCAAAAGTGTGTTTGTGTGTGTGTGTGTGTGTGTGTGTGTGTGTGTGTGTGTGTGTGTGTGTGTGCGTGCGTGCGTGCGTGCGTGCGTGCGTGCGTGCGTGCGTGCGTGCGTGCGTTTGTTTTACTATATTTGTAAAACAAACTCCGCTCCTTTTTTGGGCTTTAGAAGTGCACCAGGAACACAAGTCCTCACTTACCAGGTGTATTTACTTTGATACCAGTACAAGAATGTGTGTGTGTGTTGCGTCTTTACTATTCTTGTGAGGACCGGTCTCTGAATTTACTTTTTTTTTATGGTTTAGAAGTGCTCCAGGAACACAGGTCTTCACTTACCAGGTGTATTTACTTGGACCTCACTTTGATACTAGTACAAGAATGTCTGTGTGTATGCTTGTTTTACTACACTTGTGAGGACCGGTCTCCAAATTGACTTCTTTTTGGTTGAGAAGTGGGATCTCCCTAGATGTTTTGTCCATTTTCATCTCCCCTCTGATTGGCTCTCCTCAGGGCCGAGCCCGGCTCTCCATCAAGAGACGTCCTCCGTCCCGCCGCCACAGGAAGTCCAGCAGCGACCCGGACGTCGCTGCGGAGACCGGAGCAGAGGAGATGCCTCTTTCGCCTCCCAGCAGCCCGGTGGGAAAACCGGCGGAGGTGTTCGAAAAGGAGGTGAGAAGAGAAGAAGAGGCGGATATGGAGACGGAGACCTCGGCGTCTCCCGAAGGACGGAACCATAGTGCCGCTGTCTCGGGACCGAGAACAGAACTCAACCCAGGAAACAGTGCCGAAGGAGAGAACCAGGAGAGGGAAGACGCGGACGGAGGACAACCTCAGAAAGTACCGGTTGAGAATCCACCATCGGGGGAGGATGCGGGGGACGGAGTCTGCCCAGCCGGGAATGAGTGAAAGGTGACTTTATGCGCTGATCGGAACCCGTCCCTCCAGGACGTTACGGAGTTTTCGTTTTGTTAATGTCGCTCGATTTTGTAGTTGCTTTTCTCAAAACTTGCAAGGCAATTTCACGAAAGTGAATGTGTTCTTTTGCAATTAAACTGCAGGAAAGGGCAAAAAAATTGCAATGAAATAGTTTGTAAGTCATTTGTAATCACTCACTATTCTGCATATCCCAGAAACATATTTTTTTCCCATTTTCTAAATACACTTAGAACAATGGGCTCTAAATACTGCGCTTTTTCTTTGTTCAAGTAGTTTGTCTATGAAATAAACACACAAGTCACTACATTAAATCAGTACGAGCAAAATTGCAAGCTCTAATATCGCAAACATGAGACAAATATCAAATATTTGCAGATTCGTTTAATTTTGAATGAATTATTGCGATCGCAAAATGGCATTTTCCAAAGACTGAATAATTAAGTGAATCTTTATTTTATCTTTATTTTACCAGCTTAGTGTCATATTGAGATTCAGAATCTGTATTTTTAAGAGAGACCTGGCCAAGAAAGCAGCGCAGGATGTTACCGAACACATGAAAACATAACACAGAAAAAAGGGCTCAGGCACGTGGGCCCACGCGGCCTCCACTCTGCCCACCTTAAGCACAAACCTGTCCCTGCCATGTCTTGCCATTGACGGACAATTATTATTCCGCTTTAACAGCTTGTTCTCTTTGTATACACACAAATACTTGTATGCTTGTTCTCTTTGTATTTGCTTTCTGCCGCTAGAACTGATTTCACCCCGGGGATCAATCAATTACCATCTTACCCCAACAGGAGAAGAGTTGGACGTGAGGGCCTTTCGAGACGGAGCGCTGGAAGCCGTGGCCTCCAGAGCGCCGCGTGAGAAGACCCTGTAAACCTCAACCCAGGACTCAGAGAGGACGAGAGACACTCAGACCTCTTCTCTGGCTGGGTCTGTCTTTTTGACCAGAGAAAAGAGAAAATGAGGGGACATTGGCACAAAACTACTTGACTCGACGCTCTGCGGCAAGCAATCTTTTCTCCGGTCAGAATACGGTGATTTGACGGTACGTTCGAAATGCTTGACATGCAGTATGTGATGATAGCCTGTATTTACCAGTGTTAGAAATTTAGAAAAATACAGACTGTTCTCAAAAGTAAGTTAAGCGAATCTCAATTTCTCTCTCTAATTGCCCCTAACTATGGCAAGCCATTTTAGCATTTATTCATTTTTTCAAACAAGTTGCAATTCTGATTGAACTAGTTGTAAATGTACACGTTGATATATAAAAAAAAAAAAACACACACATTGTTGGTAGCCGAAACATAAATACTCAAGAATTTGTTCTTCTCACAAATTGAATTAGACCAGGGACACTCAGAGCCAGGAGAGAAACATGATATAACATCTGGCGTTGCACAAGGGAGCTGACTTGGGCCCTTACTTTTTTCACTTTACATGCTTCCATTAGGTGATATTATCAACATATCAATTTCCATAACTATGCTGATGATACACAACTACATATTGATGCCCAATGTGCTCTCACTACTTTTCGACTTTGTATAAATGATTGGATGAGTTGAGTAAAGTTTTCTTAAAACCGAATGAAGGTAAGACAGAAATCCTTTTGGCGTCAAAGCCAAATTCTTTGCAAGAATTGATGAGCTGAATCCCTGGGTCAAATCAGAAGTAACAAGCCTGGGTGTCATTCTAGATTCTGATTTAGGTTTTACCTCTCTTATCGAGTAGTCTCTGTAGGTGCATTCAAGCGAATGCTGAAAACTTTTCTTTTCGGCTCAGCCTTCAATTAGTCTTCTTAGGTCTTTTCTCCTCTTCCAAAGCTTGGAGATCCCACTCCAACAGGAGAACCGAACGATGGCGTTGAATGGTTAATCTCCACGACTGCTGCGCTCAAGTCTTGTCCCCGGAAAATGTATTCCAGATAACTTTGATTTTGAGAGTATGCATTCCACCGCGATCTGAAAGAGATCAACTGGACGAAGGTGTACATCTCCATCGCTGTATTTACAGACGTTGTCGTCAATGACAAAGAATTAAAAATCCAAGACTCCATTATAATAAGGAAATAATTCGCTGAGGAAAGAAGGATGACCCCAAATCTGAAAATGCAATTTGCTTATTCTTACCCTGTTTTAAATTAATTTAATTATTTTATTATTCTACTTTGTAAATGCATTTTGCTTGTTTGCTTTGCTTTTACTGTTACAATGGAATGGCCTTATAATGTAAAGCACATTAAGTATGAAAGGTGCTACAGTATATGAATAAAGGTTATTATTGTAATTAATATCATTATATAAAAAATGGGATTTCTCGATATCAAGAATGTCTGTTTTTGATATCAACAATGGGTCAACGAGTAAATTTACAACTAGTTGCAACTAGTTTGAAAAAGTTAACAAGCGCTCCAACGGTTTTTCATACATAACATACATACATACACATGTACGGTACTTGCTCAATTGAGATATCCTTCAGATTTATATAAAATAATAATTATATATATATATATATTTTATTTTTATGGATGGTCATGTGGTCAATCTAGTTTTGCAATGGAAAACGATCCCGTGCACGCTGCCGATGTTAGGGCGTGAGACCTTTATCTTCCAGGGTAAACACTGAGCTTTGAAATAATGTTGTGATGTATTTAAACCAGAAATATGTCAAAGTTATTTTCTTTGCCTTCTGAAAATAGAAATTTGGACTGGACCCAGGACTGAAGCAAATGATTATTTTGATGATAATTGCTTAATCTGTTGGTTGTTTTCAGATGAACGGCTCGAACTTATGCAACAAATTTAGACCAAAAAACGAAAAATGCTTTTTTGCAAGTCACCTCAAAAGAAAAAAATATAACGTTAAATTTTATGACCAATTGAACCAAGACATTCACATTTTGGGGATGTTCAAAGGTCAAAGGTCAAATTTCTCGCTTATTAATCACTAAAATCACTCATTTGTTCGATAACTTTTAATCTGATTAATCTTCCTCTTGATCTGTAATTGCTTGCTCAATTAATGGTTTCACCTCTTTTTATCATTTCTTTTTATTGGTTTCACCTCTAACGGACTCAGATTATTAAACAATGCAAAGTTACTTAACTATTCCTACAATACATTTTTTATTCCTGCAATACATTTTTTTATCACAGCCAATTGTTACTATTTGTATTGTTTCTTTATTTCCGATTTCAATGGAGTTAAATTTTCAGTGTTTTGTCATTTCTCTATTTTATTTTTAATTTTTTTACATTCAAGGTTTATAGATATTCTTTTGTTGTTTTTGTGTTCAGACGAAATAGACAATTTTTAATCACAGTGTGTTTTTGGAGCCTTAACTGAGTCTTTATATGTACGGAAGGAATTCTGTATCACATTTCAGTTCAATATATCTAATAAAATCCACAAATCTGTTTTACAATTTTTTAATGCAAAAAATACAGATATATAAATATTCCTCTCCATCCACAAATGAATAATCTTTTTATTTATCTTGTTTTGTAAGCCATTTTACAAATACATTTAATATTATATTATTGATGTGCATTCATCTGTGCAAAGAAATTGGTTTTCATCACCCCAATATACGGAATAGATAGGGTTAGGGTTTTGATTTTAGAGGAACATAAGCGACACTGTCCCACGACAACGGTCCTTTTTAGGGCCTGGCTCCTTTGGGCAGCAGTGCGAGGGATGCCCGGTCTACTTGTCGCCAGTGAACTAGCACACACGCCACTTCGAGTGCCTGGACTCCCGCCATGCTACACAGGGAGCCCAAGATCTGGCGGACTGCACAGCTTGTGCAGCCCTGCCGCAGGTGAGTAAGGACGAGTACGCAGAGGTGGGTTCACCCGGGGGCCCGGGCGTCGGGGGTTGGCGTGTTCCCGACTCAAATGCTCTGCAACTACTTGGGTGGCGAGGACCGAGAAAGGGCATAAAGGCCCCCCCTCCATGTCGAGGCGCCTGACGAAATGGGGGCAACGGTCTACAAAACCATGTCTGCGGCTAGGAAGGACATCCTCTGCCCGCAGTTCGATGCCGGGTCAACACCTAGTTCTATCCAGTTGCCAGGATCCACCGACCTCCTTTTTACAGCCATAGAGTGGAGGGTCGATGCCCAGACGAAGGGGATCCCTCGCCCAGAGACCGGTAGCGCTCCTGAACCCTCATGCCGTATGGCAGAGGGACAGTAAGCCCAATCCCAATGCCACCAGGTCCTCTCTGGTTTTGCGGAGTGGAGTTTTAATGCAGCACAGTCGGTAGCGGCAGCCAAAAACATCGCCCTCCTCAATGCCTCCCTGGGTACCTTAACGGCCAGCAGGGAGACGCTGTCTCCGGAGGTTGTGGCGAGGACCTCGGGCACCATTCTACACCTGACCCAAGCCCTGGCGGTATCAGCAGGCAGGGCCATCTGTGACACCGCCACAAGCGTGAGGGGAAGAGAAAAATGTAGATGTGTAAATTAGAAGGTTTCATATTAAAAACCCTTGCAAGGTGCTCTAAACCTCTGATTAACTCTATCCCTGTCTGCAATGCTTTTTATTTGCTACCATGTCTATTTTCCTGCTCATTTTGATGGTGATTCCTCATCCAAGTGAAATATAAAGAAATTTACTGAGTTGAGGACCATAACAATTGAGCTGAGGACTGGAGATCAACTCTATTGATCCCCAGTTCTATATCTGTTAAGTTTGATTCTTTTCTTTTTTTTATTTTTCTTCTTTTTTTTTTGCAATGCATTGCTGTTCCTGATTTCTATTTTTGTATCTATTTTTGCATTAATCCATTTTTGTTTATTGGGAAGTTTCACTTGGACTAGGTTGGCTATATAAGGAGGCCCTTTTGGACTTGGATTAACCTTGCACATTCAAATGGACACTCAGTGCTTCATTTGTGAATACATTTCTCCTTAATAATTTTTTTGTTTTAGCATATATTTAAGTTTTGGTTATTTCCTTTGTTACTGCCAAAAGGGCTTTAAAGGCACCCAAAAACAAAATGTACTAATTTAACCAGATCTAAGTAACTAGATTGCAGTAGTGCTCAAATTATAGACTTATAGATTAGGACTTAAGCTGATCATTATACATGACTTGGGCCACGTAGTCTCAGCATGCGCTGTGGCTGGACCTGATCGCCCTCCCACAGGCGAAGAAAGCCAGGCTCATCAACGGGCAGCTATTTGGAACCACCAGTATCGCCGATCCCCATGTGCCAAGGCCAACCAGACCAGCCGCAAAGCCAGGAGGGCCCGTATGGCGCCAAAAGCCCCCCTGCCAAGCAGACTACTGTCAGCGGCAGTGACCACCAGCGAGCGGCCGGACCGACGCCCTCGCTTTAGACGAGTGGATGTTCGGAGACCGCTTGGCTCTCACTTGGTGGAAAGTGCCTAATGTTGCCAATAAAAACGTAAAAAAACGTTTATTTTGATAAACAATGCATTTTCTATAAAGTGCAATCCGATGATACCCTCCCTCTATCCACCCTTGAGTCACGGTGCAGATATACAAGAATGTGGGGTTTCTACGGCCCCAGACGGCGTCCCAGGTTGGCCACCGTCATGCCCTCAGCTCCTCCTGCCAAGAGGATGAGATTGGACACCCCTGAGCTAGCTACAAGTAAGCAACCGGGGGTCTTAATGGCAGTCGCTGACTCTGCTGGGCAGCTTACTGCTTGCCTTGTTACCAGAAAAAGCGCCAGTGACATTACGTCTCTTCCAACATCGGAAATTTACTTAAGTGCGGATGTGATTAGTGGGGGTACTAGAGCCAGTTGACCATGTTTGGCTGCCCTGCTAAACCCCGCTTCCCTGGGTTTCTAGCTCTAGCTTCTAGCTCTGAGCTTCCGAGGGTATATACGCAAAGACTCTATGCAGGGGTCGCAGACAGAATCTCTGCTGATAACCACGCCCCCCACCCGCCCGTCTGAGCGAGGTGAGAAACATGTGACGGGACAGCAACACCATTCTCACTTACGTCCTCAGTCACCGGGTGAGCCCCATCCCTTTTTGCGAGGGGCCTCCCTTGCGTGGGGCAAGACAGGCACCTCACCTTCTGCCGGCGTTACGTGCTTCAGTTTGCTATGGCCCACCTCATTTTCATGGGATCAGACAGACGGCGATGTCAAATCCAATGGCTGCCTTATCAGACGAGATAGCAGCACTATTAGGGAAGGGGGCAACATCAATCATCCCGCCAGCAAACAGTCGGACTGCATCTATTCCCAGTACTTCTCGGTTCCCAAAAAGAGGAGAATGAGACCAAATCTGGATTTACAAGCTCTCAACAAACTGATTGTAAAGAGACCGTTCCGCGTGCTGACTACACAGCGTCTGCTGCGTTACATCATGCCAGGCGAATTGGTTCACTTCAGTCTATCTCAAGGGTGCGTATATTCATATACCAGTCGTACCGACACACAAGCGTTTTCTTTGCCTTGCGTCCATGTAAATAATCAACCTATTTGCCTACGAGTATCAACGGATGCCGTTCGGTTTTTCTCAAGCCCCAGGCACCTTTTCAGTGCTATATATACCGTACAGTTTATTTCACTACCACTATATACAGTTGTGGCAGATCCACCTGTCCCACACTACCCGAGTGGCGTTTTCAGCCCCCCCCGACACAGAGATGCAGGTGATGGGGTTGAAAAGTACCAGTTTTGTTGTAGAGAGTGCGCAAGATGGAACTAGCCCGGAGCAGATGGAAAAGGTGTCTTGATAAGGGATCCTGTGTGGGGATCGAGGGGTTTACCCGTTGCGCTTTCATTGCTCTTGTGGCTGCTTAGACCATACCACCCCTACACCACAACCGTATAATGTGTGTATATATATATATATATATATATATATATGTATATATACTGTGTATATACTGTATATATAAACTGTATATACTGTATGTATATATCTGTATAATTTTGTGAGAGTCAACAGCTTGCGTGGAAGGCAGCTCACAGGACAACAGCTTCAAGCACAGTTTAACGCTGGTCGAACAAGTCCCAGGTTGAACTGTGAAGAGAAGACTTGGAGCTGCAGGTTTGACAGGTCGAGTGGCAGGAAGAAAGCCATTGCTAAGATGGCAAATTAAGAAGAAGAGGCTTGCCTGGGCCCTGGAGCACCACCAGTACACCACTAAAGACTGGAAGAAGGTGTTATGGATTGATAATCAAATTCCGAAATCTTCGGTTCATCACGCAGGGTTTCGGTACACCATCGGGTAGGCGAAAGGATGGTTCCTCAATGTGTGACAACGAATGTCAAACATGGACCCCTAACCCTCTGATGACCGGACGACCCGTTGTACCTCCTGCGCCCTGTTGCCCGGGGGACACAAATTTATATAAAATTTGTTAAACAAAAGGATTCCATGATTTCTAAAATCTTTGACTGGTAGTGTATATATGTGTGTATATACTGTGTGTGTGTGTGTGTGTGTGTGTGTGTATATATATATATATATATATATATATATATATATTATATATATATATATATATATACAAACACATAGATATATATACAAACACACAGATATATATATAAAGTCTTTGATAGTTCCGTTGTGTGGTATATTATTGGCTGGGATTAATACACCATAAGACATACAGACATACAGACATACAGGCACAAAGACAGACAAGATAGGACATACTTGGCACACATCACAGGGAAATCACCTGGCCGGTTGCCACGGTGATGGGATTGTGTGACTCAGTGAGATCTGGGAGACGAAAGCCCAATGAAAGACTGACCCACCAGGATCACAGCCGTGACATGGCTGCATGTGCCCGTGTGGCTGCATATTATTCTATGTGCGGGGATGAATGTATTTGCGTGTGTATCTGCGCGTTTCAACACACGGCCAATGCTATTTAGGTTTATTTACTGAGACCAGGAGCAATTGTTTCACGCATTAACAAAATTCTGCATTTAACTCCTGCATTCTAACATGATATTTCCAATTTAGACGCCACACTTACGCTCAATGGGAACTTTTTCCCTCCTTTGGAACTTGTCTGGTTCTGGCTGCCAATCTTCTTCGCCCGCCCGCTGCTCTTGACCTGCCTTTTAACTGCTCTGACCTGCCTTCATCTAATTCTCCGTGTCCTCGATACTTTTTCTCCTTCACCTGTTCATCTCCTGTTCATCTCTCTCCCTCTCTACCATTTGTATGTGAAAATTATCATTGATATACCTGACTGATTGAACAGTGCCAGGCTGAAGTTACACCTCCCCTGTCATGCTGAAAGGTCATTTTCCACATTCCAACATTGACGTTTCTAAGAACAGTGGAGGGGAACCTTTCCTCAACCGGCCACGGTGTAGATCCTGCATGTGCCTCACAATGTGAGACATTCATCAAATTAAATAACATTTGCACGCTCTGTCCACCTCTGTGGTTTCCCCGGTATAGGTAGCCAAGCGACACAGAGGACATCCAGAGAGTGACACGAAAGGAGAGGATTGTAAAAACAGAACGTCCAAGGCTGCAATGGATAGCCAAGGGTATGGGAGAGGTGCTGTGTTTGCCCTGCAGCTGCAATTTTGAATAGCTGGCTTTCTACAAATCAAACCACCCAGCTTCGAGAAAGTATCGTTGTGTGCTTGGATTTCAACTAGAGATTTCCATAAAACAATGACATATGTTAGAGCGTCCAGCGAGGGAGTCGATGAGGGACATCTAGATGTCCCTCTCTGGTTATATAAACACCCTGCATTCAGTGCCAGTACTGCTGTTCCTGCCTTAACTTGCACGCTAAAGCCTCTTGGTTGGTTCCCTCTGCCTGAGAAAGCTCCAGGCCACCTCAGTTATCGTATTAGGGTGTTATTTTAGGTATTTCCTCTCTGCGTCCTGCAGGAATTAAGAGGGTTAGAGACTGCTGAATCCCATGCTTTGTGCTCCCTGCACTTTGCAGCAGTCTGCACGACGGCTTGCAAGACACAAGAGCTGCCGCCGCCGCTTCCATGTTGTCCTCTTTTCCCAGACGAGCGTTCTCCACCACCTCCCCTCCTCCCCCTTTTTGTCCCTCCACCTCACCTTCTATCTTCTCCTGTCTTGATGATGGCCAGCATGAAGAGGGACAGTAGCTTCCTTCAGCAGCTCCTCTAGTTGTCCACCTCAACCTTCTCCTGGAGGGAACTAAACTCCCAAAATCAAGAAGCAAAGGAAGAAAGCAGTCGGTTGTTCATTTTTATTTTGTGAAAGAACATCACCTCTTACTGGCTACTCGGTTGGAACCATGGGTAACCACGGCTCCAACCTGGATGATATCCTGGCGGAGGACATGCACCACTGGTACAACAAGTTCATGAAGGAGTCGCCATCGGGCCTCATCACCCTGTTTGAGCTGAAGGCCATTCTGGGACTCAAGGGCATGACGGAGGATGCTAACAGCTACGTGGACCAAGTATTCTGCACGTTTGACATGGACGGGGTGGGTAGAGCTGACTTAAGAAACCAAACCAAGTATGTATTACAACTATTATTGTACTTCCAAAAGTTGTGGGCTGCCACATGAGAAGAACAATGGTCTCACTGATCTCCTCCCCTCCCCGGCTGCTCGGAGAGGACCGTGGTACTGTCTTATAGTGGAGCTGCAAAGGATGAGTGTGTGCTGAACTAAATGCATTGGATTCTGGATCCGTTAAGGACCATCCACGCATTGCAATATGTAATTGTAGGTCGCAATTGTAGGTAATGAATAGCCAAAGCCCAAATGAATAGTAGGTCAGTTTTCAGGTGATACTCATTTTACCTGTAGGATGTCGGAGCGTTTCGAGTTGGTGTGTGCTATCGAGAAATCAACTCATTACTTATAACAATTACATGTATTAATTTGAGCAGACGCTTTTGTCCAAAGCGACTTACATGAAACAATCGAAGCAGACATCAACCATTGGAGCCACCTCCAATTTAATTTGTTAATTCAACCAGATACAAGTGCAAGAGGCTGAAAGGAATCAGAATAAAAGTACTATACTAACATACTTGTAAGTGTTAGTAGTATACTAACAAACTCTGGTTAGTATAAAAAAGAGTGCAATATGACAAGTACTCATATGTTGTTGGTTCATTATGTCAATGGAACAACTTAAAACTAGTCAACATTAACTTTTAAATGAGTGACTCAACTGGCATTACAGGCCTCTACTAAAAAAGGGTAAACTCCCAAAAAAACAGAAGGGAGGAACTTGAGCAGGCATATCCATGTGGCATCTAACATGTGGTCATTCATGTGGTCTGAATGTCCATGATATATGGGCTTCCTTTGTACAGTCACAGCCATTGTAAAGGTTGTCCTTGCACCCTGCTTGTATTAATAGCATGTAGAAGAAGAAATTAGGCTAAAAAGAGTGATGGAAATTCCAAATCATCAGTGAAAGTGTTCGTAGTTCTTGTATCTCACTGCTCTTTCACAGTGTTTGCATAGGTGAAGACAAAAGTGTAGCTCCAAGGTGTTCCCAACGGCTCATGAAAGATATTAGCAAAATATCCATAATACATGGAATACGTCATCACACGTGTGATTTGACAAGTTCTGCAGTGAGTCAGGGCTATCAAATGTGGTTTGTAAGATGTAGGTCACATGCCCTGAAATCTAGAGAAGTCCCAGCCTGACATTGAATGTGTCCCGGTACAGGTAGTCCTCACTTAACCACATACCTGTTTAACGACCGTTCGGACTGACGACCAGATCTCTAACCAGTCTGTATTGTACGCTGCGGACAGAAATGCGGTGTGCGCGGCGTTTCGGCATCAAGCATCTCATCGTGCATCACCCTTCATACACTATATATACTATATACACAATATAGTACATATACACTATATATACACTATATACACAATATATACTATATACACTATATATACTATTTACACTATATATACTATATACACTATATATACTATAAACACGATATATACTATATATACTATATACACTATATATACTATATACACTATAATATACCATATACACTATATACACTATATATACTATATATGCTATATACACCATATATACTATATACACTATATACACTACATATACACTATATATACTATATACACTATATATACAAGATACACTATATATACAATATATACTATATACACTGTATACACTATATATACTATATATAAGCTAAATCAACTATATATACTATATACACTATATACACTATATATACTATATACACTGTACTCTCATCTCATTACAGTTCTCAGTCTCGATCTCGCAGTCTGTCAGTATTCACTGCACTAGCGTTGGCAATGGCCACGCCCCCTTACCGTGAAATAACACGGGTCCTCGCTTATCGACCAATTCGCCTAACGACCGTGTCCTAGGCACGGAACTCGGTCGGTGAGTGAGGAGTACCTGTAATCACCTTAACAGTGTGTGTGGTTAACCCGGGGATCATGTATCAGCCTTGCTCAGCTAAACGTTATCACTTAATCGGGCAACATCATGGTCAGCCAACGGCAGACAGTCCCAAAATGTGGATAAACCCAAATTATTTAAAGGGGATGGGGAACTTTTCACGGGGACAATGAACAAGGCCGACAAATTCTTCCCCACAGCTCGGCCCTGCGATGCGCTTCTAACCCACCGCAAGCGCAGTCATGAGAAAAAGCCGGGCATTTTCACTAAGTACCGCTAATCCCATAAACCCGATCCCTGTGGAGAGGGAACAATCAAGGTCAGCGTCTCCAGAACAGAACTTCCCCAGGACCTTCAATTAAGATCAGTCCAGTGAGGGCGGAGGAATCGCTTACTTCCTCACTGGTAGCGTGAGCTCTTGACCTGCAATGAAATTTGGAATTCGTCGCCGGGCTGATCCCCTTTCAATTTTCATTTCATTCACTCATTAAGACAAATCTTGGGACACGTGGTCATTTAGACGGCAAAACTGTAAAGGTCATGACTAGAACCTAACTAGTGCAAGAGCAGGATAAACTTCAGGAAATAACTCAAATAATATATAGAGTAGCTGTAATCTTTTTTTTGTGTCATTTATGTCTAACCTGGCCTGTTGTGGCCCTCCAGTCAATCTCACATGTTTCCTAGATCCCATAATGTTTATTTTTGTTTTAAGAAAGTAGTCGGCCGTACCTAATTTAACAACAACCTTGCCTTGGAAAATAAAAATTCCAAAAATGTATTTTTCTTTCATAGTTAATAATAGCATATATTTCGTTTTATGGTTCATAGTAGTCTATGATAGCCCCGCTATCATATATATAATTATTAGTCTGGCCCCCAACAGGAAAAGCTAATTGCAGATCTCCTGCAATTATTTCAGCCGCTCAAGTCTTTTTACGATACACATTTTGTCATGGAAAAGGGAATGTAAATCTACTACAGTACTAATTCTTCTACTGGCCAAGAGAAAGAAAAGCTCATTACGTTCATTGTCGTGGTGTTTCTGTGCTACCTGCAGGACGGCTACATAGACTTTGTGGAGTACATCGCTGCCATCAGCCTGATGCTGAAGGGGGAGATCAACCAGAAACTGAAGTGGTACTTCAAACTCTTCGACCAGGACGGCAACGGAAAGATCGACAAGGATGAATTGGAGACCATCTTTTCGGTAATACAATTCAAGATTCAAGTGGTTTATTTGTCACATACATTATACATACGTTCACATATATAGGCAGCGAAATGTCTTTGCAACGCGCCCGGAGATTATCCACAATAGTTACTTAACTGAACATACCTCAAAAAGATAATACAGAGTGGGGCGATGAGTTTTTGGCGGACATAGTGATATAAAATGGATAAAAATACAAAAAATGTGCATAGTCACCTGGAGCGCCCGTGCAAAGCAGCCGCAACGGGCGGCGCCACGTCACAAAGATCCCGTGTGGAGGCTAAACATCACGGCGGCATCAGCAGGCGGACAGCGAGGGGAAGCCCTGGGATGAATCGCGGGGAGATTACGACGCCAGAAGATGACATTGAAGGGCGGTTAGTCTTCTAGACGAGCAGGAAGGGCGCTCGCCGAGCCTGTTGGCACGGCGATGACCTCGCTTTCAGCGCTGCTTGCCAATGGCTTCCCAAAGTGATCGCATTCTGGCTGTCTCTTAATCAACAAGGAACCGCGGTGAGGAAGTGTCTTGAGTCTACGCAGTCTTTTCAAACGACTCCTCTCACTAGTAGTATCGACTATAGTAGTATTGAGTATTGCGCAGACATTCAACATATGGCAGAATTTGCTGAGTCAGTGAACTAGCCCAGGTGTGGCTGGAGAGGCCGACCGCGGAAGATGAGCTGAAGCTGTCTGTTCTTTTTTTTAATTCCTGCCCGTCTGTCTGCCCACCCGTCTGTCTGCCCGTCCCCTCCTAGGCCATTCAGGACATCACGCGGAACCGCGACATCGACCCGGAGGAGATCGTCTCGCTCATATTTCAGAGGATCGACGTGAAGGGAGAGGGTGAGGGAGCCTGCTTCTGAATATGACAGTCACAAATGTTTAAACATTCACAAAGCGCTTGATCACCATTGCTCCGACAGAGACGGACCTAAGTTACGAAAAGTCAAAGTGGAAATCCATAAGATCGCCCAGGTCCCAGTATTCCATTCGGAAACTGCACGTGCATTTCTGGGCCTTCTTCCGAAAGCCGGGGTTCACTTTCTTTTACCGAACGTTTGCCTCCTTCAAACCGATTTTTTTTCTCGAGGTGGTGGGGATATTTCTCGGTCCTTTGGGTGGATGTACTGACCACGGCCACTGACGCTGGTGTGTCAAATTCACCGCAGCTCGAGGCTGTCTGTCTTTCACTAATTCGGGTGCCAGATCGTTGCACGTTGCCGGGAAAGGGAGGCCCCAATATTTCCTTCTTTTTTTTTTTTTTTCTAACCTGTGCTGTCAGCATGCTGGGCTTACAACACAGAGTATTTGTGCCGTTGCATCGAGGACAGAGTTAGTCTGCAAGTGGAGTTCAAGTTCTCAACCTGCAATGCAACTCTGCAAGAACTGCTGCAATAACTCTGTCCTGTGGACGACCTGTAGAATGACAAGATCACAGTTCTTGGTTATAGAGAACCACCACCCACCCCCCTCTTTGGAGAACTATTTATCATGTTTGGGTCGATAAACAACTGATCACTACTTCAAGAGGGGGAGAGTCACCACGGGTGAGACAAATAAACATAGAACCAAACAACAGTTACACAAAAACATAATGTTGGACGACAACATGTATTGAAAAACAGTGAATTAGGTCCAGGAAAACTGGAACTACAACTGGTCACGTGACCTCTTACTGATAGTTATGGCAGTAAGTGAGGGAGGAAAGGAGAGGAATGCAACCAGGAGGGTGCTGGGGTGCACTCCAAGCAGGTGTGGTGGTGTGTGCGTGTGTGTGTGATGGGACCGCCTGTATGTGTGTGTGTGTGTGTGTGTGTGTGTGTGTGTGTAAGATGTCCACCGGTGAGTGTACAGTACATGACTTATCCCCATTGGTACTTGTGTAGAAGGTCGGTATTAGACCCCAATATTTCAATGTATAAGGACAATGGACATTCGACAGTGGATGTCGCTGACGGGATCCACACGAATGAAACCTTGACTCCTTTTCAGATCACATAGTGGAGGATGTTGCCAAGACTTCCTTTAGCTGCCAGCGGCTAATCAGCATGATCCAATAGCGAAGGAATTAACTACTGAAGGATGTGACTAAGAAGGTCATTAATCTTTTGTTTAAGATTGGTGACTAAACGTCCCCTACCTGGTTTCACCTTTGCCGTCTCACACCCTTCAGGTGAAATGACCCTGGAGGAGTTCATCGACGGGGCGAGAGACCACCCCGAAATCATGGACATGCTGAAGAACCTGATGGACCTCACGCCGGTGCTCATGATCATCATCGAAGGACGGCAAGGCTGAAGGGCGGGAAGGGGACAGCTCCGGAAAGACTTTGATTTTTGAATAAATCTGACACTAGGCCGCACCCTCCCTTCTCCACGCCTTTCTACGCCTAAGGAAGCCCGACTTGTCCTTCGGATGGGAGGAAGGGGCTGCCGATAGAAACAGTTTGTCCTGATGCTCAAACACAGTGTTGCCGTAGTGGTTGAAATCGAACGTAAGACTCATGTGCCATGCCCTCTCCGCATCCGGCAGCCCACCGTCTTGGGAACTACCGACTTTTAAAAAATGGGACACCAGGATTAGGAGGATTAGTCCTTTGTGTGAAGGTATATGAAGACCAAAGTTATTTAAGCTGATCTCTCTTCCCTTTCCCAGTGTAGCCGTCAACATTTTGGAGTTGGCCCGGTTGAGACAGCAGTCAAAAGGATGCACATCCAAATGCAAAGAAAACACCAAATAAATCAGGGTCAAGAACAGAAATCCATTACCTAAGAAAGGAATCTAGTGTGGGAAACGCTTGTACGTATCAAAATATCTCCCTCCACTTAACGCCGCTTTCTGCCCAACTGTTAAAAAAGAGCGTCGACCATCTTTTGAGTCTACCAGCCGCTGCCAAACTATGGGACCCGAGGTACTTTCCAGCCGTGTGCAAGGCATGCTGGGATTCTGACTTGTGAAGCCGCTCTGTCGTGCGCGGCAACCGAACCGGGGGTCCGCTGATCCTCCCTAATGCCATGATGGGTTTAAGACGCCGAGGCCGAGCCGTCATCGAGCAGATTTACAGCACTGCCATGGCGACGTGCGTGCTTTTTTTAGGAAGGCCTGAGCCTGATTGGCTCTCTTGCTGCCCTGCTCGGGAGAGATCAGAAAGAGTGGTACCGCGCCCGCAGGTATGGCCCACTTCAGCGGCACTTGTTGAAACATATTTCTACCTGAGCAGCTGGTAAAAATAAGTCTCTAAAACGTGGCTGAAGAGTGAATGGCAAAAATTTCACTTCCAAACATACTCAGTTCACCACTATACGTCATGAGTTACATGAGCGGCATGGTGGTGGCCGGTTACGTAACCTGACACCTCGACAAAATCCTCCAAAATTTTTTGCGCCTCACAGGCGCGCGGTCCTGCATGGGCTGAGGGACGAGACGTTTAAGGTGCTTCACCCCTCCACTGGGTGTTGTCCAAGTTCCTCCGAGCAGGGAGGGAGGGAGGGAGGTAGGGAGGGAGGGAGGGTGGGCAGATCAGATGAGATCATTCCGTTGCCTTGTTACCGCTGGTAATGGAATTAACATGATCACTCCGGTGTCTCCTCCCCCCGGCTCCATCGCCACGGTTTCTGTTCTTTGTAGAGGTCAGCTCTATGTTCATCTCTGCAATAGTTCCACTGCGGGCTCCAAAAAATAAAAAAATAAAAAATGAAGCTGAATAAAATCTAATTGGATGAACTTGAAACAATCAAGGCTTGGAAAACCGATTAAATTTGATCGGAAAGGAGAAAAAAAAACAAAAAAAAACATTGACAAAGCTATTCAAATCCAATTAGTCTGGTAAAATGATGTTGTGAGTGGTGGACAACATGATCTCAAGTGACCAAAATTCCCGCCAAGAGTTTTGAGACACACTGACCTTTTAATGATCTATATTTCCAACCCCCTTCTTCCATAATTTTGCTGGACATATTCAGATTTTGGATCCTGGTTTAGCTTGGTAGAAGCGTATATAACTCAACAGGGCAGCATGGACTTCTTTTATAGGATAAAGCATGGAGGGTTCCCTTTTTATCTTCCACGACGACGCCCCCGGCGGCACCACCACGACCTTGATTCCTTGATGGCCCGACAGTGGGGCCAGTTCCCCAAAACAGAAATTTGATACTAATCAAGGCTGGATTTTTTTTTTTTTCTTAAAAAAAAAAAAAAAAAAGTAAGTAGAAATGATTTTGACACGAGACCAAGATTTCAATCATTATTTCTCGTACTTTATTTGGCGACGGGATCAACAGTGATACGGGGCTGTTCTGAACTTGAAAAGGCATACGCGAAAAAGGAACCATCTCGGAATATTAGGAATATTCTTATTGTGCAATATAGCTCTTTTGAAGACTCAGATCAATGTAACAGTGTAATTTTGTCGAACTGAACATCGGATTTAACCAATTGTGCTTCGTGTTGCCTTAACAATAAAGTTTTTAAAGAATCTACCGTCTCCAAGTTCATAATTGTGTGCGGTGGATGAGTTGAAGGGCTAGGTTTAAAAAAATAATAATAAAAAAACACGTTAACTCCATGTTCAATACTACTTTTTAACGAGCCTACTTCGATACAAACAAGACTTATTTATAGACTGCATTTCATTTACTTTATTTCTGAATAGAGAAAAAAAAAAAAAAAAAGTTTGACATTTTGGTCCACAGGATTATTCATGGGACGATCCTCAATCTTTGACACTATTAAACAGAGCTGGTCACCATTTTTTAAGAAAGGTATGGAAGTATGTCAATAATGAATATTTCTTTGAATCATGATTATTAATTCAGTTTGTACTCTCCTGTCCCTTTGCATCGATTTGCACAAAGCTATGCATTTGACTAATTGCAGTACAGCACAGGTTCAATGGAAAAGTAAGGTGTAGAGGGACACACACACACGCATGAAAAAAATAACTAATAATAATAAATCTATGAAAATATCATATAAAAAAGTTTGAACATGTACCTCACAAAATGTATTTCACACCAGGGCCAACTCCCCTGGGAGATAGTCCGCAGATGCGGCCGGGCCTCCTCTCTGTCCTGCGACCGGCTGTTTCTGGATAATCTTTCAAGTTACTTGAAGGACATCTGGTACAACTTTTTGGGCTTTTCTGTGGCCAGCAGATAAGACTGTGTCTCCAACAATATTGACAATAAAAAAATTAAAGAAGACAAAATTTGGTTTGTTTTGTCAACCTGATAAAGCTGTTACGAAAATAATACCATTGCCACCACCATCCATCCATCCATCTACCCCAGAAGGTGAGAACTCTCCATTTAACCATTGAAGTCCATCAAACGCTGTAAGTAGACATGACTCTCTCGCCCACCTCTCTCGCTTTGTCATCTTAAGCTTCACAGTTATATACACATTTTAAAGTGACATGATTGCACCCATGCTCCACTCTGGAGTCGACGTTGAGATTCAGGTAAAGATGGTACTGACTGAATGACCACCCGTTGGGGGTAACTTCACCTTGGCCCCTCGCAGGCCCACCGCCAGGTGCCTCACAGCTGTTTGTGTTTCTCCACGGCCTCCTGACTCAGCAGGGAGGCGTACAGCCGGACGAAGGAGTAGGACACGCCCAGGGCGCAGTACACCGATGTCACCAGCAGGGGAACGAAGGGCAGCGTCTTCTGCCAGGGCGACAGCGGGTAGAAGACCTCACAGAGGAGCCCCACTGGAACCAGCCCCAGGAGGTAGACGGCTTCCAGAGGCCGGAGCAGGGGACCTTTAGCACTGTGACAAGCATGATTGGAGAGCTCTGCATGAGGTAAAGTTATAAGAGACCTTTTTGGGGAAAATCTTCATTTGAAATTGCCATTAGTATTTACGTTAACTTTTCGGGACAGTAAATAATGCCGCTGCACGAGAAGTGGTGGAGCATTACAATGTTCACAAAAATGAAGGACAGTGGACTGAGAGATGCCCTCTCAAGCTCTCAAGACTTCCTAGTATACAACTCATTCATCTTAAATTAAGCAACATCTCAAAAAGGCATTCGATACATTTTTATTAAACCCCGTCTGTGAAACAGCTTTATTGTGACTCAAAGAGTTTTTTTTAATTTATAGAGTATAGGTATATAAATGAACCGATGAGTGTATGCTGAACATATACACGCTGAGTAATAATCTCATCTTTACTTATATAATAAAAATTGAGGAGCAATAAAACCCAATACACTGATGAGTTGCATCTGACATTGAACTACTAACAGGGTTCCTCTTTGTTTTTCTGAGACATGTATACGCAAAATAAATGTCAGTGGAAGTGGATTCAGAGCTACTGGTTTTGTGCCAGGTTTACCGGGCTGGGTCGACAGGCCGGATATTGGTTCTGTAACAGGGAACATAAATTGTGGACGAGGGCTCACTTACCCGAAGAGCTTCCTCAGAGCGGTCAAGGAGTAGATGGTGAACAACAGCATCAGCAGGACTTTGACAGGAAGCTCTAAACCAACAGGACAGCATTAAGTAACCCAACACATTAACATTTTTTTAGGTATTCAGCACTATTTTAGCCCAGTAACGACTAACTTAAGACATTTATTCCCCATCGACAGCTACAGGCGTTAAGACTTGCTGACCTTTTTCTTTAATGCCATAAACTAAGCGAAAATGGCCGCAGGTCTTACCTGCTGGCGTGAAGAGAAGCGGAAACAAGGAGTAATGCCCTGTAGTGGCTAGAACCAGGAAGATCCCAGCATCCTCTCTGCTTTCAACTGCTAGGATGCTACATGAAGGCAGGCAAAACAGGATATGTGTAGGACATGAATAGCTTCTGTCTTCTTCTGCAGCTTTTATTGTTTTACGTATCACACCTGCGTACATGGCAGTGAAGTCTTTATCAATGAACTACTTATTACGACACACTAACCACCAGCTCTGATCCAGCCCTTATGACGTGAGACGGATGGGGATTCCACGCTACCTGAGTGGAAGGATGGCTATGAGGATGGCCTTCTCGTGGACGTGCCAGCCGAACATGAAGGAGCTCAGAGCGCACAGCACCAGGCAGCGCAGGAAACCCCGTGGCCCTCGGGGCCTCAACCACAAAGTCACCACCGCGGGCTGGAGGAACACAGAGTTACTATCTGGCCGGGTTGCAGAATGGCGGGCCTCGCCTTTGAGCGGGACGTCTAAAAGGCTGCAGGGGCGGCCGTAGGGCCTTATCCGCTGCGCCACAATAGAATTCTGACCTCATATACCAGAACAAATTGAGACATGTGACACGCGCACACACACACACACACACACACACACACACACACACACACACACACACACACACACACACACACACACACACACACACACACACACACACACACACACACACACACACACACACACACACACACCTCCTTTACTGCTATAGCTATCACAGGAAGATGCCACAAGCCGAATCGCTGTTCCAATTTTCCAGGAATTAATCAATTATGTTTTGTCGATACATGTTGTCATCTAAGGTTTCTATGTTTACATTCTTTTAGGTACATGTTGTTTGTTTCTACTTTTGTTTTCTTCTTTCTCTTGGAGTAGTAATGATGATTAGCTGTTTATAGACCCGAACATGGTAAGACAGTTCTCCAAAGAGGGGGATTGGTGGTGGTTCTGTGTAACAAAAAACTGTGCTCTTGTCATCCTACAGGCCGTCCACAGGACAGCGTTATTGCAGCAGTTCTTGATGATTTAAGAATGAATAAAGAGTTGCATTGAGGGTTGAGAAGTTCAACTCCACTTGCAGATTTAC
The DNA here is from genome assembly GCF_960531495.2 of Zeus faber. NCBI lineage: Eukaryota > Metazoa > Chordata > Actinopteri > Zeiformes > Zeidae > Zeus > Zeus faber. The sequence goes on from NC_137200.1 coordinate 17,327,102, forward strand.
TCTGTCCAAGATGCAATGGCACAGATACTCCGTGTTGTATGCACAGCATGATGATAGTACAGGTTTAAAAAGTAAAATAAATAAAAAACCAACACAAATCTGACACCACATTAAATAATTGATCCACTTCCCATTATCCCAGTTGCGTATGTAATAATGAGAAGGGTGGGTCTAGAATGCCTGAGCGGCGGTGATACAATACATTACTGGCATTTGGTTTTAAAATCTGGCCGATTTGAATTTGTAATTGAAATGCCGTCGTCAGCCTTTTCCAGCCCAAGCCCCTTGGTGGATAAAGAAACTGAGCAGGGAATGCTCTAGATATTTTTTTATTTTGTGCTGCATTTAAAGCCTGACCTATAATAACATATTTATAATGCCTTATTAACTTATTCATACGTTTACTCATTTATGCTCACGGTTCCTGTGTTTTTATTTGGCTCGCTTTGACCTGATTACTGAAATTTAAAAAAAAGCAGCTGTTCTAGTGTTAACAGGTGGAGTCTACTGAAAAATATAAAAATGTTTTGTCTAAACACATTTTGTACTTTTTAAGAAAGATTCCACTGATCCATTTGGAGTATTATAACAACGACGACAAAACCCTAGAGGTGTATTCCCCTCTCTTTAGATCGGCCAGTTGGTTTCGTCAGAGCTCACCAAGATGGAGATCAGTGTGCAGACGAGTGCGATGGAGGGCGACACGGAGGGGAGGACGGCGTGCTGGAACTCCTGCACCAGTCCACCTGTCATGGATGCTTTGGGAAGACCGTCCACATCCAGCATATTCAGACGCAGGCCTGAGAGAAAAGCAGACAAATACATAGATGCATGCTACACCCTTTATCGTGTATAATTTGTATTACATTGTCTGATACAAATGATAAATTCAGTTAGTCTGATTGGACGTTTCAGTTGTGGAACCGCGTGTGTTTTTTAGTCCAACGGGTATGATGGTCCTGTTTTCATCGAGGACACCTTTCAGGCTGCAGCGGTTGTCCCATTTGAACAAATTGAAACTTGGTGAAAAGTGAGAGAGGTAATTGCAACGTTCTCAGTATCATGTCATTATCCCCAACCAGCGGCTTTTTAATTCGGTAAATAATTTAAAGCGGTGGGAAAGAGAAATCAGCAGGGCCTCACCCAGCACAACGAGGGCCTTGTCCAGTATGTTGTAGAGGGCCCAGATGTTGGGGGCCCAATAAGCGTGACACAGACCCCTCTTGAAGGGAAAGAGCCTGGACAGAACCTGTGGGAGCTGACCCTGGAAGAAAACAACACAACACACAGCTACTGCACTACCTGTAAAGTAAACCATTACATACAACACTGGGTTTTATATATTCATTTGAACATTTCTTTCTGTATTATATTGTGAATAGACATCTCAAAGCACCGTGCAAGGAATAGGCTCGGGCCATGCTCGTGTAAACAGGGCCACGGAAACGAGCGGGAGCCTTACCATGGCTATGAAGGGGCCAAAGGACACCGCGCATACAGAGATGACGATGGCTCCCAGAGCGAGGAGACGCAGGGGACTGAAGCTCCTCCATCTCGGTGAACCATCTGCGACAAGAACACACACCCAGCAACAGCAAGGTGGTATTGCAGCTCTAGTGGGAAAAACTATGGCTGGAAATATACAGTATAATATACAAATTTGAGGGAAAAAACAGCATAAAGTGTCCTAGTGAGGCATTGAGCCACCGGCAAGCTCCATTGGTGTCCAATTGGGTTGCGATATGGTGACTTTCTGAGCCTATTTGCTGATGTCTTTCCCAGGGATGTTAACGCAGATGTCCTTTTAATCACTGGTCCTATTAGAACACTCGCCAGTAGGGCAGTCTTTGTACCTGAAGCTCCTGCCATCCACTCCCCAATAACAATAAGAACCCTCTTTCTTAATCCCTTGCATTTTTTCTTCTTGCCATCCATATCCAAAGTCATGGTCAAGGTCAACAGGGCCTGCCCAGCATTTTGATACATGCCACAGAACATTGCCGGGTTGTAACAGGCACTGCACCTGTATGGAACCCACATTTGATATGTTTGGATGGTTTTTCCTTGAATTTGTCACCCTAACATGCTCTTAGTACTTCACTAACTAACTTAAAAAGAGTTCCAAAGAGGCCGAATAGCCAGGGCCCAAATTGCAGGTTCATGGGTAGGAGAAAAAAACCCAGTAGAATTCTCAGTTCATCAGTCAAAGGTCTCAAAAAATCATGAAGCCATAATGGATAATAGTAGAGTGCGGACTTCTTGTGGGAGGGTCACAGGCTCTACAATCTCAGGATTTCCAGTTAATGTTGGTTCCTTGTGTCCTGATGGAAATGGGAAAAGATGGTTTTAACTATGCTGCCCCTTCCATTTGGAACTCTCTGGAGGAGGACTTGAAACTAATGGATTTTATTTCTTACAGACAATTTGTTGGAATTTAAAGGACTTAGAATTAAACAGTTTTAGGCAGTGTCTTTTGGTTTTGTTGTAGTTGTTTTATGCTTTAACCGGAGGTTCCTGCATGCATGTTTAGTAGTGCTTATAGTCCTTTTTGTGTCGTCTCTGTAACCTTGACTACTGTATCTTGTTTTATGCTGCTTTCCTGGCCAGGTCTCTCTTGAAAAAGAGGTTTGTGATCCCAATGAGACTCACCTGGTAAACTAAAGGTTCAATAAAAAAATAAAAATAAAAACTGGGTCCAATAACTGGTCTGCATGGTCATATAATGGTCAAGGACTACCAGGTCATTTTACAGTTGCCTTGTAGTGCAGGCACTGCTCCCTAGTGATGGTGTCACATTCCTCACAAATTCCAGAGTGGTTTCATAAACATATCTATCATCCATGAGCTCAGATGACTGGATGACTGCGGAGGCTAAATATCCAAAAGATAGTTTTTCATACCTGCCCTATCCTGAGAGACGCAGTAGCTCCTGAGGAGGTAGATGCCATAAGCGGGGGCCACGTACAGGTAGATGTGCTTCAGGTTCAACAGGACGGCGAAAAGCAGCGCCCCCTCCAGGTGCCTGGACTGAAAATATGGAGTGGGAATGGAGAGACAAGTGAGCTTGGCGAAGGAGGGCTGTCGGCTTGAATCGTCCGGACATTTCAGACAGAACCCGAGCAAGGCAAACGCGTCAGCATATCCTCCCTTGAAAGCGTCCAACACTGGCTTTGAGAAATGCGCCCGGGTGTCAACAGATGCTAGTTCTATAGAGCAGTCCCATGTAGAGCCATCTTCAATGCTGAGGTAAAAACTGGCCAAAATATTTTTTCACAAGTTCAACAAGCCATCCCTAACCTTTTCTAGTTTGAGACGCGCTTGAGACAGACCTTCTCAGCCCACCTAGTACTGTAGTTTAAGACCATTTTGGGACATACCTGTAAATAGTCTCCCATAGCCAGACCCATCTCCCATTTTGTTTTTAGCAATGTGCAAGCGCTGGAGGAAGGTCTGGCACACACTTTCATTCTGGTATAGGGGAAAGAAATGCTCTGCCTTGTTTGTATTTTTTTTAAACAAATCACAATCGTATAGGGCGGCGCTAAGCCCAGGATGCAGCGACAGTGCCCTTAAAAATAGTGTCGAGTGGGAACTTGGTTTGGTGGATCCTTTGACCATGGGGAGGCGAGCCCTGGCATTAAAATGGATAAATCCCCACAAAAAGAGGCACATAAAACAGTAAAATATGAATGTCGTCTATGTGGAAACTTGCCATTTTCGGCGAGTAGGTTGCTAGCTCGGAGGTTGTTGTTGTTGTTGTTGTTTTTGTTTCACGTAGCGACAGGGACTTTGAAAACGGTAACACGTAGATAGCGGAACGGGAGGAGAATGCCGACTGAAATAGTCGCAGGCTTTATACCAAAAACCTACATCCTGTGAGTCAGACTAACCTGTAAATGTCTTGCCACTGAAAGAAGGAGAACGCCAAACAGGAATCCATTGTACTGGAAATGAATATCTGCAAGGAGTCTCAGGAGGATGAACATTTGGATAGTCCGAACAAATATTAATTTTCTATGTGACCTTAACCTGGAATTAGTGTTGAAAGACCTGATTTAAAAGCATTGTTTGAACAAATACCATACATTTAGTCTCACCTTAGGACAGACTATTATGGCATGTTTTGACATTAAAATGGCTTTGGATTGTGCCTTTAGAAAGACAAGAGTGGTCCTCTGGTGTACAAAAATTAAAAAAAAAAAAATGCATGAAAACATAACTTTCCTGACGCCAGGCAGTTTGCTGATGGGAGGATACGATCCACGACAAGAAGGCCAAAGTTCCACAGCAGGAGAACGGCCAGGACGAAATGTGGACGCCTCAGGAGGTCCTTGGAGCCCCGCTCATCTCGCACAGTGCAGCAGCATCTGAGAGGGGTCGTAAGGCATGATTGAATTTCTGTCGAAAGGTCAGAAAAAAAATCCCTGGAAGATCAAGAGTCCAATGTCCATAATCCATTGTTTTCCCTGCATCCCAAATTAGCTTGTTACATTTTAGATTTTTTTACGAACCGTCGGGTCGATTTCTCATTCAGACAAACCATTTAATCTTCTCCATCGCAATAAGCCACAACATTAAAACCACCACAAATAACCACTAATATTGTGTAGCTCCCCCTCATGCCGCCAAAACAGCTCTGACCCGTGGAGGCATGGACTCCACAAGACCTCTGAAGGTGTCCTGTGGTATCTGGCACCAAGAGGTTAGCAGCAGATCCTTTAAGTTGTGAGGTGGGGCCCCCATGGATCTGGCTTGTTGTTCCAGCGCATCCCACAGATGCTCCATCAGATCGGACCCCTAACCCCGCCCATCCACATGATGGAGAAGAAAATGTGATTCATCAGACCAGGCTTATCACAATTTGGACCTTGTCAAAGTCACTCAGATCCTAACGCTTGACAAATTCTTCCTGCTTCCAACACATCAACTTCAAGCGCTGACTGTTCACTTGCTGCCTAATATATCCCACCCCTTGACAGGTGTCATTGGAACAAGATCATCCATGTTATTCACTTCACCTGTCACTGGTTTTCATGTTGTGGCTGATCGGTGTATATTTTTCTTTTTTTATAATTATTACTGCCTATTGTTTTTTAATGTGAGCTGCTGGGACATTGCGATTGCCTTTCATGGTTGAGTAAAGTATCTATCTATCTGACTGAGCTAGACACATGAAAAAACTTTGACTGGATCCGGGCTCACTCTTTGACCGCGTAGATGAACACAACATCAGTGAAGATAACCGACAGCCGCTGGAAGAGAACTGCGGGCGGACTGGCGTAGTTCAGATTCCCCACAGCCAGCATGTCCCGGTCAAAGTGGCGAGCCACATGAGACAGGCCATACTCGAACCAGGCAAACAGGGGCGGGTAGTCCAGGGTCCACTCTGACGTGTTCTGTACACAGGGGGTAGATGGGGGAGAGGGGATGAGCGACATACTGCAGGTGGAGCTCATCTTGTTAATTGTCACTGTCACCGAACGTGATGTATTATGTTGAACACAGACCTCGTGGTACCACTTGGACACCGGCAGACTGTGCGTGATGGCCAGCCAGTTCCTGTGCACTTCAAAGTCCGTCGAATGACTGGTGGAAGACGCCATTTTGGAATAAAAACACTGGGGTCCAATTAGCACACCTGACATTTATACTTAAGTAAAAGTATATACCAGTAAGTACCTGCTCTAAATATGTCATTAAAGGTACTACACGTGAAAGCATTTGTTACATCAGATTTAACAGAACCCATAACACGAGCTATTAGCTCGTATGTACACAGGTCGGTTTTAAAATGTAAAATAATATTATTAAGTATCATTAGCATTGAACCTGTGATAGCCGACGAGCTAACTGACGTCCTCGTGTACTTTTCGTCGAACGTTTCGTCAAACGAAAGCGCCATTGCCCTGCCATTGTTTTTCCAACAACCAACAAATGAACTTCCACTCACTATGCACTGATGAACATACACTTCAGGAAAGAAACGCCGAGTGCGAGCACTGGGAACCAGCTCCAGCCGTCCGCTACGGGCGCCGCCATGACACATACGTCATCGGCTTTGTAAACAAACGCTGTATCTTTGTTTTTTTAGTTTTTTAATAACCTTCCCTAACCGTGGATATTGATAGAAAATTCGATTATATAAAAATGAAGAGACAGTGAAACATTAATTTCAATAGCTCACAGCTCACGTTTCGATTCTGGAGGAAAAAAAAATAGGACTGTTTTCTCTCCAAAACCAAAATTCCAAATTAAGCTGGAAGCCAAGGATGTAATACTATAATATTATATAAACAAAAAACAGAAATTAGTTAAATAATGTGTTAAGTTAAATGTTGTCTTTTTTATTATTTCATTATTATTATTATTATTATTATTATTATTATTATTATTATTATTTATTTATTTATTTATTTTTATTTATTTTTTTATTATTATTTACGTATATTTATTTGATATTATATTTACCAGATGTCATCATGTTGAGTCACTGAGATGAGTCATGTTTGTTATGTTAACATTATTTCATTATGTCACTGTCATGGCGCCAACGACCTGGGGATGCTGTCACACGCTTAGCAACTGATTTCCTATGCTTTCCTATGCTTATATACTCGCATATGTGTATATTTTTTATTTATATATATATATATATAAAATAATAAAAATACATTACAATAAACGTGAAAAATAATCCTTACCTAAAAACTGATTGGACCTTAAAATCAACAATTAACAATACAACATTGGCAAGTCATTATTGATTTCAATGTCAGACAACTGTCCAAAATAAACAGTAATAATCTCTCTTCTTTTCCATGAAGTCGAATGGAGCCTTAATAGCTCCAGTCGATACGGGAGATGAGTTGAAAGTGAAGATCGTTCGAGTTCCTGGAAGTCCTTGAAGTTCTAGAAGCCCTGGAAGTTCTGGAAGTCCTTGAAGTTCAAGAAGTCCCAGAAGTCCTGCAGGTTCTGGAAGTTCTAGAGGTCCTGGAACTTCTGAAAGCCCCGGAGGTTCCAGAAATTCTAGAAGTCCTGGAAGTCCTGGAAGTTGAAAGTTCTAGCAGGCCTGGAAGTTATAAAAGTCCTGGAAGTTCTGAAAGTCCTGGAGGTTCCAGAAATCCTAGAAGTCCTGAAAGTTCTGTAAGAACAACACACAGCGGAAACATATTTCACCTCTCACATTCGTCCATTGTACTCGCTCTATCACTAATATGTATTTATTTCCTTTATTTATTCATTGATTTGTTGTTCATTGATTACTCTTCCACTTTTTTGTGCTATTGGAATCAGTATAAACCACATGTGCGATATAAAGTTTTAACTGAAACCGGAATTGTCTGACTCTGGGAAAGAATCCAAAAAGCCGAATAAAATGTTCTAAAATGTTGACTTCAATAACGACAATACATAATGATTTATTCTTTCTAACAAACAGCCATTCAGTAATTATAAGTATTTGTGTTTGTCGTGTCTTCCTCCATATGTTGTTTTCCATTGTTGGTGGCGGGGTCCGCCAGCAAACCACCGATACGGATAAACATTTATAAAAAATAACAAAAAGTATCCCCACCACCTCAAGTGACCAGGGACACAAAAACAAAAACACAAATCAATGGATCAGAAGAAGAAACACATTGGAGAAACAGCGTCTGTTTGAGCGAAGTCCGCCCAACGCAGACGCGCTGACGGAACTTTAAAGCCGATCTTTCATGTTATATCAGATGTTAGTGTCTGCGCGGGGGCTGATGCAGAAGAAGAAGTACACAGGGGTTAAGGTACATTTTTAATCAAGAAAAAGTGCCGAACCAAAATGAATAAGGGATTCTAAAACGGATCAATTTGGCAAAACACCGGGGTCGGGACGCTGCTCCCTGGTGGCTGCAGTGTCAACATGTTTAGTCAGTGCGCGCTGGCGTGCATTCGCTTTGTCAAAAAATAAATAATAATAAATTGTAAAAAATCTATTAGGCAGTTATTATTGTGTGGTTTAAGAATATTACAGATGGCTGGAAGCATTTGGGAAAACCACATTTAAAGCAGAGTGGATTTAAACATATATTTTGTGATCCCTTGGGATCCAGATGGAAGAGACAAAGAGATTCACATTTAAATAGAAGAACTGAAACTCTCACTGCTTACGTACTGAAACACTTTGAGTGGACCACGCAGGGTAAAACTGAGAACTCCACCCCCCTCCCGGGTATGTTTATTTTAATGTGACCTAAACCCTCTTAGAAGGGCGGTGTGTTCAAAGTTATTTCCATGTCAGACCGGAAGAAAAAATGTACATTTACAACATTTGAACCATTTCAATAAACATCTATTGTCCCAGCTGCTTTTTAGGCGTCGTGGAGCGTGTGCACCCACATGTTACACGCCAACACGCCACACCTCATCTCCTCACGCTGGGGATGGTGTGACGCTGCCATTGGCTGTGCGCATGTTCCGGTTTTACTGTGTTTTGTTTAAGATCGATTGTTTTCCTTAGTTTCATACTCGTGTGATACAAACATTTTTAAACCCGAGGGACGTTCCGCCGTGGATCAGGACGGTGGATTGCGTAACGGAGCGAGAGCGATCTCCGGCCTACTGAGTGTCCCGTGTCTCCAAAACAAAAAAGAATGCAAGTTTATTTGAGATGTATTTATTTTTGAGCGAGCACGGCACCCAGACGGCAGTTGAGGTAAATATAAGATCCGGGACGCTATTTGAGGAAAAATGGGTACTGTCGATAAATGACATGAGTTTGATTCCACATTTCTTTCCTTTTTCCTTCTCCTCATTTAAAGCAAACCCACTCTCAACACCTCTCGCTGTCGAGTTCTTATGGAGTTCTTACTGAGTATCCTGCTGACATTGTTCTGGGACATGTTCTCCGGTGGTTCGAACATCTTTTGTTCCCGCGTCTTTTGAAGTGTACCTCCTGGTTAAGAACAAGCGACCCATGATCCTGTTGATGGTCAGATAGCAGCAGAGTAGAGACAGACAGAGTAGAGTCAACGCTTGGATGGCTGTGGTCTCCGGTGATCTTCAGGGAATTTTTCTCACACCTTTGTGCATGGAGGTGCTGCATGGCGGAAAGATCAGAACTGGTGACATTCAGAAAACTGTTTTGATCGCGCCGTACTGAGCCTTTCGGTCGGATTTGTGTGCTGGGCAGCATTGCAATCTGTGTGGAGGCTAAACAACCCGGGAGAGGCCAAGGCTCTGCAGGAAAGACATTGGGGAGTTTAAGTTATTTAAAGGGGAACAATTCCATTTACTAGCTTTCATAGAAATCACATAAACAATACACAGGGAAAGACACACCATTGAAAAAAAATGAATCTGGGAATCACATAGTTTAAGAAATGAAATTTAAGAAAAGCAGGAACTTTTACTTTGAAATTGAAATGCTGTGCAACATGTTGTCTGTGTCCTAGTGCTATATAGGCCTAGATTGGGTGTCCTAAGTGACATGACAGAAAAGCTATTCAATTCTTAAAATTGGGTTATGTCATTTGTATGGTCCCAAATACGCAATTGAAACAGGGACCGACTCTCAGCGCTGCCGCTGTCCGGGAAGCTGCACCTCACGCGATCAGTCGCTCTTCCCTGTGAGGTCCGGATGAATGTCTGTCGAGTATCAGAATATCGAAACAACTTTACCACGGTCCAGAACCGATTATTTTGAATTCAATGACAAATCAGGTACATTTCTCGCCAATAAATTGAAACATGATAGAGAAAGAAAACACTTATTACAGCCATCAAAGATCCACAGGGCAGGATAACACACCCCTCATTAAAATATTCAATATTCAGAGACTTTTATAATAAGCTGTATCACTCAGATAATGAATCAAATATATCAAACATTGACTCATTCCTTGATGATATGAAGCTCCCTAAACTATCCACAGAGTAGATTACCACATTAGATCAACCCCTTTCTGTAGAAGAACTCAGGAAAGCTCTCTTTCTCCGTTCTTCTGTACGGCCGTGGGACTCAGGGGTGGCTTCGTGGCCCTTTCCGCTGCTTTGAGGGGCTACAATATAATGCCTACATCATACAACAGAACCAACTGGGACTAGTCCAGTAAACTCACCAGTGGACACATCGCGCACGAACACACACACACACACACACACACACACACACACACACACACACACACACCTGATCACATCCTTCTCTCCCTCATTTACTGCCATAACTATCACAGGAAGAGGCCACGTGCCCAATCGTTTTTTCAGTTTTCCTCAACTTAATTCCTTCTGTTTTGTCAATACATGTTGTTGTCGGATGTTTCTATGTTTATGTTTTTCCATGTGCATGTTGGTTAGGTTCTATGTTTATTTGTCTCACCCGTGGAGACCCCCCTCTTGGAGTAGTAATGATGATAAGCTGTTTAAAGACCAAAACAAGGTCAGATAGTTCTCCAAAGAGGGGGTTGGTGGCGGTTCTGTGTAACAAAAAGCTGTGCTCCGCTCATCCTACAGGTCGTCCACAGGCAGGTGTTTCATATACTTTTAGCCCGGAAAATGGCAAGAAAATTAACAATAATAAAAATCCAAGCAAAAACAATAGGGTTGGAGCCCCTAATAATAAAAGGTTGGAGACGCATGTGCGGTACCGGCGACCTGTACCACGCGTCCGTCTTCGTTGTCGTAAAGTGACAGACTGCACATGCCCAGAACAGATCCGGTAGTGACAATGGCAACCGCATGCTCACTCGTTTGCGAGTCTGAAATTATCGAAACGACGTGGTCGCTTCGTGGCTTTTTGTCTAGTTGCTCAGAAGCACAAATATTTGGCCTTGGTAAAGGGAAGGGGATGTCAATTGTTGTTGGGTCACAGCATAATTACGATCCAATGGAGTGCATGATCTAATGCAGCATCGCAATTAAACCTGGAAATGTGTGATCCTAATTTGGGTTGTCCCCTTTTACTCGTCTCCCCTAGCCGGAGCTTACCTCCAGACTTGGTTTTAGCGCTGGAGAAAGGTCTGGCTCAACCCACTGTCATTCCGGTATGGGGGCGCTCTTTTGTTTTTTTGTTTTGTTTTTTTAAACCAATCACAATCGTTTTGGGCAGCGCTAAGCCCAGGACGCGGCGGCGGTGCCCTCGAAAAATAGTGGAAAAAAAGGTGGGAACGTGTATCAGTGATAAGGAAACAAGGTGCTGAGGTCATATTCATTTGGGTTCCTGCCCACACAGGCATTCCGGGTCAGGAAGGAGTGGACAAACTAGCCACGCAGGCGGTTAAAAGAAGAAAACATAGACACACGTATTAGGCTCCCAAAACCATAGGGAAAGGGCGTGGCACGGAAGGAAATGGACAAAGAGCGGCAGAAGCACCGGGACGGGGAGGTACGAGGAAAACATTCACATTGCATTCAAAGTAGACTCGGTGTTGTGAGAAGTAGAGGAGGAAGTGGGAAAGAGGAGACAACCACGGCTGGGTTAAGAACAGGACACAGTGGTGTTGAACAAGGACACTTCACAATAAAGCGCCGCGTCCGGCCGCTCTGTGCGATCCTTGCCAGGAAGCAGCGACTCTAGGGCATGCGCTTGTTGGGAGCGGGATGGAAGAAAATGGAAAGATCAGGGTTCACAGAGGAGAGAGAAGAGGACACTGCAGCGTGGTGGAAGGGTACAAGGCAGAAGGTGCTTGGTCAGCCTCCCGGCGGGGAAGATCTGACAGATTGGACATTGTAGGAGCTCACCAGCTCCATGAGGTGGCAATAGTGCGACATGTAGGACGCAAGCTGCCGTTAAGACGTAAAAGAAGAAGAGGAAGCACTTGGAACCTTTGCACGTGGGGAGGCGAGCCCTGCCATTAAAAAGGCTAAGTCCCTGCAAAAACAAAAAAGCCATATTAAAACAGTGATTGACGTATGTCGGCTGTGTGATCGGACTTTTACTGGTAAAAAAAAAAACAAACAAACAAACAAACAAACAAAGACACATGACTTCATCATCGGTGACCTAGTCTGACATAGCCACACATACCCCCACACGTTGGAGCGGCAGTTTCACATCGCGACGGGGATTTTGAAAACGCTAACGAGCAGATAGCGGAAGGTGTTCCATCGCCTCTGATTGTTTTGTTTTTTTGTTTTTTGTTTGTTTCTTTGTTTTTTTTTGTTTGTTTTCTGGCGACCTTACAAACCGCGCCGGCTTCAAAACGTGTGCTGGCGTCACATACAACTATAGAGTGGTCTCTGTGAAATGGGGCCCGAGCGGACTTTGTCCGAGTTCCGATTTCAAAAGAACGCAGCGCGATAACCAGGGTTGCCAGTCTCGCGGTTTCTCCGCCACCTTGGCTACGTTGCAGGGGTGATAGCGTTGGAAACCCGAGACGGACGTTTCGGGGCTGTCGTGCCCAGAAAACAACAACAACAACAACACCAAAAACAACAACAACAACAAAACCAACACTGCCGTTTATGTAGCAGAAGCGTCGTTTCCCCAACGGTTCACGGGCACGCAAGGTGTCGGAGAGTGTTCGCGTGAACTGGCAACCCCGCCGGGAGCCCCCTCCGTCGCCGCTGCGCCCGTTCACCAGGCTCCGTCGAACCGAGGTGCGGGAGGACTGCGCCGCGTATGGCCGCGCAGCAGCGGCCCCTGTGAACGACCAGCGCGGCGAGCGGAGCATCGAGGCGCGCCGACAAAATGAACGCCCTGCTGCGCTCCGTGACGCGGAGCCGCCCGCCGTACGGCTCCCGGATGGCCCTGACACTGAAGGGTGAGTCGTTGACTGACTCGTCATTTCGGGGAAAAGTCAATAGGCGGCTTAGCGCAGAGTTATAATTCACATTTATAATCTATGCCCGATGTAAAAATATATCCCGTGCATACTGTCGCATTTTGTATGTTTGAATATTGAATATACCTGACTTTCTGTGTTTTTTCTGGCTATTTGACAATTGTTTACTTTTCATTGGGAAAAAAAAAACTTTACTTCACTTTTTTTCAATTCAGTTTTATTTCATCATTAATTTTATTCTCCATTTTTTTTTCCGACTTTCAAGCTAAAGTTTTAGTAATACAACTTTATTTACAGCCTTTAGTATTTGTTATATAGCTTTATTTACAGCCTTTAGTATTTGTTATATAGCTTTATTTACAGCCTTTAGTATTTGTTATATAGCTTTATTTACAGCCTTTAGTGTTTGTTATATAGCTTTATTTACAGCCTTTAGTATTTGTTATATAACTTTATTTACAGCCTTTAGTATTTGTTATATAGTTTTATTTACAGCCTTTAGTATTTGTTATATAACTTTATTTACAGCCTTTAGTATTTGTTATATAGTTTTATTTACAGCCTTTAGTATTTGTTATATAGTTTTATTTACAGCCTTTAGTATTTGTTATATAGTTTTATTTACAGCCTTTAGTATTTGTTATATAGCTTTATTTACAGCCTTTAGTATTTGTTATATAGCTTTATTTACAGCCTTTAGTATTTGTTATATAGCTTTATTTACAGCCTTTAGTATTTGTTATATAGCTTCATTTACAGCCTTTAGTATTTGTTATATAGTTTTATTTACAGCCTTTAGTATTTGTTATATAGCTTTATTTACAGCCTTTAGTATTTGTTATATAGCTTTATTTACAGCCTTTAGTATTTGTTATATCGTTTTATTTACAGCCTTTAGTGTTTGTTATATAGCTTTATTTACAGCCTTTAGTATTTGTTATATAGTTTTATTTACAGCCTTTAGTATTTGTTATATAGTTTTATTTACAGCCTTTAGTATTTGTTATATAGTTTTATTTACAGCCTTTAGTATTTTTTATATAGCTTTATTTACAGCCTTTAGTGTTTGTTATATAGCTTTATTTACAGCCTTTAGTATTTGTTATATAACTTTATTTACAGCCTTTAGTATTTGTTATATAGTTTTATTTACAGCCTTTAGTATTTGTTATATAACTTTATTTACAGCCTTTAGTATTTGTTATATAGTTTTATTTACAGCCTTTAGTATTTGTTATATAGTTTTATTTACAGCCTTTAGTATTTGTTATATAGTTTTATTTACAGCCTTTAGTATTTGTTATATAGCTTTATTTACAGCCTTTAGTATTTGTTATATAGCTTTATTTACAGCCTTTAGTATTTGTTATATAGCTTTATTTACAGCCTTTAGTATTTGTTATATAGCTTCATTTACAGCCTTTAGTATTTGTTATATAGTTTTATTTACAGCCTTTAGTATTTGTTATATAGCTTTATTTACAGCCTTTAGTATTTGTTATATAGCTTTATTTACAGCCTTTAGTATTTGTTATATAGCTTCATTTACAGCCTTTAGTATTTGTTATATAGTTTTATTTACAGCCTTTAGTATTTGTTATATAGCTTTATTTACAGCCTTTAGTATTTGTTATATAGCTTTATTTACAGCCTTTAGTATTTGTTATATCGTTTTATTTACAGCCTTTAGTGTTTGTTATATAGCTTTATTTACAGCCTTTAGTATTTGTTATATAGTTTTATTTACAGCCTTTAGTATTTATTATCTGGCGTTATTTACAGCCTTTAGTATTTGTTATATAGCTTTATTTACAGCCTTTAGTATTTGTTATATAGCTTTATTTACAGCCTTAGTATTTGTTATATAGCTTTATTTACAGCCTTTAGTATTTGTTATATAGCTTTATTTACAGCCTTTAGTATTTGTTATATAGCATTATTTACAGCCTTTAGTATTTGTTATATAGCTTTATTTACAGCCTTTAGTATTTGTTATATAGCTTTATTTACAGCCTTTAGTATTTGTTGTATAGTTTTATTTACAGCCTTTAGTATTTGTTATATAACTTTATTTACAGCCTTTAGTATTTGTTATATAACTTTATTTACAGCCTTTAGTATTTGTTATATAGCTTTATTTACAGCCTTTGGTATTAGTAATAAAGCTTTATTTATAGCCATTAGTATTGGTAATATAGCTTTATTTATAGCCATTAGTATTGGTAATATAGCTTTATTTATAGCCTTTATTTCAAGTTCAAGAAGTTATTTGTGACATACAATTAGTAATATAGCTTTATTTATAGCCTTTATTTCAAGTTCAAGAAGTTATTTGTGACATACAATTAGTAATATAGCTTTATTTATAGCCTTTGGTATTAGTAATATAGCTTTATTTATAGCCTTTGGTATTAGTAATATAGCTTTATTTATAGCCATTAGTATTGGTAATATAGCTTTATTTATAGCCATTAGTATTGGTAATATAGCTTTATTTATAGCCATTAGTATTGGTAATATAGCTTTATTTATAGCCTTTGGTATTGGTAATATAGCTTTATTTATAGCCTTTGGTATTAGTAATAAAGCTTTATTTATAGCCATTAGTATTGGTAATATAGCTTTATTTATAGCCTTTAGTTCAAGTTCAAGAAGTTATTTGTCACATACAATTAGTAATATAGCTTTATTTATAGCCTTTGGTATTAGTAATATAGCTTTATTTATAGCCTTTGGTATTAGTAATATAGCTTTATTTACAGCCTATATAACAACAATTATGTTGAAGGTCTGCAGCGTAATGCACCAAACCAAATTCCTAGTATATGTAAATGTACCTGGTGGAATAAAAACTGATTCTGCTTCTGACAGAAGGTCTTATAATGTAATGTATGGAACCCTGTGGAAAGACTTGATTAGTAACCTTTCTGAACCATATTGTCTGTGGAACCCCGCCTGTTAGGGTGGAAAGGCAACTTTTTTCGTTTTGTTGTGGTTTTTAACCCAATCAACTTTGCTCACGAGTTTTTGAACAGGTTACCACTGTGGCCCTTATTCTGATATGGACTACTATTGATCTCCCTATCAGGATACCAAGAGTACTATTGACACCTTTGCCCGTCTCACAGATTTTCATGCCGGTGCTCCTGTGGCCACTTTCAATGTCAGGAAAGTGGAGCTGACCCCTTTGGAGCAAAGGAAACTGACATTCGACTCCCATGCCATGGTCAAAGAGCTGGAGAGCAGCGGTGGGATGATGTCCATTTTATAACAAAAAATAAATAAATAAATAAAAATAAAGAGTGATTCTACTCGAGTTGATGGGCATCAGGCAACGAACCCCACTTGTCCATATACACTGATCAGCCACAACATTAAAACCTCTGACAGGTGAAGTGAATAACATTGATCATCTCGTTCCAATGGCACCTGTCAAGAGGTGGGATGTATAAGGCAGCAAGTGAACAGTCAGTTCTTGAAGTTGATGTGTTGGAAGCAGGAAAAATGGGCAAGCGTCAGGATCTGAGCCACTTTGACAAGGACCAAATTGTGATGGCTAGACGACTGGGTCAGAGCATCTCCAAAACGGCAGGTGTTGTGGGGTGTTCCCGGTATGCAGTGGTTAGTACCTACTAAAAGTGGTCCAAGGAAGGACAACCAGTGAACCGTGACAGGGTAATGGGTGCCCAAGGCTCATTGATGTACATGGGGAGTCAAGTGGAAAATTGTGGCTACTAGTGGAACATTTGGTGAAAAAGTTAATGCTGCTGTGATAGAAAGGTGTCAGAACACACAGTGTGACACAGCTTGCTGCGTATGGGGCTGTGTAGCTGCAGACAAGGTCAGAGTGTCCATGCTGATCCCTGTCCACCGCTGAAAGTGCCACAATGGGCACGTGAGCGTCAGAACTGGACCATGGAGCAATGGAAGAAGGTGGCCTGGTCTGATGAATCACGTTTTCTTCTACATCATGTGGATGGGCGGGGTCAGGGTCCGATCCGATGGAGCGGGATGTGCTGGGACAAGAAGCCCAATACATGGGGGCCCCACCTCGCAACTTCCAGGACTTAAAGGATCTGCTGCTAACGTCTTGGTGGCAGATACCACAAGACACCTTCAGAGGTCTTGTGGAGTCCATGCCTCCACGGGTCAGAGCTGTTATTGCAGCTTGTAGAGCTACACAATATTAGTGTTTATTAGTGGTGCTTTGAATGTTGTGGCTGATCAGTGTATATACTGTAGATTAGATCACAGTGAAACTATGATTGACACAGTCATTAAACTTTAGCCTTTTGTCATCCTTTTAAATGTTTTATTTCTTTATTGCATTGAGAAAATTAAAAGAAAGTACCCTTAGGAAACTGTAGTTAACCTGCATGAAATGTAAAAATGTTGAATGGAGTCATAGGCATGCATGCTTCACACCGAATGTGTATCCACATCTGTCGCTGGATGAACGGCGCCTGGGTTTTGCATCACTAAATATGTCCGGGAATGTGAGAGAGCTGCTTTTTTTCCAGTACAACAGCACGTAGTTTGATCTGGACATTTACCATGTTGTATGAATGAGAACTCCCTTCGTATAGCATAAAAATATAGTATAAAAATGGAAAATACGCACAATTCACTTATATGTTATATAGTAGGATTTGATAGTGAATATGGTGACATCCGACGTTAATAATAATTAACATTAATAACATCATTATTTATATACGTGTTATTTACTTAGTTTTAAGCCCGATTCCAAAAAGAAAACAAATTTGAAAGTCGCTTCCAGTCGTAGTTTCGGATGAGTGGAAGAATCGTAACTTTTTTCTCTCTCAGGATTTGAAAAGAGTCAAGCGGAGCTCATCACGTCGGCCCTGGTGACTTTGACGATCGCGAACATGGACATAGTCTACAAGGACATGGTGACATCTTCACATCAGGCAGGACACTGAGCACACATGCATATAATACAGTATATATATATATATACACTGTACACACACCCTCCCTCCCTTCTTCCCTATGAAGTCAGTCCTATTCAGGTGTTTTGTTTTCGTTCCCCATCAGGAGATCGCTCTGCAGCAGATCATGGCTCACCTGGACTCCATCAGGAAGGACATGGTGATCCTGGAGAAGAGTGAGTTTTCCAACCTGCGATCTGAGAACGAGGTAAAACAAAAACTTTTTGAACCCACTGAGTCTTTCAACTTGTCCTTTAAATAACATCTAAACTTCCAAATATATTTTATTTGGATGGACGCGAATCCATTTTTCTATTGTTTTTTTTTTTTTTTGTTCCTTTTTTTAGGCTTATAGTTCATGTTGTGTCATAAGGTTTATTGTCAATTGATTATCTTTTTTTTTTTAATTTACAGTTAATCTCTGGTTCCCTGTTAGGTTTATTTCATGGGTGTGGTGTGGGGGTGGCGTGGTTTGAGCAGCCACATCTGTCCTGGGTCTAGGAATTTGGGCCCAGGATCAGTGTGGCTGCATACCTGTTGCTCGTTGATTGGTTGACAGGTAAAACCCCCATCTCTACACACACACAGGAGAGGAGCCCTTGTAATGACATGCTGTCCCTCTGCTTGTTCCACCTAGTGCACTCACTAAAATAAACTGGTGTTTATTATTTTTCCCCTTTTATTTTTGTTGGTCGCTTCTATTTTTATTTAATTTTTAGGTTATATTTTGTTTATTTATCATTAGGTTTAGTGTATATTGTCATATTTACATTTTGTATATCGCCACATTTTTCCATATTTCCATTTTCTTTATTCTATTTTTTATTCCGTGGTTTTATTATTATTGCCTATTTTTTCATGTAAGCTGTTGCTGACCCTGCAATTTCCTCTCTCTGTCTGTTTAACTTCCCCCCCCCCTGTGCTACTGTATGTTTGGCCTACAACTAACTTTGGACAATTGAAGTTCAGATAAAATTTTAAGTAAAAAAAACAAACAAAAAACAACTATTTAGGCCCAACACTGATATATAGATTATAAGAACGCAGTTGGCACATTCAAGCCTACTTCACGCTGAATCCCAAAAACTCATGTGACGAGTTTCGTTCTGACACTACGGCCAGAAGTGACGTCGGTAGAGTTTTTTTTTTTTTGTTTTTTTTCTGCAACCGGACTTAAAACAAAGTAAATAAGTCACGTATATAAAATAATAAATAATAATAAAATAACTTTATTAACATTAATTATTATTCCTGTTGAATATCACCGTATTCACTATCAATAGACCGTCGGATGCGGATACGCATTCGGTGTGAAGCGAGCCTTAAGTCCCTGGGATTCAGTCGACCACACCCGTCAGCTCGATGCGCTGCTCAAGCATCGCAAACAGCCGCAGCTAACCTCGTTCCCTCTGCTCCTCCTCCAGAAAATGAAGAGGGAAATGGATCAGCTGAAAAACAGACTGACGGTGAGACCACGAGCGCACGAATCACATCTCCCGTTTCCCGTTTCCCGGTCCTTTCCTTTTCAAATGCGGCGCCACTTGAGGAGAGGCCTTTTTTCCGTTGACGTTCTTCTCCGTGTCAGGAGGAGAGTCGGAAGATCCGGGCAGAGGCCAAGCTGGACATCAACCTGGAGAGGAGCAGGATCTCAGACATGGTGCCCACACACACACACACACACACACACACACACACACACACACACACACACACACACTGGTCGCATTTCTAGCCGTCACGTTTCTGTTTCTCTCGCTTAATCCAGTTTCCCGTCAATCTGCTAGTTTACAGAACAGGAGAGGAAGCTGATGGAGACGACCACAGAGTTTCACAGGAAGGTAGAGCACAGAAAAAAACATCCCCTCAAGCTCCTCCCTCTCCATGGCATGACACGTTATACATCTCCGGGTGGCTGTGTGGGGAAAAATAACTTCAAAAAATGTAACAAAATGAACGGATGACTTGATGGTGCCCAAAAAAGAAACGTGGATTCAGACCGACCAGAAATGGTGATTCTCATGATAGAGCAAAACAAAACAAAACAAAACAAAACAACCAAAAAAAAGGATATGAGCAACAAAGAGACTGGAATGGAAGAGCATTTCTGCCAGGAAAAAATAAAATGAAGAATTAGAAAAAATGAAATGAAGCAATCTAATGAGTATCTCATACAGTAATTATGACTAACGGAGTCCAAATGAAGCGACACTAAGTCCTAATTTTGACTCGCTAGGTCAAACTTTAGACTTTATTTCTCATAATTATGAGATACTTAAGTCCCAATTATAAGATACTCAGAATTATAAGATCCTATTTATTTTTATATATATATATATATATATAAACAATTTGGTTCCTAGCGGACCGCTGCCATTAGGAGCCGGTCAGTCAATGAATTTGGAAAATGGATCCCATTGAACACTATTTCAAATGTGGCTTTTACAATTAAACAATTAAATTCTTTACCTAATTGCTGAATCGAAGAAGCAAGTGTTGAAAGTTTGGGGTAGAAATAATAGAACTGGTGTGGCTGAAGACGCAACTTTGATTCAAAAGCAACTGGAACCATATGGGAAAATAAAAATCGATTTGATAAATCTAATGAGTAAGTCATAATTATGAAATACTTTTGACTTACTATTATAACTATACAAACTCGTAATATAATTGACTTAAGTATCTCATTATGAATTAGTAAGTGATAATTATCAGATACTTAGTAACATTGACTTAGTATCTCAAAAATATGACTTAAGAATCTCAAATATTGACTTAGTAAGTCATAATTATGAGATACTCGTTATGTCTTTAGATTTTTTTATTGAAGCTTTCTAGATTCTTTTTCCTCCAGGCAGAGATGGGCTTCCACACTGAGCAGATTCTAAGTATAGATCTATTTTTTGTGAACTTTTTGATATAAAATAAAGTCTTTGCCCGTCAGTCTTTTTATGTTTTCTGGTTTATCTTTTTACTTGGCTTGTGTTACTTCGTATTTGAAAAAGATACCGAAAAAATACAAAATTCACAAAGTTAAAAAAAAAACCAGCATGTGCATCAAGCAAAATGTTAAAAAGTCATGTTAGAAAGGAATTCAAGTCATTTCGGATACTTGCACCACCTTTTTCTGACTACAGCTAATGAATAGCTAAGTCAATATCAACGGCAGGTTTATACTTTATACGGATTTCTCACTGTTCTTTTTTTGGCTTTTCTGTCAAATGTGGCGTCACGTTGCGCAGAAAGCCGACATCGACCACGACAACATGGAGGTCAACAGGAAGATGGACTTGGAGGTGGCCTCGCTAAAAACCCTCCTGGAGTCTCTGAAGCTGGAGACCATTCGCTACCTCGCAGGTAATTATCAATTATGATAAAATAATAATGAGTCACAGGGACAGAGGAGGCGGGGCTTCCTAACGTTTACGTTCTTTCTTTCATACAAGTAGGAAACTTGTACTCTTGTATTCTGTATCTAGTATATATTCTGTATTGTATTTCCTGTATTTAGTCCCAACCCCACTGTTCCGTGTTCAATGTGATGTGTTCGGCCTGTTCCCCAGCGTCTGTGTTTACCTGCCTGGCCATCGGCTTGGGCTTCTACCGTCTATGGAGGTGACGATCCTGCCGGTCCGGAAGAACGAGCAGCGTTCCTCCTTAAAAGAAAGAGGGGGGAAAATATGTAATTCCTCATAACGGGGCTTTCACCTGCTTTAGATACATGTTGTGCTTATTTCACCGCCGGCTTTTTTTATTCTCATTTTTTTACCCCGTTTCCGGGAACTCGCTCTGGAAATCGGTGCCACAGAACCCACTATGCGCCCCCCAGTGGCACGGCATGACGCAAACAACAAGAAGAATCTGAAGTAAACAAAGTTCTTATTGAGTGTTCTGGTCACGGCGTTCTGGGACTGGTTCTGCGGTGGTTTTTAATCTTTTAAAGAATGCCTCCACCTTTATGCCCTCAGTGACGCATGTTCCAAAATTGCTGAATAAGTAATTATCAGTTTTCCATTTCCTTTCAAATTGTTTCTAAGGTTAAGTGATTGCCTGCTTTTGATCTTGTCATGGTACGGTTTTAGTTTGACCAATGTATACCAAAATGTTTTTATATTTGACATTTCTGTAAATCTGGTTATTTCTAAACAGTGATTGTAAACGTGAGTTATTACAGCAGTAACAAAGCAAATCAGAGTACTGAGAGAATTGAGTTTCACAGTGTAATAAATTCACTTTCAACATATTGGAAGAAACATTTTTTGTTTGAGCATTGTTTTTTATCAAACATACATTTTATGACATGCTTTCACATTCGAGAGCTTAATATTTATTTGAATGGAGGTTTCCTTATGAATCATGTCATTTGAAAGCATGGATACAAGCATACTGTGCACCAAAACAAACTATTTCAGTGAATTGGTGATATGTATGTTCCATCAGCCACAACATTAAAACCGCCACTAATAACCACTAAAATTGTGTAGCTCCCCCTTGTGTTGCTAAAACAGCTCTGACCCGTGGAGGCATGGACTCCACAAGACCTCTGAAGGTGTCCTGTGGTATCTGGCACCAAGACGTTAGCAGCAGATCCTTTGTAAGTCCTGGAAGTTTGGGGGTGGGGCCCCCATGGATCAGGCTTGTTGTTCCAGCACATCCCACAGATGCTCCATCGGATCGGACCCTAAGCCCGACCATCCACATGATGGAGAAGAAAATGATTCATTCATCCCATTGTAGGGGCTGTCTGGGTGAACAGGGGTCAGCATGGACACTGACCGCTCTGTGGCTACGCAGCCCCATACGCAGCAAGCTGTGATGCACTGTGTGTTCTGACACCTGTCATAGCAGCATCAACTTTTTCGCCAATTTGTGCGACAGTAGCTCTTCTGTGGGATCGGACCAGACGAGCTAGACTTTGCTCCACATGCTTATCAACGAGCCTATGGGTGCCCATGACCCTGTCGCCGGTTCACCAGTTGCTGCCTGATATATCCCACCCCTCGACAGGTGTCATTGGAACAAGATTATCAATGTTATTCACTTTACCGGTCAGTGGTTTTAATGTTGTGGCTGATCAGTCTCTGTATAATGTAAAGGCTCAATTTCCACTCAAGATATTTAGGCTAATTTTATTCAAGTCAGTCCGAATATGCTCATGCACAATTGATGGTATGACCTCACTTTCGTATAATGTGGAAGTTATACTATTCACTTCACACAAAGGAAAAAAATAAATCCAGGATACAAAGAGCTTTGAATTCACTGACCCTTTATTTAAGTCTTCAAGCCTAAGTAACAATTAAAACAAAACCAAAAAAAAAAACAAGAGTCCCTGGACATCACACCAATCAATGTTCACACAAATACAACGCCAAGTTTCAGACTTGCTTTTATTGAAGATCAGATAACCCCACCCTCCCAAAAAAAAAAAAAAAAGTTGCTGATAAAATATCTGCAAAAGAGAAATAACGGATCGCCTGCAACATTACGACCTCCATGTCCAAGTGAAGACGACAAAGCGGGAAGAAAGGTGACTTGCTGGGTTAGAAACCTAGTTGACCTCAGGAAAAAGCCGCTCAAATCTTACCATTCCTTTTATGCCGCAAAAAAAATACATACAAAATATTAAATATGGCCGTTGTGGGGATTAACTTAATTATTCAACTAGGAAATGACAAGGAAACTACACAAAATCATTAAATAGGTGAAAATAGCAATGTGTTGTTTTTTTTTTTTTGTCCTTTTTGGCCCTTTCACAATAGGAAATCAACATAACACAAAGAATACCAAAAAATACTTTAATTTATAATTTAATTTTACATACAATTTCCCCCAAAAATAACTGTTTCCTCCTGCAATAAACTTTTCATTCCAGTTCACAAAAAAAACACCTGAAACCGACAGGTAGAATCCAAATACAAAAATGTATTCAAATGGTGGCAATCTGAGGACCCCGCCTCAGAGGTGAATAAAAAAATAGCTTTTCTTTATATATAGATATATATATATATATGAAAAAAAAAAGGAACAAAGAGAGAAAGATGGACGAGGGCTGGGAGCCTCCCCGCTATGCGCTCTGAGGATCTTCCGTCGAACCCTCGTCCTCTTTTTTTATGCGGGCGACCTCACCGGCCTCAGGCTCCGCTTCCTGTTTGACAGAGGCCAAACAGGAAGCAGCCTCTTCCTCGTCCACCTCCTTCTTTACGAAGGCGCTGAGCGGGTGCTCTGCGGGCGTCACGCTGGGTGACGGCGTGGCGTCCAAGAACGACGACGTCTGGGACATAAAAGGAGAGGGAGGGGGTGTTTAGTCGTATTTGGGTGGAGCGTTGGCTTCGTGAGATTGGGACTTCGGGGGTATAAGACAATTCTGTCACGATTCACAATTTAAAAAGACTAAGAAAGGACTTTTTTTGGGGGGATGGGTTCAAAGCGATAAGTGCACACGCAAGGTAATACATACAGCTCGACAGGATTCTTTAAAACAGGATTTTGAAAAATGACCAGCTTTTGTGACAATTACTTTTTTTTAGACATTCTGAACCATAATTATTAAGTCTTAGCGCAATGCTAACGTTATTTAGCAGGTCATATTCACCAAGTATATACTGAGGCAGTCAACTCGACACAACTGACACTTCCAGAAGGTACTTACATTTTTGTAATCCTCGTAACAAGAAGGATGGTAGGTCTGTGGAGAGAGCCAAAAAAAACAAAAAAACAACCTTCCATCAGCAGTCTGCACGGCAGCCAAACCTTTCGACTATAATCTTAAATTTGCCATTTTACTCTCGTACAACGATCAGAGTTGGTGCAGTTAAAATACAGTAAAAGCAAAGAGCGGACGGTTTGCATTCATCTCTTCGAGGCGTGGACAGAATGGAGTTAGAGCTTGGTGCTACTCAGTCTCATCTACTCATAGAAACATTAACCACAGATACCAGATGAGAAGGTGCCAGAACAGCTGAGTCGTCATTTGTCGAGTTTTACTTTTTAATGACGATGCCGATTTACACCCCAACAAAGACGCAATCTAACTCAAACAAACACCTACATTTGCTTAAAGAGACATCTCAGCTGTGTCCTTCATTTAGACATAGTTGTGTTCTCTTCTTAATTCCTTTGCCCATCTCTTGTGTTTATGCCCCTGTGCAGAGTGCATGCATGTCGCGTACCTTCCCCTCCACACGGAGAGCGTTCTTCAGATGCCACTCCTCTTCCTCCTCCTCCCAGTACATCTCAAACGCCTCCTGGCAGATCTCGCACGACTGCAACCAGGGGGAAAAGGAACAAACAAACAAACGAGAGGTTTTCAGGAACTTCTTGGCTCATCAGGAGGCACCGCTCCCTGCCGGGTCGACCGTCCCGGAAACGCTTTCAGCGAGGCTTCAAAATCAACTTATTTGAGCCATAACGTCATCACAGCGACTTCAACCTCTTCCAGCCCCAGGGCTCATTGGCTGATCGAGCAACAGAGCAGGGACCTCAGACTTTCTTCCCTAAAATGTTGGGCTGCATATTAACATATTTATAACAGCTTATTAACTTACTCATATACTCTGTTATGATGCTTACAGGTTTCTGTGCGTTTATTTTATTTTTTAGGTGTGTTCAACAACCGCCGTTTAGAGTAAATATCCACACTCATAATTAACAATTTGCAACATTAACCTCAACAAATAAATAAACTCTAAGTTTTCTAATTTGATCATCTGGCAAGAAAGAAGTCTCCGCTGCAACATGAATGTCGAGTGAGGCTGTCCAGGTAGCTTACATATGGCATTGTGGAGTCTTATCCAATCACTGCCTCGTCGGGACCAAGTGTTGTGTAATATCTGATTTCATCAAATTGAGCAAAATAGGGCTACTTAGGTTAGGTTTCATTTCTTAAAGCAGGTGCAGGGAGTTACCTCTCCCACCACGTCAGCGGTGGCTTTCACGCTCTGGAACTCGTCCTGCTTGGCTGCCTCCTGACTCCTCTGCACCTCCTCCTCGTTGACCTTCTCAAAGAAGTGACTCTTGGCTCGCTCCTCCAGGTCCGCGATCTCCTCAAACTCTATCCAGTCCTGAGCGACAGAGAGAGACAAGTAAGTAGTTAGAGCCCTAGAAAGAATTAATATTCCCCAAACACACAGAACGGACCGTCCCTCCCAGTGACGAGCGCAGCAACTGGAAACTTTTGTTTCTCCAGAAGCCTCCAACACAGCATGGTGACTAACTCCCACCAGCAAAATAAGGAAATACAAAAAAAACAAAAAAAACAATTGTCTTATTTGCAGTGAACTGAGCTCAATCCCGCAGTGATGTCACGTGACAGCGGTGATGCGATTGTCACAGGCCTAGTTCTATGTGGCGCCGCCTTGAATTGTATTTCAAACAGTAAATAATTGAAATAGGTTGTATAGCCTAGTTTTCTTTTACCATGCAACAAACCTTTTCTTTAAATAATATTTTTTTAAGTATTTAACTGATAGTATTACCCGGTCAAAATTCTTATCGCCGGTTAACGGCTATAAATGATTTCAGTTATAAATGGTTAATCAACATGTCTAACGTGGCAGATGGCGGTACCTTGAGCGTGTAGTACCAGCGGCGGTGCGTGATCTTGCGGCTGATGTCCTTCTCCGAGCGGTTCTGGCGGTAGTGCCAGTCCAGGTGGTCGGCGTAGACGTCGGTCTGCGAGGCGGTGAAGCGCATCCCGCAGGAGTAGCACTGGATGCCGGTGTACAGCTTGGTGACGACACTACCGTAGCGCCTGCGACGCACAAAAGCTGCACCGTGACTCCAAGGCGACCGTTACCGCCGTTCAATTATGATTATTGCAACTCACTAACACTAAATGATTATTATTAGTCAGAATTCTAATGATCTATATAACCCTAGGATGGATATGTGTCCACTTCAAATTTGTTTGGATTTTATTCATACGTATATTTAGTATGTGATATTTAATCAAGCCAATTGAGAAAGATGAGTTTGAATAATCAAAAACACCATAAAATATAGATTTCTTGGAATTTTAGATGATAAAAACTGCAGTTAGAAAAATAAAGCAATAAAACGATCCAAGTTATTTTTGCCCCAATATATGCATTCTACGCTTAACCTCTTTTTGGTTTCATACATTGAATTCTTTACGTGGGATTTTTAACATACATGTAGTTCTTTGTGAAGGTGGAAACATGGAGTCATACTAACAGTTTCATATCGACGATGACAAAGCCAGTGAGGTCTGGGATGTCGTCATCATCCTCCTGCTCTTCCTCCTCTGGTCCTTGGACTGCTTGAGGTGCGGAGGAAGGTTCTGCAACAACAAAAAAAACAACATCACCTCAACAACACAGATTCATCATCATTCAGCTCATGCAAGGTGTAGAAAAGGGGCAAACGGGGGTCTCAGCCAAGGGGCACCAACCTGTTCCAGAGGGTTCACTGGATTCTTGTTTGGAGGTGGTGGAGGCCGGGATGATCCCGGTGGAGATGAGTTTGGTCAGGAGGTCGTTGACGTCCACCTGACCAAAGTGGCTCTCTGGAGCACTGAACGGTGCACCTAAAGGTCACCACATGGTCAGTGAAAAATGGGGAAGGAACTTGAGGAGCTTCCACTTCAATATGACAGTGAAATCCAGCGGTCACTTAAATATGTATTATGATTCCTATGGAATGTGATGAAATTCGTCCTGATACTTAGAAAAGGGGGGCAGGGTGCGGGGGTTACCTGGCTGTCTGAAAGGCACTGGGTTTTGTGAGAGGAATGTCTGGTTCAGGTTTGGCATCATGTTGACCTTTGAGGGGGACCAAACAAAAAAACATCCTCAAGGAGACGACAAAACAGATGGTGCAAGCATCCTGCTCCACGACCATGTGTCCACTAACGCCCAGAGTTAAGCAAATACCCAACGACTGTAAACATTGCAATGTTTAGTGGCAAATTAGGGCCTGGAGCATTTTAATGGAAATAAATCTGATTTGTAAAATAACCATTATTCAACTAATAACTTAATTAAAATATGCTTTTGACAGTAAGTATTTCTAAAATTTTCAATGTCTCACAAAAGTTACGCAATTATTATTCATGTACCTTACACTTTGAAGAGTCATAACAGGATTTTACCAGTGTTTTGAAGCACACGTGAGCAATTCTCCTAATTAAGTGCAGATTTCATTTTTTTCCTTAGCAACAACAACAGAACTGTCATCACTTCCCCATTAGTCAACCATCATTCAATATATGATGTGGTTCATTTGAATATTGAGATGATCTCAAACGGCCCCTGAGGCTCCCTCCAAAAACACCTTCTCAAATGTAAAATGTCTTGTAAACAGTCAACATCTTACCGGCTGTTGAATGTTGCCAGCCGTCGGCAGTGCTGGGTTGTAAAAGGGAGGGGCAGCAGGCTGGGTGAAGGGGGGCCCTGGCTGCATGCTGAAGTCTCCCCCCCCAGTCTGGGATAGGTTCTGCTGGACTGGGAAGGGAAGTGGGCCTGCAGAGTACTGTGGAGGGTTTATGGCTTCAGGGAAACACTGGTTGACCATGTTGAAGTTCTGCTGAGCGGGGGTTGGGTTGTCATATGGGGCCACAGGGCGCATTGGCGCCTGCATGTTGTGCAGGGGGCCAAACATGGGACCGGGTCCATTGAAGCGCATCGCACCGGGACCTTCAAAGCGCATAGGGCCCATCTGATTTGAAGCACTGTCGAAATGCATCGGCCGTGGCTGGAAGCCCATCGGGCCGGGCCCACCCCCTGCGTTGTTCTCAAACCTCACCGGCCCATCAAAGCGCTGCATTGGGCCAGGACCCGGTCCGTCAAACCTCACCGGTGGCTGCTGACAAATGGGGGCCTCATACCTGTTCTGGCCCTGGGGAAGGGGCGGGCCATCAAACCTCCCCATGCCTCGCCCCATGCTTCCTCCCATTGGACCGTGAGGCACGGGGGGGCCATCGTACTGGGCGGGTCCGTCAGGCCTTTCTGGAATGCCCTGTCGGACCTGGTGATGAGGGCCGTTGTAGCAACTGGGATCGCCATAGCGACCAGGCCGGCCAGCTTCGTAACGACCCGGAGGAGGGGGTCTCGGTGGGCCATTGTGACTAGGCCCCTCGTACCGGGTAGAGGGGGCCCCTCCATCCTGAGGGGGAGTGTGTTCCGGAGAATCGCTGTGCTGGCGGACCAAGGCCAGGGTGCCAGCAGCATGCGACAGGGCCTTGAGGATAGGGGGCCTGGGAGGATGTATAGGGTGAACTAGGGGGGCGTCTGTGCCAAGTGGTCCGTCGTCTGAGTGCTCGCTATTGGGGCTCTCGAACATGGGGAGGGGGCTCAGCTCAGCCGCTTCGGCCTGGTGCAGCGGAGAGAGGCGTTCCCGCTCATACCCAGCCGGAGGAGCCTCTACATTGGTGGGACTGGGACACTTCCTGTGGACCACAGTGGCTGGCAGAGGGAGGCGCTCCGGTCTGTGGGGGTCGGTGTTGCGTGGATCAGGGTGACCTGCGTACCTCCGAGGAGCGTCGTAGCCACTCTTGTGCTTCTCCCTGTCATAGCGCTGCCGCTCCGTGAGAGGCGAGTTCCACTCCCTCTCACCTGGAGAGAGGCAAGTATAGAGAAGCTTTCTTTTAGCGGTCTTGAACATGGGATTTAAAATGTGGAACAACAACACTGCAGACCACACATTAAGTCTGAGATTCACAAGATAAAGTTACTAACCAAATTAAACCAAAATATCATGTGCAATGCACAGCCCTGCATTTAACAGGCAGTTTGCGTGGATTCTTTCAGAATTCATCAACATTCTCATTTGACAAGTAATAGGTTAACAGGCTCGCGACTCACTGGAGTCTCTGGGGTCGGCTCTCCTCCTGAAGCGGAGGCCATGAAGGGATTTCAGCGTCGGAAACTCCTTTCCGTGGTTGTACTCCTCAATCATGGGGGTGTGGGGCAGTGGCTCTTCACGCTCCTTGCTACGTCGGTCCGCTGAACAACATAAAAAATGTCAAAATCCAAAGTGAAAAGAACAAAAGACGGAATTACATTTCACCAATTCATTATGGTGGAATTGTGACAAGATCCTCCCGAACCCGCTGGTCTCACCGGGTCTTTCCCTGGGCGGTTCGGTGTACTTGTGGGGTGAGGATCGGGACGATCCCGGCGATGCCTCTGGGTTGGGCGGCGGCTCCTCCTCCTGGCGGCGCTCAGCCTCCCACTCCTCCCCGCTGCCACCGGGGGGGTGGTTCACCCGAGTCCTACGCAGCTTGGACTTGTGCTCGTAGTAGGAGAGCTCCGCGTCGTCCATGGTGCTATGGGTGGGTAGCACCTTCTTAGGGGGGGGGGCATCGTTGTCAGAGGCTTCCCAGGAGTCCGAGCGCTGTTGCTGCTTCTCCTCTTGGTACTTGAAGAGCTGCTGAATCTGGTGGGCCACATTGAGGAAGTCGTCCTGGGAGATTTCGCCGCTCTCCAGACGCTTACTGGCCTGCGGATATGGTGGGGGAAGAACAAATTAAGGGAACGTCTACAGAGGGAGAGAAACTAAAAACAAAGAGGCCGAACCTTTGTCATACTCAACTGGAGAGGACAACTTGTTCTAAACATTTAAAGTGAAACTTAAACCTATGCATCTACAATAATGTAGAGCAGTGATTGTCAACCTTCATTCATATGCAAGAAGGTCAATTTGAGACAGGAGGCCACAGACCACATTTGCTCAGATGTGTCTCTGGAAGCCTCATCTGAGAATACCTTAATTTTTATGTTAACAGAGATTGTACAATAATTCTGTTTTGATCATAGTAATTGAAATAATGTTGAAGTTGAACTATTAATCGTTCTGCTGGGGGGGCCCCCCGTAACCTCTTAAAGGACACTCGGCGTCCCCGGACCCCAAGATGAGAACCACTGATATAGAAGATATAGCATGCTAGTGCTACGTGTCAAACACACCCTCATAAGCAGGTCCCTCTTGCTAGCGGAGTTGAGGACGTCGGGTATCTGAAGGTTGGTGTCAACGCTGAGGCGGTGTTTAAGCATCCGGGGAGTTGTGGGTCGAGAGCTGACGTATGGCTTCTGTCTCTGAGGGCCGGGGTTTCCGTGGGCGTCCTCCGACTTCTTGAGGCTGATGGCGTTAATTTCCAGTTTAAAGCAAGTCAATGCAGCCTAAACTAAAGTTGATATGACCCCGAACCCTTGAGAATAAATATGATGCAATCAATAAATCAATGATCCAACAAGTGACTTACTGTTTGTTATCTTCCCAGCCACTCCTCCAGCGGTGTGGGACTTCTTTGGTCTCCCTGGCCTCAGAGTGGCCCCGTGGGGAGTGAGTGTCCCTCTCCCCCAGAGGCCTCTTGGCCCTCTTGGGTTCAGTCAGACTCTTTTTGGGGGGAGCCCTGTCCTCTCGACCGGCCTTGCCGCGGAGGGGCTCGTCAGTGTGGGCCCTCCTAACCTTGCCCTGCAGGTGAGAGGGAGATGGGGACGAGGAGTTGCTCCGGGCTCTGCCCTTGGGCGACCTTCTGTCCTTTCTTTTCGGGGAGCAGGAGATGGCAGTGGTGGGGGAGCGTGAGCGAGAGTGCGTGCGTTTCCTGGCGTTGGTGCGAGCATTGCCGCCACTCTGGAAGTCTGCCTTCTCTGCGGATTGGGCCTGGTCGTGCTTGCTAAGCGAGCCGTTAACCGGCTTAGCTTTCGCCGGCCTTAGGGGGTGGAGTGCCCGCGGCGTCTCCTCCCGCTCTTTCTTGATCTCTGTGGATCTTTTCTTCTTCTCCTCCTCTCTGGTGTCCCCAGACTTGTCGTGTGTACGTTTCTGCAGCCTCGGGTCCTTCTTGGAGCTATCTGCCTCCGAGTGCTTGCCTCTGCTCGGTGCTCCTTTGGGCATGGGAGGGGGGGATTTAGGTTTCTCCTCTCTGGCAGCTTTCTTCTGGGGCCTGGGTTTATCCACCCGGCCAGACTTCTCCAGTAGTCGCTTCTCTGCGTTTTGAGCAGTTCCTCCCAGACTCTGGCCATCTTTATTAGCGCTGGGCTGGTCTTTGGACTGAGGCGTGGCGGGTGGCCCGGGTCGGTGCAACCGAGGGTCTCTGGCCG
This sequence comes from Zeus faber, assembly GCF_960531495.2. Classification (NCBI taxonomy): domain Eukaryota; kingdom Metazoa; phylum Chordata; class Actinopteri; order Zeiformes; family Zeidae; genus Zeus; species Zeus faber. Next base: position 17,358,866 of record NC_137200.1, read on the forward strand.
ACGGCTTGGTTTCGGGCTGAGGGGGAACCCAGGGTCGGATGGCGGGGGCGGTTTGACTGGCTGACTTTGGCGCTGTGGCGGGAACCACAGGACCACTGGCCTGAGGCACAGTGGGTGTTAAGACAAAGCCCCCTGCCTGGAGGAGCACAGGAACAACATGACATAACTTCATGGAATTATTTTATATAATTCTTGGAAATTAAAATCCTCCCAGTCTGAAGGAAAACATGACGTGGATTTTAAGACAATGAATACAAGATCAGATCAAGTGTAAACTCTCATCACAATTTACCTCTTCTACTCCACACAAATAGTTCATGGAGATTAGACTAAAGTTCAGAACATCAAGTGCTTCCTTAGAAAAAGAAAAAAAAAACAATTCTATCCCTACCAGCTGGGCCTTGGTCTGCTCTAGCTCAAGTTCAATCTTTTTCTGCTGAAGCTCCAGAAGCTGCTTCTGCTTGGCCAGCAGCTGCTGCCTGATGAGCTGCCCCTCACTGGCAGAAGGGGCCAGGGGAGGAGTGGCTGCAGGTGGGGGGACAGTGGACCGCGGACGTGGAGGGGCCTCATCAGACTGGAAAGCCAGGTTGGAAAATGTCAAAGGTAAAACAAAAGGTTTTTCAGTATTAAGGGGGTGAAAGGGACTGTTCAAGAAACTATAAAAGATTGTGTATCTTAAAAAAATAAAAATCACACAGACACCAGGTTGAATACCACCGTTTTTAGAGGGCAAACATCAGAAATATAACAAATACATTCCCCAAATCTTTTATCAGGCGACATTTTTATCAGCTGGTGAGAACCATACTAAATCCAACTATGCTGAAGTGCTTCCATTGAAGTGTGAGATAATTGATAACATCGTTTAAAAGGCAAATAGACAATAGCTTTGAATAATAGAATTCCACCACCCGCAATAAACAATGATCAGCTTTCTACACATACATACCAGCAGTACAAGCAGACATATACATACCTGCTTTAAAAATTTAGGATTGACGTGAATGCTGGCATTGACGGTGAGGGGCAGCGGTTTGATGGGCCAGGCAGAGTCCACAGAGTTCACCCGAACATCCAGTGCATAGAGCTTCTTCAGTGGGAATACATCGTCCCACGTGGAGCGCAACTTGTACAGACTCTTTCTAATGTTTTCATCAACCTATAAAGAGAGGACAGAACTTGGTCCACAGCTACCAAAACTGCATAAATAGTACCACAAATACCATAGCCTAAATAAGCATAACTAGTTACAAACAAGTCTTTAACTGTAAATCTGCTGACCTATAAGAGCAATCCCTTATGTGATACAAAAGTAGAAACCGCTCTAGCATACAATATGTATAAAACTGCAAAGGAACAAATATACCCCCCCCCCACAATTTATTAGTAAACATCTGATAACACTAAAAGACAAAAAGCAACAGACAGCAAGCAACACAACAATCGGGGGAGAAAAAGGTTAAGTTTAACTTAATGCTTAACCTTTAAGAAAATGTAAAGCCAGCAAATAGAAAATTGTGTGTACCTTTTCAAAGACACATATAAATGAAGTGACTAGGTTTTTAGCAAACACTGCAAGGTATTCTCCTCCAACATTCTTCACTATGGAATCCACTAAGTACAAAACTGGCAGCTTCTCGGAAGGTGGTGCCTGGGGTAATAGAAAACTCAACAAGTTTAGAAAAACAACAGGGGTTAAACCAACATTTCTTTATAATGCAAAGGGAATTATCACAGACTTTGGAAAAGACAGGAAACTTGTTTCCCCACTTAAAATCATGGGGGCGGGGGGTGCAATTTGTAAGCATCGGATAAAAAAAAAAAAAAAAAAAAAGGGAAAGTTAAATCCACTCCGGTTCCATAGTGTCTTCACATCAGAAAAAGATGCGCAGTCGATGTGCATCGTGTGTCCAAACACTTGCGAGTACCGAAAAAAAAAGTACGAAAAATGAAGTCCATGTTCCATATCTTCAGAGGCTAAAAGCAAAAATCTTCAGGTTGTTCAGTCTTTGGGACATGTCTTGCAATACCTCCAAAGAGGTGTTCAAACAGAACCCCCTCTTTGTACTTCACCTTTTTTAAAGTTAAATCAGTCCATGAATTTAAGAGTCTCACTGCTACCGAGGTCACGGATCCCCACTCTTTGGAGATTACGCTTCAGGAATGTTAAATTGTGACCGTGGTTACAAAAATACCTCAACCCATTAGAAAACAAGAATCAGGAGGCGGCATGAAGAAAAAAAAACAAATTAAAAGCAGCAGCGATCTGCCATTAAATATTAAGTGAAAGCTTGTAAATATATGCAAAATCTCCGTGTAGTAGTCATGGATCTAACCGTTGCCCAGAATCCAAGTGATTGCTGTATTAGTCTGTATGCAACAAGTCTTGAAAACAACAGCACGAAACCGACGACATTCTGCGGCAAGTGTCCACCGTACAGTAAAAAAATGAACCAGACTCATACCAATGAATAACACTGGGAAATAAAAAATGACGAAAAAGCACATTTCATAATTTTTATTATGACAGTTTTAACCATTCAATGACATTTCAAAAAAATTCCAAGATTCACTACTTTATTATGGCAGTTAAATGCATGTTGCCTGTCTGGTGATGCTTTAAAGTGACTGAGCGCTGCTGATATCCCGAGCAGATTACTGAATGCAGGTAGAAACTGGCTCCGTATTGGCGCGATTCCTATGTTATGTTGATGGAACTTTTCGATTATAACAAGAATCAAGCAAGACAGCCAAGAGGTTCGTTGTACTTCCGTTAAAGGGGGGGGGGGGGTACTGTCACCGCGTATAGATAATGCAATCTTAACCATGTCGGGCCTACATTAATTCTGGAAGACACCGGTGATCAAAATGACAAGGGTACCAAAAAGAAAGTCGGGCAGCAAGTTAAAAGTATTTCCGCCCAAGAGTTTAAATAAATACGAAAGAGAATAGACTGTGGTTAAGACTTTCTACTGCGGCTTCCCATACAGTAGAAGGACGTTTATGATCATATCACAACCGGTGTGATGTAGCCGCATACAATACAAAAACAGCCAATTGAGTTGGAATTGTTACGTTATTGTTAATACGCAAACTTGAGAAAACACCCAACTACGTTACCATAAACAGGGACTGGAATCTAGCTTCTCACGCCAAGGCGCGTCGCTGACTGGCGTTACAAATGGGGAGGAGGGTTCCTCCTATTGAGCCAAAATGCGGGCTATCCTGTTTTTGGGGGAAGTTGTATCCGTCCCAAAACGAAGACACCGCGCTGCCAGTAATTGTTAAACAGAAACAGACCAACACTTTACGGGCTCGGGCGTGTTTGGGCTATAGGGTGAGCGTGACGTCACTCGCGCACGGACCCAATCCGAGCGCTGGCCCCCAGAAGTGAGGCTAACGTTAGCCTAGCATCACGCACCGGGGGCGAGCGAGCCGCCATGTTTATTAGCGAGCAGCCTCGTTGCTACGTCGACGTAAAAAAAGAAAAGAGGGGGGAGGGAAAAAAAAAAACAAAAAACACCCTGAAATGGAGAATTCTATATTCATATATTCATAAAAACCTTGGTGATTTGTGCTTCAATAATTGCGACGATATCCTTGGCGAAGTGCAGGTTCTCCTCCGCCAGGATGGTGAGCATGTTGATGTGCGGCTTGCTGTTGAACGTCAGGTCTTCCAGCGAGGACTGGTACTCTCGACAGGCGTCCTCCCTCGCCGCCGCGTCGCCGTCCATCTCGGAGCCTAAACCGAACCTATCCGCGCGACCACCATTCAGCACCACGCAGTCCATCCACGCGTCCGAGCGGCCTGGCCCCCGTCGTGCGCTCCCGTCCGGCCGACGCGAAAATGTCGCCGCCGCCGAAAACGCTGCTCTTCTTTATCGTCGGGAGAAAATGGCGACCTCGCCTAACGCGGCGGCGACGTCACGAAAGGGTTATATAGTCGCCGTGACGTCGGTCCCTGTCGATTGGCTGATTCTGAGGACCGGTGGGCGGGTTTTTTATTTTGATTGGTCGACGCTGTGACAGCCAGTCGTGTCAGCCAATCAAATCCACCGTGTTACGTAATCTAAAAAAAAAAAAACCCCGTAACCAGATCGGTCCGGCGACAGCGACGGGCGCGGAGCGGTTCGTCCCCTTTTTGGGATTCGGCTCCCGACGACTCACTCGGCGGCGAATCGTTCGGTTTGGCGTGCGCACCGCGGGCCAACGACAATCACGAGGGTCGTTTTGCTCGGAGTTGTGCGTGGGAGTCATTGATGTTCAATTCCGTCCAAATGATTTATTTCGGCGGAAGGGTGGTGGGATCCCAACAGTCCTCCAGCCTCATATTCAATGCCGCCCAAAGCTATTTATTTGGGTGGAACGCAGAGTGTAAATTCAGTCGCGTTCAAATATGAACTATGAAAAACGCTTAATTTAGCCCTCGGTAACTATCTTGAGTTTACTGCAAATCTCACTCGCACTCCTCGCTCGTACCACGAACCCAAGTTTGGGATATTTCGACCGAGCTTATGCCAGGATGCAAGCCACCGTCAGTCCCCAAGAGGACGACGACGAAGAGGACTCTTTCGTCTTGCCAACGGACGCCGACTCCCCTGAGCGCGCAGGCGCTCCCGCTTTATAGGGGGAGAGTTGTGACGTCACAAATGCGCCACGCGACCGCACCCTCACCCCTGTTGCCGCAGCTACGTGGGGGCATTCCCGATATGTTTACATGCGTTTCCATGACGACTGCACCGGCCCTGACAGATAGACAAGTTGATCTCCAAACCCAATAAAACCATGGACCGTGGGCTTTAATGATTGTTTTGCTAGGGAGGGGTTATTTTGACAAAAATATTTTTGTGTCTTGCTTTCGTATTTCTTGATCATACATGCATTGTACAGAATAACGTCCAGGAGCCAATAAGTCCAATGGTTAAATAAAGTGAATTTCATGACTAGGTAGAGGACGTTGGTCTCCACAGGTGGATTTCCGAACCAACGGCTGTGATCGACTGTTATAAGACGTTTTAAAGGGCACGACGGACACAATTTGGCAAACGTCGGCAAACGGAACCCAAGCAATCCACGCTCCCGGTCGTCTAATCCTAATGTCCGCTGACCTCTTGCGCCTGCGAACGCGCGACGTCTTCCTCTGGGACCCCTCCGATGCGGAGAAAGCCTGTTAAGTCCGTTCGGTCCAGAAAGACCCAGTCCATGCGCTGATGTCACCTCACAAGACCCAGAACTCTTTTATAATTGATTTGAACGTGGCCCCGATCCGCTTCCGTATGTTTGATCCCAGGTTATCCACAGTAATGTATGAATGTGGGCGCTAATACGATCATTGAAACCACCTCATGTTGTTTTAAGGCTTTGAGTATACATCATCTGGAGGATGAATATTATATGTTATCTATCTTTGAAACAACCTCCAGAGCATCCTTTTGTAAGCAGGGGGGTGGATGCTCAGCGCAAGGTTTAATACAAATGCTTTGCAAATGATCTAGAACAAGCACGTTTATTCGTCTTAGTTGATTGTTCTTTCGCTGGCGTTTTATCTTATTTCTGCGAAAAAAAAATTATATAAGTGATTATAGATTTAGTGTGAACAAATCTGTCTTCACTAGTGTAAGTATAACCATCACACTTGTCTACCCAAACGCAACTTACTATCGTAGGCTTACTGTATATCGCTCATATTGGCTCATGTAAGCACGCAGCAAGATTCAATGCTTTCAAACAGACCAGAGAGAGTAAAATCGTAATAATGGATCTGTCAGACAACAAGCCGACAAAGCTCGGATTTAAGGTCACAACGCAAGGAAAACAAATACCCCGGGGCTTTACCATATACCTCGGCGCAACCTCAATAATTTTTGAGAATGCATTAACTGAGCTTAGATTTGACGTCTTCGGATGATCCGGAAAAACGTTGGTGGAAGTGATGAGTACAAAAGGACATTTCACAATAAACCTGAAAACAAACTGCATTTAACCTGCTTCAACAGCACTCTATGGAAGTTAATAAAACCCAGCTTTTCGTTTTTCAGCACTGAAATCAGGGTGAGACACGGACTGAGTTATATTCACGTGGTTGAGAAACAGTGGAAAGCAAAATCCAATTTCTACCAAAGCTAAAAGCAAACAAATCCGGAGAAATAATAGTCATCCTATGTGCAAGCGAAACACTGGATGTTTGCAGCTCAGGGTACAAGGACAGATGGTTGAGGCAAGCAAAATTTTCTTTATTCTGTGGGGGAATTGGTCAGACCATCATTCCAAACAGTGATGATTGTAAGGTTTTTGACCTGGTCCCGTACTGGAAGTGAGCTGCAGGCGGGCAGGCAGTGAGCTTTATCCGTAGGGCCCGATGGCGCCTTCGGGGACGTTGGCGGTGTGCATATCGCGGGTCATGTTGGATTTCTCCTTGAGCTTGGCCTGCAGCAGCGTGTGCTCCACCACACCGATCCTGATGTCCATCTGAACCATCTCCTGCTTCAGCTTGGACAGGCTCTGTCTGATCATCACGACGGGGGCTCCGTCCGACATGCTGCTGCCTTTCTCCTCCATCTCCTGTTTGACCTTCTCCAGCTCCTCGCTGATCTCCGCTAGGACTCTGGTCTTCTCCGTCACCCCCCCGCTGCCCTGCTGGTACAGCTCCTTGGCGTGGCTCAGTTTGGCCTGCGCGCCGCGGTACTCCTGGATCAAGTGCTCCAGCTGCGTGTTGATGTATTTCTCTCGGCTGTTCACCTTCTCCAAGGTTTTACTGACATCCTCCTGCAGTCTGTCCAGGTATCCCTTGGTTTCCTTCAGAGAGGTCTGGATTCCGTCTCTGTGCTGATGCATCTGATCCACGTCGATCCTCCAGTCCTTGTCGTCGGTCCTGATGCTGACTTTGAGCTGAGGCAGCACTCTCTCCACCTCCAGCCTCCACTCGGCAGGGTCCACGCTGGACTCCAAGATGGCGGCAGGTTTGGAGGACTGCTGGGCCTCACTCTGGTTGGTCCGTGATTTCAGGGCTTCCATGTCTATCACATTCTCTTCCTCGTCGTCCGGCTCTTCAATCATCTCCTCCTCCAGTTTACTGAGAGTCAGTTCGGCGTCGGCTTCCGTCACAGAGCATTCCTCGCTGGTCTCTGTGGGGTACTCTGGCCTTGCCAAGGAGACGCCTCTCTTCTTCAGGGCTTCCTCCGCCAGGCAGTCCAACACGTAGCACACGTGCTCCCCCGACCCGGCCTTCAGCTTGTAGGGAGGGAAGTCCACCTTGACCCCCAAGGCTCGTAGCTCTGCCAGGATGTTGGACATGGTGGCGTAGGGTTCGTCGTACTCCTGCGGCTGAGCGAACGGCCGCCCGGCAACGTTTATGAGCCACGAGGCGATGCTGGTGAACATGTAAAACTGCTCCCCACTGTTGGAGGCCACGTACGGATTGGACACAAAGTAATGCCTGGACAGAGGCTTCATGTTGTGCTTGGCGAGAAGCTCCTCCTCATAGTCCAGGATCTTCATCTTTTCCAGCAGGTCCTCCATCACCGAGAACATGTGGTAGCTTCCTCCGGGACCGCGCTCCTCGTCCTCCCGGCTTTTGTCGTCCTCTGCCATCATGGACAAGCTTATGCCGTTTCCAGTTTTTCGACTCTTCTTTCACATCCACAGAGCAAGAATCACTAATGGAACGGTATGAGGAATTTAAACACGTTATTACAAAAAATGATCCAGTTAGTTGGATTGCATTCTAATTGCATCCCCTTCAAGTAAGTGATTTTTTATGAAGTACACAAACTTTCAAATTGCAGATTTCTTAAAATCATATTCTTTTCTTTAACGGATAGAAAAACGTGTTGCACATACTAACATTCCGTGTACACATATTCTGCGTGTCTGTAATTGTTTTTGCCAAAATATACTCAGTCCCACCAATATAATGTGCAAATTCAGAAAGAAAAAAAGACACTACTAGTCTTGTATGATGTGCCTTGCGCTTTCTGGAATGTAAATTACATTTAGAAGACTTATGGTATGCATCTCTAAAGTAGTTTACCTTGATGGTAATTGTAATCAAATTGAAATGTTGTGAGTTGTGACTGTCATCTTATGTGGCATCTTCTTGTTCTTCTTGTTCTCGTTGTTTTTATGGCAGTTTGCATCCTGTAGCCTTGCATCACCACCATACTCTTGTCGTTTATCTGCTCTCACTACTTCTGCATAATGAGAGCAGTTACTATGGGTGCAGGGGAATCAGGGACAGTGGGTACAGGGCCAGGTTGTGGTGGATGTTGAGACATAGCCAGCGTTGATGAGCAAACTGGAAACTGGCTCGCCTCAATGCTCTGCCGGGCTTCTCTCTTCCTCTTAAAAGTCCAAATGCTCAGCTTTATAGGGGGAGAGTTGTGATGTCACAACGACATCACGACATGCCCACTGGTTGCCAGAGCTATGGGGGGCGGCGGGGGGGGGGGGGGGGGGCAACTGGGTGTGACCAAGGCTGACCAATGACCGACGCTTCAACACAAAGGTTCCAGAAAGAATTTAACCACGATTAAGAGGTAATCTACTTGCTGGCCGCTTAAGAAGCCGAAGGCAATCGAAGCACAATTGTAGGGATGACGGTGGAAACCAAAGTATGAACAAACCCACCATGTCACCATCCTTGTCAGCCCATGTGGTTACACAGCCGTGGGATGGAGGAGCCAAGCGTCCCAGGTTACGGGGAGTTTGTTGATAAGTTATGACCCGGACTGAATCACATTTGTAATTGGCTTACATTTTGAGAAAAAAAAAATTACAAGCACAATTAGTATGGAGTAAAACAAGGGTCTTGGTTTTGTCTCGGCAGTTGTATAATCCTAAAATGATAAAATGGGATTATAGGGTATAGAGCATTGTGATGATTTATACCTCCATCAGTATCCAGGATCGTGGACTGATCTCCAGTGATTGAAGATTATCTCTTGACTCAATTATAATAATGGGAAGGGACTGCAACAGTGGGTTGACGTCATTCACACATTCAGAACTCAGGAAAGGTTTCCTTTCGGTGCCCAATAATAAATGACCTGGATCAGATGATTACCCAATGGAATTCTATAAACACTTCTGGCCATTCATACTCCCACGATTCATAAGACCGGTTAAGGAGATTAAGTCAACCTCCATCATGCCTCCGTACATGAATACTGATCTCATTTTGGTTTTTGCTCGAACCCTTTAAGGACCCAACTCTTATCTCCACTTATAGATCCAGGATTTGCCCAGGAAGTGGCATCTGCTTGCCTCTCTGGGCCAAGTACATCGGGCTGTGTGACGGCGTGCTTGACACTTGTGGCTAAGCAGGGCATCTTGGCGGCTGCGGTATGGTGGGCCTAACTCGGCTCCAGGCCTGCAGTCTGTGTTGCCGTCTAATGCCTGCGTGTGTGTGCATGAGGGGTGCAGGCTCATCTTGTGCACTTGGGGACTGGTTTGCGAGCCTCAGGGCGTACGTGCGTGTCGCTCTGTGGGCTCTTGGCTTCCGTCTTGAGTTTGGGGTTCTCCTGTGGCCGCGGTGCTTGGCACTCAATGTTCCAGCAACCGTGGGCGGTCTGCGTGGCTCGTGGGTGGCTGCAAAGCCTTTCCGCTGCTTGGAGGCACTACAATGTTTCTGACCATACACCAGAAGTAATTGGGATCAATCCTGTGCATACATCACACATGCGAGCGCACGCGCGCACCCACGCACACACACACACAGTCGCGCACATACACCCTTGAACACCCTCCTGATTACGTCTTTCTTTGTTACTATAACTGTCACAGGAAGAGGCCACGTGCTGTAATTGTTGTTCGGATTTTTGTCAATTTAATTATGTTCTGTGAAATACATGTTTGTTCCTATGTTTCACTTGGGATTATCCCCCTCTTGGAGAAGCAATGATAATTAGTTGTTTGACTGATCAAAGCATGGAAAGATTGTCCTCTGAAGTGCCTGTGGGGTCGAAGTGTGCGCCGCCCCCTCAGGCCCGGCAGGCACTTCAACTCACAACCCACAAATCTATAACAGAAATGCTGTGCTCTTGTCATTCGACAGGTCATCCCAAGGTGGGAGTTATTGTAAGCGGTATGATAATCATTAATGATTGGCTTTGCAGGCTGAGAATTTGACAAGCTGTACTTCCAGATTAACTCTTGTCTTGGATGCAATAGCATACAAATACCCTGTGCTGTATGCCAAGCCTGCTGACAGCACAGGTTCAATTATTATTCTTTTTTAAATCTCTTAACTGTCATCTCATTATTGCTAGGCTGACAAAGCAGACAGCTGGTTGCAGCCATGTTGCCTTGTATGGCCCAATATGAACGACCGTATATTATTAGCCAGCAGTAAGAGGACCCCTGGGTAAATGTTCTGGAGATGAACTCCCAGTAGCGGGATTATTCTGTACATTTCTTGAGGCTCAGGATACCCACCTTTGAAACATGACACTGTGCTTATGTCTTATAAAACAATAAATTGATTAATCTGTAAAACATATTTACAAAAAGGATACCGTAAAAAATAAGACATTAACAAACATTGATGCAGGAATGGTAAAGGCCACTTCACTCTATTGTAAGGTCAACAAAATGCTATGTGACTGTACTAACACCTTAGCATAGGTATGTCAAACTGATCTGTTAAATCCTTGTGAAATTCGTTTCTGGTTTGGGTCATACAACCTAACCTGCCCGATAAGGTCCTGTACGTTTGTCACTGAAAAAAAGCTAATTCAAAAAATTCAATCCCTTGATGTAAATATAAAAAAATAAAATAAAATAAAAACTACAAATAATAAAAAGGGTTGATTTCTGGCGATGTTGATATGACTTCTGTGAGTGAAGTAGACCTGGACGCAAATACTACTAGTCTAGAGCCACTCATTCTGTAGGTGTCATCACCCCATCTCAACTCACTGTGAATGTATATAGAGTGACCAAGTTACATTACAATTACCATCAAGGGTAAAATCCCTTAAATCACTTGTCTGGAAGCTTTTGTAGAAAATAATCAACTTTAGGCCCACGATTCGCTCGATGAAAAATATCAGCACTCCTTGTGTGTGAAAACTGGATAGCACCCAGTAAATGGTTTTGGTAAGAATGGTGGCCAATACCAATAGAATCACGGCATCCTTGAACTATGAGCATGCTTTCACGTCTCAAGGATTCGTACAAGGACAATTATGGTATTAAACAAACATTCACATCCAGAGTTACGACTGACAACAGAGATCCGTCAAAGAGACGCTGGCACCAGCAGCCGTTAAGTCGCATAATGAGCAAAGTGATATCGCTCAGGGACAGAAGAACACCACTTGATATGCATCAGTATTGTAATACTACTTAACACATGGCACTCGTCACAACTCCTGTGGCCCGGAAGGATTTCATTTTAGACTTTGAAATCCACCCAAAACTCGGGCATGAAGGGCTGAGCCCAACAAAGCCCTATTGGTCCCTGACTGGTTTTCCATTGTATACAGAGCCAGCGGGGCTGCGCTGTACGTTTTGTTGCTATGGTTACAGGACGCTACGATCAGATCTTTGTCCATGACCCGTCCTAGCTAATTATAATCACTAATTTGAAACAGAAAAGTTTGTAGTGTTTTGTTAAAAGGGTATGGATTTTTTTATTTTTTACTCTGCTTAGATAACGTTAGTCCACAAAGTTATCCAACAGCCGGTTAATTAACAATGAAATTAAAAACAAAAATCAACTAGAAACAAAACGCCACCAGTGACCTTTAAGGCAACAAAAGCAGATCGCGAAGGGGATCAGAAAAGGAGATCACGGCCCCGCCCCCGTGGCCCCGGTCTAAACGGCGCCAAGCGTACGTACAGGCTGTATCAAACAAGGCCGGGACCTTCTCACCTTTCACGCCTGGTTCCTGGCACAGAGCAAACGCAAATAGCCATAAAATGGAAATCAGGAATGTAATGGACAACACAGATGAAAGCAGGATAGAAGTTGGGAGGGGTTACCAACAAAACCCTAATACGTAGCTTTCTGGTCACATAACAGATGCACAACCGCCTGGAATAACACCCCCATCCCTGTTCACGTGATTGGAGAGAATGGGCAAGTCTCGGCGAGTGGATCCGCGAGTCGACGGCGTCGCTTTCAACACAAACGGCAAAAAGTCACGTGACCCCGTTACAAAAAAAAACAACAAAAAAAAACAAAAAAAACTGAGCAAGACGCTCACCACTCCATGGTGGCTAGGTATGCTTTATTTCGGCGTGTACTTTACGGCAAAAAAAAAACCAGCACATTGAGTAAAGCGTTTTTGTCCCGATGGGTTGTACGGCAAAGCAAAAAAGGGACCAGGTTGATGCGTTCGAACCCCCCCTGCCCTGGTTCAATGGGAACAATAGTCGGTGACACTACAAGAGCTCGCTGTTCGCTGAGGTCTTCAGTTTTATTTTGTCCCGTTTTGGTGGTCTGTGCAGTGAATACACACACACACACACACACACACACACACACACACACACACAATCGGGGGCAGTCACGCTTATCCGAACAGCAGGTTACTGTTTGTGTCCACGTGGCTCTGTTGACAGGGAAGGACGTTTGCCCTTATACATTGACTGGATTCAGCGATGATTGTTTTTTTTTTTTTTTTTTTTTTTTACAAAATAACTACATTTCAAAGAGACCCCGCCTGACTCATTTCCCGCCCCCGGCCCAGATCTCAGGAATCGGAGTCCTCGCTGCTTTCCCGGCTGATCTCGATCTGCAGCGACGGCAGGTTGTCCAGGCGGCTCTTCTTTGTCCTGTGAGACTGCTGCTCCTCTTTCTGTTTAATCATGGCCCCCCACACCTTCTGCAGCGTTGAGTCGTCCTCCTCCTCTTCCTCCCCCTTGCTCTTCCGCAGTTCAGTTTTTCTCCTAGTGGTGGTGGTGGTGGTGGTGGTGCCGCCGCCGCCACTGCCCCTTCCTCCGCTGCTCCGCCTCCTCCTCCTCCTGTTGCCGCCATCGTCTCCGAGGTCACCCAGGCGGGAGCTTAAGGTGGCGGGCTCGCGGCTGGACACCCTGCGACCGCTGTGGCCGCCCTCCTCCTCCTCCTCCTCACGACCCTCCTCCTGGTCATCGTTTTTCTCATGGGGGCGGTCCGTGTTGGAGGGACCGAGTCGGCTCCAGAGACGACCTGGAAATGTTGGTAAAAAGTCACTCCACAACCAGCAGGAACATCTGGACTAGGGATGTTAATAATGAACCAACAATAACAATATTCACAGATTAATACTATCAGTTAAAAGTTGTTGGGAGTCTCTCTTTCCCTCCCTCTCCATAGGGGTCTATATTTTAAAGGAATTCAAGTACTTTTGATTCCTGGGGACGAACTTCAAGCATTTCAAGGACCCGGTGAAGAACCCTGAATAATGCACGATGCAAGTCGGAGGGAAAACCTGAATGGACGTGAGCATCAGCATCTAGATGGAAACTGCACATCTCAGATTTCATATCTTAAAAAAAAAAAAAAAAAAAAAGCCTTGACTTTAAAACTTTCATTGAGCTTAATACCAACAACTGTGGTGAAAGATCACAGGTGCGGATGCCTAAAGAAGTTATCGGTAACTACACCGAGTTAGGGTTCGGCACTATGCACCCAATTGGAACAAAATGTAAAGACAAATTAGAGTGAAGTGCTTGAAATTCTTTACATTTGAGTGCCTTTGATTTTAACCGGCGGTGATGGAAACGAGCTCATTGTTCCTATGTTTTATTATGTCGATGGCAAAACTGGCTCTTCGTGTAATGTGTGGCTCACGTGAAACGATAAGGCGTAATGATCCGTTTCCCCCTACCAGTCTTTCGGTCTTTGGACGAATTGGCAAAGAGACCTCGGGCGTCTTGGCCGGCCGTGCCCAGTCTGCTGTGCACGTCCCTGTTGGGCTCCCGGGCTGCGGGGGGCGAGGCGGGGGAGGGGGAGCGCCTCTCGGGAGAGTAGCGTCTCTTCCCAAGGCGCTGCCTCACGTCTGAGGGTGGGGGGGGGGGGGGGGGGCACACACACAGAACAAGCCTCAAACACGACGGCCGCCGCCACCAACGCGTATTGAGCAAAAAAAAAGAAAAAAGAAACGAAAAACAGACATCGCATGAACAGGAATTGGAACGTTGCAGTTCCGCCTAAAAAAAAAAAAGTCCAGAGGGGAATGGTTTGGTGCCAAAAAAGTCAGTCAGTGTGCACTCTATTTAGTTTTAAAAGAAAACGTCTCTAATTGGGTAGTGGACATGACACTTGTACCGTAAATCAAGTAAAAAAAACAAAACAAAAAAAAAACATACTAAAATGTACTTTCAGTTCCAGCCATGTTCAATTCATTCTGAAAGCATAGCATGTTTTCACGGTTATTTTACCTTCAAGAATTTGTGTTTCAGGTATTTGAAACTTAGAACGTGAAAAATGTAGCACATGTTGCCACTAAAATGATAAAATTCACATGATGTCACAGGGGCCTATTTTCCTGAATGATGTTCTTTAATATCACTCAAGTTATCACAAAATTGATCACAGTTCATTCAATTCTGGAACTATCAGCCTGCAGCGTGACGCAATGTGTTCATTTATTTTTTCCAAATAGTCAGACCCGGTGGGGTCCTTTACATCGGACCACCGGGAATTTTGTCAGACATTTGTTAGCAAGTTGACCTTATTTGATATTTTCAGTCTTTCAGCTGAACCACTGACGTGTCCGTTTCCCTCTGCCCGGTAGCGTGGCACGTAAAAACAAATTCAGTGAAAAAAAAAAAAGATATTTAATTATGTAGAAAACAGCTATATATTTAGCTAACTACAGATGGAAGACGACCCATCAGCAACAATGCCTAAAAAATTAGAAGATAGTTTTGTAATGTTTCTTGGTAAAATGTGACATCACACCGCAGGACAATTTGTGATGAGTCAACTGAAAAATATGCTTAAAAATTGTGAAACTACGCTGAATGTTGGTGACCTTTTTTTTTTTACCCTTCCTCTGAAAATAATACATTTATTGAATTGAATTTATTGAATACATTTCTTATGGAAATCAACAAATCCTGAAAAAAAATAAAGTTTTGCACCTTATTTTGTCGATTACCATTGCAGAGAATTTTTTGTGGGAAAATAAATAAATAAATAAAATAAAAATAAGCACCAATTTTCCCCCTCAAAGCATAACTTCATTTTGGTCCAGAGGCCCCGGCCCACCTGTCTTTCCGCCGGCAGCCATCGGGTCTTGGGGCCTCTGCTGGGTGAGCCGCTTCTCCTCCAGCAGCTGCCGGACGTCAGTCACCTTTGCCGCCGACGGGGATGTGGCCGCGCTTAGCGACTCGCCAATGCGGCTCCGCACGCCACTGCCGGAGCCACTGTCCTCCCTCACAGAGTTACTGCAGGAAAAAAGCGTTAAAAATACAATTCAGGGTTAAAAAAAAAAGTTATTTTTATACTATGGCGAAAGAATAAGGGACAAGAGAATTGGGAATGAAAGACTGTGCATGCCAAGTACCTTCTGTAAAATATATATATATATTTGATATATATCTAGAATTCTTGTTATATAATATTTCAAATATCATTAGAGTAATTTTTTTTACACCTGACTACTTCCATTTGGTATTTCTTTTAGAAATGAAAGATGCTGCATGCTTAGAATCTTAAAGAAACGCCAATAACTTTTTTTTTTCTTAAAATAACAGCTTCCAAATCCTTTTGATGATACACTGACTTTTAATATAAAGAACGGCACCTTTTTCATTCCCACCCACCCCGAACGCCTGTTCTTGCACTATGTAACTCCTGTGTTCAGGTACCAAACCACGTCACATCCTTGATGTTTGGCTCCGGTAATTACCATCCCCCCGTTAAAAACAAACAAAAAAAAAAACGATAAATGATAAAGTTCATGGTGGAAATGCCCGGTAATAATGTTCAAACAAAACGCAGCCACTCCACCTCCCCAACAGCGCAGATGAGACGGCCGGTGTGCGTCAGCTCTCACTTTCATTGCGCCACAGGGCTTGTGCCACGGGGTTCGTGCACTTCTGGTACCTACACCTGTAGCAGGGGCCCCCCATCCCTCCCCGCGCCCTCTGAGCCGCAGTCCACGCAGGGTTGCCAACTCCTTTTCTAATTTCATGGTTTTCCATCATAAAATGCCACCATCGAGTTTCAAAATCATTTTTATTATCAAAAATGATTTGATGAAATAAAATGTAATGTGCAGAACTAATGACTATAATGACTTATTTTGAATACAAACTATTATCATAGTTCATTAGAAAACTTAAATAAACATATTTCATAAAATTTCATCAGTCATCAGTCAAATTAGTGGTTAAAAAATACACCGATCAGCCACAACATGAAAACCACTGACAGTTGAAGTGAATAACATTGACCATCTCTTTCCAATGACACCTGTCAAGAGGTGGTGTCAATATATTAGGCAGCAAGTAAAGCAAATAAAGCAACTTTAGTAATTTGCTTATTAAAAAATATTATAAAAATACTGTACATGCATCGCTTGTGTATGAATTAATTCTGGCATCACAAAACAAAATTCAAGGACTCAAGTACTTTTAAGCACTATTTCTCCATTTTCAAGGACTTTACGCAAAACCACCACTGACAGGTGAAGTGAATAACATCTCGTTCCAATGACACCTGTCAAGAGGTGGGATATATTAGGCAGCAAGTGAACAGTCAGTTCTTGAAGTTGATGTGTTGGAAGCAGGAAAAATGGGCAAACGTAAGGATCTGAGCCACTTTGACAAGGACCAAATTGTGATGGCTAGATGACTGGGTCAGAGCATCTCCAAAACGGCAGGTCTTGTGGGGTGTTCCCAGTATGCAGTGGTTAGTACCTACTAAAAGTGGTCCAAGGAAGGACAACCAGTGAACCGGCAACAGGGTCATGGACGCCCATGGCTCATCGATGCGTGTGAGAAATGGACAATGGAGCAATGGAAGAAGGTGGCCTGGTCTGATGAATCATGTTTTCTTCTACATCATGCGGATGGTCGGGTGTGTGTGTGTGTGTGTGTGTGTGTGTGTGTGTCGTTTACCTGAGGAAGAGAAGGCACCAGGACGCACTATGGGAAGAAGACAAGCCAGCGGAGGCAGTGTGATGCTCTGGACAATGTTCTGCTGGGAAACCTTGGGTCCTGGCATTCATGTGGATGTTACTTTGACACGTACCACCACATACCGCCTAAACACTGTTGCAGACCATGTGCACTCCTTTCATGGTAACGGTATTTCCTGATGGCAGTGGCCTCTTTCAGCAGGATAATGCACCCTGCCACACTGCAAAAAATGATCAGGAATGGTTTGAGGAAGACGACAAAGAGTTCAAGCTGTTGACTTGGCCTCCAAATTCCCCAGATCTCAATCTGATGGAGCATCTGTGGGATGTGCTGGAACAACAAGCCTGATTCATGGGAGCCCCACCTCGCAACTTGCAGGACTTAAAAGGATCTGCTGCTAACGTCTTGGTGCCAGATACCACAGGACACCTTCAGAGGTCTTGTAGAGTCCATGCCTCCATGGGTCAGAGCTGTTCTGGCGGCACGAGGGGGAGCTAAGAGATATTAGGCAGGTGACTTTAATGTCGTGGCTGATGGGTGTATATTAAAGGCCAGCATGTTTAAATTATTATTATGATCTTTTTTTTTTTTTTTTTTTAACTTTCACCCCTCCCCCCACCCAGGAACGAATCGTCCAAACTCACCGGATGGTCTTGAGTTGGGTCTCCAGCTCGTCTGCGTACATGGTCATCTTCATGCTCTTCTTGGGCGACGGGGTAGAGATCATCTTCAGCTCCAGGTCGTAGTCCATCTCGTCCGAGTCCGACGACTGGGACGAGGAGCGGGCCGCCCGGCTACGCAGCCCTCCGGCCGAGCGCAGACCGGCGGTGCCCGCCCTTTCAGCCCTCTCCTTGTACTCTACCACCCGGTCGTCGGAATCCATGTCCTCCTCCTCCTCCTGCTGGCCCCCCCGGGCCTCTTCATCCTCCTCCTCTTCCTCCTTGATGGGCTCCTCTGGCAGGTTGACCAGGTCGGCTGGAGGAGAAGGGGGGCGGGGGGGGGGGGCAGTGTATGAAATGATTTCCCCCTGGGGGCTAACAGTGCTACTAACCCAAATGATCACACTAAAAAAGGCTCAATAACTTTAGTAATTTGCTTATTAAAAAATATTATAAAAATACTGTACATGCATCGCTTGTGTATGAATTAATTCTGGCATCACAAAACAAAATTCAAGGACTCTCAAGTACTTTTAAGCACTATTTCTCCATTTTCAAGGACTTTACGCAAAACCACCACTGACAGGTGAAGTGAATAACATCTCGTTCCAATGGCACCTGTCAAGGGGTGGGATATAAAAGGCAGCAAGTGAACAGTCAGTTCTTGAAGTTCATGTGTTGGAAGCAGAAAAAATGGCCAAACGTAAGGATCTGAGCCACTTTGACAAGGACCAAATTGTGATGACTAGACGACTGGGTCAGAGCATCTTCAAAACGACAGGTCTTGTGGGGTGTTCCCGGTTTGCAGTGGTTAGCACCTACTAAAAGTGGTCCAAGGAAGGACAACCAGTGAACCAGCAACAGGGTCATGGACGCCCGAGGATCACTGATGCACATACGGAGCAAAGTCTAGCTCGTCTGGTCCGATCCCCACAGAAGAGCTACTGTAGCACTAATTGGTGAAAAAGTTGATGCTGCTATGATAGAAAGGTGTCAGAACACATCACAGCTTGCTGCGTATGAGGCTGTGCAGCCACAGAACAGTCAGAGTGTCCATGCTGACCCCTGTCTACCCCCGAAAGCTCCTGCAATGGGCACTTAGGTGTCAGAACTGGACCATGGAGCAATGGAAGAAGGTGGCCTGGTTTGATGATGAATCCCGTTTTAGGATGCATTATGGGAAGAAGGCAAGCCGGCGGAGGCAGTGTGATGCTCTGGGCAACGTTCTGCTGGGAAACCTTGGGTCCTGGCGTTCATGTGGATGTTACTATGACTGATTGTCTGATTTGATTGATTGTTTAAGCAGGTTCGAGCTGTTTTCGCGGCGCGAGGGGCACCTACACAATATAAGGCAGCTGGTTTTAATGTTGTGGCTGAGACAGACAGACATATTAATCTCATTGTCATATACTATTGTGTATTACCAACCATGCTGGATTAAATGAGCGTTTCCCTGGCATAATCTGACGTAGACGTCGATTCTGGATTTTTTTTTTATCACGTTACGATTTGAATAACAAAACCAGGGGGAATGTTACACATTCGCAATGATCGCAGACTTTTCCCCCGAGCACTTTTCAAGCACTTCAAGAACCCGGCGAGAACCCTGATGAATGTTGGAATACTCGCAGAGTCCAGGAGGACACTGTAGTAAAACATATTCAATATTTACAAACAGTGACAATACCAGCGAGGGGGACAATAGTGCACTCATGAATTGTAATGCGAAACAATACGCTTATTGGTGTATCTTGAACAAAATGTTATGATGACTTTGCATTAAATTGACTTGTCGACTGTTTTCTACGCTTTACAAGGGTCTGGGTTGAAAAACCAACTGACGCCCGTCTTTCCTTATCGAAAGCCAATTGGAAACATTTGAGACACTAAAGACACCGACTGTCTTGCTGCAAGTCTTACCGGAGTGTCTGTGTGTGTATGGCGGAGTGTGTCCCATGCTGTCACCGATAACAGGCTTCTTACTTTTAATCACGTCTCGCTGGATTCGGCGTGTGTGATACCTCCTCTTCCTAAAGAAACCCGGGGACGGGGACAGAGAGAGAGAGAGAGAGAGACAGACGGATAAATGGTTAATAATAGCTCGTCAGAGTAAATGGTGAGTAGTTGAAACGCTTCCTATTTAATTCATTCCACTGGATTTAGGTATTACCGAAGGAGTCATTTGGTAAGATCACTCATATTACGAAGGTTACGTGGTGTTTATTACTTGTGTAGTCCAATTTAAAAAATGAACTGTGATGCTTCACGTTCGCTTCCCAGGAGTTTTAAACCCAGGATTCAGCGATAAGTCGTCAAAACCTGACAATTGCAACGCCACAATATCCGACAGTAGAATACAAACAATATGATTTCATACACGCGAGGCAAGTAATGAACGCACTAAAAGTGTGTTTAAAACTCAAAGTGCACAAAATCAATGACAGGTTACATAAACATCTGTAAACATCCCTCATACATATCTCAAAGTTGATTTCCATAATATACCATAAATGTCTAAAGTACTTATATGACTTGTGTACAGGGGTTTGATTCGACAGACAAAATTTAATTATTATCCATTGCGTGCGTGTGCGCGCACGTGCGTGTGTATCCCCACCAGGAATTGCTGAGGATGCCCTTCATTCCTCCGTAGTTGGGGTTTCCGTACTTCATGTAGTATCTGCTCCTCCTGGCGGCGCCTGGCTCTTTCTTGTCATCTGAAAAAAACCAAACCAGCAAATCAACATTCACGCCTTCTAAAATCTGTTCAAGTCCGACATATTTAAATCTCTGTGTCCAGTGAAAATAATTCCCTCTAGGCACAATTTGAATTAGTTATTATTAGTTATTATTATTTTTATCTAAATATTTTATTTTTTATTTTTTTCCTCTATGTCGAAATAAAATAATTCTGCAGATCTGTTCATTTCCGCATTCAGAAAACTGCAACGCCAATCGGTTGGGACGATCTAAATCTGACCTTTCACCTCTAACCAACCATGTCGATATAGAAATAAGCCCCGCCCATAGGTTGTGCTTGTAAACACACAGAGTGGAGACAGAGCGCAGCATCCAAAGTGTTGGAGGAGAAGCAGAAAGACGATGTATGGTTGACAACGGGGACACATACAGTAGTACATATAGTTTCGTTTTTTTGGGGCGATATTTAAGTTCAACCCATAGCAGACGGTAAATATCCATTGTGATTTTATCTCAGTTTTATTTAAGTGAAATTTTACTTGAAGCAGCTGCACTTGATATTGTTCACAACCGAAAAATTATTTGATTTCAAGTAGTAATATTCGTATTCATCTATTTTTAAAATAGATCAACTGGAGGGAATAAAAATTGATCGGGACATTGAATTCTTCCAGGAAACGTGGACCGGCACCATTTTTTTCTAACGGATGAAAGGATGATTTCTGGCTGGTCCTCAAAATACGCTGATTCCAACGTATTTAATACCATAAAGCTTATGGGAGTTGTAGTTCTATTTGTGCAGCACCACACTGAAAGGAATCACCGGATGAGGATTAAAAACTACACAGATACGTCCTTCGGCTTGTCGGTTGTGTCCGGTTTACCACCAAAATAGTCCCATGTAGGGGATTTTGGATTATTTTGTGCAACGAGCTCTTACATGATTGCATTCGCTGAAAATCCTTGTCCCACCCCCGTGGCCCCGCCCACCCCCCATGCACCGCACATGCCATAGACGCCCCACTGACTGCTTCGGCTCGTTGCTGCGACACATCAACGTGGCCACCATATTGGAGCGGTTTGGACTGGCTGTAAACAAATACAAGTAAACGGGGGAGCTGCAGATTTTCCTGGATAAAATGCACTTTAACATTTATATTTCTCAACCGATTTCAATGAGTCGCTTTTATATTCAAGGGATAATAATCTATGTCGAATAGGAAAAACGTTTTGAAAAAAAATTAAATAAAAGAACTCCACGTGGGAAAAAAAAGAGCTCTGGTATCGGAAAGGCACATTTATGTATCGCAATCCGAATGTATCGAAAAATCCCATGGCAATGAATTAGACCAGGGAATCATACAAAACAGAACCACAACTAGGATTGACCCTTATAGCTTACTCTAGACTTAATTTACACAAGGCACTAAAGCCTGCCTCACACAGAAAGCGTATCTGCATCCGACAGTCGGATCCCCTAGTGGCTGCTGGATGAACTGCGTTTACACAGTACAACGGCGAGTAGTTTGCTCAACATACACCATATCCCATGTACAAGGGTTTAAAATTTCCTTTTATACAGTGTTGAAGTGCAAACAAAAATAAGTACACACAATTAACTTACATCAAAACAGAGGTATTGGTCGTAAATATGGTGTCATCAACGTTACTAACATCATTATATTATATGTGTAAAAATTTGAACCTATCCCAGAGCCTCGACCGATGTCACAGCTGTTTGCGTGCAAAATCCGACTCGCCATAGGAAGAAATGGACTTTCGGTTTGTTATCGTCGTTTGTTGGATTCGTGTGAAGCGGGCTTAAGACCAAGGTGGTTTGAGCATTAACGTGCGTGCGTGCTTGTGTAGTGGTGTTCCTCACCATGCGTTGCAACGCGCAGGCAGAGATCGTTCCCCTTGAAAGGTTTTGTAACCGGGCGCAGGTCGTTTCGCAGGAGCGACTCTCTCTCCGCCTGAGACAGATTGTCAACCTAAACACACAGAAACAAACACCCTTACACACACAACTGTGAGGGGAGGCCCTGGGGGAGGACAGGGCTTTGCAGAATTTAAAACAAATATGGACTTGAATCTGAAACAGTGATAAGTCTAAGGAGCAACTTAGAATGTGTTAAACACAGAGGACAAACTCCCCACGGGATTAACAAAGTGAACCTTGTTCTTCAAGAGCTCCGCTTTTAATTATAGGAATGAAGCAATCTACACTGTAGAAAATTCTACCAGTAAATGAATGGGGCTTACACACCTGAACGGTGCTCAGTCCTTCAAATATCGTATGGACGTATCTTAGACAATATATGAAAAATGTGAAAATATACAATGAAACCTAACAGTTAGCTGTACACAGTAAAATGGCAATAAAAAAATGAGACCTAGTGATAAAAAAAATAATAATAATAATAAATAAATATAAAAATTATTCTTAATATTATTATTAATAATAATAATACAATTTCTATAATAAGAAATTAAACTGGCAAAAATGTGGCCACATTTTTACACAAAAATAAATAAAGTGAAAATGAAAACAGTAAATGTTGGAAATAAAACATACATCTGTTTATTTACCTTTTTCCCCCCCCTCAAACAAGACGTTTTTAATTCTCTCTCCCTTTCTCCCTCCCTCCCGCAAACATTCGCCTTACCTGGCTGTCTTCGGCTTCAGTTTTCTTATCGGCCTCTCCCTCCTGTTCGCTGTTCTTCTTCAGTGTCTCTGCCACATCCTCACCTACCTGGCCTTCCTCCCCGTCCCCATCAGCATCCTTGTCGGAGCCTTGGTTCCCACGGCCTGTTGCGTAGATGACGGACAAAAGCAAACAAGAAAAACGATTGCCACCGACGACAACGATCCGGTAATACAACACTGACCACCGATTGTGAGGTTTTTAAGCGCAAGATTTAATTTCCGCAATTATTCCAATACAGCAGCCGTCAGGTATAAACACTGCAGTCGTAATATCTGTTCCCGAATAAAGCCTGGAGCGTGCATTTCCAATTTACAGACCAAAGTTTGAGAGCCTCTTTCGAAACGGCGTCCGTACAGCGTTGTGTATGAATATTGTGAAGAAGCGCGACACGCCTGCACCTAATGTTCGCCTGTGACAGGTTACCGCCCCCTGCAGGCCTGGAGGGCTTATGTGAGCGTTCTAAAAACTGTTTTTGCGGTGTGGTATCCGACGTATAGGTTTTTGTAAACGCCTCATTCGAAATACCTCCTTCTGGTTATTCACCTTATTCTGATGAATGTGTGCATGTCAACAGACTGAATATCAAATTTAGATGCATTTAGAAGCTTTTGTCCAAAGCGGTTTACAATAATTATGACATCCTCTTTCAATGAACACCCTGATATTGATAATGTACATTTTAATGTATTTTTTTTAATATCATCTAATCCAAGGATGGGGGAATGTAAAGATTTTAGAGACACATACGTTGTTCATCACACTCTGCTAGAACATTCAGTGCAGAAAAGGAAAAATCACAACTGCAACTTTTAAGGCAATATCATAATGTCATGATAACCAGAGCCCCAGGTGACGTCCAGCCCCATAGCACAACATTTAAATTGATGTTTTTTGTGTGTTTTTTTGGCTTGCTGAATTTGATCCCTTTTATCTGCTGCGGAGACTCACCTCTGATCTGCGTGTCTGATTTGTCAGGCTGTTCGGTGTCCTCGGTCTCCGCCTCGGGCATGCGGCTCATGTTGAGGAGTGCTCGAATGGAGGAGACGTCATCGAGCCACACCACGTTACCTAGAGGGGGGGGGGATAATGATAATACATAAATGGAGCAATTTATCACTAAAAAGGATCTATGTTTTTTAGGGTTCATTCTGGCATTACAAAGTGAAATTCTAAGCACCTTCGAAAGCACTATTATTTCATTTTTAAGGACCTCACACAAAATGTATATAATCAATTTTCAATGTGACCTTGATTAATTTAAATATAATATAATCTTAGTCTCATTGTCTATTATTTATATTAGTGAAAATATATATCTTTTATGAATCTCATTGTCATCTACTATTATAAGTGTCTATTTCCAACTATGCTGGATTAAATGTACATTTCCCCGGCATCATCTATTTTATAAAAGCCATTCTGGATTTTTTGTTTATAAGTTAGGATTTGAATAACAAAACCAGCAGGAATATCACAGGTTTTCAACAATCGCAGCTTTTGCCCCCCCCCAAGGGCTTTTCAAGCACATTACAATAAAAGGGTCTATTTTCCCAAAGGTATTCTAGTGCTTCAATTTCTGAGGACGAAATAATTCAAGCAACTCAAGGACCTGGTAAGAACCCTGTAAGCACACCACTTACAGGAAGTGTCATCTATCCATTCGATGTGCGCCGGGGGGTACTCTTTAAAATAACCAAAGATGTCCCCGGTGCTCATGTCATCCACGCCAGTCATGTGGATCGCCTCCATACGCGCTTTAGGAATGGCTGCCAGGAGATAGGAACACAAAACTATTAAGTAGAGAACATTTTGTAGCTAGACAGAAAGATAGATGGGTAATTTATTCATCCCGGAAGGGAAATTGCAATGTCCAAGCAGCTCACATAAATAATAATGGCAGTAATTGTTACAAACAATAGAATAAAAATATAATATAAAAATGAAAAGTGTCAGATTCTGGGGAAAAAGTTAGATATACAATAAACCTCTTAACTGTACACAATAAAATATGGGGAGATAATAAAAAAACCTGAAATTCTGGAAAAAAAAAACAAGGCAATATAAATCGGAAAAATGTACTGTTACACATAAGAAAATAAAGGCAGGATCATGGAAAATAAACCTGAACATTTTAAATACAGGGTTAGACGCCAAGATTGTTTCTTCCACTGGCCACGAGGTCATTGAATTTGGTGGCCTGGATGGAATTGTTGCCCAAATATGAAATCTGAAAACATGAAACTTGCCTATGTTATTAAACATACCCCACCATTATGTTTTCTCAATTACAAGACAATGGTTTGGTTGATAAAAATATTTATTTTTCAACCAATTGTCAAAGCATTCAAATAATTAATCTCAGAATTGAAGTGCTCATACCAGACATAGAAAAATGATTCATTAATAATAATAACAACAACAAATATAGCTGCAGTCATCAATACACAGGGTCCGGTTTAGATGTTTTAGGTACATATTAAAAGAGTTTTCCGGGTTCCGTGAAATGCAGCACAAGTTACAAAATGGCGCTGAGGTTGACATGTTATCAAAGGAACGCATTAATAAAATAAAGACATTTTATGAAACTATTTCCAATGGCTAAAAAAAAAAAAAATAATGAAGCCCTAATTATACGATCCTTAATAATATGTTGCTGACACCCCTCTGGTGGTTTTTATATAAATAGCAAATACCTTTACTCATGGTGTCTCTGTCCAACACGACATTCCTTTGGCCCTGGTTCACCTCGGCGCAGAAGGCGAAACGCTGCGCTCGCTTCTCCTTCTTCTCGATGGCCTCCTATCCCGCGCACAGAATTATTTATTACAGGGTTCATTCCGGCATCACAACATAAATCCAAGGACTTTCAAGGACTTCTTTAGGCACTATTTTTCATTTCCAAGGAATGCCTATTGTTTATATGAGTATATCAATTATACACTGATCAGCCACAACACTGAAACCACCACTAGGAACCACTCATATTGTGTAGCTCCCCCTTGTGTGGCCAAAACAGCTCTGACCCGTGGTGGCATGGACTCCACAAGACCTGGACAGGGGGTCTGCAGCAACGCGGCCCGATATACAGTAAGCAGGGATGCACTGTGTGTTCTGACACCTTTCTATCGTAGCAGCGTTAACCTTTTCACCAATTTATGCTTCAGTAGCTCCTCTGTGGGATCGAACCAGAGGGGCAAGCTTTCGCTCCCATCAATCATGGATGGAATCCATCAATCGCGATTGACGTTGGTGAGACGGTTTTTAATCCACCAGGAAAAATCTGAGCATTGAAATGGTAAAGGGCAGCTGACCGTGTTCTGAAACTGGAGTAAGCACTGGCAACAGGTCTCACTTCCCCGCTCTACAGTCCCATGCAGAGACTTTAAAAACAAAAAGAAAAAGGCACATGGACTCCCAGCTCCGGTTCTAGGCATTTTGCCGCTTGGAGCAGCGCTGTGTGCACATCGCAGGTGCACCAAGGACACGTTCCTCATGAATATAGATTGCCCAGGCAACCTCCACCCCTCCGCACGTACCTGCCGCTCAATATGCAAATCTTGTGACAATAAGAAAGCAATATATAATATAATCTCATCGAGAAAGAGAACCAACGAACGCAGCATCACTCCCTGCTTAGAGTGCTGCAGAGAGCTGTGTCTTCTTAAATCCATCGCAGATGACATCGTTCTCTCAAGACTTAAAAATATATAAAATAAAAGAAATGCGACAATGGGTCGCCGAACATACTTTAGCGGCCCGCCCAAATAAAGTCTATGTGTGACGTAGCAGCCAAAGCACCTTAAACATGTGCGTAAATTATACATCCAATATAACATCGCACCGTACTTCCTCCTGTACACACTAACAGAGTTTCATTCATCTGCCACTGCAATCGGTGAATGTCATCTTATTTGCCGATGGCAGTCAAAAAGGTAAATATCGGCAACCCTAGCACTAACCACTGCATACCGGAAACACCCCACAAGACCTGTCGTTTGGGAGATGCTCTGACCCAGTCGTCTAGCCATCACAATTTGGTCCTTGTCAAAGTGGCTCAGATCCTTACGCTTGCCCATTTTTCCTGCTTCCAACACATCAACTTCAAGCACTGACTGTTAACTTGCTGTCTAATATATCCCATCCCTTGACAGGTGCCATTGGAACGAGATCATCCATGTTATTCACTTCACCTGTCAGAGGTTTTAATGTTGTGGCTGATCGGTGTGTGATTATATATATATATATATATATATATATATATATATATATATATATAAAATTGAATAACAAACCCAGAGGGTATATCACAGATTTTCAATGATCATTGTTTTTACATTTCAAGCACATCCGCACAAAAGGGACTATTTTCAAGGCATTCCAGTACTTAAACTTCTGAGGATGAAATTAAAGCACCTCAAGGACCTGGTAGGAACCTTGTTATCACATTCAAATCATTACTGCCATATAAAATGATTTTGTATGTGGCACAGAACTGCAGAAGCCCTAACCCGGCAACAATAGTGGCAGGCTCATACTATTGAGGACCACAATGGCAAACACTCAATGTGGAAGCGACACTTTGGTTCTCGCTTCTTCACAAATATTAAATAATGGCACAAGATTAACATCTACCGTACATAAAACGTACGACCGATATGAGGATCGTCTGCAGGCAACAGTGTGTATGTACCTTGGAGTTGACGTCGATCCCTGTGATGAAAGTACCCGCTTTGTTCTCATAGCGACGGCTCGTGTCCTTGGAAATGAGTTGGAAAAAAATGTTTAAATGTTGTTTTTAGTGACAACACATAATTGTTCACGGCTCACCAGCTCTCCGTGGGTTTGTCTCAAACTTCGCTTAAAATGTTTCGTTGTTCTTTTACTATCCAACATATTTATAAAGACATTGTTATGATTGTTTATTTTATTTCATAGATCTTACTTTGAGTGTTTTTTCATCACATTTGGAGAACCAGTGTCTGATTCATCGTATGTTGACTTACACAAAGCTTGATTTTGACGTACTAGGTTACCAGTATGAGTAAATGTGGTGTTCTTAAGGTTGCTGTTCGCTTTTTTTTTTTTTTTTTTTTTTCCCCAGTTATTGATTTTAAGCAACAATGAAAAATAGAAAAATAAAATGACAACATGCGTCAAGCATGTTGTCATTTTATTAAACTCTCGCAATAAACCTCTGGATCAACTATTCACGTTTTGTCGATAGTGTGAATTGTTGATCGAGAGATTAATTACGACATATAATAATAACAGCCCCCATTAGTTGTGCACAGCCTTGGCCGCAACAGGTGAACGTGTTGGGACAGAAACCCGAACAGAACAGCTCCCTGGAGGCGTCCGTACGGGCCGCGGCACTCGGTCCGCCCGCTCGGGCGCACACGGCCGGCACCGGAAACGAGCTGCCGCGCCGCGGCCGGGCGCCCACCGGCCGCGGCGCCGCACCGGCGCGGGGGGGCTCTGACCGAGGCCTACACGGACACTCACCGGCAGCAACTCCTTCAGGGATCTGTTGACGGAGACGTCGTCGGCTTCGATCTCGCCCTCCTCCACCTCCATGGGCTCCGCCTCCCGGGGATCGTCTCGGTCCGACCCGGAGTCGGAGTCGGAGTCGGAGCGCTCGGAGCCGCTGGAGGACTTGTTGACCGACACACGCAGGCTTCGCACGGCCGCCATGGTGCAGAGACACGGTTCCCCCCGCCCGACGCGCGCAGTGTGTGGGCGCGTTTCTGCTTCCGGTTCTTCTTAGTCATCCGCTTCCGGTTCCTCTTCTTCTTCGCTCCTTTGTTTCTTCAGGCGGTTGACAGTCAACGTTTGGTGGTACTACCGCCACCTATCGGACCGGAGTGTGGGTTGAACTGTATTCTGAAATAAATAAACAACCAAATAAAGAAACGAATAAACAAACAAACAAACAAATACTAAATAAATAAATACATAAATAAATAAATAAATAAATAAACAAACAAACAAACAAATACTAAATAAATAAATACATAAATAAATAAATAAATATATAAATGAACAAACAAACAAACAAATGATCAAATAAATAAATAAATAAATAAACATAACTACGTAAACATAAATGTAATAAAAACAAACAAAAATACTAAAAAATTAACAACAAATACATCAATAAAATAAAATAGAAATAAATAAATAAATACATTAATGAATGGATTAATTAAATAAATAGATAAATACATACTATAAGAAATAAGAAATATTAAAAAAGTGACATTGATTAAATCATAATAAAAATAACTCCTACATCTGTTTCCGGTTCTTCTTCTTCTTCTTCTTCTTCTTCTTCTCTGTCGTTTTATGGTGCTTCGCACTCCCGCCACCATCGATTCCGGGGTGCAAGTAGCTTCAGTCTAAACCAACGGTTCCCAACCTTTTCGGACTCGCGGCCCACTTGAAAATCTCAAAAGTGTTCGTGGCCCACATCCGACCACAAGTACGAGAGCCAAACAGTGCGTTCTCAGAGGACGTTTATTTTAACAATCCTATGCATTCTCATACATACAGTGCAGTAGTGGTAAAACAAAAAAAAGAAGTGTGTTCAAACTCACCACTCACACCAGCGCTGATAAAAATAACAATAACAGGAGCACATGAATATGAACTCACCACATGAGAAGGCTGATGTCGCATGGCAGACACCAAATGCTCGATGTCTGGCTTAAGGGACGACAGTCTCAGGCCAGGAGCTGGCTCAAAATTCAGTTTACTCCTGTATTTCGTCTTCAATGCCGCAGGCACCGAAAAGCCAGTCTCACAGAGATACGTCGTCGGGAAAGGCACCAGAAATCGCACAGCTCTGTCGGACGGATCGGGATTTGCGTTCTCGGCCCCCAGACATGACGTTTGGACGACTTTCTTCTTGCCCTGTTACTCCTTGAGTTTATTATCGAAACACTCAAGCGGCTTGGACATGCACTGTTGATGTTTTGTCTCGAGGTGACGGCGCGCAGTTTACATGGCTTCAGAGCTTCGTTTGATAAAATCTGGGAACACACCACGCACCGCGGTAACGGTTCGTCTTCCGTGTCCGTCCAAACAAAAATTTTGCGCTATACTTTCCCCGAATCTTCCTTTTTTGTTTGACAGGCCGGACTGCCCCGCCTGTCCGATGTCCCGCCGGGACTTCGCTTGTGGATGATGTACCAATGGCGTCTTTCCTTTTCAGCGTGCCTGATGCTAGCCAACTATCCAAGGTGCACGCCGATCGCGGCTTGGACGTAGTGCGCCCTAACACGAGTTCCTATCTATCAGTGATGATGCATTTTTCAAGGTCTTAAAAGAAAAAAAAAAAAAAACACGAAATGATTATTTTTTTTGATTTATGTTTTTGTAATTAATATATATTACAAAAACAGTGCGGCCCATGGGTTGGGAAGAAGAGGAATCTGTAGTTGCAGCACACCACGTGCATTCATAACACACACGCGGACGGTGGCCGGTGAAACAGGTCCTCTGCATTTGACCCATCCCGGCTTGTCCTTCCCCCGGCGGGCAGCATACGGCCACACACCGGGGGGGCCCGGCCGCCCATCGCTGGTCCCCTGCTGACGTTACATGGAGGAAACCCCACGTGAGCGCATGCAAACTGCATACAGAAAGGACCCTAATCAGGGGCCCCGGGGCCTTCTTGCCACACCGTACCCACAAAAGGCCCCGCTGGGATTCGAACCCAGGATCTCCTGTTTACTAGACAGGCGCTTTAACCAACTAAGCCACGGCGCCGCGCAACCGCTGACTGTGGCGGCAGAATTCTGCAGCCTCCGATACGAAACATAAATTCTTTCGTCTTACGCTAGAGAAAAGATATCCAATGAAATAGAGAACAGGATAATCGATTTGTGTCCCAAGAGGCACAGTTGTTATACCGGAGTCTGTCAGTGTTAAGTCACACCCGAGTCTTTTAAAAGTTATCGTCAATAATGTCACACACTTCCACCAAAACATTATAATTGAATGGCAGATCTCAGTTACACCTTGAATGTAAAATGGCCCATTCCTATTATAATAATTTATTTTTCCAAACACCAACTATAAATGCTTTCCAATTATTGTTTTTAATATCCTGCCGGGCACAACACACCAGACGAAAGGTACAGTTGTTATACCGTAGTCTGTCAGTGTTAAGTCACACCCGAGTCTTTTAAAAGTTATCGTCAATAATGTCACACACTTCCTCCAAAACATTATAATTGAATGGCAGATCTCAGTTACACCTTGAATATAAAATAGCCCATTCCTATTATAATAATTTATTTTTCCAAACACCAACTATAACTGCTTTCCAATTCGGGCACAACACACCAGACGAAAGGTACAGTTGTTATACCGTAGTCTGTCAGTGTTAAGTCACACCCGAGTCTTTTAAAAGTTATCGTCAATAATGTCACACACTTCCTCCAAAACATTATAATTGAATGGCAGATCTCAGTTACACCTTGAATGTAAAATAGCCCATTCCTATTATAATAATTTATTTTTCCAAACACCAACTATGACTGCTTTCCAATTATTGTTTTTAATATCCTGCCGGGCACAACACACCAGACACCATAAGTCTGGGCAATTCTCCCTTTTTTTTAATGAATAAATGATGACTGTAACGGCACCGACTGGTGCATTGTCTGGATTCTTATATTATTCAAGAATGTTATTCGTCACTTACATATACATACTTTCAATATATGTAAGTGACGAATAAAAATCTTGAATAATATAAGATTAATATAAGAAGAGAATATTATGACGTAATGCTAGAGAGGTAATTTTATATTATGGAATCCCATTTCCACAAGGGACAGAAAAAAAACTAGAACAAACCAAAAAATGTATGGCATAATGTTGACTTAGTATGTCATTATTATGACTACTAAGTCAACATTATGAGATCCCTAAGTCTTAATTATGCCACACCAGCCCAGCCTGTTCCTTTGATCCCCATGTGCTCTGTGTGAGTGTGGTTTTCTTTTACTTCCCTTTTTCAGTTTTGGTGTGAACTAGAGCATGCCCATTCAAAGAGAGCGACTGAGAAAGTGTCCCCGTGACGCACAGCGCTTTATTTGTTTCAGGAAACCTTTAATAAGGAAATGGAACACAAGTCGGACAGTCCGGTTTTTTTAAAATACCGTGCCTGTCTACCGGTGCAGCCTTGAGCCGGACGCTCATTTGTCCTCCTTTTGAGATCATTCCTATTTTATACTTTATCTAAGGGTTTGTAATAAATAAACAAATACATAAATAAATAGCTGATGGGTACCTGCCCCTTTGCCCCTTCTTGGCCATGGTTTCCTTTTTATTAGGCGTGGGGTTTTTTTAAGCCTCAATGGGCATCGAGGCAGCTGATCTTCTGGGCAACATATGAGGAACGCGTCCTCAGCACACACATCGGGGCACCGTGATCTGCGCTCCACTGTGCATCCGCGCGCCTACAAATGACAAAAAAACACCGTGCGTAACGGGGACACTTCTTCGGTCACTCCCGGTGGGACGAGTCCAGCCCCACGACTCCGGTACCGTCCCTGAGTCGCCCAAGGGTCTCTACTGGGGCCAGCCTGGGCATTTCTTAGCCTCATGTCGCCAGCCGTTGAACTACCAGGCTCGTCGGCAGTGGGGAGGATACTGACGAGCCGTGCTGTTGTCCCCCCTGGCCCCCGAACCCGCACCCAGCTGCATGCCAGGCTTTCCTGGAAAGGCCAGTCTTTTATGTTTTTGGCTCTTATTGATTCTGGAGCTGATTCATTTTTTTTTTTTTTTTGACTCTGACCAACATTGGTTGAGCAGCTGGGTCTTAAATAAATGTAAAACTTAAAATAATTGCCGGACAGTAGTTTTTTTGATTTAAAGTGTTTTATGAAAATGTAAAATTGTAAGGAAATCCTTGGAGGGGCCGCTCCATACGCCGGCACTGAGAAACGTATTTTATTGCAGTTATACCTTACCTAGTATTTGCGAAACAAAATCACTGAAGTGAATTTTCTGTCACCAAATTGTTACGTATCCTTGCACATT
Source organism: Zeus faber (assembly GCF_960531495.2). NCBI lineage: Eukaryota > Metazoa > Chordata > Actinopteri > Zeiformes > Zeidae > Zeus > Zeus faber. The sequence continues at coordinate 17,392,056 of NC_137200.1, forward strand.
TTTAAGTGTGTATACGGAAATCCTGGAGCTTTCATAGTGGGTACACGGTGTATACCTGAGTAGGACGTAGTCTACACCACAGTCACCTGTCCCTGTGTTACCTGTTCCCTGTCCAGATCTACCAGTCCGTCCAGCTCTGGTTTGTCAGCCACCATCCTCCTCTTTCAGCTATTAAGTCAAAATGTTGACCTAGTATCTCATAATTATGGCTTTCATTGTTTGTAAAGCCATGTTTGAAATAGTGTTAAATCCAGGTATACGATCCAGGTATACAATCCACTTTCCCAATTCATTGAATGACTGGCTCCTAGTCCGCTAGTAGCCTAGTTTTTCCTGATTTCATTTTATTTTAATAGATACATTTTATATTCAACAGACAAATACTGTCACTTTATACTGCTAAATAATGTGTGAGTGTGTGTGTGTGTGTGTGTGTGTGTGTGTGTCTGTCTGTCAGTCTTGCCTAGTTTTTTGTGAATAGGAAGTCGTAATTCTAACTTCTAATTCCTAATTAGGATATAGTTAGATATAGTTAGTTATTTTATTGTTTTGTTTTCTAGATTTCTTTTTTTTTTTCCTGGCGGAAATGGGCTTCCATATTATAGGTCAAGTCACAGTTTTGACACAAAATACATTACTTTTATTGAGCAGATTATCCATTGGCACAAAATCGAAGGGATATGCACACGTTTCATCATGACCGAGGGAGAGGCTTTTCAATCGAGCAATATCATGTGAGGTAAGACAACAGCAAAATACATTCACTGCCATGGAAAGGCGCACGGTACTTTTTAAACAGTGCTGACAAGTGGGGTTTGCTGTGCTTAACAGGCTTGTATTTCATTCAATGAAAATAAGTAGGTGAAACAGACAGATGTACAGGCTGGGTTGGTGTCTTTTGACACTGTTTAGATATCGGGCGAACGGTGTCCACCAGCCTGATCCAACCCGCTCCACGCTCAGTGTTGCCAGATGCCGAAAACCCAATAATCATACAAGGGCTCCAGAATTATCGTTTTTAAGGGCTCCAAAATATTGTACATCCCTATCCAGACTGTGCTGCACCCAGAACTGCGTTTGCAATGCAACGTATATAAATCTGTTCCAAGGAAGGTGTGATTGGTTAATTTATGGCAGATCCAGGGTCAGTTTTCCGTAATACATTATTGACATAGCTAACGTAAGATTAATAATCAAACTGGTTCCAAATCAGAATTGTGGCGCAGGGGTGGCCTGGTTTGAGCAGCCACACCTGTCCTGGGTCTAGGTAATTGGTCCCAGGATCAGTGTGGCTGTATGGCTGTTGCTCATTAGAGTAATCGATGAGTAACCCCCCCCGCCACACACAGGCAATGAGCCCTTGTCATGATATATATAACATCTGCTCCGGGCTTGTTCCACCTAGGTCACCCTCTACAATAAACTGCTATGTTTTCAACTCCATCGTCTGTGTCTCTGTGCCGGAAGCCCTGGAAACGCCACTCAGGTGGCGTGTGGCAAGCTGATCTGCCACACAGCTCCATACCATTTCACTATTATGAAGAAAAGAACCCTGAAACTGACATGTTGAAATTGTCGTACATTTAGGGTTTTTTAGAATTATTGATCGCGCATTGTGCAAAGGGCTAAATTATCGTACAAATGGGACAATTATCGTATCGCATTTGGCAACACTGTCCAAGCTTCAGGAGTCTTTAAAGCCGATGAACTCCCATTTTTTCATGTAACCTAACCTTAAAGCCCACCTCAAACCGAGTCTCTATACGCATCTGACAGTCAGACCCCTCCTGCGTCCCGAGTTTGGCATCGCAAAATACAGTGTAGGTTGTGAAAATGATTCCCCTCAGACGCACAGTGACCATAGAGTACCTTCAGCTTTAAAGCTCACGGCTTCCCTTTATGACCCAAATCACGCAGGTGTTCCGTACACACCCACCATTGTCCTTCTTTCCCCCAAAAAGTATGTAACACACGAGAAAAAAGGAATCTGGAGATCGAATCAGAGACCAGAATGACGATTATTTTTATAATAATGAATCTGTACTTTTAGTGCAACTGAGACAATAATCGACATCCTTCAATCCAGTGAGTTCCCCGTTTTAGATTACATACTGTATGTACAGATGGCATATTTATACATAAAGGAATATATACACTAAGTTATGAGGGTAAAAAAATTGAAAATATTCATATTTCCCCCTGCTTCTTGCACCGGATGGCAGCAATGCTACGTTTTGCTGGGACTCTTGATTTCTGATTATTGAGGACACTCTAAAAATATGTCATATTTAACACTACCACTAGTCAGAGGTTGATTGCAATGATTTTTTTTTTTAAATATCAAAACGAGCCAAAATCATTTTATTGATATTTGAGATGTATCAATAAACTCAATCAATAAACAATATATGATTTATTGAGTGTATTAACACGTTTTGGTTGTTGTGTTACAGGATCCTGGGAAGTATTAGTGGTCTGGTGAAATCTGAACTCTTACTAGATAAAAAAAGGACGTGATTTTCCCTGAATATAATACAAATAAAGTGACTTTGTTATACAGTATTCATTCTGAGGAAGGATTTGGACAAACCACATCAAGCTGCCTGAACAGGGTAGTTCAAGTCCAAGGGTTTTCAAGCTGTCCATTCTTTATTACAGTAAAGCCGATTAACTATGATTATTAAACTAACGCAACATTAAAGCCCGATTCACGCCGTGTCTGTAGTTTTGCTTCACAAAATACAGTATTTTTTCCCAGAACTACAGTGAGTAGTTTGCTTGACATTAACCATTTTTCCCTCAATGTGAGTTTACATTTTCCTTTATATAGTGTTTGCAAATTTAAAATACTAAGAATTAACGTATATAAAAATAGATTTATTGATATTGAATATGGTGACATCGAACGTAAACATTAATAATGTCATTATTATTCTGATTACGTGAGTTATTTCCTTAGTTTCGAGTCCAGTTTCGATAAAAACTCTTCCGGACGTAACGTCGGACTGAAACTCTTTTTTTATCGAAAAAAAACAGCTTGGACGCGGAACCCGACTCTTTGCTCTCATGGTTTGTCAGATTCGGTGTGAAGCGGGCTTTAAACACAATTAACTAGGCAAGGAATTTGTTGAAATCTAGTGTGACCCTCCTACTGGCCCTGGTTGGTCAGTCCCCTCACTAAACGGCTTTGACCAAAGTGGCCATATCAGTGCCTGCCGAGATTCTCAGATTTTTCACCCGTCACCGCCTTCTAATATGTGTTGTTTTTTATTTATTGTGTGCACCGAGTAGGCATCGATCTTGCACTGGATTGTGTCCTGGAAGTTTTTGTTTGAACTAGAGAAAGCTAAATGGAGGCATTGAAGTTATTTGCCATTGTGTCCTAATATCCCTGCAATGGCAATAGGTTATCAACCCAATCAGGGATCCCCGTTTAATCGATGCAGTGGAGATCGGATACGGTATACCATCAGAATCATGTAGTTTGATTAAAAAATCTTAGCCTACTTTTGCATAGCACGCTGTACTCAAATCTGTGCTGGAAAATTGCATATTTGTGCACTGGTCATCAAATCCAATCCAATGGCATTATTACATTAATTACACACAGGACGAAAACTGTTACATTGACTGTAACATCACTTTCTCTATCGGATCATCCCTCCCTCCAGCTACATAGTCTATATTTACAGGGGGTTATTCCTCTCAAGTAGTTGATTTGGATAATTATTTAAGACACACCAGCAGTGCTGGCAGGCACCGGGCATATAATGCACCTGTGTGCGTCAACTTGCTGATTATTTGATCTCCACGGAGCAGTTCAGACGTTGGAAAGAGAGAAGAGACTAGGGAGGCCCAGTGTCATCTGTTTGGAGGGAAGAGGCCAGCTAAAAAAGAAAGCCACGCCCATGAACCCCAGGAAGCTAAACATCCTAAAAGGGCAGAACTGGGCGGACTATGTTCCAAACATAGGGCACCTCCCCCCACCTCCTCGACCAACACCAGCTACTCAGAGAGCAGGGTATGGGTGACAGATAGGCCCCAGCCCCTTTTGATGCCTGATGAGAGGGATGAGGAAGAGGACATACTGGAGTTGTTCCCCTCAGATGAGGAGGAAGCATTAACCCCGGGTCAGCAACAGATGGGGCCGGAGGGGGAAAAGGTTGAGCGAAGCTTCAAAGGGCTCATTTTCAGAGCATCCAGTGCACTAGAGATAAATTTGCAAGAAGATATTGGTCCAGACCCCTCCTGGTTCGATTACGAGGAGGGGGCTAATTCACTCCATTTGCCGTGCCCCCCCTTTCTGACTTTGAGGAGGTAATGCAAGGACAGTTCAAGAAGCTCGCACAAGGTCCCCGGTTTACGGGTGCATGTAGGCTGTTTTCAGCTCTGACAGACCGGGAGAGGATTGGCTGTGGCCAATTGCCTCCCATTGATCCGGCCATAGTGGCCCTAATCTCCCTGTGAGGTCTGTTTTGAGGAAGCCCAGTACCCTTTGGGGAAGCCCAGTACCAACGCAAGCTGACACGTGACTCAGGGGTCGATGCAGCGCGGAACAGCAGCAGTTCTCCATGCTCCTCCCCAAGCCCCTGAAGGAGCAGGCGGAGGTAGCTGGCAGGGCAAGTGGCAGCATTTTGGATGGTGAGGCGTCATTTGTGGCTGTCCCAGTCGAAGCTCTAGCCAGAGGATTGGGCATGTCTCTTGAGGCTGCTTCTCGAACCGGCAGGCGTGAGTACCAGTTCTATTCTGCAAAAGGCTAAAGAAGCCCGTTGTTGTGCCCATGAGGTAGTTGTGGAATTGGGGCCTTGCCACAGTGGGCATCGTTTTAACACCACTCAGGCGATCTGAGAACCCATCTGGAGGCAGCCCGGCGTGGCAGAGTCCGACAGGGCTGGCGAGGTGGTGGAGCTCGAGGTTGGGGGTCTCCACAGCCTGGGTGGCACTCAGTGTGAACCCTTGGGTGGTTTCTACAATGAAGCTTACCGCCTTTAATCTTCCCATGTGCCCCCATTAATAAGTTGGTGGCTGTATCAACAGGGGTAAACACACAGCATAGGGATGTGTTAGGTGCTGAGGTGGCTACTCTCCTGGCCAAGAAGGCCATCAGGGAGGTAGGTTGCAACGACCAGAGAGCCAGGTTCCATTCCCACAATTTTTTGATCCCCAAGAAGGATGGAGGCCCATCCTAGACCTGAGGGGGCTCAACAGATTTCTCAGACACCTGAAGTGCAGGATGCTGAGAACTCCAAGAGTAAGACTGGTTTGCCACCATCAACCTCAAGGACGCCCACTTCCAGATCCCAATCTGGCTTCTACCAGGTTCCCCACACTTTTATCAGGTGCATGGATACAGTCCTAGGACCCTGGTCGGGGCTCAGGATTTTGGGCAACCTAGCCAAATGGCTAATTTGTGCTTGGACAGAAGGACAATGCTGGCAGCACTGCTGTCCATGGGACCTGGACAGGGTTCTGTAGGCTCTGCGGCCTGCCCCTTTTGAGCCTCTGGAATCAGTAGGGTTTATGTGGCTATCAGTCAAAACAGCATTTAACTTGGCAGTGACAGCCTGCGGGCGTGGTCCTTCGTCCCAACCCAGCTTTTCTCCCAATGGTACTGTTTCAACCAGGGCCAACGAGTCAAGAACTGTCAAGAATCAGGCTGTTCGGCTGGATAGCTGAAGCAATTCAGCAGGCATAAAAGGGGACGGAGGTACCAGTACCATCCAGTGTGCGAGCACACTCCACCCGGGAAGTAGCAACCTCCTGGGCCTTATGGCGAGCCGCCTCCTTTGCAGAGATCTAGGGAATACCTGGCTATACCCTAGATATACCCAGATTTATTTGCCATTGTCCTGAGAACCCGCTGGCAGAGTATATTGGTTTGCTACATGTTATGGATGTCTTGCAAGGTTCCCCGTAGAAATGGAATATGTAGCTGGGTGAAGAGATGGTTTTCGATACGATAGAGAATGTTGGTTTACACGCAGTGTAACTGGGGTTCTCTGAGTGAAGAGAGTTCTCTGAGTGAAGAGAATTCTCTGAGTGAAGATCTCTCTAGCTCAAGGCAGCTCGGAACCGTGTTCTGATCAAAATAACCAGTGAGTTGATGCACACAGGTGCATTATATGCCTGCTGCATGCCAGCACAGCTGGTGTGACTTAAATAATTATCCACATCAACTACCTGAGGGGATCACTCCCAGTACATGGAATATGTAGCTGGGGGGAGAGATAGTCTCTTCACTCAGAGAACCACAGTAACACTGCCTGTAACCCAATGATATGTGTAGAAAACAAGGAAATCAATGGAATCAATTAGTTTCAATTAGAATTACAGGAAGTTGCAACCATTCAAGCATTTTTCTTTTCAACAACATCCAGGGTTTACCCATGGTGGCCACCTTTCACTTCTTTTGCACGTGCCCTATCTTTGCATTCTAGCCTGGTGGACCCCGGCCCCCAACCATGGAAACGACACCTTAGGGAGCACATACAGTACATAATGCAAATACATTGAATGGCTGTTTTTTTGTTTGTTTGTTTTAAAAGAATCCGCAAAAAAAAGTATAAAATATGGAATTAAAATAAAATATGGAAACAAAATAATCAAACAGCACGCGGCACTTAAGAAATGAAAAGATGAGTAGCCCCCCCCAAAAAGAACAAAAAACAATCTGGGAGCTTCAGATCATTCTCCCAAAAAAACCTACCCTACACTACCATTAAGGGAAGATTTGTTGCAAATTTGTGTTTTTTGACATTCGTGATCGACATTATTTACTGTTGACGGGTGGATCAGTGGGTGGGTATGGGTAGGAAAAACACTGCGGACATCTGCGGGTTCAAGAACGCGCCCAAGGCTGTGTTATATGGAAATATACTTTTGGAAAAGTCCTCGAGGAAGCCCTAGTAGGCGTACTGGCCATGTGAAAAGAAGGCAAAATATTCAACCTTTCTCCGTTTTTTCTTGTGTGTGTGTGTAACTTTGTCCATCTTCATATGGAGGTTTAGACTTCAAAGCCCCAGGTCTTATCCATGTCTTCCCTTCTGGTCATGGTGCTTTAATAACATAAAAACAAGAAGTCCATATTTACAGAAATAATTGTCCACATAAACATAGGCCCATGTGTAAATACTGTAAACACATGACTCTTACCTTGTTCTCTTTCTACCGTCCAGCCCATCATCACCCTTTAGTGCCCCTGTTAACAACAATCAGTGTAGTCAAAAATAGAGGTTCCCTACTGCAGGGACTGTGATCTATTACTCATGAGACTGATCATCAGATCACGTAATCCAATCGAAAAACGCTCTGCATTTACACCTGAAAGGCAGAGGAAGTGACGACACGCAGGTATATATTGCGGCTGGACTTCTGCTTCCTCGTCTTTTCTAACTTTGCGTGAGAAGAATCCACAACAAGATGCTCGTATTTCCACGCCTGCTTCACCTCTCGGGTCCCACTCGTGTGAATCGGTGTGACTCACCAGCTCGAATACTGTTTGGTGAGGCATTATATATATACAGATAATTTTTTTCTAATTCTCTCTATTTTTTCCTCCAGCAGGGAAGGTCTCCCAGTGCACGGCCAGAACGTTGGGCATCCCACTGCAAAAGTCCAGGACACTGCTGTGTCCATGCTGGACAGGGAAATTTTATGCGGGGCCCTCCGCCAGGACGCCCCGACCATCCCACTCTGCCGCGAGGTACACGCGGAGCTTGGAGAATCCCGATTGGGGCATGCACCGGTGAGGTGTTTGAGCCCTACCACCGTGTGGACCAGGGCCAAGAACTAGACTACATGACCTTCCCCGCTGGCTGCCTCGCCGGCTTAGCTTTGGCCTGGGGAAGAAGCCCACACTTCTGACCGAGGCGGCCAAACAGCTGGCGTTGGTGGCCCAAAAGGCCTACTTGGCATCGGAGCAAGCGGCCTACACCATCAATAGGCAGGCCCTATTCAAGTGCTACCAGACCAAGCTGTTGGCAAAGCTCGCCAGCTTAGCATCGGTGGATGAGGGAACCCTGGTGGAGCTGCAGAAGGCCATGGACCTCTCCCTCCGAGAGCTTGCGTGGCCCTGAACTGGTCCCTCTGGTTGGGTCTAACCAGACTTCAGGACTGGGACAAGGCGCTGCGGTTCAACGCCCCGGTGTCCCCCATCAGTGCCTTTTGTGAAGCTATGGGTCTCATGACAGAGTGGTTCAAGGAAGAGAAGAAGAGCCAGGAGGCTCTTCAGTCCTGGATCCCCCACACAGAGATTCTGGACCTGATGATGAATAAGAATTTGATTACAATTAAATTGGAGTTGGACTCGGTTTCTATGATGGTCCGCCTATGCACCTAGCCCAGGCGTCCCTGATCCTTGATTCTTGGGACTTATTGGTAGTCTTGCGGGCTCTGTCAGGACCTCCATTCGAGCCCCTACAAACTGCAGACGTCAAGATCGTTTCTCTAAAAACAGCCTTGCTGTTGCAGCTCGCCTCAGTGAAAAGGATAGACGAGCTGCAGGCACTGTCAGTCGACCCATCTTGCATACAGTTCCTGGGTGGTGTGAGAGAAAAATGCAGATGATCAATTTCTTGAATGATGTTTCACATTTTTTATAAAGGACAGCTTATTTGTTTGTTACATAGCTTTTAAAACTTGCCTTGGCGATTTAATGAGTCCTTTAGTGCTTACACAAAGAGATTATTCTTAGAGATAATGCCATACTGTATTGTAAAGACCAGATCACATTCCATCTTCACTCAACCTTGTGTGGAGATAACAATAACCCCAGGAGGCTTGACAGAGCATTGTGGTTTGTTTTATAGCACAGTAAGATTGTACCTGTGACCTGAGATTGACTTTTAAATCATTGTATGAGAGAAACACCAGGGATATGATTGGGGGGCATAGTCCTGTAAATGACAAGCTGACCAGTGATACACAACCTCTCATCGGTATAAAACCCTCTTTAGCAGAAGCAAGGGCAGACCACTCAGATCACTGTTTTGAAGTACTCTGTATCTTTCTCTTTATCCAGAATAAATATCTTTATACTCTCAGTTTGTTTTCCTGTTGCAGGCTGATTAACCTAACCGACCACACAGTGAGAATTCTCCAACAGTGGTGGTGATAGAGTGGTCATGCATCCTATAGCTTCTTTCACCCTGAAGGTCATTAACACTAATTTTCACAGTCAGGTCATTGAGTTCGCAGCATTCTCTCCACCACCTTTTGAGTCTGAGGAGCAGCAGAGGCTTAACACTTTGTGCCCGGTTCAGGCATTGCAGGGTTTTATGGACTGCACTCAGGGCATTAGATGCGGGGACCAGTTGTTTGCGTGCTTCAGTGCCCAAGCAAAGGGTAGGCCACTCTCCGAGGAGCGGTTGCCTCATTGGCTGGTGGAAGCCAAAGACATGGCCTATAGGAGCCTGTCTTTAGAGGCCTAAAGCATTTCTTTCACATGTCCCCTCACATGTCTGGGACAGACACGCCCGTGGGGGGTCCATTATTATGTGAACCTCCCTCAGGTGATCACCATACGATCGCGTGATGGTATACGGCCCCATGAGTAATGGGTAGCAGTCCCTGCAATAGGGAACTATTACTGTGCTGCGGTACGGTGTCCTTCCGAGGAGCTCAGCAGCGAAAAGAGGAGGAAGTCGAGCCTCAATATATACTCGCGGGGGCGGGTTAGATGCGGAGGCGCCGTCACTTACTCTGCCTTTCAGGCGTGAATGCAGAGCGTTTCGATTGGATTACGTGATCTGACGATCAGTCAGTTCATGAGTAATAGATCTGGTCCCTCAGGCAACCTAGATGTTAAGTTGACTGAATACTTCCCCCAGGAAAAAGATGAAAGAAGGTTAAAGATCTAATAATTAGGAAAATGTTTTTATAGTTTGGTTGCAACCTGTCTCCAAATAATAACAGTAAAAAATGAATAATCAATCTACGTCCTACATCCTGGTAGGTGAGTATAGTAGGAACTGCCAGGGAAGTATGTCAAATACCCATGCACACATAAACATAAAAAAGTGATTTATACACTTACTGCGGCAGAGTGGCTGAGTTTGTCGAAACGAAACTTCAGGTTGGACCTCGGCGAGCTTTTATTTTTCAGTTCTTAAATTAAAGCACAGAGAACATAAAGCAGAAAATTTGATGTCAAGTGCGATCCATTCTTAAAACTAGCATCTTCCCCTTCAATCTTTTAATACTTGTGATAGATAGATAGATAGATAGATAGATAGATAGATAGATAGATAGATAGATAGATAGATGGATAGATAATAAAGCAATGGAATAAAAACAAAATAAAATGGCAATATATGTAAAAAATCTTTTAATGGTTAACTGTAGATAATAAAATTAAACTATGACAATATACGCTGATGATAAACAAAAAAATATAAGAAAAAAATTGTAAAGTACAATAAAACAAATAACAAAACATTGAATACAAGCATAAAATTAGAAAAAAAAAATGCATTGGACAGAATAATGATGACATATTGACGGATTTGGAAAAAATGCAAAAACCCAAAGGTCAAAGGTTTCCTCGTTATATCTAATGAGGAGAGAAGACAAGAGCCAAAGTATGCAACGCAGATGCTGCAAACAATTACTTAAATGTCATTTGTAAGAATGCCATCTGTTGAGTGGCCGAGTTGAAGGCAGATAAACATTGTATTAAAGGATAAGACTGGCTATCTATCGGTCTATATAAATATATGCAAATATATCATATGGAAAATCACATAGCCAGTTTGATAAGTTACAGCTCGCAAAGCTCCATGTATAAAAAAAAAAAAAAAAAAAAAAAAAAAATATATATATATATATATATATATATATATATATATATATATATATATATATATATATATATATATATATATATATATATATACTAACACCGATCATTGATCATCTTGTTTCAATGACACCTGTCAAGGGGTGGGATATATAAGGCAGCAATTAAACAGTCAGTACTTGAAGTTGATGTGTTGGAAGCAGGAAAAATGGGCAAACGTAAGGATCTTTCACTTTGACATAGGCAAAATGATGGCTAGACGACTGGGTCAGAGCATCTCCAAAACGACAGGTCTTGTGGGGTGTTCCTGGTATGCAGTGGTTAGTACCGACCAAAAGTGGTCCAACGAAGGACAACCGGTGAACTGGCGACAGGGTCATGGGCGCATATGGGCTCATTGATGCGCATGGGGAGAGAAGTCTAGTCCGTCTGGTTCGATGCCAGAGAAGAGCTACTGTCGCAAAAATTGTGGAAAAAGTTAATGCTGCTATGATAGAAAGGAGTCAGAACGCACAGTGCATTGCAGCTTGCTGCGTATGAGGCTGCGTAGCCGCAGAATGGTCAGAGTGTCCATGCTGACCCCTGTCCACCGCCAAAAGCGCCTACCTAATTCTGAGCCTCAGAATTGGACCATGGAGCAATGGAAGAAGGTGGCCTGGTCTGATGAATCACGTTTTCTTCTCCATCATGTGGATGGGCGGGGTCAGGGTCCGATCCGATGAAGCATCTGTGGGATTACTGGAACAACAAGCCCGATCCATGGGGGCCCCACCTCACAACTTATCGGACTTAAAGGCTCTGCCTCTAACGTCTTGGTGCCAGATACCACAGGACAACTTCAGAGGTCTTGTGGAGTCCATGCCATGACGGGTCAGAGCTGTTTTAGCGGCCTGAGGGTGAGTTATGCAATATTAGTGGTTATTAGTGGTGGTTTTAATGTTGTGGCTGATCGCTGTATATATATATATATATATATATATATATATATATATATATATATATATATATATACACACAGTTTTTTTAATTGCAACTATTGCAACTATTTTAGTTCAAATCGGTGAACTTAGTGTTAGTTGGAAATAACCCACTAGGGGGGTCAGAGTGCAGGGGAAAAGAGCGTTGGCGTAATGTTTATTGGTGGAATGTTGTACCTGTCGGGCTGCGATTCATGATGAGTGGAGCACCTGATCCCTGACCGTCCACCGCCAGGGAGGCTTTACTCTGTCCCGTGGGATGATGGGAACTCGCCTGGGCATTCTGGAAGTAGGGTGATAGAGGTGGAGAGAGAGAGAGAGAGAGAGAGAGAGAGAGAGAGAGAGAGAGAGAGAGAGAGAGAGAGAGAGAGAGTGACCAAGAAAGAATGAAATTGAACGAAAAAAGAGCGAGAGAGGGAACAAGACGAGGCCCAAAACTTACAGTGACGTCCGCAGTCTCCGTCTCTCCCGCGTGGCCAAAGCCTCCCGTGCTGGAGGAGGACCGGGAAAATCTGCTGCTCTCCTTTGACTTCACTTGGAGCCTGAAGACCCATGAAAACCCCCCAAAAATTGTAATACGGTCGGGCAGACTGACAGATAGACAGTTATATCGATCTTCACCAGGTCTCGACAGAATGATCCCAACCTGTCCTTGTTGTGGTTGGCCTCTGGAGAGCTGGGACTGGAGGGCATCTCCGACTTCACTTCCTGCGTCAGGTGGCAACTGTCGAAGCTCCTCTGTTCGCTGAAGTGACTGGTGGGAGTTCAGTAAATAAACAGTCATGTGGTATCCAGCCATGCTTATATCTTAATGGGCCAACCAACCAGTACAATCTTTCCTAAGCATGATTAAACTAAACAAAGCTATAGTCTATAAGACATCTCTATCACAAATCCAAGTCCAACCCTTTTAGCTTTAACTGCATTGAACTTAACCAAAATAATTAAACCAAATGATTCCATCCTTTGACTAAACTTAATTTGCTTTTATTAGGGCGTATTCAGACCTGCGGTTCATTTGCTTTGTTCCCATTCAGGGAATAATATGTCACTGTGTTGCACCTGGACCTTGGTTGGATTAGTGTTCACACTGCAACAAAGCAGACCAACTGTTTTGTGATTGGTCAGAGTTTTCCGGTAAGTGTCTTAGGATTTTCCGGTTTCAGTTTTCTTCACCCGGACAAAATCCCCCCCAGTGGGTTAATCGAAAATGGAGCTGTGGTGTGGTTTGAGCAGCCACACTTGTCCTAGGTCTAGGTAATTGGGGCCCAGGATCAGTGTGGCTGTACACACTGATAGTCTACAGCAACAGGTAAAACCCACCTCCCCACACACACACAGGAGAGGCGCCGTGATCGTCAAGACAAGCTGTCCATCTGCTCCAGGGATTGTTCCATCTAGCCCACTCTCTACAATAACCTTGTGTATTCTACCCCGTGGTCTGTGTCTCCGTGCCGGAGCTCCCTGAAAGGTCACCCCACTCAGAACTGCCACAGCGGCGCCTGAACAGGGAGGGACTCTCCGGCACGGGGAGATGGACAGCATTGTCATGGCAAGGGCTCCTCTCTTGTGTGTGTGTGTGGGGATGGGGCTTTTACCTGTTGCTCGTTAGACCAATCAACGAGCAACAGGTGTACAGCCACACTGACCTTGGGTCTCAATTACCTAGACCCAGGACAGGTGTGGCTGCCACCTGTGGTTGATATACCAGTGTTCGGTATATACATATTATATACATAACATATTCCATTTGAGCGAGCATCAAGGCTACGTCCTGTGTCCGTGCCTAAGAAAGACCGCGTGGCCGTTAGCTGCGTTGGGTTGTTCGCGAACGATTCATTCTTTTTGATCGAATCCTTTAAGTGAACGAAATGAACTCGAAACAAAACTATTTGTTCCTTTGAGTCTCCACCTTCCACCAAAAGCTACTGCTAGAAGGAATCGTTGAAAGAAACCGAGAAAGTGGAGGAAATAGTTCAGAACTGTTTCCTACAGTTCTTTTAGTTCCTTCCAATCCTTCATTGATCCTCTTTAGTTGTTTTGGGTCAGGATGCTGTTATTTCAGTTTGTGAACTGCAAACCGTATCATGCATAAAATTAGACATGCATGAGCCCACCTACACTTGACATTGACATTTAAATCAGAGTGAAATCTTTGTCAGGTCAAATTGTTCATTAAAATATTCTCATTTGATATTTTATTTTCAGATAGTTAGTTAGATTTAAATGCAATATCGATTCAAAAACTTAAATCTTGCGTCTATTTAATTGTCAAATACGGGATGATTCCGTCTTTTACGGGTCGGGTGGCGCGTGCACACATGTATGCACTTATAATTATTATTATTGTATTTATTATTATTATTATTATTATTATTATTATTATCGCTTATGTTTGGCCATCTTAATGTTATATTTTATGTCAACATTTCCACTGTGTGCTACTGATACTTTTGCAGTGTGTGCAAAACGCAGCATTTTCAAGAATAGTATTATTATTATTGTTTTTATTTTTATTGTGGTGAAAACAGGGACAATTTAGTAGAGAATGTTGAAAACTGGGACAATTTAGTGTTTTACAGATATTTGTCGGGACTTGGGACACACAGCTCGAAACGGACAATCCTGGACCGACCAGGACGTCTGGTCACTGTGGCAACCGAAAGTCTCATGTGCAGTAGTACAACGCAGTCAGGCACAAACTAATGAAATACAACAATGGCTAATTTTATTTCTTAAAAAATATGTAGCCTATGCCAACACCAGAATTGATTTTTTTTTTTTTGATCTTTACCCAAGGAGAAGTTGGACCCGCATCCATACAGCCCGGCTGATTAACAAAAGCATCCCATCGTGCGTAACGTATACAATAAGTGTATTGTATCGGTTTGTTGAGTCGGTTGCATTCCCACTGCAAACGAACCGCTCCGTGGAGCAATTGCAAGCGTGACGAGACCACCCTCTCTCGGCGGTCTCGGTGTGGTCATTTGGCCCAAACACAGTGCGATTGCTGTGTTCACATTATGCCCAAATCTAGGGGGGCGAACGCTCCAGGAACGCTCCGGAACAAACGCTCCAAACGAGCAAGGTGTGAATACGCCCTTGGACGCAACTAAAGCAAACCACATGAACCCAGACTTTTGAGAGGCGTCCATCTGCAGTACCTGCGATAGTTGTGTTTGTCCGTCTGGCTGTCGATGCTTAGCAGGCGAGGGAACAGACCGGAGCGCCTCTTCACCGGAGACTTGACGTTAGACGTCTGAAGGGACGGATTAAGGGGAAGAAATGAGCAGGGACAGACAAACAGCCACTCCCCCACCCCCCAAAATTGCCGGGTTAATGTCAAGTGCAATGCCAAGTTAATTTCACAACATTCTAACAACTGAAATCTCAATTGTGCTTTTTCTGTGGCTTGACACTCCTTTATTGTATATTCACCATATACTGCATGAGGCGTATGTGGAGCCAATTCTGTCAGACAACTTGCCGGCGCCACATGCTTCCTCGTCCTTATGGGCCGGCTTATTTAAGCAGCTAGTCCTTCCTGCTCTACCTGCTTTGCTGCGTTGCCGGGCTCCCACTGCCTCCCCTGAACCTACCTGTTGGACTCTACTCTTCTGTCATATGGAGGGATTTGAGCTCATCA
Source organism: Zeus faber (assembly GCF_960531495.2). Taxonomy (NCBI): domain Eukaryota; kingdom Metazoa; phylum Chordata; class Actinopteri; order Zeiformes; family Zeidae; genus Zeus; species Zeus faber. The sequence goes on from NC_137200.1 coordinate 17,407,474, forward strand.
CTTCGATATTTCTAGTTCACTATGTATGTCTATGTTTGCCCTCCACCTCGCCGGGAATGATGAGCAGTAGAGACCAGGCGCCCAAATTCAAACTATGCAAAATTAAAGTAAATCTAAGAGTTGTCTGTCACAACAGATTTGAAGGAAAAGGTGCATTTCCCATAATTCAGGAGAATATATAAGCGAGTTACTGAGTTACATCTGTGTTCCAGTCATGTTCTCGCTGAATGCAGCGGAGGCGTCTCTCTGCATTCTAAGCAAACTGTATCTACGCAGGGGACATGTCGGCGCGGCGAATGACGGATGAGGACGGCCGGTCTGCCGGTTCCCCATTTGCATGAAGTAGACACAACCTGAAATTCATATAGTGTTACCTTCCAACCTCAGTTACAGATGAGCCATGAATCACGGTTTAGCAGCTGGCCTGCCATTTTCTCAACTCCAATCTTTTCAGAAGAATCCTTTGAGCGGACTATTCATGTGGACTGGTGTATCAGCTGGCCCCCGTGGTTTGAGCCTGGGATCTAAGTGATACATATTTAGTTTGTGTTCAACCCTTATTCAAACAAGGTAGGTTGGCTCTGTTACAGCCGGGCCCCCCCTTTACATCGATACAGTTACACTCAATTAAAATCGATAGTACAATGTGGCTAAAAGAAAGCAAGATTAAAACAATTGCGGCCACTGATCGTATCTAACTCCCTCTATCTATAGAAACCAAATCAGTCGGCTGAAGTTCACTCTGTAGGTGTGGAGCAGTGTTTCTCAAATCAGGGTACTCGTACCTCTAGGGGTACTGCAAGGGTACTGCAAGGGGTACTCCGAAAATAATAAACAAATGTGTTAAAAAATATTGGGGATATAAAATGTAAAAAAAACAAACACATACAAATACACATAAATAATGTACATCGTGCATAATTGATGCTTTTTTTCTTTTCTTTTTCAGTTCTTTTTTTCCCCTAAAATAAGTCTGAGAACCACTGGCGTAGAGGGAGCGGAGAAACGAAAAGCCTTGAAACCTTCACAACCTTCATAACTTTGACATTAGATCTGAGGTGATATGGGCCACGTTTCTGGGTCAGTGGCAGGAAAGATAACTCCCAAGGTTGCCTTCTAAATAAAATAAAATAAACACGCCAGTGTCTGAGTCGACATCCATTATAACCAAGAACAGTAGCGGGCCATCTGTCAGAGGGCCTGGGGGACGAGCTGCTTCCTCCTCAAATTCGGTGAGAAGGCATATTAAAAGTTTTGGCCGAGTCAGCTTTATGCAAGTTGCACCTTCCCTGGCGATCGTGCTTTCGATATTGGAATATTAACGCTACTCGCCTCGGTGCCAATATGCGCCAGTCCCCCCCCACTCAGACTGGTTGGCAGAGCCCCCCCGCCTCTCGCCATGGTCTCCATGGAAACGCTGCGTCCACGCATTGCCCTCTGGGAGGGAGAGCGAGAGAGCGAGAGAGAGATAGAGAGAGAGAGAGACAGTGAGAGAGAGGCAGGGATAAGAAATCATGGAAAAAGAGACAGAATGCAAGAAGGGGGGAGTGGGTCACACACACACACACGTACACACGCACACGCACACACGCACACACACACACACACACACACACACACACACACACACACACCTTGATGGATTCCAGCAGTCCTCCATGGGCGTGGCCGTTCTCTCCACGCTCCTCCTCCGGGCCCGCTGTCAATCCCAGCATGCACTGGGTGTGTCTGTGAAGCTCGTCGTGGAGGCCGTCGAGCAATGCTGCCCGTGTTCGTTCCTACACACACGCACGCACGCACGCACACACACACACACACACACACACACACACACACACACACACACACACACACACACACACACACACACACACACACACACACACACACACACATTATTGTACTGGTATCAAAATGAGTAAATGAGTAAATACACCTGATAAGTGAGGACCCGTATTTCTGGTGCACTTCTCAACCAAAAAATATTCAATTCGGAGACTGGTCCTCACAAATATAGTAAAACTGTCAAGAATTCCCTTAACTAGTAGTTCATTGCATCTGGGTTTTGTTATTATGCCATGTCACTAACTCTCCTGGCATTTAAGATCCTGTCTCTCCCTCTTGCCATGCGGTCACCTCCTTCCCTCCACCTCGTTTCCCCGTCCATTTCCTCACCTGCAGCTCCTTCCATCATTAGTCCCTCAGCTTATATAGCAGTCCACGTCCCTTTGTTCGCCGCCATATTGTCTTGTGTGTATTTTTGGTGTGGGGATGGTGTTGTTAGAGCAGCCACACCTGTCCTGGGTCTAGGTAATTGGGGCCCAAGATCAGAGTGGCCGCATACCTGTTGCTCGTTGGTTGGTCTAATAAGCAACAGGTTTGACGCTGGGCCCCAATGACCTAGAGCCAGGACAGGTGTGGCTGCTCAAACCACACCATCCCCACACCACAGTTTCACCATGCCTTGCAGCATAACTTAGGCCATGTTTTTGCCTGAACCTGCCTGTTTTTGACCCTGTTTGTCTCCTTTCTGGACCTTGGCTTCCCTGTCTGCCCCTCGTCGGATTTGTTCACTGGAGTGGCTGATCTCCGGGTTTTGACCTTGCCCGTTGACTTAAGTAAACAGAACTCTCCTTGCAACTTGGTCTATCTCATTGTCGTGCTTTTGGGTTCAAACCTGCCAGTATCACTAAACGTTAAAAGACACACACACACACACACACACACACACACACACACACACACACACACACACACACACACACACACACACACACACACACACACACACACACACACACACACAGAGCCTTGGCTTTACTGGACAACGCATCCCAGCATCGTGGGTGGAAATCACTGGGCATTGGACCTCCAGCCAATTAGAGTGGAGCGGGATTAGAGGAAGAGCGTAAGAGTCAGTCACCTCCAGTCTTGCGAAGCGGTCACTCTTGTAGCAGGCCGTCTCTGCGTTGATAAGCTTGGTGAGAAGAAACTCTCTAAACTCCAGACCCTGGAGGAGAAGAGAAGCACATGTACGCTTTCAGCAAGACACCCGAAGTGAGGCTGTGAGGAGGATGCGACTGTCGGACACGGATACGCATTCGGTGTGAAGTCGACGTACATGTCAGATATCGTTTGACAGTAACATTTTTGACAGCGAGTGGTATCATTTTTTGCCTGTAAATGATCAACAACACTTTGGAAATAAGAGAAAAGAAAGGAGCATGTTCACTGAATTGAAATTCTAACAATTTCAGTTTAATTTGATTTATTTTGGTTGCGGAATCATCGACATATATACAGTACAGTACATAGACGCCGCATTGACTGCTTCGGCCCGTTGCTGCGACACGTCAACGTCACTGGCATATAGGAACGGGTAGGACTATAAACAAATCCAAGTAAACGGGGGAGCTGCGGCGTTTCTGTTTAAAAAGCGCTGTAAACGTTTATATTTCTCAACCGATTTCAATGAGTCGTTTTTATTGCTCCACCATCCGCCATTTCCGCTAATGGCTGCGCATTGATAGAGGCACATCATGTGACGCACTGCCGTAAAACCGGTCATTTTCCCGGGAGTCCATACCCGGTGGCATTCCATATAGCATAGTGATATGGAGGCTTATAGGGAACCGATCTAAACGCCGATGGTGTCATTATTCCACATCCTTTACACTGTGCAATCAACATTTACTTCATAATGATAAGTTAAAGCAAAACAGTTGTCTGTCGCTCCTTTAACAGTCTGACCTTCATGAAGACGGCTGGGTTGGGGAGCGGCGGGCCAAACGGCGGCACATCCTCTCGTGCTGTGACGGACACCTGTCAACCCAAACATTTGAGGCTTTCACCGTTGTGAGCTGTACAAACTGTAAGAGCGGAGGGCTGATTTTAAATTGAGACATGGATTGAACAAACTGGAGAAATGGACCCAATTATACGTATCAATTAATTAAATCTTGAAAGCTGAGTTCAGAAATTCACCCCAAGAATAGTATCAGAATCTAAATCTGAATCTGGATGAATTCTATACCTCGGGGTGCATTTACATATATGAGGAATTTGTTATGGTGAGGATTGGTGCATTTCCACAGACGATTAGTGTTTTTTTGCTTAATTAAATTAAATCAAATTAAATTAAATTACACAAAATAAAATAAAATAAAATAAAATTAAATTAAATTAAATTAAATTAAATTAAATTAAATTAAATTAAAAAGTCAAGTTAAAATAAAATACAAATAAAATATGTCAAATACACAAACAGAAATAGTCAAATATATGGAAATATACAGAATATACAAACACAATTCTATGAACATTGCACAGGATAAGTTATGAGTTTAGGTATCATACTTGAGGGTATAAATTCTGAATTATAAATTAAATCAAATTATTATAAATGAGTAATTATTCATCTGATGCAAATCTGAACTGATTGCTTTGCCACCTCTTCTAGTAACTAGGGAAATGCTTCACTGCCTGTCACGTTCTTTCAAGTGGTTTTCAGTACAGATGCATTGAAAAAATGGAGACTTTTCTAAACCATACGTAACTGAATCTGTAAAGAAACCAGACAAAGTGGTAAGTTGAGGAACATCATGTATGATAATCACTCACAATCGGCGTTCCGCCCGTACCTTGTAGGTGGTGAGGTCGGAGCAGGCGTTCTCCACCTGCACCAGGATGAAGGCGTGAAGGAAGTTGGAGGCGATCATGTCCGGTACGAAAGGCGTGGCCTCTTCCTGGAACACGACACCGACGATGTCGTTTCCTACATGTCGTTTCCTCTGAAGCTGCGGGAAGGATTTTCAGGATTATTATATTGAAACCAAATTCTCTCGTCAAAATTTCCACTGATTAAACAGAGTGAGTTGGTGTAGAACCTGCTGCGTGTCGCCCTCTGTGTACGGCAGCTTGGTGGAAACGTGGAACATGATCTCCTGATCTCTGTGTACTGTGTAGATGGACTGGGAACCAGTCTGGCCGTGGGAAACGTCCAGACCCCCACGGAACCTTGTCCCGAACAAGGGGACAAAATGGTGACGGGGATGCAGAGAGAGAGAGAGAGAGAGAGAGAGAGAGAGAGAGAGAGCGACAGGGGAGAAAAAGTAGGACAGAGGAGATGAGGAGGTGGAGACATTGTAATGCATTTACTGTCATCAACCTTTTTCACAATTTTACCCAAAAAGTCCAGAAGATGCACTTGTCAGTGCATAATTCTCTCAAATTTTCCATCTTGCCATCTCTATCTCTCTCCCACTATCTATCATTTTCCTTTCACCCCTCAAAGAGGAGGAAGAATTTAAAACTCATTCATCTTTTTATAGCCAGATCGATTACACGTAATAAGTTCAACTTAAGTGAATTGAAACAAGACCTGAAAAGCGTTGAAAACACTAAGGGGCAGTTTGGCAGAGAGGGTTGAATCTAAATGAGGACTAAGGTAATCCTGCTTAAATCAATCCTGAGACGTTGCTTAATTTAAGAATAATTAGTTGTAGACTAGGAAGTCCTAGACTAAGGTGATGAAGGACTAGTCAGCTCCTTCTGTCTGCCCTTGGTGCTGGTCTTAGTCCAGATGATCCATTCCCTCTGTTGTCACGGTCGACCTGGAGGCCCCACGTCCATTAATCCAAAAATAAACCTGCCTCCGGTCAGGCTTCATTTAAACCTTCACTTAGACCTAGATTAGCTCTGATCTTCCTTCTGGAAATCACATTTTTTAAACCAAGACTTGAGCAAGTCTGAGGCAATTTTAAACCGTGACTGAGAAAGGCCATTTCAGTTAGTCCAGATTAAATGTGTGATTTAGTCTAAGATTAGGCCTAATCTGTGTCGGCCAAACCGCACCTAAATGTATCACTCCTCGATGAATGAAGCATTCTAAAATCCCGTCAGTGTCTTTCTATAGGGTATGTCCGCGTATTGATCCATTTCAAGTGGGCCACTGGAGCTCCGTTGTCTCTAAAGTTGACAAACATCTCAGCTGATTCATCCTCTCCTCCTCCTTCTTAACAGTATAGGTGAATAGTAAGCATCGCCAGCTGGCGTGGTGGGGTGAGCAAACGACAGCCTTCCTCTCACCCCTTAAAGTCCTGCAGGTCCACGGTATCCCCCAAGAGGTCCAGGAACTCGGTGAAGGCCGGCGTTTCGTCGTTGTTCCCAAACAGATCCTCCTCAGAGACCTGTGGTCCGACACGTCAACACACATACAACACACGTACATGTCAGGGTTCCTCCATTATCACATGGAGAGCGTTCACAGAGTCACCGAGGTGGCTAAGAGACCGTGGGGCGGTTTGGCGGACACAGTTTAGGCCTAATTTTAGACTAAGCCATAAATTTAATCAGGATTAACTAAAATGGCCTTTCTCGGTCATGGTTTAAAATAGCCTCAGACTTTCCCTAGTCTTGGTTTAAATAATCTCATTTCCAGAAGGAAGATCAGAGCTAATCTAGGTCTA
>NC_137200.1:17416440-17441440 GCF_960531495.2 Zeus faber
TTCTATTTACAAATCCTACAAGAAAACCGTACTCTGGGTGAAAGTTAGATGACAGTTAACAAATCAATTAACAATGACCTCATGACCTTGTCCTCAACACATTGAAGAGCAAATATAATTTTTTTTAATGAATTTACAATTTTGGGCTTACGGAGAAGGTGGCTTCTTTACAAGCAGAAAGGGCAATAATACAGGGAAAATGTAAGTGTTTTAAGTTTGCGGCCAAAATAGGCCTTTTTTTTTTTTTTACATCTGAACCGGTGACGTCACAGGGTTAGTTGTCATTTGTCTGCGACAGCACAGTAGCTGGGTCAGGGGCGGACTGGGACTAAGAAATGGCCCTGGACGTTTTCACCCAGCGAGCCCCCCACAACCAGCCCGCTGATACTCCACCATCCGGCGCCATCGACGCACGTACAAACACACCAGCCCTTGATACCACCACTTAAAAGCATAATGGTTGAATACTCTCGGCTACTGTAACACCAAAACAGAGCAATTTTAAGAGAAAGTGAAGTTTGTTGCCAGCAGGCCACTACTGTGAGGATACCATGATAGATTCAGTCATTGTTTTATGGATGTCCATCTTAGAACAGGCTGTATAATCCATTTTAACGCAGCAAATAAGTCAGATTGCCAATTTGATCACTTTAACCTTGATACTTGAAGCACTTACTCTTCAGGGAAGGTATATAAACAATAAATAATTACACACATCAGGGGTTGACTGTACACATTTGTACTTCTAAAGTGCAGTTAAAATATATATAATACTATTTAAATGAACAAACAAACTGTAAATAATACAAAAGATTGAACAAATATTAAGGTACAGACCAATACTCCTGGCCCGGGTATTGCTGGTCTATAAACAATAAAACAATATTCAAATAAACAAACACCAGCTCGAATATACTTGTACGAGTGCTAGGTTATCGCTGATCCATAAATTATAAGTCATATCTAAAATTGATATTTCCGACACTTTAAGGCAAATGTGTCGTGCAAATGGAGTGTTAAATGCCACTCACAAACCATTAATGTTGGTGCATATTCCCGGGATAAGGAGGGTCCTAAACTGTGCAATTTTAGTTCACAAATGTAATTTCATGAATGGATAGTTACGTGGCTGGATTATTTGGAAGAGAGATTTGGTAAGTAAAGTGAATAAGGAATATACAGTAGGTGCAAATAGCAATACCCAGGATCCAGGGTAGTCGAGCCTTCATTGAAGTTCAATGGATGAGTGTGCTTTGGCTCTGTGATGTGGTGCTTTGTGACTGCAGAAAAGTTCATCCGTTCCGGCCTGGTTACAGTGTAATTCTATGATAGGGTGGTGTGTGCAGCTGTGGGAGGGTTTCCTACGCCGTAACTAATGGTTATTCTGAAGTAGGGCTGCATGATTATGGCTTAAGTGATAATAACGATTATTTAAGTAAATATTGCGATTAATTTATCATTATTATTCATCCATTTTTGGGAACAGAATTATTTTATGGCGCTTTGTAAATGGACAGAAAACTGTTTTCACAATAATAATGTATTCTATAAACATATAAATAAATAAACTAAGGTAAGTGGTTTAACTGACTTCAATTGTCGAGGATATATGAAAATAAAAGATAACAGATAACATAGATAGATAGATAATAGATAACAATAATAATGAAATAGATTGTGTGTAGTGGGCTACACTAAAAACACAAAAAGAATGAAAATATTTCAAAAGACATACACAATAGATAGATGTTCCTTGTATTATGTAATTACTTATGGTCAATGTTACCAGTAATTATAATTCAGAAGGGTTGTATATATTGATATCTCTGGAATGTCTCAATGTAATGTAAATTCTGACAGTGATGTTATTGGGTTTTTATTTTGTAGAACTTACTCTAGTGCTTGTCAGTTGTCCTCAGAAGTGTATGTATTTATGATGTTTAATACGCTGAACTTTGTTTAATCAAATTGTCTTCTGGTCATACTTTAAATAATTATTTTTTTCCAATATAATTAAGGTTAATGGCCATAAAATAATACCTGTTACTTTGTCAATTCATATGATTGAGAGTTTGTATCTTATATTCCTTTAGTTAAAGTCCAGTCATGACTTTATCTGTCACGTGATCTGTGTACTCCGTCAATTTTAGGACAAGGATTTACACGTCTATGAGTGGCGCCATCTTGGTGAGGTAGCGATTGTTGACCACAAACTCCATCCACGATTCTGAACCGATCTGGATAAAACTCGAAAACTCTAAAATAAAACCACACCCTCTTTTCCAAAAATGAGGAGAGGCGGGGCGAAGTGACAGGAGAGACAGTGTGCAGAGGGAAGCCGTTTCTGAGTGGTTTACATTTTTCATTTCACACAAGTAGGAAAAGTAAATCGGAATCTAAAATAAAAACGCACTCTAAGTGTCTCTCCACATCTCTTCTTCTGGCAAAGTTGCCATTCACTGCAGCGCTTGCTGTGTCCTGTCCTGTTACGTCACATTCGAGTTTGCAGTCAATGTCCGATTTTTAGGTGGTCCTATTACAAAAATGAGTCCAGCTGTAATTCTATAGTAATAAAGAAATGAAAATAATTCTTAAATCAAATTTCAACATTCATTTGCCACACATTAATTCACTGGGTATGCCAACCTGCAAGTTGACCTTTAACCTCTTCCAGGCCCATTTTAATTTTCATTTTATTGTTTGCAGGCTGAAACACGAAAGGTTAGATTTTTCACAAACTGATTTTTATCACCCATAAATAACCATAAGACCCATTTTTCCCTCTACTAAAATGGACCAAAATGTCCACGGCTGCAATGTACAAATGATGCTAATGGGGAATCACAGGCAGCAGCAAAGTGCAAGATTTTTTTTAACCTAAGGCTTTAAATAAATGAGTCAAAGCTCATTTCCTGGAATTAATACGTTTTTATTAATTCCAGGAAATGAGCTTTGACTCATTTGTGATGTGATGTGATGTGATGTGATGTGATGCGATGGACGCTACTCACCCTGCCTAGGAAGTGTTTGCGATATGCATGTGCTGCCTCGTTCATCTCCTCTAGACAATACCCATAAGCCCCCGGGGGAGTGTTTTCCTCTCCTCCTCTTCCACCTCCTTCTCCTCCTCCTGCCTCTCCTCCATCCTGTCCTCCATCGACCAAGCCGCTCTCCTCACAGACTGAGGGAGGCGCTGAGGAGGCGGCCTCTGGGTCTTCAATCCAGTAGCCCCCGAACTGCGGCAGGATGACCTGGGGGTAGGGACCCCCTCGCTCCAACACCTGACGTTGCAGAGGAAAGAGGTTAGGAACAGTACCAACACAGTGCGTCCTTGGAATAGGTGCAGTATATTCTGAGATATGTTGGTGTGTGATGGTATATTCCGGTGTGATTTTTAGAAACAGTACCTCCTCTATCCTGGGATAAGGAATGTAGTCATCCTAAAATACCGAGAGAGAGTATTAGAGTCAGGGAAAGCGGAGGATAGAGAAACACATACATACTGTATATTTATAGATATTTATACACACACATACATGAAATGAAACATATACTCATAAAAACTAAATTATTTTAAAAATTTTGAGTGACGGAGAAAGTGTCCCCATTACACATGGTACTTGTTTCATTCCATAAGGAAACGGAGTAAAATAAAACTACCTCCATCGAAATAAAAAGACCGACTGATCTTGACTGGGTTGGTACTGTCGGGGAGGGAGACAGGTGCGCAAATTGCGCCCAGATCGTTCCCTCTCCGTGTCCTCCTCGGGACGGCGACATAGGCAGCTGCCTATGTCGCCTATAGGAACATCGTATATGCATTTATACACATACACATTCAAATAAAATATGCAATGTAAATGACAAGACAGGTGAAAGATAGATGATAATGGTTGTGGCCATGTCAACAAGAAAGCAAAATGGCATTTTAGTTCAGTTCAGATCAAATCACTTCTGTCCAACTGGAGGTAATGTTGGGCCCATTTCAGTCGAGTTCATTTCGCATTGTTTTGTGTCTCTTCAAGCGAAATTGAGTAAAACGAGCAGAGCCCTTTGATGGAAACGGTAGCAACAGCTGAGCGCAAAGGAGCGTCTTCAGATCATGGTTCCCAGTCGTCAGGAATGCAGGAACATCGGGTCTGAGAAGCTCTCTCTCTCTCTCTCTCTCTGAAAAACAGGGCAATCCTGCTGTGTAATCAGAGGTCGAACACAAGCTAAACGTGGCTTTAGTCAAATAAACGTGAAACTTGAGTATACTTTCCTCTACGCATGGACACATGATTTTTGTCCGACCTTGTGTGCCTGATTATCAATTGGAATTTTTTCCCTGCCGATAAAAGTTTTCCTCTGTTGCCATGAAGTGATAGATATTGTCTGCACTAACACCCACAGTAACAAACATATCTCCTGTGTGAATGAGGGATGGTTGCATACCAGTGGAATTTAAACTGTGGGGTGCCCCCCCCCGCCCCACCAAAAAAAGTTTGAATACCACTGTTATATGTGAATGAACAAATGATGCATACGTTTATAATTAAGGCAGACAGATAGATGGACAGACAGACATACAGACAGACACTAGTCCCATGCCTTCTGTCTCGGAGGGATTGTCTTCATCTCTGCAGCCTCTGGTACCTGCTTCATGTTGAGTGAGGACAACAGAGTGGAACAAGTGCAATGACTTAGGTTTTTGATTTAAAGGGGACCTATTATGCTCCTTTTCACCAAGTTAATATATGTTCTCTAAGGTCCCCTTGTTTGGAAAGTTTTTTGGCTGAAAATACCACTCAGATTATGCATTCGACATGCGTCCAATCCACCCTATCTGAAAATGGGCTGCTTCAGTGGGAGTAGCCACCCTCCCGAGGCCCCTAGTTTTGTGATCGACTTCCCGGTTCTGTGAGCCAATGGGGTCTGGGCTTTACTCAGGCCTCCGTTTTATTTACTCTGTAAACTTTGACTCATTTCATCCCAACAGTCCACCAAAATGTGTCTCTGAACAAATTTGATGCAAGAAATAAGCAATTTAGTTACTCAATCTTCACTCCTATTAGATCTACAAGCCTCATTTAAAAGTATGTTCAGAGTTTCATTGCCGTGCTTTAAGCTTGTGGAAGACACGGACGTGGGGATTTTTAGTTTCTTTTAAACGTTGGAAAATAAAATGAAATAAATCTACAATAAAAAAATGTATTGGTTTTATTAAGAGAAAGGCACAGCGAATCACGTGTCACAGTGGAGATATGTGGAAAGTGGAAAGAAAAACACAGCAGAATTATTTTTTAAATACATTTCCATCATCTGCAATTTCTTCATGGACAGTTAGTATTAATCACTATTTATTTTGTAATAATTGTTTGTTTGTTGAGTTACTCAGAGGGCGGTTCTAATTCTACTGGGTCTCAATGGGACATAGCAGTGAGACACAAATTGGAATGGCTCGTTTCAGGGCATGTCTTCTGAATTAGATCGCTGAATTAGTTGTCTAATTTCACGGTTTTGTTTGTTAGTAGGTCCATCAGAGACCAATATGTATGCGCACGAGCACTGAAAAAGTGAGTTTTGCATAATAGGTCCCCTTTAAGCTTAGTATTCATCGACCAAAACAGGGATACTTAAAATAATTAAAACGACAGCAGCAGCAACTAGGCAAATGTAACTCTATATATTATTTAGGGGTCAAGTTGAAATACTCTAATTACTCATGACTGCTATACAATCGATAGTAATCAATACAGAATTGGACTGATAACGAGAACTGAAAATGGCATCAGTATTGGTCAAATCCAAATGATACCCATCCCTACTAATTTTCTATTAAAAAAATAATAATAACAATTATTAAATTCACACTTCACGACTGTCCTACAATTTGAATACCACTCATATGAACTTAGAACACATACACACCCACACAAATCTTGCTCCAAACAACACTCCACCAGTCCAGGGTCTGCGGGGTAGGAGGGGGGCGAGTGACTTGTGTCTGACGTGCCTGGATGGCTCACACCCCCCACACCCCGCAATTGTAACTGCATACACAAACAGCACCCATTGAGCACTGGGGTTTCCAGGGCGGACAGTCGGCCATGGGACCTGGATCTGGACCTGTGGTGGATGCCTGCCGCCAGCGGCCCGGGTTCTTGCGGGTGCGTCTCATGCTGCACATGAAAGTGGGTTGTATGTGGGCGCCTCAGGGGTGCAAGGTCACCTCGTGCTCTTTGGGACTGGTTTGTGCACCTCTGATCTATGTGTGGGTGTTGCTCTGCAGGCTCCTGGCTTGGGGGGGTCTCCTTTGGTTGTGGTGCATTGTGCTCGGTGCTTTCTTGAGGTTGTGAGGTATTCGGCTGCGGGACTCCTGGATGGCCGAAATACCTTTTCCGCTACTTGGAGGCGCTACGATATAGTTCTGACCTCATATACCAGAGCTAATTGAAACAAGTCCCACGCATTCACTGGTGGAAACCTCACACGCACACATGCACTACAGGCATCTGCCTCAAACATGCCCCCGAACGTCATCCTGATTACATCCTTCTCCCTTTCTCTCCTTGTGCCGTAGAAGCTGTTCCAATTTTCCTTAATTTAATTAACTCTGTTTTGTCGATACATGTTGTCATCTAATGCGTCTATGTTCACATTTTCCATGTACATGTTGTTTGTTTCTATGTTTATTTGTCTCACCCGTGGTAACCCCACCCCCTTTTGGAGAAGTAATGATGATTAGTTGTTTATAGACCAAAACATGGTAAGATGGTTCTCCAAAGAGGGGGATTGGTGGTGGTTCTGTGTAGCAAAAAGCTGTGCTCTGGTCATCCAACAGGTCCTCCACAGGACAGAGTTATTGGAAGCAGTTCTCGATGATGAATAAAGAGTGGCATTGCAGGTTGAGAATTTAAACTCCACTTATGGATTAACTCTGTCTTGGATGCAATGGCATACAAATACCCTGTATTGCAGACCAAGCCTGCTGACAGCACAGGTAAAAAAATAAAATAAAATTAAATTAAAATACATAAAATCAAAATTAAACGTTTCAAAAAATGAAAAATGTAAATATATATTTTTTAATTAAATGTATTTTTTTATTGTGTAAGGTTCAAAAATTCAACCAAAAAAATGCCTTCATATAATTTCTAAATTTCCAATACAAGTAAGATTGTAAAAATGTCAAAATAGCTAACAGTCTACCAAAATGGGGAGCACAGTGTAAGGATGAGCATTGGTCAAAAAATTTAAAATAAACACTTCTCAATGTGACGCTTACCTCCATCTTATCCATCATGTCAAAGAAATGAGCCGTCTGGAAAGGGCAAAGAGAGACAAAGTTATGGTCTCTGTCTTAAATTGTGTTTGCATGTGTGTAAATGTGTGCATAAATATGTGCTCGGGTGTGTGTGTGTTTGTAGTACCTTCATGGTGGGGGGCGCAGTACGCGGGGGCGACGGGGGGCAGTCGGCCATCGGGACATTGGAGATGGTCAGCAGCTCCTGTTTGCTAGAGAAAAAACAGAACACGTCAACAACAACAATGAATACGACAACAAACACAATAATAACAGCACCAACAACAACAACAACAATGATAACAAACGCAACAACAATGACAACAATTCTCAAAAGGAAAGCTAAGGAAAACAATGGGAATAATCATTCTCAATTTGACACCAATCAACATCGGTAACAACGATACAACAATTTGTCAATAAAAACAAACCAAAAAATATCAATGTGACCAAGTCCCTCTTATCCAAGTCTCAAGCAAGTCCCAAGTCATTTTTCCTCGGGCAAGACAAGTCACAGGTTATGTCAAGTCAGGTCACAGGTTATCTCAAGTCAAGTCACAGGTTATGTGAAGTCAAGTCACATATTATGTCAAATCAAGTCCTTAGTTGAGGCAAGTCAAGTCTCAAGTCAAGTCAATCCAATCTATCTGGCCTGTTCAAAATGTTATGTCAAGTCACAGATTATGTCAAATCAAGTCACAGGATATGTCAGGTCAAGTCACAGGTTATGCAAGTCAAGTCACAGGTTATGTCAAGTCAGGTCACAGGCGATACAAGTCAAGTCACAGGTTATGTCAAGTCAGGTCACAGGTTATGCCAAGTCAAGTGACAGGTTATGTCAAGTCAAGTCACGTGAAAGGTGATGTTATGTCAAGTCAAGTGACAGGTTATGTCAAGTCAAGTGACAGGTTATGTTAAGTCGAGTCAAAGGTTGTCAAATTAAGTGACAGGATATGTCAAGTCAAGTGACAAGTTATGTAAAGTCACAGGTTATGTCAAGTCAAGTCACAGGTTATGTCAAGTCAAGTCACACGTTATGTCAAGTCAACTCCTTAGTTGAGGCAAGTCAAGTCTCAAGTCAAGTCAACCCAATCTGTCTAGCCTGTTCAAAAAGTTATGTCAAGTCACATGTTATGTCAAGTCAAGTGACAGGTTATGTCAAGTCAGTGCCATTGGGCTGGAGCAGAGGTTCCCAACCACCGCGATCACTGCGGACCAGCTCTAGACTAGATCAAATAAAAAATAAACAAAAAAAATCTATCTATATATCTATATATCTATATCTATATTTATATCTATCTATCTATCTATCTATCTATCTATCTATCTATCTATCTATCTATCTATCTATCTATCTATCTATCTATCTATCTATCTATCTATCTATCTATCTATCTGTCTATCTATCGATCTATCTTTCTATCTATCTATCTATCTATCTATCTATCTATCTATCTATCTATCTATCTATCTATTCATGATGACGATTAGAAGGCCTACCGCGAGGAGGTGGCTGACCTGTCACTCTGCCAACAGCCTCCTCCTGAACGTCAGCAAAAGTAAGGAGCTGATTGTGGACTTAAGGAGAGGATTACAACTTGAACTTGAACTTGAACAACATAAGGACGCATGCGCCGTTGGTGATTAATGGGGCTTCTGTCGACAGGGTGAGCAGCTTCTAGTACCTGCGAGTCTACATCACGGAGGACTTAACATGGACTTTGCATACAGACACTCTGGGAAGAAAGGCGAGGCAGCGTCTTTACTATCTCAGGCAGCTGAAGAAATTCAGGGTCTCGTGAGGATCCTCAAGTCCTTCTACTCTGGAGCAGTGGAGAGCATCCTGACAGGCAACATTGTTGCCTGGTTTGGGAACTGTACTGCTCAGGATAGGCGGGCCCTGCAGAGGGTGGTGCGTTCAGCCGAACGTACCACTGGAACTACCCTCCCCTTCCTGCAGGACTTATACACCAGGTTTAGTAGCAGAGACCGCAGGATCATGAAGGATCCTCACCACCCCAACAACGGACTGTTCCAGCTGCTGCAGGCGGGCAAGCGCCTCCGCAGTCACACAGTGAGGACAGAGAGAGTTTCTTCCCCCAAGCCATAAGGACTGTTGACGCTGAACTCACCAGTTGTCCTCACTGAGACACTCACATAGGCCCCACTGCCTTACTATGCTGTAGGTAGCATACTGTACAGCATACTTTATCATTGTTCTGGGTTACTGCATACTGCGCTGTATTTCTGTTCTGTTCGGTTTAACTGTATCGCTGTGTCTTACCGTTGTATACTGGACTGCATATCTCCACACACACTAACTCACTTTATTTACATGCCACTTTACTGCACATATCTGTATATACAAATAGCCTATCCCATGTATATAAGTCTATTCCCTTTATTTCTATTTTGTATGACCTCTCTGTATTACCAATTTGAGTCTTATTTTATTTTATTTTATTTTAATTTATTTTATTTTATTTTATATTATTCTATTTACTAACTGCATTACGTTTTAGGAATCAGTTACTTTCAGTTAGTTAGTTAGGTAGAAATTAGGTAGCTATTGTGTTCAGTTTAGAATTTATTGTGCATAATCTCCGGGTGCATTGCAATGCACAGAGCATAGAGCCTTTAGCCGAGGGAGAAAAATAAATCTTCCCTTGGCTGAAGAATGCTCCGTCTGTACTTATTCATTCATTAAAACAGGAGTAAAACATAAAAAGGGCAGGTCATGAGTTTTTTGAGAGCATGATCATAAAAAGAGCAGGTAGGGAAACGGTCCCAGGCAAAAGGCAATGCAAAATTGCCATTAACGCTAAGGTCAGAGACGTGTCTGGAATACGTCCATGTGTCTAATCAGACAGGAGTCTCCCATGGCAAGGCAGCTTTTTAGACACGTCGGGTCACAGGGTCCAAGTCGCCCCACCGACATAAAATTAACGTTCACTACTTTGGATTGAAAGAAACGCACATGAGGAAGACAGGGATGCTGCACCGGGGACCCAGTCACCCTTTCGTACATAGTGTTATTTTTGAAAATATCCCTGTGCCATGGTAGAATTTCACAATCAGAATGGAATTACACTACACAATTGTGACATAGCAATAATTCATATTTATAACTTATATTCTATATATCCATAACAATAATGTATCCTGTGCGTCACATCTTTTGTGTATTTTTCAGCTATCTGTACATATTTTAAGTTCTATAAAATGTGATTATGATTTTTTTTACTATTAAGCTTATTTTTTAATCAAATCATCTGTAGTTAAACACACCAAACCTCACCATGACAAATTCCCAGCCTATGGCAATGTACTGGGCGGAACATTGATTCTGACTGTAAGCTGATTCTGGCTCTGAATCACAAGTTACATGTTCATATACAAGGAATTTGAGTGAAAGGGCGATTATTATAATAATTATAATAATAATAATAATAATAATAATGATAATAATAATAATAATAATAATTATTATTATTATTATTATGGCGGGATCTAGTCTCTGAGAAAAGTTTGAAAGTTTCTTAATATATTTAATCCACACAAATCTTAATAGCTCACATGTTGAGAACAAATGACTACCGTAAATCTTCATCTACGTTGAATTTGTGAAACACAGCATGGGCACACACGCTCTGCCCAGGTTTTACGGACTCAGTAAGTCAAACGGGTAAATGTAATTACCCTTTGGTTGAAACCTGGCTGATAAATGATGCCCGGCGCTGACGTCACAGCTGTGAGTCATCTCTCCACCTCCTGCACTCCTAACCCTATTTCCCATAATTCTCTAGCGGGGCTACTGTCTGTGAGCGTGTGTGTGTGTGTGTGTGTGTGTGTGTGTGTGTGTGTGTATGTGTGTGTGTGTGCGTGTGTGTGTGCGTGTGTGTGTGTGCATGTGTGTGCGCGTGTGTGTGTGTGTGTGTGTGCGTGCGCCATTCCGGCAGTCATAAAGTACATCACTGCTGTAATAACCGAGAGAGACGGAGAGAGAGAGAGAGAGAGAGAGAGAGAGAGAGCATCCTGTCTGTATAAATAGTAATAGAGTTGTAATTTCTCAGAAGATGATACCTAACGTGCGTCTGTAGATTCATCATTGAACACTTATTATTAAAAAGACACCATTCATCACACACACACACACACAGACACACATTTCTTTCTTTCTATCTTCATATATGAAAATTTAAATAGATAGTAACAAAGCGAGACAGGAACAATGGCGGTCTCCCAGTTGGTTTAACCACAATTTTACCCAAGAGACACATGGGAAGTAGCAGACTGAGTTCAACATCAGCAACACTCCTGGTATGTCGCTACAAAATCATTTTAAAAGTAAAAAAAAAAAAAGCCTAAAAAGGGAATAGTATAACGCTTAAATTATTTCTTGGAGAATTGCATGGTAGTTGAGACGCCTGCGTGCCAAAGCAATCCTTTCCGGACGCACTTTTGCAGCTGACAAGATGTTGCATACCATCACTCTCTGCGGTGGTATTATGTTCTCCTCAATAGCTGCATTAATCCGGTGTTAATCCATTGTTAATCTGAGAGACAATATGCTTTAAAGAGGACCTGAAGAGGCTTTGATTGGTTCGACGAGAAGCGATGAGCTTTGTGTGTGTGTGTGTTCGTGTGTGTATGTGCGTATCAAAATTAACCGCTTCACTGTACGTCTGAGAAACCGTCGATTTTCCCCAATTTCCGACGGAGAAAAACACCTGTCCTACCTCGTATAAAATGAACGCCCTCCCCTGACACTTTCGCCCCATTCTGTGTCATTTTCATCCTTTGTTCCTCTTTTAAAACATTTCCTTCCCTATACTTCTCTCTCCCTCATCACCTTACCGCCCCGCCCACCAACCCCCATGTTTCTCTCTCTCTGTATTTCTCTCCCTGATCCACCTTCTCGTCCCCGTCTATTTGCTCTAATCCTCCCGTTCCTCACATCCCATCTCATCTCTCTTTCTGCTCATGCAAATTAGGCTTCCTTCGCTCCTTATCCCTGTCTTCCCTACCTTGCTCGCGTGATCACATTTTCCTCTGGTGCCTAAAAACCAGAGGAAGGGGGACGCCAACACTGAATGACACGCGCAAGCATTTGCACATCACACATTTCACGTGTCCTACTCTGGTGCACTTCCTTCACGCGAGGCAGAAGGAGAAACATATTGAAATGCGCAAGGTTGAATATTGACTTCATTGAAGGCTGATAAAACACAAAGGAGTATATGGCATGGACATTTGAATATGCACATATGATGTATTCCAAATATATTTTACAGATTTGAAAGGATTTGATTTAGATTTGAAAGGATCTTAACTTATTTTGCATCATTTGAGTTTGGGCGTCTGGGCTATCCTGCTCATCCCTCCTCACAAGGTGTACACCAAACATATAAAAGCGATGAAGAAGACATGCACATCCAATACCACATCAGATGGGTGCTGGATCAAACAAAAATATTGCTGTTTTTTTCATGCAGTATAAAAACAGTACAGAAAACAGACATACTTAGTGAGCTAGAAATATAGGAGTGGTGAGCTTGAATCCCCACATTGGATAGAAGAGTAGAACCCAACAGGTGGCGGGAAGCTTAAATAGGCCAGCCCACAAGGGTGTGGAGGCATGTGGCGCCATCAATATGTCTGACAGAACTCCGCAGAGCTCCGCAAGCTACAGTATGTATCAACAGTTATCAGCGTTACCTCCAATTTCTCTCACTTTATGAAATGTTATTCTTCATCTCTCCACCTATCTGTCTATCTCAGGCGTTTAGCAGAAGCATGTTTCCAAAATAACTTATACATGAAATGCGTACATTTGTGAGTGAAGATGGTATCGGTCATCTGAAAGGGAAGTGTCACGATGCAGTCATGTGAACCCAAGTGCAGGACTCAAGAATAGATGCAAATAAGAACTAGGGTTTATTGAAGAGGAAGAGCACTAGAGAGAGAGCGCGCAAGAGAATAACTTTAACAAAGGGCAAAAGAAGGAACAGAATAAACTAATACAAAAGAGGGGAAACAATGACAATACCCCCCCTCCCAGACATCCCTACAGGCTGAACAGGCCGGGGAAACAAAAAGAGGGGTCAAACGGAGCAGGGAGCAATGGAGCAGCACCCCAGGTAGGTAGACTCATCCAGGAGGGCGACCAAGGTAAGGCAAGTCAACTGGCTGACTGCCAGAGGTCTGGCCGGACGTCTGCGGAGAAAGCCAACTGGGAGACAGTCCAGGGGAATGGTGTAGCCAGGGAAACAGATGGCAGCTGCATCTGCAGCTACCTCTTGTCCTGGAAGATGGGAGGCTGTTGCTGTATCTGGGCTGGAAGCAAGGGTGCTGCTGCTGCTGCTGCTGCTGCTGCTTCACCTGGGGCTGGAAGCTAGTGTGCTTCTGCTGATGCTGCTCCACCTGGGGATGGAAGCTAGGGTGTTGGTGCTGCTCACGGACTGGAGGTAGCTGCAGCGGAGGGGCAGGTGATTTCTGCAGTTTATGGGCTGAAGACAAACATGATGCTGTAGTGACAGCGGACAAAACAGACAGGCACAGGCTGGACGTCGACAAGGGCAACCAACAACTCAGGACCAGGAATGGATTGAGCCGAGCAGGGGCGGCCGAAGGCTCTGGAGCAAAAACGGGCTGAGCTACGGCAGGGGCAGCGAACAGCTCGGGAACAGGAACGGATTGAGCCTTGCAGTGTCGGCTGACAGCTCTGGAACAGGAACGGGCTGAGCTCCAGCAGTAGCGACCAAAGGCTCTGGAACAGGAACGGGCTGAGCTCCAGCAGTAGCGACCATGGGCTCTGGAACAGGACGGGCTGAACTTCGGCAGGGGTAGCCAATAGCTCGGGAACAGGAACGGGCTGAGCTTTGGCAGGGGCAGCCGACAGCTAAGGAAAAGAAAGAGCTGAGCCTTGGACTGCTGGGCAATGGAGACTGGGGAGCGCTGGGCTGCAGAGAAAGCCTGGTGGATCCTTGAGGCAAAAGTTGAGACCACGCTTTCTCCTGGAAGGATATTTTCTGATGCGCGACACCCATAAAGGGGACAGCTGAGCATCTTCAGGGGCAGGCACAGAACAGGTGAGTAGCAGCCTAGCCAGCTTAGGACTGAGGGCTAGGCTAAGATTAAGATGGGAATCCAGGCTCACGAACCCGACTCCGGCACAAAGCTGGCAGAATCAGGGTTGACTGGAAGGGCCAAAGCTAGCAGACTGGCAGCGAGCAGCCCAAAGCTAGCGAACTGGTGGCTAGTAGGTCTAAAGCTAGCGGGCTGGTGGCTAGAAGGCCTTAAGCTAGCAGGCTGGTGGCTAGCAGGCTGGGGCTTAGCAAGCCTAGAGCAAGCAGGCTGGTGGCTAGCAGGTCCCACGCTAGGGTTTATTGAACGGAACAAGGGGGTAAGCATGGCAGGCGGTGAAGGTCAGGTAGGCAAGGCAGGTAGGTAGGTCAGGCAGGACAAACAAACAGACAGGTGGGCAGGCCGGCGGGGAACTGGCGAGTTGGTAAGTGAGGGTCTTGACAACGATCTGGCAAAGACTGAGTGAACGGGGAACTGGTTATATACTGCTGGAGTAATGAGTAAGGTGAAGACAGGTGGCTAGATTGCAGAGAGAGAGAGAGAGAGAGAGAGAGGGAGAGAGAAAGAAAGAAAGAAAAGACAGAATAACTACAAAAAAACAAGGAAAAGCCCTTGACAGGAATGAACATTTCACAGCGAAACTTGTGATTTTTATTGATACAAATGGACAAGTGGGCCGGGGTCTGCTCAGCAAATATAAACCTAGGTTAGGGCCCTGTAGAAGTTGTTGGTGTGAGGAGGTCAGAGGAGGAGGACGAGTCAGGGTGTGGCCTGAGGGATGGAGATGGAGATTCAGGAAAACAACCAGTGATTCTTTGTGACTGACTCAAGCGAGATTCAGGAAATTCATCACTGATTGTAGACGTGGAAGGGTAGCTCCATAAACAATGTTCCACCCCATAGCAACGGGAATGGGAAGTTAGGCAGCGAAAATCCCGAAAGAGGCAAGCAACATGGGAGGCACCCCCACCCCCTACTCTCGTATAGGCCTCGTTGTCCTTTAGAGGTCTGAATGAATCACTGCGGCCTCATTTAGACGCTGACATTTCCACAGTAAAGAAATAACTCTGACCCAGACAGAGACCCAGAACAGTAAATGAGTCTGTGCGTCTCTCTTAATGCTGGTGTGTCTACTCTTTATTTGTGTTTAAAACACACAAGAACATATAATAGAGAGAGGAAAAAAGGGGTTTGGCACGGTAATTATATTGATGTGTTGGTGTAAGGAGGGTTTGTTTAAACCAAATCTAAAGGTGACAAGGCGTCTGTTATCACTCTTGGCTCATTATTTTGGTTTTTACCACAGTTACCATCAGGAAACCTCCCAGAACCTTCCGCCAGGTTGCCACAACTTTTATGTGACCGACTTCTCTTCAAACAGTGAGTGTATGTTCGAATAACGAAGACAGACTTGTGCTTTTCCAAATCGAGGGAGGCGCTGTGGGAGAGAGGAGCCTTTCGTAATAAACCAGGAGGCAACGCGTCACTTTCATACACTACACACAACAGCGTGTACTGAAAGTCCCTCTCCACAACCCTTGAGCAAAGTGCAAACCACAGAATGCCATTGTCCCCAGATCAAAAAGACTTGTGAGTCCTATGCTTGTACGTATGCCAAATGCTAGTACAGACACATTTTGTTTCCTGGGATGAATATGAATGAATGAATAATGCTGATTTGCCTATTGGCTGACTAAAAAGTGCATTTAAACACATACTCATATGTATGTATGTATGTATGTATGTATGCATGTATGCATGTATGTATGTATGCATGTATGTATGTATGTATGTATGTATGTATGTATGTATGTATGTATGTATGTATGTATGTATGTATGTATGTATGTTTGTATGTACAGTATGTATGTATGTATGTATGCATGTATGTACAGTATCTGTATGTATGTATGCATGTATGTATGTATGTATGTATGTATGTATGTATGTATGTATGTATGTATGTATGTATGTATGTATGTTTGTATGTACAGTATGTATGTATGTATGTATGCATGTATGTACAGTATCTGTATGTATGTATGTATGCATGTATGCATGTATGTATGTATGCATGTATGTATGCCTGCATGTATGTATGTATAGTATGTATGCATGTATGTATGTCTGTACGTATTTATGTATGTATGTATGAATGTATGTATGTGGGTGTATATATGTTTGTATTTACAGTATGCATGTACGTATGTATGTGTATGTAGGCTATGAGAGTAGAAGAGGAAAGGAGAGGAGAGGAGGCGCAGAGGACGAATAAGAATAGGGTTCGAAGTGAAGTAAATGGCAGTCGAGAAGGCTGGGAGGTCACACTCCCCTACTGGGATGAAGAAAGGCTCTCTTCATCCCGGAGTCATCTTCACAGGGAGACTCAGTGTGGGCTGAAGCACACATCCCGGCCTGTGGCCTTTGTGTATGAGAGCAAATGTCTGTGTTTGTGTTCGGGCCCACTCTGATCATTTTACAATGTGCCTGTGTACATTATTGTAGATTTGCAGAGGCAGGCAGCTCTGCAAAAACAACCTAGCCCTCACCCTAAGTCTGAAAATACTCAATACTAGATAATAAATGATTGTAACAGGTGGAGAGAGTTTCCCTTATTTTAAGTTTCTAGCATTAAACAGGATCCTGAGGAGTGAAATTATCATTTTTGTGGAACATTGTGTAGGGTCAGGACCACGCTCCCTAGGGGCCCATGAGAATAATTGTTTTTTTGTTTTTTTTTAATTCCTCATAAAAAAAAAAAAAATCATTAGGCTATTGCTTCCAGCAGTCTAAATGGCAGCTCATACATGAATGTGAAACTAAAGGTGGGCATTAACATAAGAAAATGATGACCGAATAGGCCAACCAATGAACATTTATTCATGAACGGGAAACTATAAAGACCTAAATTTAAGGGCCACATAAGCTACATGTAATAAACTCGGTTCATCTGTATGTCCTTACGTGCTGAGAGATCGTCCTGTCTCTCAGTTAAATTAACAATACCCGCTGAGGCTATGATTCTGCTGCTTTTTCTCTGCTTTTCGGTGTACGCATTCAAGCTTTAGATTGACACCGCATTCACAACCGAAAAAATGAAAGTGCACAGAGCGTTGGACATTTGAGCTCTCTCAAAAGAGCAGTTGGGAATTTTGTTGTCGCCGCGTGGCACGAGATGCAAGACGTGTGATGAAACAAATGCCATATGTTTGAACAGATTCCACTCAAATCCACGGGTGTTGCCTGGACTACAAATATGGACAAGGATGATGGAGTTTTTTTTGTTTTTTTTTCTTTTCCTTTCACATGATTTTAGCAACATTAACCTAATGTGACATCCCTTACGCTTTGGGATCTAGCATTGGACTAAAAATTGTAATCGAGAAGGGTCAAACTAACCCCCGGGGCCCAAGTTTGCACGACTTATTTGCGAACACAGAGATAAACGTCAGTGCGGCGGAAACGCAGCTGGCACCTGCTCCCAGCTGACAGACTGATGTCAGAACCGCTCCATCAGTCGGATCTGGGAGGAAACCCAACTGAGCTGTGTCATAAATCAATGTCAAGCGGTCCTCCCGGCTAATCCCACAATGCATCATGCCGACCGCCTCACCCGTTTGGTCCTCTTTACATTTCTATACCTACGTATGAGGGAACGTGAAATGGCCTAGGCATACTTTCAACCAGAGGGAATTGTACGGAGAGACTGGCAAGACCTTTTTTTTCTCGCTCAGACAGAGGGCCGTCTCCTCTATCAAACCCCGGCGGTGGAGAACGATTCTGAAAAGCAATGAAATCCATAAGAATACCTCCTCCGCCCTGCTCCCCCGTGAGATGATCCGTCAACCAAATTGGTTGAAGCTTTCAATGGGACATTTCAGCTCCTCCCGTATTTGGTGTGGCAAATCTTCCGGAAAACGCTCTCAGAAGTAACGACGTATTACCGTCACAACTACCGCAATGGTATATTTTTGCCTGTCAGGCCTGTCACGTACCGTTGAAGTGTATGATGCATTGAGACATTAAAACATGCGAAAATCCCCAGGAAGAGATCATTTTGAACCATTCTTTTTGTCTTAGGCGTGCTTCACACCAAATCCGTAGTCGCACCCGACAGTCGGACCCTCCCCCTAGTGCCCGACGGATGAACGGCGTCTGTGTTTCGCGTCGCAAAATATGTGGAAAATGGGAATGAATGGACTTGCGGTTTGTTCTTGTCGTTGTGGGATTCGCTGTGAAGCAGCTTACATGCCCTTCTCATCCCCTCTATCACTTGTCACATTTTTGATTCAATATTTTTTTTTCCCCAAAATCTCCCCAACAAGCAACGCAGCTCAGGTGAATAAAGGTGATGACACCAATCAGCTAAAAGAAAATGCCTGTCCAGTATTTAAGCATCATTTTTTAAAATTCACAACATTTTGATGGTGAAATATAAATTACAGCCAATCCAGTCAGGGTTTAGACCTGGTGTTAACGCATTAACTGCGGCAACTGTTTGGTTTTGGATGTTTCTGGATGACAAGAGAGGGTCTGAGGGTCTTTTTATGCTGTTGATCACTGCATATTGTTGAATAAAAGTGTTTCAGCTAGAATGGGATGCCATGTTGGCGCGGTCGGCCCCGGTCAGATGATGGAGCGGGTGGTGTGCAATTTATATTTGCGTTCAAAGTTTTGTTCGCTCGGTACATTCAAGACTTAAATCAAAGTGATCACAATGAGAGGAGGACTTACTGAGCTGCAATTATTGCATAAAAATAAGCTGTGTAACCCATCACCTTTGCGAAACATACGCACATCATCAACACAGTGCGCATGATTCATTGCTGCACTTTATCTTCCTCGGCTTGGAGCAAAATTACACCATGGCATCAGGAAATTTTGCCACAGAGGGCCCCATTTATTGAAATCCCCAAGTGCCCTTTTTGCAGCCTGTCGCTGAGGTCTGTTTTCACCTTCCAAAAGAAAAGATTTGTCTTTGTTTAGTAAATTCTTAAATTTAAGGATAGATTGCCATCAACAGCGTGTGTAGAACTGAGTGGCATCTAGCTGTGAGGTTGCAGATCGCAACCAACCGAAAACCCCTCTCCGTGGTGGTGCAACGTGGCGGCCTCCGGGGAAGAGACGGTAGGTCGCGGGCAAAAGGCCCTCTCTAGAGCCAGTGTTTGGTTTGTCCGTTCTGGGCTTCTGTAGAAGAAACACGGCGGTGCAACGTGGCGGCGTCCGTGAAGCGTGCCCACTCCCTATGGAGACGAAAACGGCTCAGGGTCTTCTTCTAGGGTCACGCCAAAACAACAATTCTTATCTTCATGGGTTTATACCCTAATGAAAACATACAAATTAATATTATTTTCAATTTCTGCCAATTCCCTTCCATAAATGCCCCTATTTCTCGCTGTATTAAGCTCTCTCATCGTCGTCTCTCATCGTCGTCTCGCATCAAATCCAGGTCTGTTAATCGGGTCGTGGTTGTTCCTATTTCGAGTTTAACTCAATTAAGATAATCCTGGTAAGGTGTTTACATACACCGATCGTGATCGGCTTATTCAAGTGCATGTAACCGCATTGACGAATTTGGAGATGGAAGTCTCTATTTTTATATTATATATATATACTGTATTTATAAAACATGTTTTAATTAAATGCAATTCTATCAATCACGACACCGGTTCACATGAATTTAGAATGCAGGCTTCCGGCGCCATGCTCCTTACCATTGGAAATAATTGAAATTAGAGTTTAAAAGAATCATTTTTTGGGCCAATGAGATAATGGAATGTCAAAAATACATTTCTCAAAATGTAAAAAAAGATAGAGGCAGTAAAGGGGTGCTGAGAGAGAGAGAGAGAGAGAGAGAGAGAGAGATCAGTGTCTGCTCTCTGCTCCTATCAAGTGATTCAGTTTAAATGCCTGACTAGATTCATTTCCTCATCAGCCTTCTCTCTCTCTCTCTCTCTTATTCTCTCTCTCTCTCACACTCTCTCACAGACACACGCACACACGCACGCGCGCGCGCACACACACACACACACACACACACACACACACACACACACACACACACCATCCCCTTTAATCTCAAACATCCTTTTTTCTCCCGTTCAACGTTAATGCTCTCCCCCCCTTCGCTCTATAAGCCAAGAATTGTGCAAGAAATGAAAGCATAGGGTGATCTGCTGTACACACACACACACACACACACACACACACACACACACACACACACACTCACACACACACACACACACACACACACACACACACACACACATCCGACAAAGACAAGTACAGGTGCTTATACAAGACAGTCGACACACACATGACACATAATCAAACACGCCAAATAACGATACACACATAAGCACAGCGGCAAGCATATATCAACACACATTGGAAAATACACATTGAAAAACACATATACACAAACACACGCATACATACACACACACACACACACAAAGATACACACATACAACAGAAACACGTAAATACCACAAATAGGCGGCCTGATTAGTGTCACAGTTAAATCCTGCGTTGTTCACACACACACACACACACACACACACACACACACACACAAACAGCCATACGAGAACACATGGCAACACACTCAGAATTACATTATCCCATCTCTCCCTCTCTCTCTATTTCACTAATCTGAGCTCTGAGCCCCCACAGCGATGTCGGGCCTCACATCCTCCTCCTCCTCCTCCTCCTCCTACTCCTCCGCCGACCTCCTACAACAACTACTACTCATGCTTTCACACCCCGGGTTGCGCCGAAACCTCTGAACCGCACGGCATTTAGCACATTTTTCCATTTCAGACAGAAGGCAGGCTTTTATTCTCCAAGGCCCGCAGGAGCACCAGGGCGAGTGACTCGCATCACCACGCCCGCCTGCACCTGTTAGGGATGGGTGTGGCTGAAATAGCCACACCCATTAATCAGAAGGGGCTACACTAATACGATGTACTGTATATCGATGTACTGTATATCAAAGCCCTCAAAAGACAGACTCTTCCTGGCAGGAAGAGAACCCTATCCTCTATCTTTGTTTCCATGTATGTTTAGTTGCCTTGTCATCTCCTCTATGAATGTAAAATTCAGTTTAGGAAGACGCTTCATCTGGAGCCTGGGATGGAATCGAACTTGCAGAGGCACATTTTGAACCCGCAGAGCAGCAACTGTGAGGGTAACGTGCTGGGATTTAGTTTTTCTTTCTAAATAATTGTGACCGGTAGTATTAAGAATTGAACTTTACACGTTCCCCTGTCCTGTTAGAAGATATAGATATATCCCATAGCATATATGGGGCCGATGCATTACAGTTTTATTCTTAGTTCTATAAGAGCTATGTAAACTCAAACCAACAACTGAGACCGAAAAAAAGGGTTAAGAATATGTTATTTTCAGCTGGTGGCATACAATTAATTACATACCTATGTTTCATCTTTTTTTGAGCTTGAATGTACTCATTATAAATGTATTTGTGATGTATTAAATCCCCATCTCCAGCGCCCTGTGGAGGGTACAGTGAGTGAATATGAAAGAAGGACTAAAAATTACATAAGGGCGACTGCCCCTCTCGATACAGTAGAGGGGATTTACATATTTCATGGAGGACAGCAGGGGATATGGGCCAGCTTTTGTCAACATGTTTGGGGAAAGGAGGGAACAAATGGCCTAACCACCGGCTGCTGACACTTGAAAAGACAGTATGTATGACAGTATGACTTTCCACTTACAAGGACTGTCATGTAATTTAATATGAGGTTTATTGCCAACTTTTTCTGGTTTATTGTTTATTTCTAGGTACAGTATATATATCATTTTTCTATATTTTTCTATACTTTATTATACATTTTATTTATATTATTATTTATTGTTCACTGTTCATTTCCAGGCTTACTTTTATTTGTTATTGTTATCATTAGGTCATTGTATTGTATATTACCAAATTCTTATTGTTCACTGCTTATTTAAGGCTTCTATTTTTCCCAGTTTATTGTTTGTGGCTAGGTTTATTTGTTTTTAATTAGTTCATTGTTTTTGCTCAGATTTTTATTATAATTCTCCTAGCCATTATCGCTGGTCTCTCGAACCCATGGACACAAATTAATAATATTTGTATTCGGGCCCGTCCACACATGTGGTGGTCCGAGTTTGATCCACATCGGACTATATCTGTAGGAGGAGAAAAATGGAGACGGGAGACGGGAAGCAAATCGCTGGTCTTTGAGAGCCAGGGGAAAAAAAAAACAATTCAGAATATACATCCGCTGCCGAAACAGATTGTCAAAACGATCGCATCTACACCGGAACGGACTGTCCCTACTCACTAGCCCTCTCTATTCTGAGGTTATCCCAATTTACAGGGAACTGTGTGTGAAGGGGCTCCTGGATGGATGCTGACTTCATCCATCCGCTTCCGAGAGGACAGCCGTATACCGACACGCACCGGGGTTATAACAATGACAAGCCCTGGTTCACAGTCTCGTTTTTTCCATTGTTTGGCTTGTTTTCACACTGGTGCAATTGCTGCCACTCACAGTCTGGATGAATTGACAGATGCTGTAACATCATACAGTATATCAGCTTTAGAGAGGACAGCAGTACCGCACCGGCCGACATGCACCAGGGTGAGTTATAATATTGACAATCCCTGGTTCACAGACAAACTCAGACGGCCTGGACTAATACACGTATTAGTTCTTAGATATTAAGCCAAATTCCAAAGTAATGGTGGTCTACAATAAACATTATATTTTATAGTCAAAGCCAAATTTGTTGCCATTATAACATTAGCGTGCATTCCATTACAGACAATTAATTTGTTTATATGTGATCTTGAATTGTAGTTAGTCATAACATTAACCTTAATAAATTCTTCAGTATTGCCAATAGGGCTTGTACATCGTTTCATCACACACATCACACCACAATGAGGTCATCTTTGTAGCAGCAGGTGCATTGTTGCTGTCGTGCGTAACTTGGTAGCGATGGTTCTTTTGCATTTTGCCTGTGGTCATTGTTTAGTAAGTAATGGTCTAAGTATTTGTCATTTTGGGAAGTCCTAGACCCCATGCATTGCTGCCTGCAGCTATATTTTAAATTGTTATTGTACATTTTTACGTTAATTGTACTGTATATTGGAAAATGTCCCTATACCGTCTCCTAGTTCATTTCTAGTTTACTGTACATTGCCAATTATTTTCTTGTTCACTGATACTATTGTTTTTTCATTCTTTTATTATTGTTTTTTTTTTTACCAAATTTCTACTGTTCATTATTTATCTTTAGGTTTATTTTGAGGTATATTGTTAAAAGTTTATCAATTTAGTGTTCAGCTCCAAAATTGCCAAATTATTCTTGCATATTTTTTTTATAATTTCTTTGTTTGTTTTCCTGTTACTTTAGGATTTCGAGTTTAGGGTTATTTTTCATATTGTTGTATCTATCTATCTATCTATCTGTCTATCTGTCTGTCTGTCTGTCTGTCTATCTATCTATCTATCTTTCTATCTGTCTGTCTGTCTGTCTGTCTGTCTGTCTGTCTGTCTGTCTGTCTGTCTGTCTATCTATCTATCTATCTATCTATCTGTCTACATCTGTCTGTCTATCTGTCTATGTCTGTCTGTCTATCTATCTATCTATCTATCTATTGGTCTGTCTGTCTATCTATCCATCTATATTCTTTCCTTTCTCCTATGCAGAAGATTGGACATTAACAAGGAGCAGTATGAATATTTTTAATACCAATAAATGCTGTTGTTTTTTGTTTTAAAGCTTAATAACAACCATCATCATATGCGTAATACGTGTGCAGACTTAATATGTTATTTGATCAATGATTTGATTCATTATTAAAAATCAAGTTGTTGATTTAAAGCTTCAATCATCGAGGGTCGGTGAGTAAATTTAAGCGACATTTACGCTCGAATCTCAGAAAATGTTCAAATATTTGGGATGCAAATCCAATCTTGAAAAGTGCTTTGACCATTTTCCTTTTGTTGGTCTTCTTTGAAGGATATACTCATTGTAAAACCAGATTCAGTAATTCTATTTCCACTTCAGTTCATCAACGTCTACTGTGTTTGCACTGACCGCGTGTCCCATATACTGTGTTGTTTGTGTTGTGTTGCTTTAAATTGTTCCATAACATAATTTCCTCTTGGAAATAATGACTGAACGACCGTATTTCCTCAAATAGTAACCGGGGCCTTTTTTTTTACCTCAACTGTAGCAGGGTCCAGGCGTTTAGTGGAATCAGTTTAACATTAGAGGCAGGCTTTCATATCGAATTCCCTGTGTTTAATAAGTATCTTTGATCATATTTTAGTATGGATTTCATCTGTATATAAGTTCTGTCTGGGTTTCATGCCATGCAAACACATGTATGGTGAAAACAGAGAGAGCTAGTAGCTACTCTAAAAGTCACACTCGTGGTGGTAGCCGACGGGGGAATAACAGTTTTCCGAGTTCGCCCTGAAGGCACCACTTCCTGCCTGGAGCTAGAGCCAGAGCGCTCAGAGTGGGGAATTTTGCCCCAAGAAGCGATCTACGATCTGCTCCGCAGCAGCAGGAAACAGAGTTAAATGAACCCATCTACAATAAAAAAAAACAACACAC
>NC_137200.1:17451440-17456440 GCF_960531495.2 Zeus faber
AACCATGACTCTGAGAAAACTTTCCCCCGGAGGTCATCAATTAAACATCTGATGGTGCTAAATCTGCTTGCTGAGTGGTGTGTGTGTGTGTGCGCGTGTGTGTGTGTGTGTGTGTGTGTGTGTGTGTGTGTGTGCATTTGGAGAGGGAGTGAGTGAGGCCTTTTTTCCTCTAAAGAGCTTGCTGCATGAGACAGATTTCTCTGGTGCCTTATGTTTCAGCGTCACGGTTTCTCAGCAGCATCCTGGGCCCCTGCCTTGCTCAGTGGTCCCCTCCCCTCTTTTTTCGGTGCGTCACCCAAAGGAGCCCGCTACGAGGCGGCGCTTTTTCACCATTTCGTGCCGTCCAAAGGGATTATCTAGACTTGGGAGGATTTGGCAGCGGAAAGTGAGATCAAGGAAGGAGGGATGACTTGATAGGTGCACGATTTCTCTCGCGGATCCCGCTGTGAGGATCACCTGCTCTGGGGCGACAGAACAGCAGACGGTTCCGGCAGTCGATAGGTGCTGCAGCCGGTCCGACCGCACGTTACTGAATATAGAAAGTGAGGCATCGCAACAACATGTATTCCGCCGTTTACTACTTTGGTCGTTTGGTTATAACCTTAGGTGTCGGGTGATTTGGGAATCAGGGTGGAGTTTGCAGCGCCACTGTTGCTGGTCCCAATCTTTCTCAGCCACTCGCCAGAAGGACTTTGTGTGTATGGGGCAAGAAACGAGAAGAAGACAGAGACGGAGAAATCATTTTAGATCAAAAGAGGCAAGGATGATAGTAAAGGGCGTGCGTAGGCGTGTGGGCTATAGGTCTGTGTGTGTGTGTGTGTGTGTGTGTGTGTGTGTGTGTGTCGGTGTCGGTGTGTGTCGGCGTGTGTGTATCTGGGGTGAGGTTGGTCCAAACATAAACCCATCGTTTCCACAGAGCCTCAAAGTTACTGCTGCATTATTTAATATGGGAACTCAATTACCCTCTCTCTCTCTCCCTCTCTCTCTCTCTCTCTCTCTCTCTCTCTCTCTCTCGCTCGCTCGCACTCTCTCTCTCTCTCACTCGAACACGCAGAGACGGTACGAGAGGGAGAGGGAGATGTGGAGTGGGTTATAGAGCTGATGAAGTAGACGGAATGGTCAGAGCGAGGATGGGAGGTGGGGAGGAGGAGACGGGCGCGGTGGGAAAGATGAAAGGGATAATAACAGAGAGAGACAGAGAGAGAGAGAGAGAGAGAGAGAGAGAGAGAGAGAGAGATGGAAAGAGGGACACACGCGGACAAGGAAATATATAGAGATCGTTGGAGAGATGGAGGTGACAGAATGGTGAAAGTGGAGGACACGCGGGTGTAGGTGAACCAGGGAGGTGGCGGAGAATGGAAGAATATGGATAAAGAGGAAACGGAACGGAAAGACTGAGGAAAGGAGGGGTGGAGAGGTGAATACAGGTGGTGGGGTTTTCCCGCGAACAACCGGGCCATCTTTTCCAAAGTTGGAGCGCAGGGACGTAGTTATCGCAGTTCAACTCAAAAGTCTAGTTTTCATCCCCCCCCCCATTGTTGTTGCCAACTCTTTTTAACGACAAGTATTTCGGAAAATGGCCATGACTTACGATGAGAACTCCCACGGCGGTTGTGAAGTGAACTGACATCATGAGTGGTTGACTCACGCAAAGGCCAAATAATTATGGTCGACCATCTTAGACTGAATCACACATTTAATCTGGACTAACAACTAACTAATAATGCCCTTTGTTAGTCACGGTTTAAATTCGTCTCGGACTTGCCCTAGTCTTGGTTTAATTAATCGGATTTCCAGAAGGAAGATCAGAGCTAATCTAGGTCTAAGTGAAAGTTTAAATGAAGCCTGAGCAGGGGCAGGTTTATCTTTGGATTAATGGACGTGGGGCCTCCAGGTCGACCTTGACAACAGAGGAAATGGATCATCTGGACTAAGACCAGCACCAAGAGCAGACAGAAGGAGCCGACTAATCCTTCATCACCTCAGTCTAGGACTTCCTCGTCTAAAACATCTCAGGACGGCATTTTTAAATTCGGGATTAATTTCAGTATGATTATCTAAATCCTGATTGAGTTAAAACCCCCGTCCGAGAAACCTCCCCATTAAGGCGGATTTGCAGAGTCCATTACCAAGCAGTGCTTCAGTGCTTGGTTCCACCCTGTGCAGCATCTGATATAAAGCGTCCAGCTTCAGCCGTGGCTGCTGTCCTCAACATGCTGACATCATCGTCCCCGCGTCCTGTGTGTGAATTAGAATCCACGTGGTTCGCTTTTCTACACTGTTTCCCCTTGCCTCGCTGAAACCCCGACCACAGGGTTGGCCATTTTTACACAAGCCTTTTAAATTATTAAAAAGAAAGAGAGAGGAAAATAAGAAAGAAGGGGGGGGGGGGGGAGCTAAACACCCCGAGGAGTAAAAGAAGGTGTGTAACACTGCACATGCAATGAAACTGTTATTAGTGGTCTGAAAAGAGGAAAGGGTTAGATAGATAGATAGATAGATAGATAGATAGATCGATAGATCGATAGATAGATCGATAGATAGATAGATAGATAGATCGATAGATCGATAGATAGATAGATAGATAGGTAGGTAGATAGAAGGAATATAAATGATTGAAGGAAGCTTGAGTAAAACTCTCTCTCTCAAACACACACACACACACACACACACACACACACACACACACACACACACACATACACCCACACACACACACGCTTTTGTATTCTGGTCACACTTTGCTTTTGACAGGGGTCTGTGAACTGAGATTTATTGAGTTGCTCCACTGCTCAGAGAGGAAAGAGAGAGAGAGGGGGGGGGGGACAGAGAGAGAGAGAGACCAAATGGTTGATGGAAAGTGAAATAAGAGGAGAGAAGTTAAGAAAAGAAGAAAATGTCCTTTAACGTTCAAAACGCCAGCGGGAGCGATGTTTGGAAAAGTGAGGGCGTTCACCTCCCGCTCTGATCACACAGAGGGACGACTTGAGCGAGGAAGGAATTAAAAAAAAAGATAAAAATAAGAAGAATAAAAAGAGATGAATACAAACCGATGACTTTCCAAACTTTTTTTTCCCCAACAACGGATAACAGATAAGTGATGAACAATGAATCAGTTTGGGAGTTTCTGACGCCCATGTGCGAATAAATATCTGAGGCGCAGCTTGCGGAGCTAGTTTTGTCGGACAACTTGCCGGAGCCACATGCGTCGTTCGAGCAGCCAATCCCTCCTGCCCCGCTTTGCTGCGCTGCTGCGCTCCCTCCACCTCCTCTGCATCCACCCCCCTATGCAAATGAGGTGGGGTGGGGGGGGGGGGGGTTGCACCTATTGACGGGATGAAGGTTTTGGGGCACCTACTGATGTGATGAAGGTTTTGGGGCACCTATTGACCGGATGAAGGTTTTGGAGCACTTATTGACGTGATGAAGGTTTTGGGGCACCTATTGACCGGATGAAGGTTTTGGAGCACTTATTGACGTGATGAAGGTTTTGGGGCACCAATTGACCGGATGAAGGTTTTGGAGCACTTATTGACGTGATGAAGGTTTTGGGGCACCTATTGACCGGATGAAGGTTTTGGAGCACTTATTGACGTGATGAAGGTTTTGGGGCACCTATTGACCGGATGAAGGTTTTGGGGCACCAATTGACGTGATGAAGGTTTTGGGGCACCAATTGACACGTCACAGAGACTCGCAGACGTGATCCGCAGTTTACACACGCAAATCATATTGCGTTACATTGGAAAGCGCATGCGTCTGCGCGAGGAAACGCGGGAAGTGGGGAGGTAAGCGTGCGCCGTAAGTCTCGCAAAAGGGGGCATTTTCGGGAGCCAGAAGAGACTCTGGGGTGACATGACAAAATGTCTGTGAATTCTTTGTTTGACTTGGTTATACAGCATCATGTCTCCCGTGAATGTTTATTATTTATCCACTTAAAAGGCGCATTTTTATTGCCATTATGCGGCCTGTTGGCCGCTGCTCCCTGCGTGGCGATGCCAGCGCATGTAATTCGGTCGTAATCGTCATGAATACCGGCGAGCTGGGGGAAAGGCAGAAGGTTTTTACTCCATTAAGATAAGAGTCGAGTAGATAACATGAGAGGAGGCACAGAACCAAATGTAAATAGCCCATCCTGCAGCCACACCGGCACAATATTATACAGTATGCAGTATATGACAGCACTATATGACAGGGTAGTATTTTACAGCATGGTGAACTACTCTAGTATTCGACAGTTTATAATTTCACGGTGTGGGTTATGATTCGTCTAGGTCGCCGGTTAATGACCTGATGGATCATTTGTTCGTTTGATGCCGGTATGCCAGATGCCGGTAACATCGGCGACCAAGGAATTTATGCGCCTGCTGGTTCTGCAGTTAGAGCTCGTTCTCAGTTGTCAAGCCTTAAAGCAGCGTTAGGGTACTTTTTGGTATTTGTGCGTCGCCAGTTTCTGCAGTGCAATTGCACTTTCACGCCGCTGTCGTAAAAACCCAGTGCGGCGTGCGCAAAGAATTTATTTTACCGGACAAATCTGAACCTCATCTGTCACGTTTCAATAACAGTCTATGTTAGAAAGGCAGATATAATATACAGCTAGGTAACAGCGCCCCTTGCACGGACCTCGCCGCTTCCCGGAGCCATGGACTGAGTGCTGGCCTTTCTCCATATTACAAGTCAGTGTACCATCCAAATGATTGTTATTTTTAGGTAAAAAAGTTACAGTGTTGGTTTAAAGTCCCTGTAAAGTGAATTCAGTGATTTATTCCTAAACAAATACAATACAATTATCTACAATAATTATATGTTTTCACCAATTGTTAATCGGTGAAAACATGTGAAAATAGCGATGTGATATTGAATTGTGGCGTCAAACCGCGAAGCTGTTTCTCACTATTTCTTTTGTGTCCCGTTTCCCGTTCGTTCGACCGTGCGCAGGGTTTGGTTACATTAGCGTTAGCTGCGTGCTAGCAGGCCGTGGAGCCCGGACCTGGCCTGTG
>NC_137200.1:17461440-17618940 GCF_960531495.2 Zeus faber
CTTTAAATGCACATATCTGTATATACATAGGCATATTCCTTCTATCTATTCCATTTTATTTCAATTTATTCTTATTGTATTTTATTCTATATATTTTTTATTTTATTCTATAAGTATTCCACTTAATGTATTACGTTTTAGGAGTCAGTTAGTCTATTAGAAAGGAATTTTTTACTTTTTATTTTATTTTATTTTTTTATTTTTCCTAGGACATATTGTGTGCTATCACCGGGTGCGTTGCATTACATTTCACTGCATATATGTATGGAAGTATGTATATGTATGTGACAAATAAAAATCTTGAATCTTGAATCTTGAAACTCGTTTTGGCTCTCAGGGCTGAAGTAATGAGTCAGTCGCGCTCCTTTGTGTTTGTCCCCGACTTTCCATAAGTGCTCACGTAATTGCGGGTCATAATTTTACAGTTCAAGTAAGCCTAGGTGACGTCCATATTGCACATAATCAAGATTGAGTGATTTCCCCCCGGAATGGGGGAGCCTGTGTGTGTGTGTGTGTGTGTGTGTGTGTGTGTGTGTGTGTCTGTGTGTGCGTGTGCGTGTGGGCGGGCGTGCGTGTGACTGTGCAAAGGTTGTCTGAAACGGGATTTTTCCTAACTCCCTCTAAAGAATTATCAACCAGCACAATCATCACATTCAATGAAATTAACTCAATATTAAAGTGTATTTTTTTTCATGACTCTATTCATTAATTTCTTTTGATAATTCATACAATTAATTGAACCTATTTTTCTTTTTTTGTGAGCAGTGCAGCCAATGCAACCACGGAAATGGAAATGAAACCTTCTACTGTTATCATTATTATGACATTTCTTTACTTGTTTGTTTTGAGCGTTAGTTGAGCATAAGTCTGTTTTTAACAATGATTTGTAACTTGAAATGAACTTGTATTTTGAAATTCAAGCTTATTTCATTGGATGAACCAGAAAGCCACTGGAAGAGATGAAAGTTCTGCAAACTGTGAAAAAAAAGGACCTTCGCAGCTTATCTATCGACATTTTGAAAATGAGTTTATAACTGATTAAAATAGAAGGAACAACACTATTCATATTACAGCTGAGTAAGCGGAATACAATACTTCTGTAAGTGCAGAGTTGATGTAGGGCAGATTACAGCCCCTGATCAGTTTTCAGTAATAAATGAAAGAAGAAACATTCAAAATTCTCTTCAATAAATAATACCATGAAAGAACAATGTAAACTGTAATCATAATCATAACAATCCAAGTTTTCCATGAACCTTCAAGTTACTTTTCGCCAACTCCCCTAATTTTGAAATAACCAATAGGAAAACATTGACATTTACAAAAAATTCTGGAGATTGTTTGGATAAATCATATATATATATATAAAATAGATAAATAAATACATGAAAATAAATACATGAAAACAAACTCAATTGAAAAACGTTTGCTCGTCTCTTAACTTCAGAAAGAGCAGCGTTCCTCAAATTTTCCGCAATATTGGGAGATGAAGCCGCGTTCCGCAAGTAATTGCACAATTAAGATTTAAGAACGGGTAAATAAACAAACAAATAAATAAACATATAAATAAATAAATATGAATAATCACAATATACAAATTCAATATCTGAAAAAATTAAATCTGCGTCTCAAAATAACATTTTCACACTTCCTGCCACAATTACCGAACAGAAGATGTACGTAAGAATAAGTTTGTGGTTCTGCTTACATTAGTTACAGTAAGGGGAACCAAATGGCCAAAAAGGTGTTTACAGTTAAACAGTGAGCAACCGGCAACCCACAAGTACATCTCCTGCCATATCTGTTTGTTATGTCATGAGGCCCGATGTACCTTTTAAGCACCAACAGTCGGTGACAGAAATCAGTCACTGATCAGAAACGCCAAGATTAATAAAATTGCTGATGTTAATAAAATACACACTTTTGACGTTTAAGCGGGGTAATCTTTCAATGAATCAGATGACCTTACGATTAGACAGGTAACCTTTCGATTAGTCCGGTAACCTTTCGATTGATCGGGTAACCTTTAGATTAGTCGGGTGACCTTTCCATTAGTCGGGTAACCTCTCGATTAGTCGGGTGACCTTTCGATTAGTCGGGTAACCTTTAGATTAGTCGGGTGACCTTTCCATTAGTCAGTAACCTTTCGATTAGCTGGGTAAGCGTTGGATTAGTCGGATAAGCTTTTGATTAGTCAGGTAAACTTTCAATTAGTCGGTTGACCTTTTGATTAGTCGGGTGACCTTTCGATGAGTCATTCTCGTTCATGTTATTGTTAAAGCAGAGTTTTTTATTTATTTACAATCTTGGGCTTATGGAGAAGATGGTTTGAAGAAAAAAAGTCAACCTTTTTTAGAGGCTAAAAAGGGAAACGATAAAGAAAAGATTAAGGTGTTCTAAGTTTGTGGGTAAAAAAATGGCCTCTTTTTTGTACATCTGGACTGGTGACACAGATTTTGTTTTGTTTCGTTAAAATAGAAAACAAAGTAAAACAAACACATCTTAATCTAAAATAAAAACACACCCTCAGCGTCTGTCCCGTCTCCCCTATGTGACGTCACGCTCAAGTTGGCGATGTCCAATTCTCAGGTGGGCGTGGCTAATTGCATTACAAAAATTTGTTCAGCTGTAATTCCAAGTTATAAAAAAATAAAATAATTCTTAAATTGCTATATCATTTCCCCACACATTATATCACTGGGTATGCCAACCTGCAAGTTTCCCTTTAACATGTTATCTATTTAAAGCCATTTGGCTTACCATGGCGCGGTGGATTTACAGTAGCTCATTGGCCAAAGTGGTCAACTAGTAAATCACTTAAGAAATGTTCAAACCAATGGATAAATCTATAAAATGGATAAATTAATCAACAATTTGATAATAAAAATGAATTAATAAACAGAAAGCAATAAATAAACACATCGGTAAAGTAATAACTAAACAACCAATTGAAAGTAAAGCATATTTTTTATAATGTTGTCATGAGCTGATTGATAAGTACATGTTGGATTTGTCGATTGTTGTTTCTATCGCCCTTCTATCGATTCACCTATTACCTGTTGTTCGACTCTGCCAGGAGATGGGACCCATTAACTGCAGTCGATCATTTCCCAGATGTTACAGAGGCTGTCATTGGTCAAACCCACCGAAGCTACTGTACACAGCAGCTGCGAGAAAACAGGTGTCATTGCGCGCTTATAACAAGCGTTACGGTAAAACGTTGACGCAGGAGGAGATGCAGACGGCTTCCAAGCACAAATGGGCCCCCATGGACGCCGTTCAAATTGTCACTTGTCTCAAATTGTCTAGAGTAAAACGGTTCCAGTGCTGTGTAATGTTAAAAAGTCCATTAGACTGATTTGCATGTTCGGCCTGGCTGCATCGATCCGAAAAAACCTCTTCCTCTGCAATACTGCTCTTTCATTTCCTCAAAAAAAAACAAAAAAACGAGTTCCTCTTTTCAGTCTGCGTCTTCAGCTTTCCTCCGGCTCTGTCGCTCTCAACCGACAGGGTCCAGCACCAGGACCTTGCACTCCCTCTTGGCGATCTTGTCCAGGGAGAGCACGGCCCTCTCGGGGGGAGGAAGGTACAGGGGCCGTCCGACGGGGGAGCCCACCGGCGGGGTGATAGCGCGACGCTCCATGGCGCTGCCCGTCCTGCGAAAAACACCACCAGAAAACATTGCACGAAAGCAAAACAATCCGTCGAACGTCATCGCAATCACACGGGCACAAAGAAGGCCGGGCGCTACACACCGCCAAACCAAACCCTTACGTTAGATCTGCCCACTTCAGCGGCCGTCTCGTTACCGAACAAGACGAGCTGGTCGTACCCCACGATGGCGGCACCTACCTCATAATGTGTGAGCGCGAGGGCTGCTGATGTGAGAAAGACTGGGAGCGACCGAGACTGGCCTGATGGCGATCCAGAAGATCTCGGACCGCGGGGCTGGATGGGCTGTTTTTTCCTTGGAGGACACGGTAAAGACAGTCAAAATGTACATGGAGAGTCCAAATGCAGCCAAAGCAAACCAAAAGTAAAGGCCGGTTGCCATTGATCCTTGGGTTTCTTACGGGAGAGGGGGCGGGCGTCTGGGGGAGGGTTGGTGACGGAGGCCGTGAACTGCAGCTTCAGCTTCATATGCTGACTCAGCTAGAGAGAGGAGGGGGCACGCCAGGCCGACGTCAGTGTGGGAAAGGAGAAGAAAATAAATGGGTTTTTGGAAATGAAATGCTTCACAACAAGAGTTTGTGCAGCCGACAACACGGCCCAAAACAACCAGACCGGCCCCAAAAAAGCTAAAAGACAGACCGTCCGATCTGGCATCTGCCAGAACTACCTGATGGCCAGTCCGGGCCTGAACAGCAGAGTATAAAAACAGCATTAGAAAGTGCCAATCCAGTGATCTTCCCCTGCACTGTGTAGAGTGACTTTGGTCATTAATACATTTCTATTGATCTATTGATCTTTTCTCCTTGTCCCTGATTTTTTTACAGCCCATCTTCTGCACCCATTTTAGTTTGTGTTGTGCATTGATTCGGGATTGATTCATTGTGCTGTGTCTATGCCCACTGGCCACGGTCAGCTGCAGGAGGTGGAAGAACGCTCCAAGTGTCCCTGATTGTGGCCAACCAGGGGGCGTGGTTAAGCCGTGGCTGTAGACGGCAGCGCGGCTGCCCCGCATCGGCCGAATTAGCGGCCCAGCGGCGCTGATTGGTCCCATTCGGGGTAGGGCACGTTTCTCAATGTTCGTCTGTCTTGTTTCGGTGTGTGTTGCTCGACAGGAGACCAGCCGCGGTGCCAGGAGCCCCAGAAGGCGGCGTTCGTCCTGCGCCCTAATTTATCTGTTCCGTTATTGCTTCTCATTTTGGCCTGCGCGGCCCTCAGTTTACATTATTAAAAGAAAGCCCGCTTGGCGTGCGTTTGAATAAACGCACGCCAAGCGCCGTTGAACCGGTCTTTGCTGTCTACCTCCTCCCTCCCACCCTGCGAAGTGGCCATCTGGCCACAGTGGGATTGACAAACGGCCCGAGCTTTTACCTCATACAGTCCCGCTTTGAGGATCTGGAAGGCCACGGTGAAGGAGATGGTGCTGCCTTTGCGACAGTGGCCTAAGTTACTGAGGGGAGTGTGGCACACCACAGCTCCCAGGGTCGCGTCTTCGCTCTGTCCACGGCCTGAAAAACAGACACGACAGCACTCTTGGTATCATACTGTACGTTTGCATAGGGAATTTTGCCAGTACCCTCACAATAATATTAATGAATGAATATAATAATATAATGACAGACATGCATTCCCTACCTTCTGGTGTCCAGACCAGTCGGACAGCCAGGAAGTCCTGCAGGTTGTTGAGCAGAACGTATCTGACCCGGAAGTGCTCCTTCACCCGAACCGTGCTCGGGCAGCTGGCCGTCATGACAAACCGAGGCTGGTCGAGGCGGATACTGGGCAACCTGGAACAAAACCCAGAGAAGGACAGAGGTTTATATAAGATTTAAGACTCACGGCTCAACGTGCACTTCCATTTTCTTTCGATTTGGTTCATTGTTTTGTTTTTTTTGTCGATATAGTGGTGGTTTGGTATACTTTTTAAATTATTTACACCCATATTCCCATTTGCACCACAATGATGATACTGGCTCAAAACAGTAACCTCCACCACCTTGACACTCCTGGTGGAACCCTAACCTTGCATTAGCCTGTACCAAAGCATTTGTTTATAGTTGAGAAGGGAGCATTTTAGTGCTGTTCAAATATTGTTACTTATGCCTGAAATTAGGGCTTAAGGTAAATCCAAGGAGAGATTGGAGATGATATTGCTTATTAATTCTGAAACGGGAATTCATAGTTTGGAAAGGTGCGTCATTGAGAACCTGCCTGTAATGTGTGTAGATACAGTTGGTGAAAGGCATCTTCGGAGTCGACCACTGAAGAACAGCGACGAGGGGAACTTCCAGTCCCTGAAAATACAGGACGGAGGTAGGATGTAGGACGTGTCGGTGACCATGGTGACCATGGGCTGCAGGGGCTTCTCTCAAGCAACAATTCACCATTTCCCACCACATATATACTATGCACACACTCACACACACGCACGCACGCACGCACACACACACACACACACACACACACACACACACACACACACACACACACACACACACACACACACACACACACACACACACACCTCTTTGTCGTCTTGCAGTGTGTCGTTGAGGTGCAGCTGGAACAGGAAGTCGTGTTCCTCCAGAGCGCTGAGCATCGTGGGTAGGCGGCAGGCAACGCTCTCCGTCCTGCAGAAGGACGCCATGCCTACTTCTTCGGACTCATGGCTGCGGGACGCAAAAAGCACAGGACAGCGGGGGGAAGTGAGGTCATTGACTAGCCGAGATGGATTGAAGGAACACGCTTCTGTAATGCTGAAATATAAATATTGATGATTTAATTGATTTTTGAACAAATTTGGTGCTTGGGTTGAGCCGACCCAGACAGAGGGACCGGTCCAGCGGATGCTCACGGAGCAGGTTTACCGCGAAGATGACATCACTGCAGCTGCAATCGCTGCTGCCATGGTCGGAGGAAGTCATCCATTCGAAAACCTGCTCTTTGGAGGTGGAGGAATTCCACAAAAAAATGATGTGAGGTGTGCAAGGTGTGCCTCGGATGACAAGCAAACCTCTCCATGGGGTGGCCTGGCGGACACAGATCAGGCCTAATCGTAGACAAAATCACATGTTTAATCTGGACTAACTGAAATGGCCTTTCCTAAGTCTTGTTTAAAAAAGTCTGATTTCAAGAAGGGAGATCAGAGCTAATCTAGATCTAAGTGAAGGTTTAAATTAACCCTGATCAGAGGCAGGTTTATCTTTGGATTAATGGACGTGGGGCCTCCAGGTCGACCTTGACAACAAGAGGAAATGGATCATCTGGACTAAGACCAGCGCCAAGAGCAGACAGAAGGAGCTGACTAGTCCTTCATTATTAATTAATAATTTGATTCAGATTCTGATTACCTAGGACTCCCTGGTCTATAACTAATTCATCTTAAATTAAGCAATGTCTCATAAACCTTTCCCACTTCACCAAAAACCCGGTAAAACTCACTAACAATTGGCATTTGTCCTCAGGGGGAAAGGAAAAACCCGGGTCTCAGTCCCGTACGTCAGACGTAAATAGACAGGAATATCTGTGTATCATTCCATCATGTCATATCCCATTTAGAATCAAAAATAAGAAGTTGTTGACTTTTTCCGGATGGGGGACAGTGAATTGCTGTGAGTGTGGGGACCACAGCGGAGAACCTCCACGCTCCAGCACCGCCCAAGTCGGTCCCCGCTGCTTCTACTGTAGTGTTGGGTCGTTCATGAACGATCCGATTCTTTTGAATGGCTCAAAAATATATATATTTTTTTCATGATTTACAGTTTTATCTCGTTGTTTGTTTACGTTGGTGTCTCCTCTTCTGTTCTGTTCCCAATCACACTGGAACCATGACGCGCCCCTTTTCCGACGTGTTGGCGATGTCGAACGTGACGCACCAGAAAAAACTGCATTTCTCCTGCCAATGGGAAAGGTGTCAATCGCCGTTTTTCAGTGGGTTGACACGGGAACCCACAAATGATTACGTGAAGACGGTAAAGAAAGGCATTTTTATATTCTGGATTCATTTAAGCAGGATTAGCTTGTCCTGAGCTGCATTAAACCCCCGCCTGCGAAACCGCCC
Source organism: Zeus faber (assembly GCF_960531495.2). Lineage (NCBI taxonomy): Eukaryota > Metazoa > Chordata > Actinopteri > Zeiformes > Zeidae > Zeus > Zeus faber. Next base: position 17,469,170 of record NC_137200.1, read on the forward strand.
GTAAACGGCCCCCGAACATACCTGTCCGATAAGTAACGCGCAAGTTTCTGCGCACCAAATGCCCCTGCTCAGAAAAAAAAAGTCCCTCTCAAAGTTTGATTGCAAATCCCATACCATCTTTCAATTCCGTCAGTCAAACCCTTGTCGTGGAACACGCTTACCACACGTTGTCCACTAGGAGCACAGAGCCGTCCGGCATCATGGGGAGGTAGGAGGCGTTGAGGTTGGGGAGTATTCTCACGTCCCTCACGCTCACCTCCTCCTGGGAACACTCGTTTAACACTGATGCGGGGGTGGGGAGTAGAGATGGAGGAAGGAGCAGAGAGGAAGATCGTCACAGAGACAGACATACATACTGTACAGTACATTAGAGCTGGGCGCTAAAACTTTCTCGATAAAATCTTCCACGACAATGACGACAACTTTAATGAGATGTGTTCTCGATTCAGTTATTTTTGTAACAAAAAATTGTACAAAGTCACTACGCGAACAGCTAATCGTGCAGCAGGGAAACAACCATGTGGTTGACGCATGTTCCCGGCCCCTCCCACTCACCACAACTCAGAAAGACCAACTGTGCGGAGTACCCCACTCACACGAAAATGAGTGCACCGAAAAAAAGGTCATACCACGTTGGTTATTTGGAAACGGTTCGGCATGGTTGCCGATGGTTAAACATTTGAAACGAGGCATCTGAATCAGCTGTTTACATATTTATGAGTTTATTTTGTTGATTGTTATTTAACAGGGTTTAATGTAGAGCCATGTTGGCTCTGTTGAATGTTTGTCACCTATTCGCTCTGATAATAAATAATTGTATATTATACGCCATAATTAATCTAAGGGTTCTGTCCTAGGGAGAATACTGTTAAATCATTATTATTATTATTATTATTATTAATATTATTATTATTAATAAATATATATTGTGATAATTATCGACATGATCACAATTATCCTCATTTCCTCGCATGTATGTATTTTTCTTTTTTTTTTTATATTCAAATCTTATCTTATTAAAAAATAAATAAAAAAAGGTCCTCCTTATAGTGGCCTTGTTATTTTATCTTTTTATGCCCACTACGCAGTTGTTGCCTGTCATGCCCCGAGAATTTCATTGTACCGAACGAACCTTGTGTTGTACTGTACACTCGACAAATAAAACACTTTGAACTTTGACATCGATCAATATAAAAAAACCTATCGTGCTAACATCTTTGGCCATATCGCCAAGCCCTACGGTACATTCCAACTTCCCTAGTCCATATGTGGCTCTGGCCCCCCACATCCCAGCGCTACCTTTCAGGACCGTCAGGTGTTTCCCGGACACCGTCATCTGCTTGCAGCGGACTGTGGGCGGAGGCAGGACGGTCAGGGTGGTGCTGACTGCGGAGCGAGGGGAAGGCGGTGAGAGCAACATTCGTCCCTGATAGTCAACTTCGAGCTCCCGATACACCATACATCTGTGTGTGTGTGTTATTCCACAGCTCCGTGGCGTTATTACCCTGCGCCTTGAAGGTGTTGAGGTCGTGCCTGAAGGTGTGAGTGGGGACGCGCTGCTGCAGGACGCTAAGGTAGCCGTGCTCCTGGACCTCGGCTTTCTCTGCCTCCTTCTTCCACACCGTCACCATCACCTGAGCCGGGGAACGATGGCAGAGAGGGACTTGATCACAGAGACAGACGGACAGAGGGATGGACAGGAGGGGCGACACAAACCTTGACTTTGAGTGTGTTGACGGGTAGTTTGTCCAGTGAGATGGTCAGAGGGAAGATGACCTCGTCGGTCAACACGACAGGCTCGTCCAGCGGAGACTAGAAAAGGAGGGAGGGAGGAGAACAAAACACGCTGAGGAGCCGAAGACTGGCGGAGAAACTGAGATGAAGAGATGAAGGGAAAAAATGAGCCAGAGAAAGAAGAGAATTTTGACCTATTTGCAGACTAAATCGCACTTTTAATCTGGACTAACTGAAAAGGCCTTTCTCGGTCATTTGTTAAAATAGTCTCAGACTATCAATTTAGTCTGAGATGAGGCCTAAACAAATTTTAGAATCTTCCAGAAGAAAGATCAGAGCTTATCTGGGTCTAAGTGAAGGTTTAAATGAAACCTGACCAGAGGCAGGTTTATCTTTGGATTAATGGACGTGGGGCCTCCAGGTCGACCTTGGCAACAGAGGAAATGGATCATCTGGACTAAGACCAGCACCAAGACCAGACAGACGGAGCTGACTAGTCCTTCATCACCTTAGTCCAGGACTTTCTAGTCTAGAACTCACTCATCTTAAATGAAGCAACATCTCAGAGAGGCAATTTTTAAATTCTGGATAAATTTAAGTAGGATAAGCTTCGTCCTGATTTCGATCAAACCCAGTCTGTGAAACCGCCCCATATAGTATTAGTACTCAGCTCTTACAGTTTAAAGCTTAAAGTTGTAATTTCATACATACTCAGGGCAATCCGTAAAAAAGTAAAGGATCTAGTGGATGGGAACCCAGATAACAATCCACAACTTTCCTATTGTACCCAACCTATTGATGGCGGCATGCACAGACGTACTGGCTCCGTGCTCCGTCGTACATTTTCTCTCACTCACCAACTCGTCCCAGCGCGATCCTACAGAGGGACAACAACAAAGAACATGCCAGCCAGAAGACGCAAAGTAGGCACCGAGAAAAACGATGGGGCGCCAGAAACAGGCCTAGGACCCGGTCACACCGTTCACCATTGCCCAGCATCCTACTAGCCAACGACCAGTCTCTGGAGAACAAGCTGGATGACCTCAGGGCCAGGATAAAATACCAGAGAGGCATACGGGACTGTGATATCCTCCCCCTCACGGAAACATGGCGGACCCCCTCCGTGCCAGACCACGGCATTTAGCCAAGCAGATTCCTTCTTGATTCACCACATGTACAGAACAGTGGACTCTGTAAAATCAAGGGGAGGGGGCGTATGTCTCATGGTAAACAACAACTGGTGTGACAGCTGGAACATCGTGTCTCTCACAAGCTCCCGTTCACCCAACCTGCAGCTCCCGACCATCAAATGGCGGCCTTTGTCTCTCCCTGGGGAGTTCTACTCAGTTAGCTTCAGTGTCGTCGACATCCCACCACAGGCGGACACAGACACTGCCCTGTCTGAGCTGCATGACATCCTCATTAGCTACCAAGTTAATCACGGAGATGCAGCCCTCATCGTGGCCGGGGATTTCAACAGCGCTAATCTCCGACAGGTGTTGCCAAACGCTTGGCAACACATCACATGCCCCACCAGGGATGAACGGATTCTGGACCACTGTTATACACCCTTCAAGAACGGGTAAAAAGCGCAGTCTCTCCCCGCTTTTCGGCAAATCCGACCACGCCGCCATTTTTTCTTTTGCCGCTCTCCAAGACGCGCTGTGTGACGCAGACTGGCTCTGATGACAACATCAACGTGTTCACGGACTCTGTTGTGGGTTTTATTTGGGAAATTAGTGGATGATATTGTCCCTAAGGTGACCATCAGGTCCTTTCCCAACCAGAAGCTACAGGTGGATCACACCATCCGTGATGCTCTGAAGACCTGCACAGCCGCACACTGTACACTACAGGGCATATAACTGGGAACATGGATGAGTATAAAGTTAAATCATACAATGTCCTTAGAGCAGTGAAGGAGGAAAAAAATGGAATCACAATTCCAGCAGATTCCAGACGCTTGTGGCAGGGACTGCGGAGCACAACAGACTACAAAGTGACCTCCCTCCAGGACGGTGACTGCGGTCGTCTCTCCGGCTGAAGAGCTCAACACCTTCTACGCACGCTTTGAGGCTAACGCTACCAGCAGCCGACAAGCCATTGCATCCGAGGCGAGAGCCTCCACCGGAGAGGAGCAAACAGTCACTGTCTCAGAGCACGGCGCGAGGAGGAGCTTTAGGAGAGTGAACATCAGGAGGTCCGGACGGAATCTCTGGACCGGTTCTCAGGGCCTGCGCTGACCAGCTGACACCGTTGTTCACGGAGATCTTCAACCTCTTCCTGGCTCAGTCCGTTATTACTACCTGCTTCAAACTGTTGGCAGTAGTCCCTGTCCCAAAGGAACCCCCTCCCAGCTGCCTGAATGACGACTGGCTGGTAGCCCTTACCTCTGTGGTGATGAAGTGCTTTGAGAGAGACCCGTCAAGGACTTCATCACCTCCTCACTACCCCTGACCCTGGACCCGCTGAGGTTTGTGTACTGTACCAACCGATCCACAAACGACGCCATAAATCACCTCGTCCACACTGCCCCGATCCACCTGGACATCGGGAGGGGTAATTATGTTAGGATTGCTGTCTGTGGACTCCAGCGTATCACGTGTCCCTGATATCGGATCGCCCAAAAAATCAGGCCACAAAAATGGTGGGAAAAAGTTCAACAGTTCAACTCCACAATTTGCTTCTCGCTGACCGGATTTGACCACTCCAATTCCAATACCTGAATTTAGTTTCACAAATATCTGCAAGTTAAATTGTTGGATCTGAATTTTTAAACATGGAACAATAACATATTTGGTATCGAGTTTTTGAAATAAAAGTGGGAATATTTAAATGTTATGAAGTCAAAGTAGTTTAAATGTCAGTATATGATATTCAAAACATACGAGTCACATTCCCTTCACTGTGTGTGTGTGTGTGTGTGTGTGCGTCCACACAACAGGACAAGTGGAATATTATTTCCGTACAATGAGGAAATGTGCAATAACATCTGCAAAACTATTTTTATAAGGTGCAATAGTATTTGCTACGATGTAGAATAGTAGCTTCTGATATGCCATTTATTTTTTTTCTTTTGATTATTATTATTTATTTGTATGAGCAGCTGTGTGTGTGTGTGTGTGTGTGTGTGCGTGTGTGGAACGCTAAATCAACGGTTTAAGGAGCTGCACATCAACTTTCGTTGTACATTGTGCGACGACAATAAAGGTTTTTCATTCTATTCCACTCAAACCTATTGTACCCGTGGCCCTCACCTGGACGGGCGCCCTGCGGAACTCCCGCTCGCCGCTGCCAGTGGTGTTGTGGATGAGCAGCGGCTTGCACTCCCTGAAGCCCCGGCAGCGAGGGTCCACGCGGTTGCCCAGGGCCGCGATGGCCGCCTCGGCCGCCGCCATGTAATCCTCCTCGGGCTCCCCGGGGCCCTCGTCGCCGCCGCCCGGGTAGTCCTTGTGGTGGGAGCGGTGGCGGCCGCCTTCCCCGGGGCTGACGCTGGCCACGGCGCACAGGGAGCCGGCCAGCTCCCGCCAGGCCCGCCCGCCGGCCGTCTCGCTGCCGAAGCTGCCGGGCGGCGGCCCCGCCGCCGGGCCCTCGCCGACCCCTGGTGTCGGACACAGAGACAAGGGAAGCGCTGATAAGGTCACAGAAAATAAACCACAGTGCGGTGTTTCCTCCTTCTTTCCTTCTGTCGTCCTGTCCTTCATTCCTTCCTTCCTCCGTCCCTACCCCCTTCCTTTTCCCCTTTCCTCCTGCTTCTGTCCTCCTGTCTTTCCTTCCATCCGTCCTCCCTCCTTGCCCCTCCATCATTCCTTTCTTTACTTCCCCCCTCCTTGCCCCATTCCTTCTTCCCTCCTTTCCTTCCTTAATTTCCTCCATCCCTCGATCCCCCCATTTCCTTCCTTCCTCCCGTTCCCGTCGTCCCTTTCCTTCCTTCCTCCCTCCTACCTTTCTTTCCTTCATTCCTTCCCTGCCCCCTCCCCTGTTTCCTCCTTAATTTCCTTCCTTCACCCCCCCCTCTTCCCTCCCTTCCTCCTTCTGTCCTCCTGTCCTTCCTTCCTCCCTGCACTCCCTTCATTCCTTTCTTTACTTCCTCCCTTCCTGCCCCGTTCCTTCCCCCTTCCTTAATTTCCTCAATTCCTCCATTCCTTAATTTCCTTCCCTCCTCCCCTTCCCTTTCTTCCTTCATCCTTCCTTCCCCCTCCTTTCTTTTTCCACCCTCCCTCCTTCTGTTTTCTGTCATTCTTTCCTTTCTTCCTCCCTCCTTCCCTTCCTTCATTTCCTCCCCCCACCCTCCTCCGTTTCCTTCCTCCCTCCCCCTTCCTTCCTTTCCTTCCTTATCACTCCCTCCCTTTCTTCAATTCCTTCCTTCCCCCTTCCTCCACCTTTCCTTCCTAAATTTCCTACCTCCCTCCGCATTCCTTAATTTCCTTGTTTCCTCCGCCTTCCTTCCATTCCTTCGTCCCTCCTTTCCTTCCCAATTCCTCCCTCTATTCCTTTAATTTCCTCCCTTCCCCTCCCTTCCTTCATTTCCTTCCTTCTCCCCCCTTCCTTCCTTTCCTTCATTAAATTCCTCCCTGCCTCCCCCTTCCTTCCTTTCCTTCCTTCCCTCCTCCCTTCTTTCCTTGATTTTCTCCCTCCCTTCCTTCATCTCCTTGCTTCCTCCCCTTCCGCCCTTTCCTTCCCCCGTCCTTCCGTTGCATAATTTCCTCCCTATCTCCCCCTCCCTTCCTTCCTTAATCCCCCCCCTTAATTTCCCTCCTCTCTCCCCCTTCCTCCCTCCTTTCCTTCTGAAAATGTCCTCCCTCCCCCTCCCTTCCTTCATTTACTTCCTTCTCCCCCCTTCTTTCCATTCCTTCCTCCCTCCTTCCTTTTCTTCCTTGATTTCCTCCCTGCCTCCCCCCTCCCTTCCTTTCCTTCCCTCCTTCCTCAATTTTCGCCCTCCCTTCCTTCATCTCCTTCCTTCCTCCCTTCCTTCTTTTCCTCCCTCCCTCCTTTCGTTGCTTAATTTACCCCCCCATCCTTAATTTCCTCCCTACCTACCTCCCTTCCTTCCTCTGTTCTTTCCTTCCTTAATTCCTTCCTCTCCCTTCCTCACTTTCCTTCCTCTCTCCTTTCCTTCCTGAATTTCCTCCCTTCATTCATTTTCTTGCTTCCTCCCCTTCTTCCTCTCCTTTCCTCCCTTAATTTCCTCCCTCCCTACCTGCCCCTCCCTTCCTTCACCCCCTTCCTACCTTCCTTACTTTCCTTCCTTCCTCCTTTCCTCCTTAATTTCCTACTCCCCCTCCCTTCCTTTATTTCCTTTCTTTGTCCCCCTTCCTCCCTTTCATCCCACCTCCTTTCCTTCCTAAATTTCCTCCCTCCCTCCATTCCTTAATTTCCTTCCTTCCTTCCTCCCTCCCTTCCTTTCCTACTCCCTCCCTTTCCTCCCTTCCTCCCTCCTTTCCTTATTTCACCCCCTCCCCCCATTTCCTTCATTTCTTCCTTCCTCAAACCGCCAAAGAACACCGAAGGATAACACATTGCAAACAATGGCAATAAAATATATTCTCTTCTATCAAGTCCTATCCGTCCAGCTCCGCATCCTCACCGAGGCCCGGATCGCACGGAGTCCCACTGGAGGCGTCCCTGCACCGCAGCACCAGCAGGAAGCGCACGGTCTCCCCCAGGTAGAGGTGGCTCCGGCGGGGCAGGCTCCTGTAGCGGGCCGGGTCCGACAGGTCCGAGATGGGCACCGCCGGGAAATACATGAAATACTCACACTGCGACTCCATCATCTGCACCATGTCGCCGGGGAAGAGGCGGGGAACGCGCCGGTGTTACAGCGAGGGGGGGGGGCCCGGGCGTCCTGCACCGGGGAGGCTCCTTGTTTCTCGGCTCCGGGTGCGTCGCCTTCCCCTTCCCGCGGCCGACGTCCACGGAGCGAACGGATGGACCGCCGCCTAGCCCCTCGCATCCCTCACCGCTGATTGGCTGCGGCGAGAGCCCACGTGACAGGAAGAGCGGATGCTGTGAGGAGATGATGCTGCGGTGACATCTGTGGTGGGACGTGGTGAGGTCTTTTTATTAGAATCATAATTATTATTATTATTATTATTATTATTGTTTTCCATGTTGTTCCACGCAAACATTAAATTCGTATGCCCATACCAATAAATTATCCATTTCTCATTTGTATATTCTGTATAGTTATACATTTGACTATTTCTGTTCTGTATTTTTCTGCTATTTGTGTATATTTGGCAATTTTTTTTTATTCTTACGTTACTTTTTTATCAAATGTCATTATTATTATTATTATTATTATTATTATTATTATTATTATTATTATTATTATTGTTTTCCATGTTGTTCCACGCAAACATTAAATTCGTTTGCCCATACCAATAGATTATCCATTTCTCATTTGTATATTCTGTATAGTTATACATTTGACTATTTCTGTTCTGTATTTTTCTGCTATTTGTGTATATTTGGCAATTTTTTTTTATTCTTACGTTACTTTTTTATCAAATGTCATTATTATTATTATCATTATTATTATTATTATTATTATTATTATTATTATTATTGTTTTCCATGTTGTTCCACGCAAACATTACATTTGTATGCCCATACCAATAAATTATCCATTTCTCATTTGTATATTCTGTATAGTTATACATTTGACTATTTCTGTTCTGTATTTTTCTGCTATTTGTGTATATTTGGCAATTTTTTTTATTCTTACGTTACTTTTTTATCAAATGTCATTATTATTATTATTATTATTATTATTATTATTATTATTATTATTATTATTATTATTATTATTATTATTGTTTTCCATGTTGTTCCACGCAAACATTAAATTCGTATGCCCATACCAATAAATTATCCATTTCTCATTTGTATATTCTGTGTAGTTATACATTTGACTATTTTTGTTCTGTATTTTTCTGCTATTTGTGTATATTTGGCAAATTGTATTTTATTCTTACTTTACCTTTTTATTAAATGTCATTATTATTATTATTATTATTATTATTGTTGTTTTCCATGTTTTTCCACACAAACATTAAATTCGTTTGTTTTTGTTTTATTTTATAATTGCCAAAATGTATTTTGTGAAAGGAATACATAAAAAAAACAAGTTAATAAAAAAACAACAACTGTACGTATAGCATTAACATCAATATGCATTAATGTATGTAAAATAAATACAATATGCATTGCTTCCTTGTCGAATTGCTTTACAGATATTTTTTTCCTGCATGTCTGTGATCGGTACAATGAATAATCCGTCCAATGTTGTTTTAGAGCCATCCTCCCACAGTCTTTCATTTAAGTATGTACCTCAATTAAACAATGAACTAATGAACATCATACAATACCTCATAAAAGTGTGGGTTATTAAAATGTAGATCATTGATTTAACGATAATTTATAATTCACACCCTATATGCCCATACCAATAAATTATCCATTTCTCATTTGTATATTCTGTATATTGTTATACATCTGACTATTTTTTTTTTGTATTTTTCTGCTCTTTGTGTATGTTTGGCAATTTTATTTTATTCTTACTTTACTTTTTATTAAATGTCCTTATTATTATTATTATTATTATTATTATTATTATTATTATTTAATGCTAATCGTCTGTATCCTGACCATGACAAATTCTCTGTACATATAAATGCATCTGGTGGTAAAAAAACCCAAAACCATTTATTCTTATTCTGATATAATTACATTTTTCTTGTTTATTGCATTTGGTTCTTTATTACCTTTTCGGGCACTTTGTGTTTAGTGTGTGTTCGTTGCACTGTCCTTTAACAATTATTATTGCTAAAGGGCAGTGCACTGTATGGGATCCTGTAGTGCTACAGTGATAAATACATTAATAAAAGAATAAATTAATACACATGAGAATATAAAGAGGAGTAAAAAAGAGCTATTACTTTTCTAACTATTACTTTTTTATTTTTTCCAATAATTTTTTCCAATTTTATGTTTATTCCTTTATCTGTTTCTATATATATATATATATATATATATATATTTATATTTTTTATTTATTTATTTATTGATTGATTTATTCCCATATACAAGTCTATTTATTTTCATAAAACATTTTTTACATTTATCCATTTATCTCCGTATATATTTCTCTATTTCTGCTTTTCCTGACGAGCACAAACTGTCAAACAACTTTTGAAAGAGCTTGTCTGAGTTCACTTCTCAGCTCTTGCTCAAATTCTGCCGTAAGCCATGCGGCGTTCACGACAACTGGGAAACTTCCCAACCTCCTACCATTCATTATATGCTTCCCCACGCCATTCACCGTGAACGCAACGTTGGTGATTTACGTTTAAGTGACGTCACAGAACAACATTTACTCGGGAACTCGGTCCTTGGTTTCTGTCTCAGAATCATGAGATGGAGGGCCGGTCATTTTCCTCAGCGGAAGTAGGAAGTTTTCCAGTTTCCAGTTGTCGCGAACGCAGCACCTGCTTGGAATTAATGGGTGGGGCAAAACGGGTTGACTGACAGTTTGTGCTGAATAAATGCTGAATACTTTAAAAGTAAAAATATATATGAAAATAAATAAAGAAATGTATATGGAAATAAATTAATTACAAATTATATATTTGGAAATAAAGACACTTGGAAATAAATGACCAAATTAATGTGAAAATAAAGATACAAATTTGGAAAAAGGGAAATGAATAAAGCAGTAATAAATTCTGATTCACACCAATTTCTATTTCTATTAATTTCCAGATTTTTCTATATTTTTCTGTATTTCCAATAGTTTTTATTCCTCTTTATATTTCCATATGTATTTATTCTTTGATTCATTATTTTTTATCATTGTGGCACCTTCAGGATTGAGTTGATGGGTATATACAGGTGGATATAAAAATTTGGAAATTTTAAATGAATCAATTGAATGAAATGAAATATACATGCAAGCACTATACAAATTGTAACAACTTAGTAAATACATTGAATAATTTATAACTATAATTTATACCTGTAAATAACCCATCCTGTGAATAGAACCAATTTTTTTATTTTACTGTTAATTTATTTTCGGATATTTGTATATTTTATTACATTTTTATGTAACTTTTTGTTAAATTTTTATTTTTGGTTAATAATTGGGAATCTCCCAAAATTCAGATTTAGTGTAAATAGGCTGAAACGATGAGTTAAATCAAGTCGATCAGCAAAATGCCCAAACTAGACCCGTACCAAACCAGAAAAAATACAGACTACAGGTGAATGTGTCAAACTCATATTTTAAATGCAGACGAGAACAAAATATCTCTTTGGTCTTTGCAAAAAAAAGTTTCATACATTTGTTTACGGTGATGTATGTTTTTTTTATGAATCAAGACAGATACAGCATACATTTCCTGGACAGTAGATTCAGAGTTTTTATCAAACTCTCCCTTAAACTTATATCTAATCTCGACTCTAAAATGTTGACAAAGTGCTTTAGGTTTTGTGGATGTTTGTAAATACCATGTGGAAAAAACCCCAAAAAAACAAAACACGAGTAGTTGTGGAAAAATGGATTGCATATTGCATTGGTAGTAGAAATAATTTATAGTATTTACACTGTACCATATGGTAGTGGTATTCACCCCTCCAGGATTTCAAAGACTTCAATATAATAATTAAAATGTATTTTAATTTATTTATGTATTTTGTTTATTTATTGCTTTAACTTAATTTGTTTTCATTTTCTCCACCCCCCACCCCTTTGTTGGGGGGCTCACAGTTTGAATACCCCTACCATATGGTGTTTGGGAGCATGTTGTAAGAATATGTGCACATGGAGCTATAGCAGATAGCTCTGTGTGTGTGTGTGTGTGTGTGTGTGTGTGTGTGTGTGTGTGTGTGTGTGTGTGTGTGTGTGTGTGTGTGTGTGTGTGTAAGCTGGCATGCAAAATACATTCATTAGGGAAAAACACACTGGAATGACCAATATTACAATATATTTACACTTGACAAGAGGCACAGGCTTTCTGTGGGACAGTGAGTGTTCGCGTGTGCGTGTGTGTGTGTGTGTGTGTGTGTGTGTTCCTGCATTCATAAAAGCGTAAAAGCAGGCACGTCTATCAGTAGATTGGGGAGGTTGCTGTAGGAATGCACGTTGCCACTATGGGTATTGGGTTACATTTTATTGGGTTAGTAACACAAAAATCGTAACAAAGAGCCATATCTGCTTGGTAAAAGCAACGGATGGGATCGGATGGATTGGAACTCGCGCTTCAAGCCGAGGACTCGGACGCGTATCAGTCCGGGACGCCTCTGGGGTCAGGTGTGTTTGTGTGGAGGCGGGTGTGAAAGCGTGACGACATTGTTTCCTCCGTGTGTGTTTGCGTGTTCTTGGGTGAGCGTTTGTTTTGCAGAGGTGGAAAGTAACTCGGGCCCTGAACACGCGTGTACGGATCCTTCTGAAACCTCATTTCCCCCCGTTAAAAAGAACTGAGTGCGGGCAAACCGAGAACGCAAAAGCGATTTAAAACGCTGAGATAAGCATTCCAGGCCACAGTAGGGGGCGATAAATACCTCATACAACCTGATGTCAAACACCACAGAAGAACGTTTGGAGTATGCAGCGTCTTCTCGAGCAAATCGTATTCACGCGCGACACTGTGTGGGCGCGATTCCTGAAGTTGAGACTTTTAATGGAGACACCGCGAGACATCTCGACGGTCGTCGGCCGCCGCTCACGGGGGGGGGGGAGACGTGCGTGACGCGATTGTTTCGTCCGATGAGGAAACGGAGGAAAAGAAATGCATCTCAGATAAAAACCCTTTTAGAATTTGTTTTGTTTGGAGACACGGAGAGCGGCGACACGCAGCTTGAGCGGAGATCACGCCCTCTCCACAACGCGATCCACCGTCCCCGATCCGAGGCCCCAGCGGGACCGTCCCTTCGTTGGGTTTAAAATGTTTTGTTTCGCGGAAGTAGGAAAGTGACGAAAATAAATACATCTAAAATAATAACACAGGAAAACCGGCACGGGAACCGTCGTGCCGCTGGAGGAGAGATAAAGTCCACTCCAATTCTCTTGGTTGCGTTTGCCTTTTTCCTTTTCCGTACAAGTAAGAAAACCAGGAAACAAAATAAATCTAAACTCTTCTCGAAATCGCTGATTAGCTTGGACCCTGCGCCGCGTCTCAGCGTGCCGTCCAGAGCTTCAACTGATTATCAGATTATATTATATATTACTACATCACAATCAGAATATATTAGATATTATTATCATGACGTGATAAAAAAGATCTGAATTTTAGTACGTGGAATGATCAGCTTCTCCAGCCATTGCCATTATCCTATTAAAAATAGCGAGGGGAGAGACAGGTGCCCCCCTGCCGGTACCAATACACATTCCAGTGTGTCTTCAGCTGTTTCCAGCGGGGTTGCTGTGTCAAAACATTAGCAAATATTAAATATCTACGTTCCTGCGACTCTACAGTCAGAGACAAGTTTGAGACATCCACCCTGCCTGCGTTCTACGCCTCTCTGAGCGAGGCAAAGTATCCAAACACAAGACGACTGGTCCAAAGCAGGTCGGCGCTGTTTGGATCCGCCTACGTCTGCGAGCAAACCTTCTCAGTCACGAGCATCAACAAGTCCAAGCAGAGATCCAGGCTAAAGGACAAACGTTTGCGTGCCATGCTGTGGATTTCCACGACAAGAAATTCTACCAGACTTGGAAAAGCTGACAAAGCAGGGAGATCAGCTCCACTGTTCCCACTGATATGCAGCATAGATTGCTGATGAGTTCTGAATGTACATGGAACAGCAATAAATAAATGCACTGATATAAAGGGTTATGAAAAGAAAAAGTATTGTCCTATAACAGAATGTGCTTTGAAGCAATGTACGAGTTTAGAAACTTGAATACTGCTTGAAATAAAACTGAAATATGGAAAGTATGAAGGCATGCCGAGGAACCTGACTTTTGATGACATGCAGACTTCCTAAACTCAAAATTTCAGAGCTTTTTATGCCTTCTAAGTTCCAACATTGACGACGGTCAAACTGGCTTTAAGAAACGTTAAAACGTTTTACAGACCGGCAGACAACCTATAATCCATCATTTACAGCCATAACATACAAGGACGAGGAAGATGATAATATACAATAATATTGCGGACACGTCCAAACACATGGGGTATCAACGCAAAAAATGTCACAATAACTGATAGTCGTAAAACACTGCAGCGTCATGCGTCATTGCGTCACGTCTTGCCCCCTGCACGCTCTACCTAGGCTCCGCCCCGTGCCTAAACCAAACAGAGTATTTCAAGTATGTGTGAATGCATTTGACACGGACAATCCCTGGTTGTGTGCTACATGTGTGAAAGCACAATCTTCGGATAATCTCATTATCCGGAAATTGTCCGGACTTCATGTGCAAAAGCAGCTTAAGTGAGCAGTCAAATGTTGATCCATCCCATTCAAATGAAATAAAATTGATTAGCAAGTTCCCCCTGTAGAGTAGTCAAGGTCATTACTAGGGGCCCAGCCTGAAGGGCGGGAACCCTATTGCTTTTGTTCGGATTCTTAATTCTTCTAGCTATTATCACCAGTCAAAGTGTCTGGCGCTCGGAGTGGTTAAGCAGAGCGCTTTGTGACATCATCGTCCAATATGGCACATACTGTATGTGCAGGGCTCTGGCTCCGGGGGGGCTTTTGCTTTGGGCGCGGTGCGCGCTGCGCTCTAGACTCCATTGGGGTGTGTTGCTTGCTCCGCACAGGATCTGCACCAGGTCGAGACGTGGGACAGCAGCAGGTGATGCTGTGTACCAGGATCTGCGCAGGTGGGTCATTTATGAAAGTCTGGTCCGGTCGCACACCCGTCAACATACAAGCTCCCTGCGTTGCGTTGTGTTCTGTGTCCGCATTGCAAAAGAGAGGATTCCCGCCACGGCTGCATTCGTCACTATTATTGGCGAATATTCTCTCTGTCTAGTGCGAACTCAGCGCAGCAGAGAAATCACATCATCAAGTGGCGACCTAAACTCTGAAAGCGACAGTGCAGGCTTATCTCAGTAGACTGCAGATTACAACTAGAACACAAATCCATGTGATTTCACATTCATCTGGATTTTTGGTGACATTAAAAAAAAAAAAAAAAAAAAAAAAAAAAAAGCTGAAATGTTCGCAAGAGTTTGAAGTGATTTGTGGTTAATTGGGGGGTTTCCTGTTTACGTCTGGTAGTAGTACATGAGTTATCGTTTATTTCCATTTTTTGGCTTGTTTTCACATTGGTGCAATTGCTGCGACTAACCTGGACCCCGTGCATTGCTGCGTCCATATATATTTATGCTAGTTTTTGAACATAAACTAATCTGATTATTGAAAATAATTGAACAATATGTCCAGAGCAGCCTAGACTTCACTCTGTAGGGGTCCGATGATCCACCCAAAGCAGTGGACAGAAAGTCTACTCAACAACAGTAATGTGGATAATTGTAATGAGTTACTTCCACCCTTGCTTGTTTGCGTACGAGCGTGTGTACATGTGTGTGTGTGTGTGTGTGGTTGTGTGTGTGTGTGTGTGTCGTATTTGTGTGCCGAGATGCCCTGCAATGAATGCCCCAGTGTGTGAACTTCTCCTCCATGTCCTTCAAAACCTGGCGGGACCTCCAGGGGTCAGGCTGCAGTTGAGGCTGCCAAAGCCCGGCAGGGTGACCCTCCCCTGGGTGTAGATGTCGTGGTCGGAGCCCTGGTTCATGCGCTTCACCAGGTTCTTCTCGTACAGCAGGGGGTGGTAGGCTCCAAGCGTGCACGCCGCGTCATAGAAGCGCTGGTAGTAGTGGCACAGCTCCGTCTTCCGGCGCGACGGCAGGAACTCGTACACGTGCACCACGTCGCACAGCGACATCATCAGCACGGTGCCTGCAGGAGGAGGGGGAAGAGGGTGAGTTTGGGGGTTTGAAATGGGTTTCCTTTTCCACATTTTTACTTACATTCAGATATTCAGAATACAATTTTGATTATTATTAACATGGACTGTTTTATGGACACTTACAATACAGCCCTTATCTGGGTTATGCTATACTATACTATACTATACTATACTATACTATACTATACTATACTATACTATACTATACTATTGTGGTGCGGGGACGGTCTGGGTTCAGCAGCGACATCTGACCTGGATCTAGGTGATTGGATCAGAGTGGCTGCACACCTGTTGCCCCTTGGTTGGTCTACGAGCAGCAGGTAAAACCACACACACTCAGGACACAGTCAGGAGAGGAGCCCTGTGATGACATGTTGTCTGCTCCTGGGCTAATTCCAACTGGCCCACTCTCTACAATAAACTGGTGTTCACAGCCCTTCGTCTTCTGTGTCTCAGTGAGGGCCCTTTAGAACCTGTGGTAGGAGAAACTGCAACAACTATATTATACTATACTATATTAAACTATACTATACTATATTAAACTATATTATATTATACTATACACTATACTATACAGTACACTATACTATACTATATACTATACTATATTATAATGTACTATAATATATTAAACTATACTACGCTATACTATACCATACTATACTATACTATATTATACAATATTATATTATACTATACTATATTAAACTATACTTTATTATACTATATTATACTATACTATATTATACTATACTATATTACTACACTATTATAATATACTATACCATATTACATTATACTATGCAATACTATATTATCCTATACTATACTTATACTATACTATACTATAATATAATATATTGTACCATACCATGGTACAATATCATCATTATACTATGTTATTTCATGCAATACTGGACTATATTATACAATATTTGATTATTATAAAATAATAGCTGGTATAATACCCAGTATTATACATCATTATTAAAAGTAGTAATTGTAAGTTGCTTTGGACAAAGCTAAATGATGATGTAAATGATGTAAATGATAATATAAACTTTACTTACTATGTAGTTAATACTACTATAATCACTGATTTTACACGTGCTGTAACGCTGCTGTGATACCATGTGCTATGGGTAAGTGGTGTAGCAATAATGTGCAGTATTAGACATTATTGCTACACCGCAGCTACTACCCATATCAACTACTAGTTACAACAGTGGACTAGTTACACTAGTGCTAATAGTAGCACAGTGCTACTCCGTGTCAACTTCATGTAGATAGATGTGAAAATACGTGATATTTTTATATTATTTACATTTTACATTTACATTTCTCTTTCTGGACTGCGCTGTTTTTGCTGCTGTTACTCCAGAACCCGCCCCCGTGTATGACTAAAGTCTTTTTTCATAAATCTTAAAACCGATTTCATCTGAACTCGTACAGTCCGTCCACTCTTTACAGAAGGGTTTGTGTGGCTGTCTGTGTGTGTGCGTCTGACTCTCTTAAAACAGGAACTTCTATCAGCTGAAAACTCGAGAGACGTTCCTTAAATGTATGGTGACAAGTGTTGCCGAGGATTCGCGAAAATATTTTGGCAGCGGTGACACAGTGTCGTCACGAGCAGCGTTTTCCCTCCAGTTCCTCTTTAAATTGTGAGAGGCGTCCCACATGAAAAGTACAATTAGTCGGGGCATCACGCGCCGTACCGAGCAGGCCAGAGGAGGGCGGGTTCTTCTGGATGGGCTCGGCCATGTTGTCCTGGATTTGCTGCCACAGCCGCCACTCAAAGCGAGGGTGCAGGATGTAGAAGGGCTGCAGGGGGTGCAGCCGGCGGTACCTCTGGTACTGGACAAAGATGGGGTAGTCCGTCCTGTTGAACCACTGCGGGGCGAGAGAGAGAGAGGGGCCACGGTTTCAGCGCGATAACCGACGTCCAAGAGGCTCGAAGCCTCATGGGGACTGAAGGTGCGGCGCCTGCCCCCCCTTTTAAACGAAAAGGCCTAGCTCCTCCACAACGGGCAGATTTCCCTCGCCGACAACGGGATTCAGACATTTGCCGTCTTAAATAGCGATCGTAGTTGATTAATGTGATAAAAACCAAATATCTTGCAGGTTAGGATTACTGCACGTCAGGGTGGGCACTCCCCCCCCCCCCCCCCCCGACCACGGCAACGGCGGGAGTGCCCACCCTGACGTGCAGTAATCCTAACCTGCAAGACATTTGGTGGCAGCCCGTGGCAGCCCAGCGCTCCTAGATACGTCAGATATCCAGTACCGAGTACTCACCCCCCCCCCCCAACACAGAGGGATTAATAAAGCATGGAAAATACCGAATACCGACACCCCCCCCCCCCCCCCCCCCCCCCAAGCCTCCCCCTCACGTCTCACCTGGGAGAGGTTGGCGGAGAAGGGGGCCGGGTCCCAGCCCACCAGAACGCCCGTGCTGTACAGGGAGCTGGACAGGAAGCGGTGGTCGTCGGACGCCATCACCTGCCGGACACGGGGAGGAGAGCGGGACGATGACCATGACGGCAACGGGGTCGGCTCACGTCCGTTTACCGAACCCGTTTCCCTCAGTTACAGTAGCGGTCCCCACCGTGCTTCACGTGGGAGACGACCGACAAGAAAAAAGATCAAATCGGAGGCGTTGGGGCCTCTGATTACACCATTTTACGTGCAAAATCTGCGGACAGAGAGACTACCGAAGGCAAAAGTCCGCACAACTACAATGTAATTCCATCCTATTTTCACCGGAGGTTTCCTGAAATATGAGATGTTTTATGCATTATCAGTGTTTCGTTCATCGGCATGTACATTCTGTTACCATGAAATAGTCCAGAAACAGCAGGGAGTCACACCTTCTTGATGGAAGTCCTGCTAAATGCGGCATTAGTGCGGGCAGCAGATTAAATGTCTCGTCCTCTTCCCACGTCCCGGGCTGAAAGCGAAGAGCGCACCGGAGGCGTGCCGCGCTATTTCCACGTGCGGTTCAGTATGTGATTTGGATAATGGGAGGACTTGTCCTTGAGCGGACCAGACGACCAGCAGGGGCGGGCAGATCGATACGAAAAGCCTCGACACTGCCGATGCCACGTTTCGTTTTGAAGATGGATTCTTGCGATTTTTGGATCAGTTTCTCTCTCCAAAATAAGTGAAATTGCTCCTTTTTTTAATTCTACGTATATATTTTGTCATTTGCTCGGTGCCTTAACACTGTTCGCGTGGTGAACGGGAGATCCTTTTTCACACAGCGCCCACTTGCCGTGCAGTGATGTGTCGTTTCTAGGAGCCGCTTCTGCGGACAATGGGAGCCGCCTCCCGCCGGAGAGCCCATTTCATTTATTTATTTTTGTAAATTACAAGTAGACACAATAGTAGGATAATCCTGTCATGTATCTAAAAACTATCCAAAAAACGTGTCACTTAATAATGCGGACGGTATGGTAATAACATTAAGTAACAACACGACCGGGGGGGGGCGGTCACCCCCTGCCCCCCGGAGTGCAAATTTGAATGGCGGAAAAAGAAATGCACGAGGAATAACAAATAACATTTTGAACAGAACAGAAGTATTTCTTGTTTCATGTTATATCATACAAATTAATTTAAAAAATATATATGTATCTGTATAGTTGTGTAATTATTCATTAACTGTCATATATTATTAGCAGTTTTTGTTATACGACTAGGATAGTTATTCTTTCCACCATCAATATAACATGACATTCCATTACAACATTTAAGGTTTTTATACCAAACACAATGTGAAAATATGTTATTCTTGAAATTATAGAATAATTAAGGTGACATATGTGCACACATACCAATTAAAGATCAAAACATCGCTAAAATTGGCTGAAATATAAAAGCCAGAAGTTGTACTGAATGAAGAGGCGGCTCTTATTGCTGAGCTGAGCTAGATGATCCAGATCACTAGCGCAGCTCAGCAGGTCACACTTCTTCTTCTTCCCTGGTATTACTTGGTATCGGATCTAAACCATCTGCGGTATCGCCCACCCCGAACGACTAGTAGTGTCCTGAGTTGCAGGATTAAGTATCGCTCTTCGAAAACCACGATGTGTGCGTTAAAATAAATAAATAAATACATTTCAAAAAGCCAAGAAAACCCATTTCTCAGCCCCGTGGAAATGGCGTCGCCTTCAGCAAAAAAACGGTCCGGGAGAGTTTGCTCTGTCCGTTGGCGCTGCAGCGGCATTTTACGGTACCTGCGAGTTGATAAGGCGGATGGTGGTTTTGGAACCGACGTCCTTCTCGTAGCCCACGGTGGGCGCGGCGTTGAACCTCAGCACGGCGTCGTGAGAGTCTGTGGAGTGGAGATAAGGTCAAGCAACTTGGGCACTTGCCCACTTTGCGCACTGGCTTTGCAAAAGAAATGATCCAAGCGGCAACACCAGCAGCGGACTTTCATCCCATTTCCATGTTTTGGGAGTTTTGGAGCATGATGTAAAAGCACGGTACGGTGCAGGTATTTATTATCTCTAGGGCCGCCCCCTGAAAGTCGACAAGTCAAATCACCAGTCGGAAACCCGTCAGTTGACTAAGATTCTTCAAGTCAAATAGTCGTGTTTTTTTTTTTGTCCGTCAGTGTGCATTACAAAAACAGGATAAAACAGGAATGACATTTCAATGAGGAATTATAAATAAGAGGAATCAGAAATATATTTTTATATGTGTGAATCGACCACAGCACTCTGTGCGCCCTGATTGCCACAGAACGGGGCACGACTCCTAGACTGGCTAGACATTTACAGTCACGGAGAAAGTGTCACCGTTACGCACGGTTTCGTCCCATACGCACTTGTTTCGCTCTATAAGGAGACGTGAAATAAGATGACCTACGTAGATCGAAAATAAAAACGCACTGTATGGCGCACTGATCGCGGGCACCCCATCGCTGGAGCGGGCATCGGCGGTACCTGGTGTGAGAGGGAGACAGGTGCACAAAATGCGCCCCAATCGCTCCCCCTCGGGATGGCGCCCGAGGGGGCCGCCTATCACGCCCATAGGAAGAGCGGAGCGGGCCCGGCGCCGAATAGTCGAATAGTCGACTGACAAAATTCTGAGTCGGGTACAGCCCTAGTTGCCTAGCCTAGCCTGCAGTGATGCAGGGTGCTGGCGTTATTATATTCTGTTAATTATCTGTCATTCTCCATGCCCATGAGGGGCGTAACGAACACATCCATACGCAGACCGTGAACCGGTCGACGCCCCCCATTCTAAAGTTCTTCGGGTCGACTGACGCTTTGCTGCAAATTGTACTTCAGTATAAACTAAGCTGCTGCCAAAGACTCACTAATCTAACCTTACAAGTCATGTTACTTCCACGCCGATGAACGGACGACCCAACACTTGTCCTCCGCGCTCTCTCCGACGCCGTCTCGCCACACACACACACACACACGCACGCACACACACGCACACGCACACGCACACGCGCACACCCGCACACACCCACACACCAGGGTGTACATCTTGTGCGACTTGTGAACCGCCCGCAGTAAAACAGATAATTAACCGACAGTTAACAATACTCTAAAGCATCCAGGGTCGTTACAATATTATATTATTACTACAGTATATCAGAATCACAATATATTACATATTATTATATTTAAATGCCATAAAGTAACAAAAATTCTTGGGGTTCCGTGGTCTTTTAGGATCAATTTAAAGGTAAGCAATGCCACTTTTAGAATCTGAAGTGGTTTATTTTTCGCCAGGCACATTTACATATACTAGGAATTTCTTTTGGTGAGGTTTGGTTAGGTTAACAGTCCAGAAAAACTAGAATAAAAATAAGAATACAATAGAATAGGATAATAATAAAAAAATAAATACAATTCAAAATGGCAGATATCTGTTATATCTAATATATATCATTTGTATGTATACAAAACAGAAGTTGTCTGATATTTAAGATATACTTTAATAGAATTGGCTTATTCTAATTTATTACGGAAAATTAATGTCTACATGAAACAAATGTTTAGAACTGTACAAAATGTGTGTATCGTACTGTGTATCATATCACACCGAATGGTTCAGCCCGTGTTTCTGGGTACGTATGGGAGCATCTATAAGAGAGAGACGCATACCCCTCATGACCATGTGTCTCACCTATCTCCTTCCCAAGTGCGGAGTAACGCAGCGAGCCGGCCGAGGAAACGACGGCGCATGTCTTGTACGGGCCCAGGTCCGAGGTCATGGGCTTGGGCGGCAGTTGGGAGGCCCAGGCCAGCGTGGAGAAGGGCTGGATGTCGGAGGTGAGGGTCGTGACCTCCACCTTCTTCTTCATTTGGCACAGGAGCTCCGGACCGCTGAGCTTGAGCCGGCCAGGTACGCCGCCGGGGCCCGAAATCTCCACCCCGTACTTATTCATCGCCTGGAGAGAGAGAGAGAGAGAGAGAGAGAGAGAGAGAGAGAGAGAGAGAGAGAGAGAGACAGGTGAGAGGAGAAGTGAACTTAAGCTGGCGGACTTTAGAACCCGGATGCGGAGAATGTTAATTGAACACGATATTGTACCGCCAGCCATGCAGCTTAGGTCCTGCTTTGCAGGGTAGTGGACACCATCACCGGGCTGTGGTGACTGGGCGTCATAAAAGGCTGGATATCATAGAGACTGGGCGTCATAAAAGGCTGGATATCATAGAATGTCTATAAAAATAGCTTCTCCCAGTTCGGACGACGGCCGGCCCCGCCCCTCCCTCTCGAAATGATTTGATCTCCAGTGAGTCGCGCTATTTCCCAGGTTCAATATGAAACAAAACTCATCAGTAGTGAATGCAATTCGTGGGGATCTTTTCTATTTTCCACTGACTCATTAGGGCCGAACGATTTGGGGAAATAATAGAAATTTTTTTGACCGATATTGCGGCTGCAACTTAGTATGCAAATATTTTTTTGAGTTCCTTATCTTCTGTATTATCCACTAAACACAAGCAATAAATCATTCTCTAGTATGACCAACACAACATTGGATACAGTCAACATTGTTATGATGAAATGAGATGAATTGATGCATGAATTGATATGAAAAACATATCTTTATTGATTTAACTTCAAGCCTCGTAATTGTTCGAATCCAAACATTCCAAAAACACGCAGCGTTTGCGCACAAATGTATCATATCTTATAAAAATGTTGCGGGCGTACGGCGGCGTGCGCTTGGGGACAGCTTCGTGCTCCTTCAATTAAAAATCGACGGGCGGGTCTTCGTTTCCCC
The DNA here is from genome assembly GCF_960531495.2 of Zeus faber. Taxonomy (NCBI): domain Eukaryota; kingdom Metazoa; phylum Chordata; class Actinopteri; order Zeiformes; family Zeidae; genus Zeus; species Zeus faber. The sequence continues at coordinate 17,492,074 of NC_137200.1, forward strand.
ACGCACTTGTTTCGTTCCCTCGGGAGACGTCAAATGAAATAAAAACACACTGTCCCGGTGCCCGCGTCGTCGGCACCGTCGGAGGGGGAGGCGGGTGCACAAAATGTGCCCCGATCGCCGCCCCCTCTCCGTGCCACCCACTCCGCTCCGGGGTGGCGGCCGCCGAGATCGCCAAGAGGAAGAGGCGGCCATGGACAGCCCTATTTGCTAAATTGTCCAACATCATTTTTTTTCCTCATTCTGTTAAATTGCGATGTCGGTTCGAATTCATTAGTCAATCATTCAATCATTCATTAATCGTTCGGCCCTATGACTCATGCATCATAAATGATCAGGATGGAACTTGTCGCCCTCCGATGGCACGCGCAACGACCCTCTTGTCATTTTACGAAAACCCCACCACTATCCATGACCTACTGTACGTGTGTCTAATCCCATCGTTTCGGCATCGTGGCCTGGAACGCGCTCCCTCACCTGGTAGTTCTGCACCACCTTCCTCAGCCGGCCTCCCAGCAAGCTGATGGACATCTCGTCGTTCCACACCTGCATGGGATTGGTGCGAGGCCGGAAGAAGTCGCTCTCGCCCACGCCCACCTCGCTCAGCTCCCCGCGGCGCCGGCCCCCGAACAGGGTCTCCAGCGCACGCCTGAAGGGGCCAGGAAGCAACCAAGCGAAGAAGCCTGGAGAAGGGGGAAGGGAAGACGCATCACTCCGGCCCTTGAGCCTCCATCGCCGCACCGGCTCCCGGAACGTTGAGGAAATAATGGATTTCTTTGCTGCACTTGGCACAAAAAGTGCAATATTTCGTAAACCGCTCGCCCAAACCTTTCACAAAGCTATAGCTCACCCGAAGGATCAAGAAGGTTGTTTTTTGATATATACTGCGTGTATGGGGCTCAAGAACTATGGGAAGAGTATCATGTCGAAATTGTGCTGTTTAATAATAATAATATGTGAAACAATAGTAAGAGTGCAGCGCTGCCATTACACTTAATAAAATAAATTGGTCGGCTCCGGAATACATCTCTCACTTGTTCGCTGGTTGCAAACCGGTCCAGCCCCTCAGCTCATCAGTGGTCTCTTGGCTGTTCCCAGAATATAACCAAGAGCCGGGGAAGCTTCATTTAGTCACATTTAGGAATGCATGAAAATGCATAATGACCTGCGATGCACTGCAACTGTCCTCTTTTAAAAGTAGGCTAATGCGTGTATCAAGTTTCCTTTTCTTATTTTCGGCCTGGCCCGCCCAACTTTTCCTTTTCTCTATATAATCCACAGCGTTATCGCTTATATCAAACATGTGATACACAAATAAAGTCGAGCTCACCTGACTTGCCATGGTGCCCTCTGGACGGCAGCCTTGCGTCCTTAGGCTCCTTCGCCTCCTGTGTGTGGTTCGGGGCGGACAGGACAGGGATGGGGCGGTTGGGGTTTCCGGGTATGACTCCTGGGAGCTTCTGCGGGTCTATGTGTCCGGGTTTGGCTCCCCCACGCAGCACCTTTGTGAAAAATGTAAAGAGGCGAGGGAAGTTTAGGACGGCTGGATTAATTGCAGAGAAAATCATTATTATTTTCTAAACTACATTCATTGAATATTACAAGAGTGTATATTTAGAAAGACAAATTGCAGCCCATATTACATATTGCAGTCCAAAAGACCATTGATTGGAGATATAATATGCAAAACTACTGGTGCTGGAAGAATTTTCTTTTCTCATTTTCCCAGATTTTACTAGATAAAATGTACTTAATACACAATTTTGTTGATGATGTACTATGAGAGCTACCAGTCTGTACAACAGCAAACTCCACCAACGTACGTAACTGAATGGCTCTTAACACAATGTTCTCATAGTTGAATTATCACTCAAATCTTTCATGTACATATTCTTGTAGCCTTTATTTTGTTCCATTGAACCGTCACTGTCTCAACAGTCGTGCAGACAATGACATTTCTGACGGACAACTCTTCACAACGATCGTTATTTATTGCGCATTTAGAGTTTAGGCGTCTGGGCTCTTGTGCTCATCGCTCCAGGTTGGGGGGGGGGGCGTTGCGCCCTGTTGAGTGTGATAATGGTGTCAACCGGTGCGGTCCGCGTCCCCTAGTGACGCCACAGAACCCATGTAGCCCGACATAAACCCCATGGCACAGAACTTCATTTGCCGCAGTTCAAAGTGAATGAAAAATATATATATCGGAAAAAAAACGCGTGGGTGACAATTTATCCATATTCTATTAAGCGAATGATTTGACAATTAAATCTTCGGTCCTGCTTTGAATCAATACGGCATTTAAATCAAAACTATGTAAAATAAAAATATTAAATATAATATTTTACTGAACAATCTAACCTGACTTCACAGATTTCACTTCAACTTAAATGTCAATGTTGCCAAGGGTAGGTGGGCTCATGCGTGTGTCATGTCTGCACTATACGGTTTGCAGTTCACAAACTGAAATAACAGCATCCTGACGCAAACAACTAAAGAGGATCAATGGCGGATTGGAAGGAACTAAAAGAACTGTAGAACTATTAAAATAACTACTAAAACCACAATTTCCTCCACTTCCTTGGGTTCTTTCAACGATTCCTTCTGCAGTAGCTTTTGGCGGAACGAACCGTTTTGGTTGAGGATGCAGTCGATTTCGTTCACTGGAAGATTCGGTAAAAAGAATGAATCGCTGGCCAGCGACCCGGTTCACTAAGTGTTGTGTTTAAACCCCTGACCCATCAAATCAGTTGTAGAGTTAGAGGTGTTGCCAGAACTATACCCGATCATGACTGAACAATGTCGGCACACCGCTTTCGGCTTTTACCGGGAAACCGAAGTGTTCCCAAACGGAAGACCTTCATGAAGAGCTGCCCCCGACTAAAGGTTTTCCTCGTCCACATCGACTTTTCGTCGTCAGTTCAAGTCATTACTCGACTAATCGTCGCATGTTTACAATAATTATTTAATTATTCCAATATATGTTTTTGGAGCAGTAGGGCTGAAGCTAACTTGTTCACACTGTGCTACATTACAGATAAATACAAAACCTAATAACCAGCCTTTAAAATGTCGGTTTAACTATCTTTTTTATTTTCTTAATTGTTTTCCTCTGCTGAGATTGCACGAGAGGTAGTGCTACGATGTTGGGATGTTACAGGGTCTGCGATCAATACGAATGCAGATCCCACTGTTCTGATTGCATTTAAAAGAAACACTTTTTTTAACTCAAGATTTTATGCATATTGGTGGTGTGCTCTTTATACCATGAGAGTCTTCCTAAAATTGGTGGCTGCAGGGGAGGTGGAGGGAGCGCAGTAAGAAATGTCAGGAGCAAAGCGGGGGGCGTTGGCTGCTTCAATGAGCGCCGCCAGCCGCACGTCGTTTGTCGTAGCTGGGCTTCGACCGGGAAGAGGGAACAAAACAAGCAGACAACGAACCGCCGCCCACCTTGCTGACCGAGTGCGTACGAGGCTGGGCCCGGGTACGCGCCCGCACCCCAAAGATGGCGTCGGTCACGGGCACGCTGTTCTCGGCGCAGAGGGCGTAGAGCAGCGCCATGGACACGCAGAACAAGCCCATGCAGAGCGCCCCGCGCTTCGCCCGCCGCCGCAGCCGCCACAGCCGCCACAGCAAGCTGACTCTGTCCATGGCGGCGCCGGGAATCTGAGGAGAGAGGAAATAAAGAGGTGACATTTTCGGCTCTTTATTCATTCTATTTTTTTTTTTTTTTCCTCCGCTTCATGCCACAGCGTAATTGTGTAGTCGTGTAATAATTACATAGTATAATGACAATAATAATAATAATAATAATAATGACAGTGTAATAATGGTGTAATAATACATATATGAAAAGAGAGGTGAGGTGAGGAGGGCAGAGCGGTGAAGCGGGGCAGGAATGGGGGTGGGAGTTAAAGATCTTGAGGGGAGGACTCGAGAGAAGAAAAAGAAAGGCGGGAGAAGAGGACAACAAAAGCGACAACAAAATAAAGAGGAGAGAAAACAAGGGGGGGGGGGGGCGGGGAGGAGCGGATCAGCAAATAACAGAGAGATGAAACTATTACGGGGACGGAGGCGTGTAGAGGCGAGAGAGCTGGCGGGGGCGGAATATAGATCAGCGGTGTCCTGCTCCAGACCACACAATAGAACATTGTTCACTCACAACCCGAGCCATAACTTCCAGTGACTTCCCTTTCTTTTGCATTTAAAGGCTTGCTATATCGATAAGGGTGGCAAATGAAAAACTTATGAACGACAGAATAAATCACCAGTCGTATAAAAGTCAACAACACACAAAGGATTCTCGGGGGGGGGGCGCTGAGGAGGAAAAGTGGGACGACGGAAATTAATGAATACAGATGAATAACAGACGGAGGGAGGGCGTAAGGAATGGTTGGACGCCGCCCCAGGCTACATGAGTCAAGCAAACGGAGCGAGCGAGAGAGAAAGAGAGAGAGAGAGAGAGAGAGAGAGAGAGCAAGAAGTTGTTTTTAGAAAAGGGAAAGATGGTCAGAAAGGAAGAAAGAGGTTGATTCAGGCGTACCATCTGAGAACAGTTCAGCCACCCACATCAGAAAGAGAGAGAGAGAGAGAGAGAAGCAGACGAAGGAGAGAAGCAACGAGATAAGAGGTGGGAGGGGGCTTTTGGGAGGGAAAGCCAGCCAGCGCTGATTGTTCAGATCGGGTTTGAAACAAGCAGTGGGAGGTACCGAAAGAGGTGTAGTCAACGTTAATGTTAAATGTCACTTAACATCAGTGACTGGAAGTGCGGAGGGGACCCCATGAGGAAAAAGCCCGACAAGACCGATGAAAAGAATCATTGTTCCATTGTTCTGTCAAACTTGCAGCTAAAATATTTATGGGGAAACATAACTGAGAAACCCTTTGCCGGGTTACGCCCCAGTCGACTCCTCTCCAGGTGGGCATGTCCGGTAACCACACTGAAAGACTCCCCTTTCACCTTGTCCATGCACCACATCTTCTTGTCATCTCTACCCCTGGCTTATGAAGCATAAGCCCACACGTGGACTGGGCTTGGGTGGAGTGCTCACTGGCATGCTGTCTGTCTCAGATCTGCCCCCTCTGCCTGTTCCCTCTCGAGTTTCCAGATCTTTCCGGTGTCCCCAATGATCGCCTGGACCTAACGGAGGTTTTTAACAAGGCCCGGGCTACCTCAATGCCACCGTATCGCATGTTATCCTAGGGGTCAGCTATTTTCCTTGTCTGCTCCTAAAAACCAAGACCACGGGTAAGTACATCCATGATTCCCTGGCAGCGGATCATCTGCCCTTCCTCGTCCCCTGCTGGAGCTGGGCTTTTCTTCCAGGGGGAAGGAGGTCCCTACGCCCTTGAATCGACCAGAGAGGACTCAATGACATCACCGTCAAAAACAGGTACCCACTCCCACTGATATCATCTGCTTTTGAACTTTCCAATATTCACAATCGATAAATATAGAAAAAAAAAATCCATATTAACACTAACCCTACTTTAGATGAGAGGACTTTACCCGTCAGCATGGTATCGTCAAAATCCATACAGTAGGCCATTTATACCGTGCACCCCTGGGACTTCCTGTCACTAAGTCCCCTAACTAGTAGTGGCTAATTGCATCCGGGTTTTGTTATTATGCCATGTCGCTAATTCTCCTGTCATTTCAGATCCTGTCCCTCCCTCTGGCCATGCGGTCACCTCCTTCCCTCCACCTAGTTTCCCCGCCCATTACCTTAGCTGCAGCTCCTTTAATCATTGGTCCCTCAGCTTGTATACCAGTCCACTTCCCTTCGCTCGCCGCCAGATTGTCTTGCGTGTTTAACCAAGCGTTCCAGCATTGCAGTCATTTGCTGTGTGTCTCTCCCTCTCTCTCCACTGTTCTCCACGATAAATACCAAAACTGCCCAATAAACGATTAAAAAAGTGCAAGGGGTGCAGTGCTGCCAGCACACTTCATGAAGTTAACCATTTTTGTTCCTATATAGCCAGTTCTGATTAGTCACTTTACTTTTCATTCCAATTCCGTAAACAATTACCCAATTTCCTACTCGACTCCCACATGAATCTATGCTAAAAATCTACAATGTGCCAACCCATTTGTTGATAATGTTGTCCATTAGCCTTGCAATTATGTTTTTTCAATGCATTTATATGTATTTTCAATGTATTTGTAACAGTATTTTACACATTCACGCTCTGTGGTTCTTGTAAGGGAAGTTGTATAACTGCTGTCGTGGTTGGGTTCAAGGCAGAAAAACAGGAAATTATAGCTTCCTGTAGAGAAGGGCGCTGGGCTCCAGTAGGTCACAATGACAACTGACTGAAATACCATTTTATTGTTGACATAAAGGGCCAAATATATGTGAGGAAACTGATCTGAAAAATTGTCCAATGGGAAAATAACATGTCCGGAACAACTAATAGAATGAATACGAATATTTTATGAGAGAGGTGACCTTTTGCCTGATTTCTCACTGATGAAGCTGCATCCAATTCAAGGTGGAGTAATAACATCCACCTTATAAGGAAGCGACATTTATTAACATTGAAACTTGAAAATTTGGGGAGACAATTTATTTGCCTCAGTCCAACTGATAGAAAATTTGATATTGGCCATAGCAGGTAAAAACAACAGGGGTTAACATAAAGACGACACACCCAACGGACCGGAGCCCCCAAATGAAACAGGAGGGAACATACAGTATATAGTGGACATAGCCAAACCGGAATATTGATTATTTAACTGAATATGTTTCAACAGGGAATGCTGCTAAATAATGTAAGTTGCACTGATTTTAAATAAATGCAAAACAAATACAAAACATTAATCAGTAAACTGAATTACTGTTCAAGTAAATACGAAATAAGCATCTCCTACCCCTTGAGGTGAAACTGAATAGACTGCTCCACAGCTCGTTAGCTCCAGCACTTAAGGTACTTTGTCCTTTGCAAGGAGGCAAGATGACGCCCGACAAAAGTGGTTACAGGATATTCTGGAATTCGATCAATACAATATGCATGTTATATGAAACAAAAATCCTAGAGTATAACCATCAGGTGTGCTAATATCTGTCCTCTGCCACCAGATCTCGACAACATAATACAGTACAGGCCCATCAGCTGGGACTTTCACTAGCGTCTTCACACATCAAACCCACCTTGTTTTCTGTCAATAAAGACCTTTCACGTGAAACGGCTTGGTTAACTGTTGACGAGAGAGATGGAAATCACCCCGCTATCCCAAGCCAGTGTCAAGTCAATTATTGGTTGGTTATTGGTTGTTTGCTTAAGTCGGGCTCTCAAATTCGCATCGAGTGTCTTGGCCTTGGCATTGGTGTCTTGACCACAACAGAGGCTCAGATTCCACTATGCCAACACCAGCCTTTGTTGGGCAACCCCCCAAACAAAGTCTATCACCAACCCTTTCTGTTCATTTATCTTCTGCCCTCGCCACGTGAAGACGTTCATGGCTACGCAGCGAGCTTAACACTGCCAAAAAGTACCTGCCGACAGGAGCTGACTTTTGGTCTCTTTCAGGGAAGCGGTGTGAAACTGTGGAACAGTACAGAAGTATGCAGATTAACGATCAGTCTCTATGCAGATGCAAATAACCTGTTTATACGTTAGCTCCTACACTGTATGCATACACATGTAACACAAATAAACATACAGATTGTGCTTTCTCAACGAGGCAGATGCAAGGATATGTTAGTCGAGGTCTGTGGTTTAATCTGACTGCCTCTGTGTGTCTCTGACAGATGTTGTCGTCTGATGTTTGTTTTTCCATGTACATGTTGTTGTTTGGTTCTATGTTTATTTGTCTCACCCGTGGTGTATCACCCCCTCTTGGAGTAGTGATTAGTTGTTTATAGACCCATAGTTATAGACTCATAGTTTATAGCGGTTATGTGTGGCGGTTCTGCGTAACCAAAAACTGTGCTCTTGTCATCCTACAGGCCGTCCACAGGACAGAGTTATTGCAGCAGTTCTTGATGATTTAATAATGAATAAAGAGTTGCATTGCAGGTTGAGAAGTTCAACTCCACTTGCAGACTAACTCTGTCCTAGATGCAATGGCATACAAATACTCTGTGTTGTATGCACAGCATGCTGACAGCACAGGTAAAAAAAAAAAAAGAAGATATCTCTTTTCTCTGAGCTCTAGAGATTGGCAGTGATGTGTACATCCTGGGGTCATGTAAGCCCTTGGCGAGGTCTTCCCCTGGGAAAACTCTCACAGCATCAGGGTTGGTGTGATCTTGTGGAGTCTGATGTTGGACTTGGCCAACATCAGACTTGAGTTATTTTCAGCACGGTGATGGCCTGATGATGGATGCTTCTCTCACACACAGTAGGAGGTAGCTGGGCTGTCCGCTTTCTAGAATGCTAGTCTTAGTACAATGTACACATTGGGCTGCCGCCTTTCGTGCTCCGCCTTGCGCAGTGGCGCCTCGCTCCCCACTAGTTGTGGTGTATGACCGTACTGATGGCCAGGTCGGAGGACCAGCATGAAGAGCTGCGACATGCCGATTGCTGCCGCACTCTGTACAGTGGACATTGGCTTTGCGGTCCTTGGCTTGAAGAGTCGCAGCATCTGAAACCTATGGGAGGCTGCCTCAGAAACTCTTTCCTCTGCGCACGCAGCTAATTCCTGAAGGCCCTGCATGTTTTGAAGGAGTGCGGAATTTCTATCCAGTAAGGGTGGTGCTGCTTAGATACAAGCTTCACTGAGTCAGGTTTGGCCTTTGATACAAACAGCTGTTTGTACACCGTCCGGATACACACGCACAAAGCACAGGCTGCACAATGTCTATGTTATAACTCCTGTTCCTGAGAATAGAAAATTTTCATATACATAGTTGTTCTAGGCCCATTGTTTTACAATACAATGGGCCTAATGGGCCTAGTGGGCATCTCAAGATGGGGCCATAGGTTTTGACATACAGTTTTCCACTTTAAAAGTGGAGCACCATTTCCCCTTTCAATCACACACTGCAAAAATGACATTGACACTGTACAGTGAAATGGAATGTCATTCAAATATGGTCAATGTGATCCCCAATAGAGATTAAGTGAATAAGTACTTGGGCACAGAATGGTGTCAATGGCGTTCTGTGGAAGAGCTATTGTGTTAAAATGAACCCATAAATGGCCAGCCTTCATGGATGTGTGTGTGAAATTCCTCCCCCTGCTTAAGGCAGCGTGTCTCTGTAAAAATGGTAGCGACCAGCACCTGAGGATCGCCACTACCCAGTGAATCTGTGAGACCAGCCTTCCTCATGCCCTTCTGGCCTGAGTAGCATAGAGTAGGGGTGAAGTTAAAGGAACGATGGGAGACCGAAAATACAATGTCTAATATTAATCCAACCTTGACCCAGGATATGACCCAGGCTTTTCTGTAGCTAATCCTCAGCCCGTAATGAATCTGAGCCATTGCAATGCCTCATTCAGCCCCAAAAGCATTTTAACATAATAATCCAGTATGTACGTATCTCAGTCTAACATAACGACAAAGCAGTCTACCATACACAATTTCAGCCATTATATCATATATCCAAAGCAAAGAAGAATGGCAAACCTGTATTTGTTGCTTGGCATTGCAGTCTCACCCCATAAAAAAGAGCCGCATTGATTTGAAGAACAAAATGTAATTAAAATGATCTCTCTGTTTAAATGCGTGAAAGCTCGATAACAATAGCTTTGCCAAGGCTGCTGCCTACTAGCCAGGAAGAACAAAGCAAGACTTCTATAGTGAAAAACAGAATTTAATTGTAAAAAGGGGAGTTCTACGAATCTCCCATAGGGATCTTTGACCCTTTGACCCCCTACTCTTCCTTAATCCGGCGTCGATCATTGACAGCTTTGCCGACAATGACCGTGGGATACAGTGAGATTGACTGTATAGCACTGTAAAAATCGCACCCATGCCTCAAGAGGTTTTGTGGAGCGCGTCCTCACCAAAGGTATAAGTGTGTGTGGTATGGAGAGACCACACTAAAGGTGAGGAAGGCCCCCCAGAGGACCATTAAAACCGCAGAGAGGATCAGAGGAACACAGCTCCCCTCCATGGACATTCTGATCCTGCGGGGCCATACTCAAGAGACCTACATCAACCTGGACACTCCTGTTTAGGTGGAGAAGCTCCAGACGCCAGCGAAGACACAGAGAGCCAGAGAGCATCAGAACAAACAGGAAGCGCTTCCACAACCGTTTCTTTCCAACGGCCATCAGACCACTTGCAAAAGACATTCAAGCTGTTGTGAAATACCCTAACCTCACAGAATTGTGTGTGTGTGTGTGTGTGTGTGTGTCTAACAATCGCCCCCCCCCCCCCGACACACACTTTTGCTTTTTATACTTTTTACTCTGTACATCTTTTATTATCTGTTAATTGTGTGTATCCGTGTGCATATTTATTACTTGACTGAGAGATACGAAGAGTTCCAATGCCCTTGTACACCTCTACCTGAGCAAATGGCAAATCAATTCTTGAATTGAATTGAATTGAATTGAAATGAAAGCAAAGAGGGATTGGAGAGGAAAAGTAACAGGCACGGAAAGAATTGCCCTCCGGCTACTGTACACCGTGGTTAAGTAGAACAGAAGGGGACCAGAATCGATGATTGAATTGAGCGCATCGATGCATCGCAACGTCTATAGAGAGATGGAGCCCCGTTCTCGCCGCCACTCTGCTCATACACACTCGATTGGGAACGTTGACGCCTAGCGACAGCGTGGACCCATAAAATCAATGTGATCCAATGTGATTTTGAACATCGCATCCGCGGTCGTCACCGCGGAGCCAAAGGCATACATGCAAACAAACATACATGCCCCAAATAGGCCGATAATTAAACACGTCGTAAAGGCAAAGAGTCAAAGGTTTGTCCCTCATGCTCCCTCTCACTCAAAAAGGAGAAATTACTTGTAAATCCGTAGTATAGTCAATTTGCGTTTCCCTTTTACTTTGTCAAAGTCACAGTTTCAAATGGCTTTGCGGGCCCACTTTCAAGGCACGGTTTGCCTGCAGCCTCCATCCCCGAGCCCAAATACTGAGAACATCTCCTCTCCAATTCCTTAACAGAGCCCTACCCGCCACAGTGCTTTCGAGCAAAAAAAGGAGAGCCACTGCATGAATTCATGAATACTGGAATTTCGTTTTGGGATGGCTTTCATGGGGCCGCTGAGAATTTGAGGCAATGTACACTTGCCCTACAACTCAACATCTGTCTGTGCTGTTCAAAAGTTAACAGCGCGGGGGGGGGAGAGATTCTGCAGAGATGCTTTTATACAGAGATCCCGCAACACTTGCCGTAAGGAAGACCTGTCGATATCGCGGCTTTGCTTTGTTACACTGAACCAAACAAAGGCTACATAATTCCACCCCTGTGTGTGGTTTTAGATAGCATGCCGGCTTTCCGGATCAGAGGCGTGATCACGGGGCGCGACGTGCAACACACCAGCGTCAGCTTCTAGAGTGATGTATGACATATGAGTGATCTGGAGTAATCAATGGCTGATCACCTGGTTTCCACTGGCAAAAGAAACCCTTCTTTAATTACCGGTATTAATTATTCATATTTGGTTATATTACACAAGAAATAATCTGGCCATGCACGGCCAAATCCTCCACCTGCTTCCTCGCTACAAGCACCAAACAGTCTCATTGCAAATAATTAATAGAAAAAAACAACTTTTATATCAATCCATCGTTCTTATTTACGCCATTTAAATGCGATGCTCCGTAGAAAACGGCCGGCTACGTCACTGCAGTGCAAAACTCCGGACTGGTAGACCAGCGCAGTTCATCCGGCTGTAAATCCTTCACAGGGGACAGCAAAAAGCTAAAACATTTTAACTTTGCACGGGCAAATGCCACGTATCGTTGCCGTTGCCAGTGTTCTCTACCGGGCTTCCGTCCGGTTTGCTGTCTCCGTGTTCCATGTGAGAGCAGTGGTGACAGTGGCCGGTCTCACACATCACACGTCACCCAAACGTCGCACCCCTGTCCCAGTTCGCCGGCTGTCCCTTTCACACAGACGTGGTTTCGGCCCAGTTGAGTCTCTGTGGCTAGCTCCGCTGCCGGCTCAGCGCCGGATCAACAACCCCCCCCCCATTCTGTGGACGTACCTTTTACACGGAACAGCGAGGGCGGAATAAGGGCGCAACATTCCCGCCTTGAACAGGCCATGTAAACGGCGCTTACGATTTTGCATAAATAAGAACTAGGATTTCAATGTGTGAGAGAAACAGCTGGTTGCACTGTGCAATGAGGCAAAGAACAAGCCTCCTATCTCTCCTCATCTGTACCCTACTGTAAAGGATTTGCATAAAGCCTACCTACAAGCCTGTGTGGCTGTAAAATACAAAGCACAAGCTGACATTGAGGCTGGTTGTGGAGCTTTAGAGGTGTCAGAGGACACTAATGTGTTTACCACATTGTAGCTGGAGGACGCCACTGTACACCTTGAGGCGGTACAGTGCTGCCCCTCTGTGTATAGAACCACAGAAAAGATGACTGTGGGTAAGTAGGGATGTTGCCGCCACACTTAAGTTCCCAGCTTAATAATGGAACGTAAACCTCCTCCCCGGTGTATATTGTATGTGACAAATAAACCTCTTGAATCTTGAATCTTGAATCAAGCAGTTTTCTGTTTCCTTGCTTTCATCGCCCTGGTCAACACACCCGCAGGGTTGCCAGCATTGCTGCTTTTTGAAGACTCTCATGGGATCTGGAAGTGAGTCTAGAAATGCCTGCCTTATCTGGCAACCCTGTACTTATCCAGTTCCAATTATGTGGAATGTTCTACTTCGCTCAGCTCAAATGGTCTTTGCTTGCCAGGCGGGGAGCAGGGAGGACAAGTTAATTTGTCACTGATTAAGAGTCGAAGTTAAACGGAAAGACCACCGTTGGTCATGCGGTTTGGTTAGAATTAACGTTGTGTGATAAAAAAGTAAAGTCACTAACTATTTGACAAAATTTGCGTTCTTGATACTGTAGGTGAAAGCATTACTGTATAAATGAATTAAAAAGGATGAAAATGCAATATGGCATCGTTGTAATGTCATGTTAATTTGTCTTTTGGACTTTAAAAAAGCAACTGAAAACATACATGTTTACTCTGACATTTAACTAGAATGACTACTGTGTTTTTTTCTCCTCTTAATGTCTCTTAATGCACTTTAAAGCTGCAAATCTCGTATGAAAGGTGTTATACAAATAAAGCTTATTATAATTATTATTATTATTATTATTAAAGTTCCAATGAAATCCCTTCCCCGGCAGCGTAACTTGTTCCTCTATCACCGTTGTCCGTCAACCAACATGGCTGCCTCTGCCCAATTCTGTACTTTCCGTTTTCGAAAAGGGGATTAACCACGTTCACTTTGACGAAGGTTTCAGCGTTTTCCCCCTTAAGACTGCGTGTCAGCACAGTGATAAGCCGCAGCAGAGCGTTAAAGGCTCTCCACGGTAAAGCGCTGAGCGAGGTTGTGCTATGAACCTACATCTTAATAATGCCCCGGGTTGAAAAACAGCGAGTCTACGGCACATCCTTAAAGCCCAACTTTGACCTGAACCCAAAATGTCTCCAATGTGCACCCGTAGGCCACTCCGGGGCAGTGAGATCTGCAGACAGATGGTGGTGTCACCTACTATCTGCTTAAAGATGTCAGATAAATCCTTCCTGTTCACACATACGCGCGCACGCACACACACACTCGCACGCACACGCACACACACACACACACGCTATGTTCATACAGTTTTGTGTGTTGATGGTATTGATGCTTTTAGATGAATAGATTAAGAACATTTAATGTAGCTCATAGCGCAAATCCAGGCGGGGCACGGAGTCATCCGACAGCCAGCTGACCCCGGCTCTGGCCGACTGCTGAAATGGAGTAGACACTTTGCGAACAAAAGTGCGTATTCCGCTGGAACTCCACTCAGCCTCATGCCAGCGCCAGAAGAAGGCGAGGACGAAGTCGGGCCTTCAAACAGATAGTCTGGAATTAGAACATTTAAGTGGCAGGACATGTCGCTGTATCACCGCCCGAGGGATTTTTTTCTCGGCACACTTTGGGCCCATTAATACCAATCAATCATCGCTTGAACGTCAAAGCCTATTGGAGTATTGTTGCTGACCATGTGCCGTCCCTTTATGGCCACACCCATCTTCTAAAGGCTACTTCCAGCATGATAATGCACCATGTCACAAAGCAAAACTCGTCTCAAAGTGGTTTCCTGAACCTGACGATGAGTTGATGTTCTTCAGTTTCCTTCCCAGTCAGCGGATCTGAAGCCACCCTTTGGGATGTGATAGAACGGGAGATCCGCAGCATCATTGTGGAGCTGACAAATCTGATGAATTGCGTGATGCAGTCATGTCAACATGGAGCGGAATCTCAACGGAATGTTTCCAACATCTTCTGGAATCAATGAAGAATTCAGGATGTTTGGAGAGCAAAGGCACAGAAAAACACATGCATAAGCTCTTGATGGATATATCTATATATCTCCATCAAGAGCTTATGCATGTATCACCTAATGGTAGGGTGGCTTCTTAGGGGAGGGGCTTAATGCTGAGGGGCTGAATGCCTGCATTCAACCGGACCTCAGACGTCCACATAGTGTGCTGCTGCATAGCAATTTATGGCGTTGCCTCCATGTTTTCTGGGGGTTATGCAGCACTCCCTGCACAGCACAGGCAGGCCTGACCTGAGCCGGAAGGGAGGCAGAAACTAAAATATTGTATGCACATGCAAATGACGAAAGTCTTCTGGGCCATTTTTTTTTAATTTGTGTAAATGTCGGTCTGCATGTATATACACACACGTGTGGTTGCATGCTTGTGTGTGTGTGTGTGTGTGTGTGTGTGCACGTAAGAACCTCCCATCTGTGTGTGAGTGTATTTTAATCCAGCCAAAGAGCAGGGCGCAGGACATAGATACCCAGCTGTACAGTATGAGTGTGTGTGTGTGTGAGCGAGAGAGAGAGAGAGAAGGGGATGGGAGAGGGGGGAGAGAATGAGTGCAGGAGAGAAAAAGAGCGGACAGAAGGAATAAGGGATAAACAGCGAGAGAGAGAGAGAGAGAGAGAGAGAGAGAGAGAGAGAGAGAGAGAGAGAGCGAGAGAGAGGGTGAAATAAATGTGTCATAGCTCTGAGCTCTAACCGGCAACAAGTCTGGGGAGGGAGAGAGATGATGGAAACAAAACAACAGGGTACAGAAACACAGGGGAGAGGCAGAGAATAATAATCAATCTACATTTCTAAAACACAGAAGACACTACCAGCGTATATTCTCCTAAATCTTGTCTCACCTTGTAGCCCATGCTGCCTCTCCAGGTCCTGTGTCACTCTGTCGCAGTGGTGGCTTAGTTATACTCCTCCAGCTGCAGCTCCTGTCTCACCTCATCGCCTCAGACCCTGGATGGACGACCGGCATTAAAGACACTTCCAGTACGGGACGACAGAAAAATGGATAATAATAAATTTAGCTGCAGGCAGCAATGCGCTGGGTCCAGTCACAGCAATTGTATCAATTACACAAATGACTTTTTCCGAGTTCTTGTGAAACGTATTGGGCTGGAAATGGGTCCAGCCCGGGCTGGGAGGAAGAGGAGACAGGGACCCCTAAAAATCCAAGCCAAAACAATAGGGTGCCTGCCCTTCGGGCTGGACCCCTTATAATGACATTAATAATAAATATAGCTGCAGGCAGCAATACACGGGGTCCAGTTTAGTCATGTTAGATACGTATTACAGGTTTTGGTGGTTTCGGTGGTTCCGTTGTTCCTGAATCTGCGCTATGTAATTAAATGCAGGGGACATTTAGAGCGTACCAAGGGACTCTCACCTACCACAGATTTTATTTTTTAATCGCTCTCCTTCTATGGGGATAGGGGCCGCGCCGGGCTCTGGTTGGGAGGAGTGCAAGTTCAAGTTCAAGTTCAAGTTCAAATTGGCAGACCGGTCGCGTCAGCTCCGGGGGGCCTCAACCCCACTGTGTGCTGTCCTGCTGTACGATTGGCTGTTTGTGTCACATGGTCTTTTCTCTACCCTGTATGATTGGCTGTTCGTGTCACATTTTGAAGTGATGTATTTACAGAGGTTAACGTATTTACGGGTTGCGTAAATAATTATTACAATTTCACGCGGTCTATTTTTATGACGCGTTCCTGGTGCATGAACGCATCACTCATTCGCATTTCGAATCAGAACCTGCATATTTATTGTACATAGTATGATGACATCACAAAGCAGCTTACATAGTATGATGACGTCACAAAGCATCTTACTCTCGGTCCATTAGTTTTAGAATCTTGGCATGTCAGTGACGCACGACCTGTCGGACTAATGTGGGTCTGATTCAGTTGGTTTTTCATTAATTCCCACTCCGTTAAATAATAATAATAATTATTATTATTATTAATAATAATAATAATAATAATAATAATAATAACAATAATAAATAAAAGTCGGCCAAAACAATTGGACAAAACAACAAAACTGGTAATATTTTTTGAGTACAAAAAAGGCAATCTTTAGGAATTAAAAAAAAACAACTTACAGCTTAAAAATATATATATAGTTAAAGTTTTTGGGGTTTTGTGAAACGCAGTAGGAATGTGACAGTTTTCCGAGTCTCCTTTAAATGCAGCATCGGCTGCTATGCAGTTCACAAGGTGCAAATCGCTGTATGCGAATGAGTTCAGAGAGACGAAGAGTGGACTTGAACAACTTTTGGATGATGATGTCACAACGTGCCCCACTCCCGAAAATAATCAAATCGCACCAACGTTCTTCTACTTCTGGTAAAATTACAACAGTTTTTCACTCAGTATTGATCAAACTCGAGGGGCAAGACGTCCGAAACTTCCCGGTTCTTACGAGACCTCAACAATGTCTTTACATTCAGTGTTTTTTGTGTTTCATATACTTTTAGCCCGAAAAATGCCAAGAAGCTTAATAATAATAAAAATACGAGCAAAACGAAAGCCCTCGTAATAAAACAGGCAACATACATTTGATAAAATATGTAAATATAAGATAGCTAGATTCAGTAGATAGATAGATGGATAGATAAAGATAGATAGATAGATAGATAGATAGATATAGGTAGATAGATAGATAGATAGATAGATAGATAGATAGATAGATAGATAGATAGATAGATAGATAGTAACCGTCTTTATGTGTATATGGTTAATACACAACAAACGACTCATTGTGCTTTTATGCTTTACATTAATGGAAGGCAATCAAATGGTAATGATAATAATTATAATGATAATAATAATAATGTAATAATAACAATAACAATAATCATCATCATCATCATCATCATCATCATCATCACCACCACCACCATCAAAAGAGGAAACATGCATTTAGTACAATAACTAAATAATTGTTTCTCAATTCCAGCTGTTCAAACAGACAGACATAGAGACAGACAGACATAGAGACGGACAGGTTGTGAGAGCGCACCGACCCGAGTGATGCTTCTGTGGTTCTAAAAGCCACAGTCGTCAAGGCACCGACGCTCCGGTTCCGTACGCGCTCCTCCGGTCGCCATGTTCACCGTCTGACGGCACCTTGAGCTGCAGTTGGCGGCGGAGGCATGTGCGGGGGGACGCCGCCAGGAGCCGCCAGGAGCCGCCAGGAGCCGACGGCTGCTCTGCGACAAAACGAAAGCCGACGAGCGACCCGCGTCCCCGGGTCCGTTACAGCGCCCTGCACCAGCAGCTGCGCACAGTGTGCAGAGCGGCGCGACGTAATATGCACGGTTCTGCAGCGAGGGGAGGAGGAGTCGAGACGAAGGGGAGGGGGGGGGAGGCGGAGACTGCGAGGAAGAGATGAAGGGAGGAGGAGGAGGAGGAGACTGCAAGGGAGAGAGGAAGGAGAGAGGAGGAGGAGGAGGAGGAGGAGACTGCAAGGGAGAGAGGACGCAGGGAGGAGGAGGAGACTGAGGGAGAGAGGAAGGAGGGAGGAGGCGGAGACTGCGAAGGAGCGATAGGAGGAGGGAGGAGGAGACTGCAAGGGAGAGAGGAAGAAGGGAGGAGGGGGAGACTGCAAGGGAGAGAGGAAGAAGGGAGGAGGCGGAGACTGCAAGGGAGAGAGGAAGAAGGGAGGAGGCGGAGATTGTGGGAGGGATGGAGGAGGGAGCAGGAAGAGACTGCAAGGGAGAGATAAGAGGGGGAAGGAGGCGGCTGAGGAAGTGATGAAGGAGGGAGGAGAAGGAGACTGCAAGGGAGAAAGGAAGGAGAGAGGATGAGGAGACTGAGGGAGAGACGAAGGAGGGAGGAGGATACTGAGGGAGAGATGAAGGAGGGAGGAGGCAGAGACTGCAAGGGAGACATGGAGGAGGGAGGAGGAGGAGACTGCAAGGGAGAGATAAGAGGAGGAGGAGGAGACTGCAAGGGAGAGAGGAAGAAGGGAGGAGAAGGAGACTGAGGGAGAGATGGAGGAGGGGGGAGGAGGCTGTGAGGGAGAGAGGAAGGAGGGAGGAGAAGGAGACTGCGAGGGAGAGGGGAAGGCGGGAGGAGGAGGAGGAGGAGGATGTTTTTGATGATCTCACCTCCTCCTCCACTTTTATTTATATCAAGGCACTTTTATTCCATAAAGCCACATTTCCAGTTGTTATATGCAAATGCATCGGGTGTGGTTATTTCACAGCTTCAGAGCCAGCTGAGAGAGCGGGAACACCGCGCTGCCCTGGGGCTCTCCCACCCAACAGAGGTGGTTGCTCGGACCCGGTCCTCAGCTCCCGATACCCTCCTCAGTCGGCGCCGGGGGCCGGTAGAGACGAGCCGGTCACGGTGGAGGGCCACCACACCGGTTACGCTTGACCGGCCCACCCCCTGTACACCACCTCCGGCAGATGTTCCAGCACAGTGCATAGGCGGTGCAAATGTAAGGTGCCAAAATGAAAGCGCATGTCAGACGAGACTTGCCTACCAGGCCAACAGGTCAGTGGATGATGCAGTCAACATGGGACTGCATGGGACATACGCAAGGGTCCTGTTTGTGGATTTCAGCTTGGCATTCAACACCATCGTCCCTGAAATCCTCCGCTTCAAACTCACCCAGCTCACTGTGCCAGCCCCCACCTGCCATGGGATCACTAACGGCCGGGAAGGTGACGAGTCTGCATATAGATGGGAGGTTGAACGGCTGGCCCTCTGGTGCGGTCAGAAAAATGTGGAGATGACAGTTGACTTCAGGAGGAGCCCCTCAACACTGCCCCCCCCTTCACCATACTCAACAGCACCGTGTCTGCTGCGGAATCCTTCACCTTTCTGGGATTCACAACCTCCCAGGACCTAAAGAGGACACCCAACTCAGACACGGTCAACAAAAAGGCCCAGCAGAGGATGCACTCCCTGCGCCAGCTCAGGAAGTTCAACCTGCCCCAGGAGCTGATGATCCAGGTCTACTCTGCAATCATCCGGTCTGTCCCCTGCACCACCATCACTGTCTGGTTTGGTTCGGCCACCAATCAGGACAGGAACAGACTACAACCGACTGTCAGGACCGCAGAGAAAATCATTGGTGCCGACCTGCCCTCCATTCAGGACTTGTACGTGTCCAGAGTCAGGAGACATCACTGCGGACCCTTCACACCCTGGATACAACCTGTTTCAACTCCTCCCCTCTGGTAGGCGCTGCAGAACACGGCACGCCAAAACAACCAGACACAAGAACAGCTTCTTCTTCTTCTTTGGTGTTCTCTCTGACGAACACCAAAACAAGATGTATAGGGAGGGGGGGGGCTGTCACCGTGGTGTAGAGTTCAGCAGGATGACAGCTGAGGGGAAGAAGCTGTTGCTGAACCCGCTGGTCCTAGAGCGGAGGTTTTTGTAGCGCCTCCCGGAGGGGAGGAGGGCAGTCAGCTTGGCTGCTCCTCCACCTGACCGCAAGTTTTAGAACCTTGGATGATGCACGAACGTTCTGCTGCTTCCTGCCCAAATATTGTCGGTTTTTCACTAATTCCATCTTTGTATGTGGATCGACTTGGGTGAAACTGAACCACGAGATGCTCCAGCGGTTATCGTGTTCCACACACCTTTAGCCCGAAAAGTGCCAAGGAGAATAATAATAATAATAACAATAATAAATATAGCTGCAGGCAGCAATACAAGGAGTCCAGCTTTTTCGTTTTAGCTACTTGTTACAGGTTTTTCTTTTTTTTCCTGTAACAATTGTTGGAGAAAACCTGTTTTGATCAATTACTCTTATTCTTTTGATCAATTCAAGTATGATAACAATTACCTTCGAGGTTCTCCGCGTGCTCGTTGATGGGTAGGAGCGTCAAACAGGGGATGTACGATGACTTTAGGAGTTTGTCATATTTATTGTCCGGCAGAATCAAAAAGTACAAGATACAGAGTCTCTGGGTCCGCACTTCGTGTCCCTGACAGAGCTATGGAACAGGGTCAGTTCACAAAAGTCTAAGCCCCGCTCCTTCTTCCCTGGACCCTTATATGGTCTTATCTACGTGCAGAACAACACGCGCGCAAGCGGCTACGTGTAGGAATAACATGTGTGCAACATGTACGCAAGCAGCTACGGTCATGAATAACATGTGCACGACTGGTCACAAAAGGGCATATGGATCACAAAGAACTGTTTCCAACCAGAGGCGCCATATTATTTTAACACAATAACAAAAACAACAGTAAAAACATATCATTTCAGAAATATATAAATACATGTTATTTGAAAAATACTTCCTTATTGTACCTTTTCTGTAAATAATGTACAATTTGAAAATTCACTTTAATAGATGACTTTTGTATACTTTAACATAAATTTGCAAGTAGAATTATTATGGAATAATTTGTTAATATCAAACACTTTCTGCCTTTTCATTAAGGTTTGTGAAGTTTAGGTGTAGGAAAATGTCTATACATGAAGTTTATTTTAAAAAGTTATTTATTTTTTACCTTAAACTACATCTTGTCATTGTTATAAGTTACCTTCTTGCATGTAAGTACATCTGGGGTCTCGGTAGGTGACGTTGTGTCTCATATACGTCAATTATGATGTATTCATGTCGATTTACAATAACAGTCGAGTTTACAGAATTTATTTGTAAAGCTGAGTTGAATTTTTTACTTGGATTACATTTTCAGTAAGTTATGTTTCCGTGAAATACAAAAAACGTTGTGGTATTTCTGTGAGTAATTACCAACGTCTTCTATTTTTCTGACGCCTCGCTGCATCTTAAACGCGTCACAGTCGCACATTTCTATGGTTTCGAGTGGACACAGTGACCATTGTTTTTGGATTCTTTTTTATTATATTTTTCATTCATCTGGCCAAGTAATGTGGACCACAGATTTAAAACAGATCTGACATCTACCAGGTAAGAAGCTATATAAATCTCGTTCAATTTAGTTCGTTCAGTTTAGTCTCGTTCAGTTAACAGTTATTTTAACAGAAATAACTGAAACAGTTATTTCAGGTCAAAGTTGTTCTGTTTTTTACTAATATCTGCTCCGTATGTGGATCAATTTGGATGGAATTTTACCCACGAGATCCTATTTAGGTAGATTTACGTATTTACAGAGATTTACGATAGTAGTCCAATCTACGTAATTTTATTGGTGACTTTTTTCCTTGGATTACATTTCCAATAAGTTACATTTCCATGAAATACCAATAACGTCGTGGACTTGTTTTTTCTGACGCCTCAATGGATCTTGTACGCATCACCTAGTCATCAATTTCAGTGGATTAGACTCCGCGTGGTCACGAGTTTTTGTGGGCTACTGTTTTTCGTATTTTTCATGAATCCGGCAAAGTAATGGGGACCAAAGAGTTAAAAATGTTATCTCTTTGGTCCCCATTACTTTGCCTGATTTGTGAATACAATGATATTTAACATCAATCGAACAGATCCACAGACATCTTCCAGGTAAGAAGGTACGTCAACATACACGTTAACCCATAATTGGTCATGTCGAACCACTACAGAGCGATGGGGTCTACACCGCACACTGCACATGTTGATTTTGTTTACGAATAGTGTCGCGTCATTCAAGCAGGACCAGCTGAATATTCAAAGTTGTTCGGCTTTTCACGAATATCTACTCCGTATGTGGACTGATCTGAATGAAATATAAACCACGAGATCCTTGTGACATAGCGGTCTAAACGACACCCCAACGACACCCCCAACCGTGTCCGTATGTCATTGTTGTGTAGCAGATACTTTTAGCTGGGTTGGACATATATCGGCATGAAATGCATTGGACTGCGTCGTTTTTTGTTTTTTTTTGCTAATTTCTGCTGCGTATGTGGATCGATTTGAATGAAACTTTAAACCACGAGATCCTTGCGCCATACTGGTCTAAACGACATCAAAACCACCTGAAGTGTTCTTTGTGTTCCGGACACTTTTAGCCGGGTTGGACATATTTTAGTAATAATAGTAACAATAGTAATATTAGAAATAATAACAATAATAATAATAACAATATTATTATTATTACTATTATTATTATTATATAATTATTATTATGATATAATAATAATAATAATAATAATAATAATATTGTTATTATTATTATTATATAATTATTATTATTATGATATAATAACAATGATAACAATATCATTATTATTATTATTATTATTATTATTATTATTGTTATTATTATTATTATTATTGCTAATATTACTATTGTTACTATTATTACTATTATTATTTATCATTATTATTATTATTATTATTATTATTATTATTATTATTATTATTATTATTATTATTTATTATCCCGCGGGCGCAACAGATTGCGGCAGCGCCCGCTCCCCACCGGCTCAACAGTTCGCCCCGAACCCACCGACGTGCGGGTGGAGAGCACAGGGTCTCTTCCAAAATAGACTCAACCACCCCCACCCATGTGCCGCCCAGTCCCTCCTCCACCTCCCCGCTCCGCTGTGCCGAGGAGAGGAGCGTCAGTGAGTACTGTGGCTCGGTGCGCCTGTCCAGCGCTCCCGCTGAACCCCACACCGGACACACTGGAATATATATATCGAGTGAATAATAACAACAAGGACCGCAAAACTTCCAAGAAAAGGGACAGGAGAGAATCCGCAGGCTGTCAACCTAAAAAAAAAAAACAAAGAAAAAAACAACAACCAAAAAACAAAGAAAAACACAGAGGTGAGTTGTCTCTGGTTTTAACGTCAGTGCGGCATGGTGTGGAGGTGCGTCACTTTGTCTGTTGCAGCGCGTCTCCTTGAAGAGCGCATCGAGATGAGCATGAGGTTGTGACGCTGCACTTATTTCAGCAGGCAGCTCAGATCTCCCTCCACAGCAGCTGCAGGCTGCTTTAAGAAGCACCCCCACCCTCCACACACACACACACACACACACACACACACACACACACACACACACACACACACACACACACACACACACACACACACACACACACACACACACACACACACACACACACACACAGCCCCCTTTCCACCTATAATCTCTTATCTTCATTGAGGTTTGGTGGTGTTTCCATGTCGTGGACACTGTCATAGGTAAACTTAGTTCACAGAGCCATGGGAGGTGGTGGCGGTGGTGGTGGTGGCGGCGGTGGTGGGTTCAAGTGGGCATATTGTGATATGTGCGATGAGAATGTGCTGCCTCGGGCGTGTTGGAGGGCTGGAGGGTGGAACAGGGCAGTGTGGCTATATTAGGAAAGTGGTCTGTCATTCTTCTGGGACAGAACGCAGTGCTGGCCTAAAAACTTGAAGCAGGCCTCAACAAAAGGACAGGACCGCAACGAATACAAATCGGACGTGAGACTTTATACTTAAGTTACTGTCATCTGGTTTGTAAAAAAAATGGGTCGTATGGGTTTTTGAATTGCGTCAGCACTAATTGGACTTAATTGGACACCCCAGCCGGTGAAGGATGGTTATGAAATAGGATAGGATAGGTGAGAAATGGAAATGTTACGTTTAGGATTAAGGTTGGACATGGTTGGATTTTTGCTCTGGTTTTGGTTTGGTTAAGGTCAGTGTAACTACAGTGGAAGGGTGGTGACCAAAGCAGCATCCAAATGCCAAAGATGAGCTGCTACTGATAAGTCGATATGACTAACATTGAATTATCAAGTATCCTGAGACTCAACTGATTTATACACCAATCAGCCACAACTTTAAAACCACCGCTAATAACCGCTAATATTGTGTAGCTCCCCCTCACGTCACCAAAACAGTTCTGACCCGTGGAGGCATGGACTCCACAAGACCTCTGAAGGTGTCCTGTGGTATCTGGCACCAAGAAGTTAGCAGCAGAGCCTTTAAGTCCTGGTAGTTGAGAGGTGGGGCCCCCATGGATCAGGTTTGTTGTCCCAGCGCATCCCACAGATGCTCCATCGGATCGGACCCTGACCCCGCCCATCCACATGATGGAGACGAAAACGTGATTCATCAGACCAGGACACCTTCTTCCATTGCTCCATGGTCCAGTTCTGACGCTCACGTGCCCGTTGTCGGCGCTTTCGGCGGTGGACAGGGATCAGCATGGACACTCTGACCGGTCTGTGGCTACACAGCCCCGTACGCTGCACAGTGTGTTCTGACACCTTTCTATCATAGCAGCATTAACTTTTTCACCAATTTGTGCTACAGTAGATCTTCTTTCGGATCGCACCAGACAGGCTAGACTTCACTCCCCACGGGCGTCAATGATCCTCTGGCGTCCATGACTCTGTCGCTGGTTCACTGGTTGTCCTTCCTTGGACCACTTTTAGTAGGTACTAAGCACTGCATACTGGGAACACCCCACAAGACCTGTCGTTTTGGAGATGCTCTGACCCAGTCGTCTAGCCATCACAATTTGGCCCTTGTCACATCATTACGCTTGCCCAGTTTTCCTGCTTCAACTTCAAGAACTGACTGTTCACTTGCTGCCGAATACATCCCACCTCTTGACAGGTGCCATTGAAACGAAATGATCAATGTTATTCGCTTTACCGGTCACTGGTTTTAATGTTGTGGATTGTCAGTGTAAGTGGACTGTTGACTTTGGACTATCCATATAGAGCACTTGATACTAGTAACTGTAAAGTTTTAAGTTCATTCTTCCTCATTGATTCAGACATGAGATGAGATGTTCATCGTCTTTCGGAAAAGGCCGCCAACAGTTAAATTACTGACCCCGTACTGCGCTAGAGGAAGGATTTCAGTACAGTAGTCTTGATGTCTTCAGGGACGTTCGCTGGCCTAATTCTTGGCTGCAGGTTTTTCCCTGTAAGTGGAAAATACAAGCTTCTAATGTAAGACAATGCGGTTTTGTCTGTGCGCTCCACAGATTTCGGGCCTGATCGGCCACAAGGCAACAGTCCGCCGTCGCGTATCACAGAGGTGCGACGTTGGCTTCACATGAAAAATCCCTTTTAAATTGCAAACCTGTACGATGTGTAGGAAGTTCCTGTCTTTGCTTTTATCGTTTTCATGGCTGTTTCTCACTGTTTTGCCTTTGGCCCCCTGCGCTGGGAATACTGTTTGGCTGGACAATCGTCTAATAATAACTACGCCGATGGCTATCGGTGTTTGGAGAATGTCCCCTGTGTTTCAGGGGGCCTAGGGGCCCTCTGAGCCGTTGCCTGGGACACCAACAAAACAGCAAGACGCAACAGACGACACAGGAGTTTCTTTTTGTTTTTTTTTGACAATATTAGAAGAAAGATTGATTTTCAGAAATGTAGTGGAGCAGAATGACGGTCATTAGCTGCAGTGTACGCTTTTCGTACATGAACACCAAATGATAATGAAAAATGATGCCATCGTGTGTATAAATCAGAAGCGCAGATAAGAGGAAGATGTTTCTCCCAGAACCTGAGACCAGTAGGAGTCCCGTCCGACTCGGGGCTGGATGATGCGTCTCTGTCGGTCGGCACGTAAGCCAACATGCGCGGGGTGTCATTCGGAGATGTGGGCGTGGGCGCAGGCGTTTGCCTTTGTGCTTGTACGGAATTGGGTGGAATTAACGTTTACGCGTTAACGGGCAGTGTCGCATTTATTAGACGACCATGTCTTTTTAAATTTTTTTTCCAAACTTTGTTTGAAAACTTTCAAACTCCAAAATATGGATACGAAAACAGAAATCCGCCTTCGAGCCTCATCTGCAAGTCGTGCTTCTATCCGCCACATTTTCTTTCCCGTTTCGAAACCCGCTTCCCCTTCCCTACAGGAAGTCGTATTATTCCACCAATCGGATGAACCCATGGTTACCCCAGAGCCCCCGTCGCTGCGTATCTCTGCGGAAGCGTAATCCAGCCTCCATACCAAAGTATCAATGACGTCCAATGACTCACGTTGGAATTTTGATCCGTGTTCTCACCCGTCTCTCTCTCTCTCTCTCTCTCTCTGTCTCCCTCTCCTCCCTCCGTCTACGTTTTTTTTTTTTCTCCCTCTCTCTCTCTCTCCCGCCGCCGCAGCGATGAGTCGCAGCATCGTGCGGCAGAGCAAGTTCCGCCACGTCTTCGGCCAGGCCGTGAAGGCCGAGCAGGGCTACGACGACATCCGCGTCTCCAAGGTGACATGGGACAGCTCGTTCTGCGCCGTCAACCCAAAGTTCCTGGCGGTGATCGTGGAGTCCAGCGGAGGAGGGGCCTTCCTGGTCCTGCCGCTTTCTAAGGTCAGTGGGCGCCGGGCGACTCCCGGGGTCGATGTGTCCGAGCCGATGGGGGCGACAAACGCGCAGGTCCGCGCGTCACAGTTGTGACGACGGGGGGAGTCGAGCAGCGAGAGTCAGATCAGGAGGAGGGAATCAGACGCCTAATGCTCCAATTTCCCGTTGTGTGCGCCGCGTGTACAAAACATGAACTAATCGTAACGCTTTTACTTGTGTGAAAGAAGTACAAATACCTACGCCTGCCTCTCACTGAATCTGTAATCGTGTCCGAATGTCGGATGCTCCCCCCAGTGGACGCCGGATGAGCTGCGTCTGAGTTTTGCGTCACAACACGTGCTGGAGGCCGTGGGAGAGCTCTACAGCGAGCAGTTTGCTCAGCTGGACATTTACCATGTTCCATGAATGAGAGTTTAAAACTCCCTTTATATAGTGTTTGCAAAGTGAGAGAAAAAAAATACACACAATTCTTATATTATATTCTCATCCTAAAAGAGATTTTTTGATCGCGAATATTGTTACGTCCAACGTTAATGACGTCATTATTTTGAAGCACGTGACTTATTTAATTCGTTTTGAACCCAGCTCCAATCGACCGTTGCTCTTCCGGACGGAGTGTCGGACCGAAACTTGTCGCATGAGTTGAAAAATGTGAACGCATCCCGGAGCCTGGATCGGACGCGCTTGACACACAAATTCTATAGTATATATAAGAAAGTACCACGTCAACATTTATACTTTCTACTTACCTGTGTGATCAATAAATGATGATTCTTCTTCGTCTTTCGCATTACAATTTACAATGAAATAGCATAGTTGTGTCATAGTAATTTGCGAATGTAAATCAAAATCCAGATGTTTTTTCTTTAACTAAAATAGCACGACAGTGAAAAATGTACTTATGTTCAGTCGGGGATCAAGTACTTGTATTTTGTTACCTTAAAAAAAAAAACAGCTTTCTCTGATCTAAACTTTAACCTTGTATCAAGTTGATGTTAAAACTTCATTCTCAACCTTGAGATTAAGTGCATTGGTTGATAACAATCACAAACGCTGTGACCACAAGTCTGAGCCTTATCCAGACTCTCCAGACTTTATTTACGGAGAGATTTACTGATTTACAGATATTTACAGATTCATGTTACAGAGAGAGATGGAAATAAAGAATAGAACTAAGCTACAAAGAGAGAAAATAAGCAAAGTTTTCGCTGGTATCTTAACGGGTGGTTTAAATAAGTCGACAGACAGACAGACAGACAGACAGACAGACAGACAGACAGACAGACAGACAGAGTAGGATTGGATGACACCTAAATCACAAGATGTTTGCGACGTTCCGGTTCTAATGACACCTCAACTGTGTCCATAGCTGCAATGAGACTGAGAACGGTGATGAGATAGGATGTATACAGTGTATATAGTATGTGTATATAGTGTATATAGTGTATATAGTGTAAATAGTATATATAGTGTATGTAGTATATATAGTATATATAGTGTATATAGTATATATCGTATATATAGTCTATATTGTGTATATATTGTATATATTAGTATATGTTTATAGTGTATATAATGGTATATATAGTGTATATAGTATATAAAGGGTGATGCACGATGAGATGCTTGACACTGAGACGCCGTGGTACTGTACGCAGTGTACAATACAGACTGGTCAGAGAGCTGGTCGTTAAACAGGTATGTGGTTAAGTGAGAAGTACCCGTACAGTAAACTTAATGATAAACACAACAAGTATAACCTAAAAAACAACAATAAAAATAAAATGACCCCCCCAAAAATGGAAGTGAATAAACCGAAGAGCGAACCAGAAAGATGAGAAAAATTGACAAGGTAAGAAGGATTTGGAAAATCAGTGGACCTGGGGCAGATGAGGACCTACCGTGTGTGCATAGTTATTATTAATGAAGGTGGCACGGAAATAAGGTGTGATTCTGCACAGCTTCTAACGACCCTCTATTTACAAAATACAAAAATGGTACAGATACGGTTATTCCTCCTGCATTTCTATCATTAATGTCAATGTTCATTTTATATACAGTACATGGCTTATTTAAAGCGGGGTAGGTAACATTTACAGGCCATGTCATGACAGAAAAAAATCTCAAACCTTATTTGTGTTGATGTTTGATGGTGTTTTTTTTTTTACTTTCAATGGAATAGTTTTAAGTAGTCAAAAGGTGTTATTGACTTACTGACTGTCACTGCATTAAAGAGACATTATCCCCTATTTGTGTGCTTATTTTAATCGTAATTGTAATTTTTGCCCTTACAATTACTAAATAATTAGATATATTTGTTAAAATCATTTCATATTCATATATATTTAATTTTACATATTTTCCAATCGTCACGACTTGAATTTGGCAATTGTCACCCTTTCCCAGATAAACTCCGTTCAAACTCTCTTTAGGGTCACATCAGTTTATTGGGATATTACCAGTCAGGGCGATTTTTTTTGGGGGGGGGTGGGGTCTAGAATAGAAGAATTCGCTCTTGAAATCAGAAGTGGAAAGGATTGCATGGATTTGCTCATCAGTGTCAAGCGCTGGGGAGAAAACACGGCATGACCTTTTGACCTTTTGAACCCCACCCCCCAGCTTGAAATTCATCAATTTACTCTCCCCGCCATAACCTGGTGTAACCTGGTGCATATTTCGCGTTTGTTCACACTTAGATTGGCTTTGGCGAGACGGACTTGACCGACCGGGATAATAATTACTGAGCCTCATGTCTCACTTTTAATTAGAATTAGTCGTTCAGTTGGGTCAGTTATCATTTTACCCTTTGCATGTGGGAAGGCTCACATTTCAGTGCTTAGCAAGCGTGCGCAAGAGGAAGATAAACTGATAAATGAATCGCAATTTGCAATTTTCTTTTTGCTAATTAAATTACATTGTATGTATACAGTGTGTACATTTCAAAGATTTCAACCTTTTCCCCTCGACCGTTGTAAGTAAACCTGGAGAGGAAAAAAAAAAAAAAAAAGGGACGCAATTTCCGTTGAAGTGCCAAGGGGCTGAGAAATACGCCGTTGCCACTGAGGCCAATTGGTGTTTTCCCACATTATAACAAACAGTTGTAACTCGTGAAGGATATACGAGGTATAGATACGGCCGGAGGCGGGACGCGGTCGTATATTAGGGGCCTGGCGGACTGACGGGCTATTAATAGACCCTGCCCTTCTCTCCATCTCCCCTGCTCCGGGACCCCAGCGGGGACGGAGAAAACTCCCCTTTCTACGCCTCGTCATGCCGCTATTAATACATTGAGCTGTGACACTGAAGTGTGTGTGTGTGTGTGTGTGTGTGTGTGTGTGGGGGTCAGGGGTGATATAGTAGAAGTTTGATGTGTTCAAGTGTTCAGTCCATCCGGGCTACGGAAGCAAAGCCACACGGGTTTAATGCCGCTTTAAATGGGAAGCTTTTAGCTTTTCTAAGATAGGTGGCACAGGAGGACACCTCTCGGGTGCGGTTTTGGGCGGACGCAGATTAGGCCTGATCTTGGACGAAATCCCTGAAATGGCCTTTCTCGGTCACGGTTTAAAATAGTCTCAGACTTGCCCTAGTCTTGGTTTAAAAATGAATCTGGTTTCCAGTAGGAAGATCAGAGCTCATCCCGGTCTAAGTGAAGGTTTAAATGAAGCCTGACCAGAGGCAGGTTTATCTTTGGATTAATGGACGCGGGGCCTCCAGGTCGACCTTGACAACAGAGGAAATGGATCATCTGGACTAAGACCAGCACCAAGAGCAGACAGAAGGAGCCGACTAGTCCTTCGTCACCTCAGTCTAGGACTTCCTAGTCTACAATGCATTTATCTGATGATAAGCAACGTCTCAGAAAGGCATTTTTTTAATACTGGATTCATTTAAGCAGGGTTATCTTCGTGCTTCAATCAAAGCCCGTCCGCGAAACCGCCCCGATGTGTGTTTGTGTTGTTCTTGCATGGCCTGCACGGTACATGCCCACGAATAAACAAGGGGATGTGCAATGATCACTGAAACTCAGTAAAGTTGACTTGCAGTAAATAGCAACCATATTAGTAAGAATTACAATATATGACAATAAACGACACGGGCTAGGGCTCGGAGTAGATTTCCAAAACTTTATGTAGACGATAAGCCGAGGCGTAGTCTTGCAAAGCGCCGGTCAGTCCAAACAGGCAGAGGTACCAAAAAAATAAATAAAAATCACAAGTAGGAAACTGGAAACTTACCAACGGGTCAAAATAACCGGCTGTGGCTGATAGACAATAAATGTAAACCTATAATCAACAAAAACAATAGAATTAGTTTAGAAATCAACCACAAGCAAGATCAAATAGGAACATTTACAATATACGTACCTAACCATAAACCATGAAACAAACCCAACAATAAGCCAGAACAAATAAACACACAGCCTGAATACGACAAACGTCTCGAACAAACCGGTCCATTCATTCCTATGGAGAGTCTGATTCCACATGTGAAGGGTCATGTCACCATATTGACTATCAATAAATATATTTTTATAGAAGTGATTGAATTTTTTAGATTTTTTTTTTTAATAATTGCCATTTTGCAAACACTATTCAAAGTGCGTTTTAAACTCTTATTCAAGGAACGTGGTCAATTTCCAGCTGAGCAAACTACTTGCTGTTGTACTGGAAATAAAACAAGCTCTCCCATCTTC
The DNA here is from genome assembly GCF_960531495.2 of Zeus faber. Lineage (NCBI taxonomy): Eukaryota > Metazoa > Chordata > Actinopteri > Zeiformes > Zeidae > Zeus > Zeus faber. The sequence goes on from NC_137200.1 coordinate 17,523,413, forward strand.
CCGGACATATTTTGTGACGCGCAACCCAGACGCAGTTCATTCGACAGCCGCCAGGGAAGGGATGAGCCGACTGTCGGATGCGTTTGCACATTCGGTGTGAAGCGGCCTTCAGAATGGAAAATTTGGCAAATGTACAATAGCGATTATCACGTAACAGTCAGATCTAGAAACCCAGAGATTAATCAACACAACAAAATAAACCTCCCAATAAGCATTAAACAATGAAATCTGGCAATATACTGTAAACCTAATCATACCCAATAAGCATAATAAATATACATTATGATTTGTTTTTTTTTACAATAAACAATACACCTCTGTACAAATGCTTCACATTCTAACGATGGTGGAAATTGTGCAGTTTTGTGCAGCAGTTCAATAAGTATAAAGTGAATAAAAATCTTAAAGGTAACAGCTCAAAATATTCTTTCTACAACGACAGAAGCTGACTGGTGACTAACGTCGCATATGTTTGATGGCGAACTTCTTGTGTTGTTGCAGGCAGGCCGCGTCGATAAGAACTACCCGCTGGTCATCGGCCATGCTGGACCCGTGCTGGACATCGACTGGTGCCCGCACAGCGACAACATCCTCGCCAGCTGTTCAGAAGACTGCACCGCCATGGTAACCGCGCTCTCACTCATCTCTCACTCGTTTTCTGTGTGTTTTTGGTTTGGAGAGAACATTTTAACGTGGAAAATCGGTGACTTTTTGACCTTTTGGTCCTCCGTGCATTAGGTTAGTCTTCGGTCACTAAAAATGCAGGATTGATGTTGTGTTGATTTACGGTAGGACAGTGGTATTCCAAAGTTTCGTTTTTGCCGAGCCCCCCGCCTCCAAAAGTCGACTAGTCGGCTCCAAAAGCATAAATGTGTCATATGCAAACTAACAGTTTATTATGATGATAATAATAATGATAACAATAATAATAAAAATTATGATGATGATGATGATGATGATGATGATGACAATAATAATAATAACAATAATAACAATAATAACAATAATAATAATAATAACAACAATAATAATAATAATAATAATAATAATAACAATAATTATAATAATCATCATCATCATCATCATCATCATCATCTCTATTTGTGTAGCACCTTCCATACAAAATGGGCAGCTCAAAGGGTTTTACACACATTTAGGAATTAAAAACTTTCAGTAATTTATTATTTAAAGTGACTGAATAGTACATTTGGGGAGAACACAAACAAAATAAACCAAAAAAATGAAACATTTAAATCAAAATTTAAAAAAGAAATACAATTATATTTGAATTTCTCATTATAGTAAACTGGGTGGAGCAGTCATATTCATTTGTGGCTTTTATTGCCTATTCACACAGGCCAACGGGGGCAGAAAGTTGAAAATAAATAAAAATATCAACAGATATTTTATATTTATATTTTCAATTAACTAATTTTATTTTGTGAGTTTGAATACCACTGATTTAGGGGAGTGAGTGTGTGAATCCATATATACAGTAGTAGGTTTGAATCACTTATCAACAATAACATTTTGCAATAAGAGTCCATCTGCAGGCACAATGAGGAGGGATAGAGAATCGCAATTTCTTTATTAAACAAGTATTATTGTTTCATTCCATTATTGCATGTGACATTGCGCTGGAAGCAGGTAAAACAGACCTCTAATGGAGCTTATGAGTATTTCAGATATGCACAGCCAGTTGAAATTCAATTGAAAATCTAAAATGTTGTGGATATTTTTTAATTGTTTTCTATTTATGCACTTATTAATTTGGTGTTGTTCCATCATCTATTTATTTTTGTTGATTAATATATTTTATTTATTGATTTATATTTTATTTTATTTTAATTATTTTAATATTTATTTCCATGTTCATTTAATTTATTGCAGCCGACTTCGTCTTTTTCTGACAGCGATACCAATTTAAAAAAAATTTCCCCACTTTGTTCTTGCAAGGCGGATCCACGTAATCCAGGGGTTAAATAGACGAATGTAAAACTAATAACTCTTGTTCAGTTTCAAGCCTATGCATTTATTTTCCCGTGATTTCTCTTCAATACCGAGCCTTTTTCTTTTTTTTTTTTCGTAAAACACTATATCCCATTGACCGAAAGCTGCTGCCCAGTGTGGTGTTCCCTGTTTTGTTGTCCCACTGCTTGACAGAATGATGGAACTGCTGCGTCTCCGATGGCGACAGCTGCTCCACCGCCGCTGCGGCTGCGTGTGCACAATTATTCCTTTGTGCGTACTGTTCAGTGCACTGCAGAGGAGGGCCCAACACGAAAGATAGTTTCTCGCAGCTGTCTTGTTTTCAGCACTGTCGCTGTATTCTAGTGTTCTGCGCTACGACAGGACAGAGCCGTGATGTCACCCTATGGATTACTGTACCATCGAAAATGGCTATCATTAGATAGTGTTTATGTCTGGTGCGAATGCCGACACAAGGGGCGAAGAGCCATGTGTGTGCGTGTGTGTGTGTGTGTGTGTGCGTGTGTGTGTGTGTGCGTGTGTGTGGCGCGTGTGTGTATGTTCGGCTGTTCTAGCGCGCGTCAAAGATGCAGAGACAACCTTTTAAGAGGGGAAGACATTACGTAAAGGGAAGGAAAGTGCTGACGGGGGCGATTTGGACCGTGAACGGTGAGAAAATCAATGGAAAATGACGTTGAGGTCACGTGGCTTTTTTGGACGGTGCACCGGCGCGCGCTCCCATGCACGCCACAAGTCGCCCATAAATGCTCTGGTGTATAAATAAGCGTGCAAATCGAGGGTGGCAATGAAGGCAGCGGCTGGAGAGCAAGTGTAGCACAATGAGGACCATGAAAAGTCCTTTAATGGCAGAAAGAAATAACGTTTATAACATTTTCTATGTGCCCCCAAAGTATTACCTGCAATGTATGTATGTTTGAACAATGATATGTATTTATTTATTTGACATTTATTTGACTAGGTGTCTCATCTCTTTTACCAGAGAGACCTGGCCAAGAAAGCAGCGGACAAAGTTACTGAATATACAACATGAAAACACAACACATAGAAGGCAAAGCACAGTATGAAGCAACACTGAAAAGGAAAACTGAAAATCTAGGGAGGTAAAACAATTGCAATCTTCAGCTTCATCGCCCATACTGTTGACCCTCTCTTTGAGCTTATTCAAAGAGACAAACTCCTGCAGTTGTAGCATGTTTAGGTCGTAATTTGTCCCAAGCTGAAGGGCAGGAGAACTGAAACTCTGTTCTTATCTCAGGTAATACCATGACGCAAAACACAGCTATTTCAGCGTAAGCCCATAGATATTTATTTGAGCTACATAGGTAGTTTGTTCGTCGACCTAGTATGGCCTTTTAAATAAAAGTGTAGCAATGATTTTGCCTCCTCACCGCTGCAGATGCTAGTGAGCCAGCCCACGCTCAAATAGAGGCAACAACGATGAGTGCAAGCTTTAGAGTGACAAACAGCGGAGCACCAGAGAACGCAGAGAAGCCTTAAGGGCAGACATAGAAAATATCAGCATAATTTACAAATGGGCAAAAAAGTTGCAAGACCTGTTGAAAACGAAATTGCGAAAATTAAAACCCAATTGAAGCCTCGTCTTCTTTTAATGAGTCAATCCATGTGGGGCTTAATAGTCAATCACTTATGGAACTAGAAACCCAGGTGCTTGTATGTTGAAACCCTCTCGATTTGCCTGCCCTGTGGTCTAGTTATGGAAGGGAGAGTCTGAGGTTGCAACTGAGACTTTGGTCTTCTCTGCGTTCAAAAGAAGCTTCAGCTGACAAACATCGCTCAGTGCAGACTACACCTCTTCAAAGGCACAGTTTAGTGTCTGGGCAGTAAACCGTGATGTCATCTGCATACAAATGTAAACTGGCATTTCAAACAATTTTGCCGACTATTTTGTCGGCAAAACTATATTGTCGATTATTGATACAAACAGTGAACTGCAGGGGACCAAGTACCGAGCCCTGTGGCACCCACTTCTGGATGGTTCAAATATCATATGTTTTGCCATCAAACTGAAGACGTGTACAACTACTTCACTACTTTTAAAGCACTTTGTAATATAAATAAATGCTATACAGATTAAGGTGTATTAAAATAACACCCATGCTGTGCCACTGGGCCTATCCTAAAATACAGTAAATCACATTTTATTTCGTCTGGGCGCACATGTTTTTTATTAGTATTAGAGAGCACAAGTTGCGCTCTGGCTCGGTTTACACACATTTGAGTATTTTTCGTATTTTTCGAGCTTATAGAGCTTATTGTGCGTAATCACGGGGTGTCATGACATTTCACTGCATATATGTATGACCGTATGTGTATGTAATCTCACATATAACCGTATGTGTGACAAATAATCTCTTGAACTTGAACTCGAACTTGAACTTGAACTATATGGACGTGGACTGCGGATTCCTCATTTCACCAGACAATTATAACCGCAGCATATGCCATACGTGAATGGTCACGTTTTCCGGTTCCGGTTCCTGACTTGTCCTGACGTGATGCTACGTGTTATTATATTTTAAGTTTTTAACGTTTTTACCCACCGATCGGAATTGATCTAATCGGTTTTACTGGTCTTCTATCACTTTATCACAACTACTGTATGTCCATTGAGGACTACGTGCTTCTCCAGAAAGCAACCAGGAAGATTGCTGACCTTAAGGAGGATATTCAACAGCTTTCTGATGAACTGTAGAAGAAGGAAGCCCTCTTGTCCATGTTAATGGATCTGGCTTCTGGGCAGTCCAAGCAGATTGCCACTCTTAGCGCAACCCTCCAGGACACAGTGTTGTGGGATCCGTCTACATGCCCACGGCTTTCTTCCTGCTCAACACCTGGCCATTGGTTGTCCTGGACCGAAGTGGTGGTCCGCGGTATTGGGAGACACTCGGATGAGGCTGCCTCACCACCTGGCCTATCCCTCTCCAAAGACCACGCGACCCTGTCTGACGACGCTCCCGCCCACCCAGCTGGTGCTTCTGCGGTTCCGACTCGTCCTGATCTGGACCCCTCTCCGAAGATGCCACCTGCTGAAACTGCAGCTTCTTCATCGCTGGTCACTGGCAGTGTTTGGGTGGCTCGCCATTCCACGCAAGGCCAAGTCGATGACCCTCATCTCAGATAAGGATCTCTTTCTCACGTCGTAAGATCCTAAAAGATGCCCTGGTCAGACATTCTGGAGGTCTTCCTTGCCCGGAGCCAGCAGAGAAAGCAGCCCTGAATGAGCAGGAGTTCCCTGGTGCACTTACCTCTGGTGGCCGCTACTACTACAGCCGGAGAGGTGAACACCAACGCCTTCTGCCCAGCCGCTGCTACACTGAGCCAGGCTGAAGACCCCTGGCTTCAGCTAGGAGCGAGACCCAATGCTCATGTCAGCTCTACGCTCACTAGACAGAGCCCTGGACCACGACTTGCAGGATGAAACACCTTGGCAAGCGACTATCCCGTCTGTCTCCAACTTGGGTCCTCGAGACAGACAATAGGTTTGTCACCTTGGACAAACTGGATGACACATCCCTGGCCGGTTGCCTCCATCCTCCGTTGTCTCCTGCGTCACAACCCCTCTAGTGACGCAGGAGGCACTGGAGGATGAAGGCAACTGGCCAGGTTGCTTCAACAACTGTTGCTTCAACACAACCCTGCCTCTGAAGCTGCGGTTCAGGCCAGCCCAAACAAGATAAAAGATCAACATTCTGAGACCCTCAAAGAGGAGTTTGTGTGTCTCATCGACAGTCTCCTGGAGACTTGGAAGCAGGTAATTATCTCCAGCCCCCATACCCCCCCCACCCATAATTACTGCTGCAACAAAGATATCGCCTTTGTTGACCATTTTACTACCTTATATAACAGGCCTCGGCTTGTTAAAACAGATGGCCTCCATCCTTCCCAGGAGGACTCACACCTTCATTCAATAAGCATTGTAATGACCTTGCACTCCTCTAAGGCTTCTCTTGCCTGCTGACTATCAAAAAAAATCCCTCTAGGCCAGACACAGATATCTTTAACATGCCTGTGAAAAGCACTTATGAGATTTACAGTCAAACATACTGGTGCATGTATCAGGAACCTCATCCCTGTAAATGTTCAGTCTGCTGTGAACCCTGCTGAACAGAACTCTTCTTCACTGCCATTGAAGTTGGCATTATAGAACATGTTAGTGCTCTATAATAAGAGTTTCTGTCTATGAATGACTTTATCTCCCAATATAATTTCCATGTTCTATTTCTTACTGAATGTTGGCTCTCATCCACTGCCTCTGCGACATATTGAGGCTTCTCCCCCAGACAATAGCTTCTTATTTTCTGTGAGACAAAGCAAAAAAGGTGGTGGAATAGCAACCATTTTTTTTCTAACTTGTTCACCTGCACCGAATGCAATTTTGGAAATTTCTCGACCTTTGAGTATTTAGCCATGGCTATCAGAACTCAGCAACATGTTCTCGCAATTACCATTTATGGAAAGCACAATCCAAATGTTTTATCTGAGTTTTCCGAATAACTGTAGAGTGATTTTACTGGGTGAATTTAACCTGCATGTAAACGACTGTTCAGATTCTAGAGCAGTGGAATTTATGGACCTTGTTACTGGTCTTGACTTTACCCAACATGTGAAGAATGCCACAACTGTGGAAATACACCAGACCTAATTTTTACAAAAGGTATAGTTGCTGATGTTTCATCTATCTTACAGGTTCCGGTTTCTGATCACTCCTGTGTCTTTTTCAATGTCTCTTTCTGCATTCCAAGTAAGTGTTCAGAGCCTCATACACATACTTTTCGCTGTATTGACAGCATTGCTCGGTCTATACTGGAGTGTTTACGTGACATACTTGACTCCTGTAGTGCAAATTCTGATTTCCTCTCTCTTACAATCTGAATAGTGAGTGCCTTGATCAAAACACTCGCTCCTTTTACAACCAGAAAACGCACTTGGATGAAATCAGCGCTGTGGTTTTCAGATATCGCCCGTGCAATCAAACAGACCTGCAGAAAACTTGAGCGCAGGTGGCGTATGTCAAAACAAGAGATTTCTCACCTTGCCTGGGTCAAGGGTTTTTATGAAGTATAAACATGCACTCTCAGCTGCTTGGACAGCATATTTATCTCACTTGATTAACAATAATAAAAAATAATCCACGGTTTTTGTTTGATGCTGTTGCTAAACTCACAGAATACCCGTGCCAAAAGCTCTTCATTCAGTGCTGATGATTTTCTGATTTTTTTTACAAATAAGATTGATTCCATTGAAGAGAAATTCACTGGTCCACAGTCTTCTGAGAATGATGGCTTTCTAGTCTCTATGCCCTCAGCTTGTAAAACTGCCATCATCAAACCGCTGTTCAAAAAAACAAATAATGATCCACAAATTCTGAATGATTACAGACCAATTTCCAGTCTTCCTTTCATGGCGAAACTACTAGAAAAGGCTGTCGCTGATGAACTTACTGCCTACTTATCCAACAACAATCTATTCAATAAATTTAAATCTGGCTTTCGGTCATGTCATTCCACGGTAACTGGCTTGACCAGAGGAGTCAATGACCTAGTTATTACTGTTGATTCTGATTTGACATCATTGTTGCAGCTTCTTGACCTGAGTGCAGCTTTTGACACTGTTGACAACAGCATACTTTTAGGCTGCTTGGAGAAGCATATGGGTATCGAGGGGATGGTACTTTCATGCTTTCATTTTGGCCCTATGCTCTTCTCTATCTATATGCTCCCCCTCGGGTACATTATTTGCAAATATGGTGTTAAATTTCTTTGCTACGCTGATGATACACAGCTGTATGTACCGCTGAAGCCAAATGACCTTTCCCAACTCCTAAAATTAGAGGCATGTCTATCAGAAATAAAAACATGGGTGGGTATTAACTTTCTGCTGTTAAATGCTGATAAAACAGAGTTATTACTTGTTAGACCAGTCAAATATGGAAATTTGTTTGAGAACTTGAGTGTTAATATTGATGGTTGTATTATTCCTGAAAAATCGACCATCAAAAACCTTGGAGTGATTTTTGATTCTCGTCTGACATTCCAGTGTCATATCAAGGCTATTACCAAGACAGCATTTTTTGATCTTTGTAATATTGCTGAAATCCGACCTTTTCTATCACTGCACGATGCTAAAAATGTAATCCATGCATTTGTATCCTCCAGACTTGATTATGGTAATCCTCTTTTCTCTGATCTTCCTAGTTATGCTACTCGAAGTCTTCAGCTTGTTCAGAATACTGCAGCTGGAATCTTGACAAAAATGAAAAATATTTGATCATTTAACACCCATTCTGGCCTCTCTTCACTAGCTACAAGTGCAAGCTAGAGCTGATTTTAAGGTTCTTCTTTTAAACTTATGAGGCCTTGCATGGACTTGCACCACCTTACTTACTGAGATAATTGTACCATATGCAACAGCACACCCTCTCCGCTCTCTCAATGCCGATCTCCTGGTCATTCTCTCAGTTAACAAAAAATCATTTGCTTTCAGAGCATTTGCCTCCTGGTTCCCCTTATCTCTGGAATGGTCTGGTAGTACATGTCAAAGCACGCTTATTTGAATCAAGACTGAAAGCCTACCCCTATTAATTTCAATACAGCCTAGCCAAGAACGTAGAGCTTAGTCGAGCCCATCATCTTTTTAAACATTCCTTTAACAATGATGTTTTGATGTAGTTGTTTTATTTCGATTTTTGTTTTTGTGCTATGTGGAGGCATCTCTTGGACCTTGATGTCTTTGATTTCATTGTTTTGTTGTGGCTATTTTGTTTGCCTGCTGTATGTTGCTCCTGTGTTTTCTTTTGATTGTGAAGTGTATCAGGACCATGCTGCATGGTGATTCTACATTTTAAATAAAAATTGATTGATTGATTGATTGATATGCATATTTATTTATTTCTTTTTCACTAACCTGTGCAGTGAGCAGGCTTTGCATATAGCACAGGGTATTCGTATCATATGCATATTTCTATTTACTGTTGCATTAAAAATGATTTCAGCTTACCTATTTGACTTGCAGAGGATTGCCTTCAAGGTAATAAAAAAAACGTGCTTCCCAGTAATAATAGAACAGAGAAAAAATCTGAACTCTTGAAATTGAACTATTTACAGTTTAAGTGTGTTTTATTCAGATGCTTGGAGATCCCTGTCATACATTTCTATTAAACAAGTTCCAACTTATGGCTGCATATTCCATGCATTTGCCCGAAGGAAGTTCTCCAGAAGCCCATCTTTCATCCTATTGTGCAACAGCTCTAAACCGCGGACAAAAATGACAACCCGCTGCAACAGTTAAAAAGTTGCCGAATTCTGCATGAAAGCTGCAGACCTGTCAACTCTGCTGGCAGCAGTGAAGACCTTGTGATGCTGAGAAAGTGTGGAAGAACACGCCCACCTGCTACAAATCAAAATCTGATTGGCTAATCAGCCTGCCAGTCAAAAATCAGACTCCCACTCACTCAGACAGCAGAGGGATTCAGTTGAGATTCTGAAGCGCTCGAGGAGGAATTCATTTTCCACTTGGCAGAGTGGAGAAACAGTGCGGATTGGTCTCAGAACCTAATGAGAGATAATAGATCGACCAGACTGACGTATATGAATAATTAAGACACATTTTTCTTCATTCAGAGAAATCTTACACCTTGGCCGAAGGCCTTGAAGGCAAAGATGGCCCACAGCTGCTAATAATGCGTCTCCTTCTCTCTGCGGTGCTGCTGCAGGTGTGGCAGATCCCAGACCAGGCGCTGAGCCGTCCCCTGTCAGAGCCCATCGTCGTGTTGGAGGGACACTCCAAGCGCGTTGGCATCGTCAGCTGGCACCCCACCTCACGCAACACACTCCTCACTGCAGGTACACACACATAGATAGATAGATAGATAGATAGATAGATAGATAGATAGATAGATAGATAGATAGATAGATAGATAGATAGATAGATAGATAGATAGATAGATAGATAGATAGATCTTTTATTAATCCCCAGAGGGAAATTGCAGTCTCAGTAACAGTTTACATAAAAAATAGCCAATAATAATAAAGCAACAGAATAAAAATCTAAAAAGAAAATGGCAATATATGGAAAATGTGAAGATATACATTAAAAATTAACTCTACACAATAACATATGAAAACATACACTCAACCCTAATGATAAACAACAAAATATATAAGCTAAAAATTATCAGACACAATAAAATAATAAAAAAGTAAGATGAGAAGTGTTCCAAAAAATAGTGGTCCTAAAAAAGAACTAATGAAACCAGAAAGCAAGGACCTAAAGATGAACCTACACTTTAAATATAAGCCTAAAAGACAAAAAGCAATAGAAAAATACACCTAAAAATGTAAATAGAATGGCACTACACAATGCAAACACACACACACACACACACACACACACACACACACACACACACACACAGACACACACACACACACACCCACACACACACACACACACACACACACACACACACACACACACACATGTGCACACTTTACACATTTACATACTGTACATGTGTAAAGACACTCTGAATACACGTCCAAATCCCAAAAATAGAATCTGCCACTGAAATTGTCTAGGAGCCAAATTAAGCTAATATTATCCACCCCGCCCGCCCCCTCCCCAGGCAGTGATAACTTGATAATAATCTGGAACGTGGGCTCCGGCGAGCCCCTCATCTCCATGGAAGACCACCCCGACCTCATCTACAACGTGAGCTGGAACCGAAATGGCAGCTTGTTCTGCACCACCTGCAAAGACCGACGCCTCCGTGTCTGTGACCCCCGCAAGAGGGAGGTTGTGGCGGTGAGAGAGTTTTTAGGTCTACGCTTTGCAATAACAGCACGGCTGACTTTGAGATTCAAGCAAAATGTTTGAACCATATTTGTGTGTGACTGTGTGTGAGTCCATAGGGATACATTAAATGGGCAGAAATCCTAGACAAGTGGGAGGGTCAAAACTGTAAGAGAGACCACTTGATGATGTGTTAAACGCAATAAATTATCTGTCGGATCTCAATGAATTCACGTGGCATTAAAATGTAAATATCATTTTATTGTGTCGTATCAAGTGCATACTTGAGAATGTGAGACTGCTACTCTAAAAGTATGAACAAGGCGTTTTCCCATAAATGAGTCTTAGCTTACAGGGCTAGTTCTGTCGGACAACTTGACAGCGCCAAATCCTGCCTGGCAGCATGTGGGGCTGTCAAGTTGTCAAGCAGCCAGTCCCTCCAACCTGCATTGCTGCCCTCAACCTCCTTTGCATCCACCTGTTGGGCTGTACTCTTCTGTATGCCTATCTTTGCCGCACACTTCACCGGGGGTGACGAGCAGTCCAAGCGCCCAAACTCAAAACAACGCAACTTAATGAAGATAATTTAAAAGTACATCTAAAGTCAAGAGTTGTCAGAAGTAGGTTTCTGCGATATTGTAGCTACCTTGTCATATTCTAATGGCAAATCAAAAAGTGGCCCTAAAATTTGTGGCAATAGCATTTTATTATAAACAAATAGGTAAGAAGGACAATTAAGATTGTTTTTAAATGTAGATGAACCCCAAAAGATACAAAGATAAGTAGAATGATTGTATATGTTGATAGAAAGCGCAGTTGGTAATGTGCCGCACGCACAGATTGGCTCCACGTCTAACGTCCGTCTTGCCGTCGACTGACAGGAACGCTTGGCTCCGCACGAAGGCATCCGGCCGATGAGAGCCATCTTCACCAGGGACGGAAACATCTTCACCACGGGCTTCACCAGGATGAGCCAGAGAGAGCTCGGGCTCTGGGACCCGGTAGTTGCCTTTACGGTCCACACACAGAGTGTCGCACTGACACATCTGCACGTTAACACCTTATCGATTTGCCTTTCCTAATTCTTTTAACCTTCCCCACAGACAAATTTTGAGGAGCCGATCGCACTGCTGGAATTGGACACGAGCAACGGAGTGTTGCTACCCTACTACGACGCCGACACCAACATGGTCTACCTCTGCGGAAAGGTACTAAGTCAGAACCTTACCCTTGTTTGATTTGTGGGCACAATTCAAAACATCTCCGCAACGGGAACTACCCCCAAAATGAATTGACCCTTTGAACTCTATGAACTCTAAAGTTTTAGTGAGAGGTCTGTCATGTGCAGAGATATGGAGCCGTGGGCCTCGACTAGTGTTCCTGTCTCTACAAAAATGGACGTTTTCATCATGTATCGGTCTCTCAATGGCGTTTGACCGTGTGTTGGTGCTGTTGGTTGCGTGTGTGTGTGTTTGTGTGTGTCTCTGTGTGTGTGTGTGTGCGTGTGTGTTTAGGGGGACAGTAGTATCCGTTACTTTGAGATCACAGAGGAGCCGCCTTACGTGCACTACCTCAGCACCTTCAGCAGCAAGGAGCCGCAGAGAGGGATGGGCTTCATGCCCAAGAGGGGAGTGGACGTCAGCAAGTGTGAGATCGCGAGGTGAGACGAGATAAGATAAGATCAGAACACTTTATTAATGAAATTCATGAAGGTGAAGGTGAAAGTGGGACACTCACGTAGGGGTTCACACCATGTTGGAAGCTGGAATTGCGCCTGACTGTCCGACACAAATCACAAGTCGAAAGGGGTTTGCCTTGCATTTTCCCGACTGTTTTTCAAATACAAAGCAATACAAAACATACATACGGTTCCGCTCCGTCCCGCCTCTTAGTTATGTTTACGTTTTTAGTCACACACAGGTAGGAAACTAATGGAAATACATCAACATCTAGAATAAAAACTCACAGGAACCGTGCGCATCATAACTTAGTATATACAGTAAATAGGTTAATAAGGTGTCATAAATATGTTATTATAGGCCAGGTTCAAAATGCAACACAAAAATAATTGAAAATCTAGGGGGTCCCTGCTCTGTTTTTATATCCATCAAGGGGCCCTCGGGCTGGAAAAGGTTGAAGAACCCTGATCTAAGGTGATTACAAATACGAAAACTCCTTAGAAAACAAATATTTGTAATATGCTAACCAATTCATTATTGATATGAATGAGCTGGCATCACTTAGGCATTATTTTACCCTTTTGCTATCCTCCACTTATATGGAATCATTTCAAGTGGACGTGTACGCAATTTCCAATGCCGTGCTTTTATTTTGAAACACGGTTTCCAATTGTGGCGAGTGGCAGTCAAGAACTCAAATTACGAACAGTCACAAGGGTCACACCAGCTTAGCTGCAGTTTTCGGTCAAATAATTAAAACGGCTCAGATCTTCAATTATGCTTGGATTGGGACTTAATAACTATGGTCAGATGTTGACCCTGTGGCCGGATCAGTTTAGAACCACTGGTGTAAATGATGCTCACCTCCTCTTTTTCTTTGATCCTTTGTCAGGCTATACAAGCTCCATGACAAAAAATGCGAGCCCATCACAATGACAGTGCCCCGAAAAGTGAGTATAAAGCAGTGGACTTTTGTAAATGTACTTAATTGAACCAACTTGAAACTGGAAGCGTCTCTCACATTGCATTGCAGCGCATTACAGCTTATTGTGCATTACTACTGTTAAACTTATGCACCTGTAAAGTGAATCTAGTGATTTGTTTCTATACACATTATACTTGTTAGAATGTAATTGCTGAAAAGATTTTGAGGTGAGCACAAGACTGGGTTCAGCAGAACGTTTAAACATGGAGTTGACTTCCTCCTAAACGCAATTCTTTGCAATTGGAAGTGTTTTCAGCATCTTCAGCGGACACGCGCCCCCAGCCTCTCGGAACAGAGGGAACTGCCTTTTTCCCGCGATTTTTAAACCAAATTTTATATACTTACCGATTTTTCTAATCATTGAAATTTGGCTGGGTGGTCAATGTGTTATTGTTCTGTGGTGCGACAACTCAAAACGCATATTTATTTTTGCTTTACCAGCATTTTATGCATCGGAGAAATAAAGGCTTTCTCATCATGTATTGCGAGTTTATAAAGATATTGAGCAGTCGTGACTCCAGTGACAACCAGTGATGCAAGACTCGCGATCAATTCATTCCCAGTGAACAAATCTTTTGAATGACTCGGGCGTCTCGAGTCATTCCGGCAAAAGAGACGTTCGTACGCGACTCTGCAACTGCAGCCAGTCACACAGGCTGAACCGAGACTCGCATCTCAAGCGAAAAGCCCCGAGAGCCCCTGGTGGCGAGTCACGCACGCTCCCCAAACGAAGGCAATGACTCCTGAACCGGACCGAATTGCGACTAAGGATCCGTGCGTGGCGAGTCGCGCATGCGCGGGGCACACCCCCTGAATCGAGCGAACGAAGAGTCTGAATATTGAACAAATCTATTTACAGAGTCACTCGTAAAGAGTTGAATCTTCAAAACGAGTCAAAACTTTTCATCACTACACGAGAGCATCACACCCAAACCGATTCTGGAATGAGGTCCGTGAGTCACGAGTCACGCGTGCGCCTCAAGCGGAGGCAATGGCTCCTGAACCGGATCGCCAACGAGATCGGTCCGTGGGTGACAACCCCTGGATCTCATTCGCGAACGGGAATCGGTGAGTCGCGAGTCCCTGTGAATTCCATTCACAGCTCTCCCGTCTCTCATTCACCCGAAGTTACACCAACTTAGCCAAACGAACGAAGAGTCGGAAAATTGAACTAATCTATTGACTGAGTAACCCGTGAAGAGTCGAATCTCTAAAAGGAGTCACACTTTTCATCGTAATTGTATTCTGATATATTATGGATATACACTCCATACTTAACCGTCTTGTTCTAGATCTTCATTTGTTTCCCCAGCTTCCTCGGTCCTCTCCTTTTTAACCTATTAAAAACCCCCGTCGCACGCCTGACCGCCGCCGCCTTGTTCTCTCCGCCTTCTCAGTCGGACCTGTTCCAGGACGACCTTTATCCGGACACGGCGGGACCCGAGCCGCCCATGGAGCCCGAGGAATGGCTGGAGGGCCACGACGAGGACCCCATTCTGGTGTCCTTGAGGCAGGGCTACGTGCCGCCCAAGAGCCGCGAGCTCAAGGTGGCCCGGAAGAACGTCCTGGACTCCAGGCCCAGCACGCGGCGCAGCATGTCCACCTGCGACGCCAACCACCTGCCCGTGAGCATCAAAGAGCGCACCTACACACATATACAGCATATACTGTACATATGAATCACCGTCTAACACGTTTTCATGTATCTCTCTCTTCTGTCTTCCACTCTTCACCCCAAAGCTTTGTTTACCAAAGCAACTTTTGGTTGTCGTTCCACATTTCCCACGTTTCCTATATTCTCCCTTTTTTAACGTAGTATTCCCTTTCGCCGTCTTTTTTTAAGGCCTTTCTTCTCCTACCACTTGGTTTCTTTCTTAATTTCCTGTCTTCTTGTCCCCCCCCTTTCCATTTCCCTGTCCTCTCCTCTCCTCTCCAGCCTCAGTTGCTCGAGCGGTTGCTGGAGGAGATCCAGAACCTTAAGGCCACAGTTTTGTCCCAGGAAAAGAGAATCTGTGACCTGGAGAATAAGCTTTCCCAGTACACCAACGGCACTGCCTGACACCCAGAGACAGAAGGCACCCGTTGCGTTGGGGAGACGGTCTGAATTATATTAGTGTTACAAAAAAAAATTTAAACGTTGTAGAACTCCCCTACAATTGCCCGACACCTACAATTCTCCTAACAACGCCACCTCTCTCTTAGGGGTGAGGGGTGCAAGGACATTTTCAAGATTGTACATAGCGAGGAATCAGAAAGGAGTAAAGAAAACAAAAATTACAAACTCATATTAAATGTGAAAATGTTTTGTTTTTTTTCTTTTCTGTAAAGGATCATACATGAGACACGTAGTCATGGCATCAATAAAACAATCTTTTTTTAGAAAAAAAAGTCTTCCTCAACCCGTCCATTTCTGTTGTCATTTTTTCCTAGATCTTTTCCCTGCAAAAGCATTTCTGCCTGGGCCAAATTTTACATTTATATATATATATATATATATATATATATGTGTGTGTGTGTGTGTGTGTGTGTGTGTGTGTGTGTGTGTGTGTGTGTGTGTGTGATTATTTTGTATTAATTTATTAATTTATTTGTATTAGATATCTATATATTTATTATATATATTTATTAAATTAAAAAACAATCACATACATATGCAATGTATCCATATAACTATACAACAACTATGTGAATCTGCTATATTTTTGTTCATTACTGAAAAT
Source organism: Zeus faber (assembly GCF_960531495.2). Classification (NCBI taxonomy): domain Eukaryota; kingdom Metazoa; phylum Chordata; class Actinopteri; order Zeiformes; family Zeidae; genus Zeus; species Zeus faber. The sequence continues at coordinate 17,539,597 of NC_137200.1, forward strand.
GTCACAGCCTCCTCCAATTATAGAAGATAAATAAAACAAAAGCAACTTGTTTGCACATCTCGCATCATTTATATTTGCCTATGCAAGCATAATGGGCTTAGAGCCCTGGTCTAAAGACTGGAATCGTAACAGTTTCATCATCATAACACACAAGCAAAAAAAAAAAAAAAAAAAGAAATGTGAGTGAGGAAAGATCACCGGGGCCCTTGGATCTTTGGAGCTGGAAGTCTCGCTATCTCCAGGTTGTGCAGAGCGGGATCATCATGCTGAGGCCCAGAAGGCCAGACCGTGTGGATTTGGGTTTGGTCGCCTCAGATACAGGGGCCGGCGTCGGACGACCAGAGGAAGCGTCTCTGCTGGTGAAGAAACAGGAGCCCACGTTGCCGACCCCGTCCACAACCACCAGTTCCATCTCGGGCGAACAGCAGGAGGCGCTGTAGGACACCAGGGTCGCGTTCACGCCGTCGGCGCCCGTCACCACTGTGCTGGTTAGAGTTCCGTTGCCGCGTTCAAGACCGACGCGTCCGATGCTGCTCCCGTCAGCGCCGTCTGTCACGGTGACGGAGAGCGCCCAAGTAGACAGGTGGCACGTTTCGGGGCAGTTTGACTGTAAACTGTTCCGTAGACACACTGGCGGAGTGAAGTCAGTCACCTACGCAGTTAAAGAGAATACTGTTAATCACACTTTTAAAGAAGTAAGTGACGGTTTGAAATAGTCTCACACTTGCCCTGGTCTTGTTTAGAAAAGTCTGTTTTCCAGAAGGAAGATTAGAGCTAATCTAGGTCTAAGTGAAGGATTAAATTAAACCTGACCAGAGGCAGGTTTATCTTCGGATTAATGGACCTCCAAGGGGAGCTTGACAACAGAGGAAATGGATTATCTGGACTTAGACCAGTGAAGAATATATTTTCAACTGATCTTTTATTTACTCTCATTTATATAACCAATACTCATATGTTTAATACAATATAATCAATAAATGTTTTTGTTCATACGCTCTCTCTTCAGTCTTTGTACAAGGCGCTTCCAGGCAACAGGCTCCCTTATCTCTATCTCCACAAAACTAGAGCAGATGTGCATTCCTTGCATTCCTTGTAAGACAATACCCGACTAAGGACACCTTTAGCCTATATACAGTACTCCCGGTGATGCCATGAATACTCTCCTTCTCCAGTGTGCCCTGCGGGATGCACTTGGACAAAGTTCCCCGCTGTTATTAAATTTACTTAAAGCTTTAAGAAGTAGTACTTTGAATTATTTCTCTCTGCAGTCATCCGTCTCAGCCAACAAACCTATAAGCTCCGGAGGAGGCGTTGAGAAAATCTTCCACACCTGCACCAAGATACAACTATAGATAGGAGCAACCCTCTGACAGTCGCAGACGAGTCCTTAATCTACCTACCAAGTCTAGAACTAATAAATCTAATATTAAGCAACGTCTCAGAAGGGCTTAATTAAAGTAGGATTAGTTTAGCCCTGATTTACAGTAGATTTAACCCCTGTCTGCAAAACTGCCCCTTGGACATTCACAACAACTTTGCTCTTTTATACTAGGGGATGTAAAAGTGAGTAGGGTGGGATATCGACAGATGGATAGAATGATAGAAGATAGGTGGCAACATTTTTGAAAAGACAAAATAACCATGTTGACGATGGAGAACCGCAGCACGACGTAGTTGGTGTCCGTGGCCCCCGGAGCCTCAGCCTCGATGGTCAAGGTGACTTCGCTTCCTGACGGGGTGTTGAGCGGTGCTATGAGGCTCACTGTACCGTTGGCACTGCCCCCCTGTTGCAGGGACAAGCTGGTAGGGAAAGTCGAATCGAAGCCCTTGTCGTTGGTAGCCCGTATGGTGAAGTTTCCGTCCGTCTCGCCGGTCGTCACAATGAAGGGGACTATGAACGGCGACCCCGGCACGAAGACACTTTCTGAATCCGACTGGATGAATAAAGAATGGACAATGAGTCATTTGTCACGAGTGTTGAATGTTTTCAAAGGTGCGCCGCTGTAGCCTCACATACTCACAATAACAGTCAGGTTGGAGCCCCGCAGGCTCGTAGGGGACTGCCTTTGGAAGTTGCTTGACGAATCCCTGGAAATGGTGTTCGTCCCCTTCACTCTCACCATAAACTCGCCCGATGGGATTGTGTCGAACTGAGCTAAGAAATCTCCTCCGCCCAGTGACTCCACAGTGGCGTTAACCTCTCCTGAACCAGATACGTCCACCAGCGCCACCTCCGTCACTGTGGCCGTATCGCCGCCCGTGATAGACAACATCAAGCTACCATTCACACCTTTAAACAAAACAACTTTGGATTAACCAATGACTAACATAAAAGTACATCATATACATAACAATATACCGTTTTTGAATATGACATTGTCACATGCTCAGAAACCAACATCTCTCTGCCCCAAACCGCAGCCCAAGCACTTTCATTTTAGAATGTCACTTATTTTCAATTGAAATCTCTCACACTTAGATTTGTGAACGACCTCCTGTGCTTGAGTGTGGGCCTATTGTGAAGGGTTTCACATGAAAGGGATCTCGTTCTGGCTTGTTAGTCCAAAAGGAAATGCCTAAAAACTCACTGATAAAAACCCCAAAAAGTTGTGCTCATAAAAGAAACATCAGCTACACCAACTAATTTCTAACTAAGTAGAAGCTGGATTTAAGGTAGTACGCTGTCCCTGATAAATTGGGACGGGATGTAAAATGTCTTTCCCGACTAGGGGGAGGCGTAGCAGCCATTATATGGCCTTTGAAATCATTTGACAATGATTTTGAGGTACTTTGCAAAAATTGAGGATTATTGCTTAGAGGAGGGTTTGGGGCGATTCAGGGCATGACACTGCAACATTACCAGCTCTAGGACGGCTGTCAAGAATGTCAAATCCAGTAAAGGTGCCTCGAGAGGTCTCCACAAAGTCAAACAGGAAGTCAATATTGCTCTGACCTGAAAACAAACAGACAAACAAATAGAATGCATGCACAACAAAGCTTCCAGCATTAAGAACCATTCTGTTTTATATCTTCACCCCATAAATGTCAATGGAGATCCAAAGATTGGTGCCTTAAAGAGCTGCTTCGTATTACTTTTCCATCAATCCTTTGGCCATAGCTGTGGTTTTTCAGTGTCCTTTCAGGGTAAGGCTAGTTTGTCTTTTATCTGGTTGCAAATATCCAGCCTCGTTTGGTTGGAAACAAAACTGGATCTTACGCCCCTCTGTGCGAATGGATTTCTATCTGAATGGACTCTTAACTGTCATCACATTCCCGCAATTCTGTAAAAACTTCACGGACTAGAAGTACGTTGGCCATGACAGCACTTTTAGTTTAATATGTAATGCTTTTCTAGCGTTCTTGACTCTGGATATCTCTCATTGTGTCCTTATTTATCATCCCAAGCAAGCATCACTATGTTGAATTGGTCATTTATACTCAATTGTAATGTGTGTATCATCAACCCATCCAACCAAATATGGCACTGGCCAAACTAAAAACAGTCAATTAAGTAGCCATGAACTAAAAAATAGCCGCCAGTCTATTAAACTGTATAGCAGGACATAAGCTAAAACAAATTATACAAACCAATGAAATCCTCTCAAACTGAAAGGGAAGCCAAAATGCATTTTGTGCCACTGCTCATAATTCACAACGAACTTTACTACTTCTGCTATTTTCATATGTGCAATTGGCTCTCTGTTGGCAATTTTTTCTGTTCTTATTGTCACACAGAGTTATCTGCTGTTGCCCCCTGTTGTGATCCTGCAGGGAAGATCCCCAATCTCCGTTCCGTCTCAAGCCTGCATCACACAGAATGCGACAAACAACAAGACCAAACTGACCGGGAGTGAAATTATTTGAAATTAAATTAAATTAAAAATTATTGGAACTGAGCTTAAAACTCAGTAAATATACAAATATGTAAATAACATACGTATATAACCGATCAGCCACAACATTAAAACCACCTGCCTAATATTGTGTCGCTCCCCCTCAGGTCCAAAACGGCTCTGACCTGCGGAGGCATGGACTCCACAAGACCTCTGAAGGTGTCCTGTGGTATCTGCCACCAAGACGTTAGCAGCAGATCCTTTAAGTCCTGGAAGTCGCGAGGTGGGGCCCCCATGGATCGGGCTTGCTGTTCCAGCACATCCCACAGATGCTCCATCGGATTGAGATTTAGGGAATTTGGAGGCCAAGTCAACAGCTTGAACTCTTTGTCATGTTCCTCAAACCATTCCTAAACAAATTTTGCAGTGTGGCAGGGTGCATTATCCTGCTGAAAGAGGCCACTGCCATCAGGGAATACCGTTACCATGAAGGGGTGTACTTGGTCTGCAACAATGTTCAGGCAGGTGGTACGTGTCAAAGCAACATCCACATGAGTGCCAGGATTTAAGGTTTTGCGAGAGAACATTGCCCAGAGCATCACACTGCCTCCGCTGGCTTGCCTTCTTCCCATAATGAATCCTGGCGCCGTCTCTTCCCCAGGTAAACGATGCACAAGCACCCGCCCATCCACATGATGTAGAAGAAAACTTGATTCCTCAGACCAGGACACCTTCTTCCATTGCTTCATGGTCCAGTTCTGACCTTCACATGCCCATTGTAGGCACTTTGGGTGGTGGACAGGGGTCAGCATGGGCACACCCAGCCCCATACGCAGCAAGCGGATCCAACGGGCTAGACTTCACTCCCCACACGCATCAATGAGCCTTTGGCGCCCATGACCCTGTCGCCGGTACTAACCACTTCTTATCGGGAACACCCCACAAGACCTGTCGTTTTGGAGATGCTCTGACCCAGTCGTCGAGCCATCAGGATTTGGCCCTTGTCCAAGTCACTCAGATCCTTACGCTTTTGTGGCTTTCCTGCTTCCAACACATCGGCTTCAAGAAGTGGGAATCCCACTGATGGATGCGATTATGGATTTGATGTGCAGCAGGCTTTCATTTCACCCTTTTGACACTGGGTTTTTGGTAGATGAAACTAATCATCAAACTATCATTCGAATGTAAGCCTACAAATCCTACAGGAATGTAAGTGTGGTAAGGGACTATACATACTTGAAACTGAGATATGAGTCACATACCTATGACCTTCAGTGAATATGGATTATTTGACACCAGTCTCATCTCCCATCGCCCCACTTGTGTGTTCAGCCGCAAAGTCTGGAAGTTCCCCACAGACTGGATGGTACCTAATGATCCAGTGTTGTCAGTGCTGCTCAGAGACGCACCTGTGAACAGTTACATGTCCATAGATAATGTGAAATTTTATTTGATCATCATGTTGAGAACAGTACGTGCCATGAGCTCTCAGTGTAGGTAGGCAGCAAAAAAGAAAAAACAAAATATATAATTTACTTTAATGATTGATAACTCGGCATTATCAGTCATTTAAGTTGCAGTGCATTATAAAAGAAGATAGAGAAAAACAAACAACGAACAACATCTTTACAGGTCCACCAGAACCGAGGCCCCGACCAGGGACCCGCACCTGATTCGGGTCCACCTTTTATTATCGCCTCAGACATGCATCAGGTCTGTTCTGTAATATCTGGGGGAAAACGGGTCGGGTATTTATTTTTATTTTTTATTGTTGGCTCACATCGGATCACAGGGTAAATGTCCCGGGTCCAATTGGGCTGGGGTCAGAATTTGGGGACCCAAACAACCCATATGTACGTGACGTAGCACAGCACAGCAGCCAGTCCTTCTTGGTGTCCCACCCCAAATCTCAAATCTCCGGCCCCTTCCTTTAGTGAAGGTTTACATGCCCTGGTGTGTCAGAAGCTGTCACTACTCAAATTAAAGCCTTGTAAGGTGGAGAAGACAGTAACTGCTGCCATCTTGTTACCGTGTGCTCAAAGTTTAGAAGTTTACAAATTATACATAATCTCCATTGATCATATGCATTTACGCAGAAATGCAGTGTAGAAACAGCATTCTTGTATGTATGATAGGGCCCAAGCCCTTCAATTACAGGCTGAAGGTTAGAGATTGAAAATATTTCCTTTTTCCCGACCTGAGGGACTGATGAGGGTGAATGTCAGGGACCGTCCGGTGACATAAATAGTGAGGTTTTGTACCGACTCATCCACTAAGAAGGAGAAATCATCTGCCCTCCCTGGACTCCTGTCAGCCTGAAAAAGAGTCACCTGGGCGGAGGAAGAGAATCAACAATTTCAATTTATTACGACTCTTCGCTTTTGGTACTTGAAAGCTTGCCGGTCAAAGTTTGTTGGGTTTTTGTTTTGTTTTTTTTTTACCAGGGAGGAGAAGGAGGAGGACTCTGTTATGATGCTGGTGGCCTCCAACAGCTGACTCTTGGAGACCTCGATGGCCTGCCCTCCCGAAACCTGCGCCAGGTCCCGGTACAGTTGGACATCGGACCCTGTCATCTGGTCTTCATCACTCTGTCTCCGGCGACGGCGCCCCAAGACGCCAGTGAGCATGAAGTTAATCTGAGCGGGAACAGAAACAAAAGATGTTTGTTCAATTATATACAGGAGGTGAATGGAAATCAGGAAATCCTGTCGCCTTCATTCTGGATGTTCCATGCGGTCCGGACGAGCGGCACAGGCCGTATTCACCACTGTCTTGGTCCTTTCGATCAGCGCGGTCACCGTGCTTTTCAGGTGGCCGTCTTTGGCGACCGCGTCCGTGAAGAGGAAAATCTCCGACTCAGGAGGGGCTCCGGTTAAAGCCAACTGAACGAGGACAAAAGTATTGTAAGCAAGCTTCCACTCGGCCCACAAATACAAGTTTTTGCTGATACGGAACCTGAAGCGCCGAAAGACTCGGTTCGGGGAAATCTCCGCCCCCCTCTGCTGTGAGAGCATTCATCTGAGTCTTGAAGAGAGCTGAGTCAGTAGTTCTGATCAGTGGCCCCAACCCTGGAGTCAGAATGAGTGGAGAAGAAGACGTTTACTGCGATCTACAAGTCGGATGACTGAACACAGTATAAAGACAAGCATAGTGTACAACATTCAAACTTTCCATATTGATGGGTTCTGTTGTGTTCATTTCCATCGCTCGCCTTGTAGCCGTGGGCGTGCAGGTGGATTGGAATGTAAGGCAAACACGCCCTCCTACCTGGGTCATTGAAAGGCACGAGGATATAGACCGAGGGCTCATCCGACGTTCCTACTCTGCTGTTCACCAGGGCAAAAGTCACCGTCTTCACCGCCTCGATGTCGTCACGCATGGTTCCTGTTGTGTCCATCACAATGCACAGAGCTTTGCCAGAGCCCTTGCTGATGCCCAACATTCTGACATGGGAACGGGGACGGGCGGCGGTGTATGAAGGAGAGAGAAATGGAGAGCAATTTAAAAGTAGTCATCCCAGTAAGCGTTGCAGTAAGGTAGTGGTTGGATTTCGTACTGTAAGAAGTCTGTGTCCCCAGCGGCCGCTCGAATGTCCTCCAGCAGTTGTTCGGTCGCAGCGATAGCCAGACCGGCTGCCACGGTGTGGAGGTGGCCGTGGCTGGAGCTCTGCGAGTCCTTGTTGATCCCACCTTTTGGCTCTATGACACTTGTCTGATCTACCAAGCCTCCATGACTGCATTTTCCTATTCAAATTCATTGTGAGAATAAACAATTAATCGCACATTTTGGGAACATGCACTCTCTGTGTTATTGCTGCCGACATACAGTATGTACAATGTACAGGTACTGCCACAGGACATAGACACGTTGTTTTGGCTTCCCCAAAAGCATGCATGGCCAGCTATCGGAACAGATAAACCAAAATCTGTACAAGCAGGGTTGGAATAGAATCCTGGATAAAATATGAGGATAGGGAAACATGAATAAGTGAAGCACACCACTAGCAAAGATTCCAAAGAAGTGCATGGGTCGAGCAAAGTAGAGCTATTTTAGTAAAGGGCCGTATAGTATTTTCCTCATGTGTGTCTGCATAATTGAATCAATACTTTTTATGAAATGAATCAACTGAACCTGAACCGCCTCCCAAAAGAATGACGACATAACAACTTACCAGCTGGTTTGGTCGATAAAAAGGGCACAACGTCAAAATATCCCGATGTCAGTATCTTCTCCCGCAGGATGTCCTGCAGGATGTTGTTGGTGCAGTCGTCACCATCACAGTTCCGACAGGTCGCCCTGGTCACCGCTGGAGAACGGGAGTTACAAAGCGAGCGTTTCCACCAGGGCTGGAGAGAATCCCTACTGAAGCCTGGCCCCCGCTACAAGATTTCTCAAATCTTAACAGACACTGGAAATATGAGAGACCCCACACAAAACCACATATCTTTATGAATTCAACAGTTTTGTTCCCATATTGTGGGGGGAGCAAGGATTTGCCCACACGGCAGCACAAACATCAACCTATTCCTAATCTTGCGTAGCCGCATGGGGTCTGCGCAAGATCAACTGAGAGTCCCGACTCTCAGAACAGGGAAATCCTGCGCGATCAAACGTGGCTTCAGAATAAACAAATTCTATTTTCGCTCTATTATTATTACAGAAATTCCAAAAGGGAATAAGAAAAAACTGGATGACGTCGTGGAGATGGTATGAAAATGGACGTTATATGTTGCGGCCTGAGCTTTATCCTGCACAGTGTTGGCATTGGCGGCCATGGCTGCTGTTGTGTTCATGACTTGTTCCACTCCAGTCAACTTAGCTCCCAATATCCGATGTTACAAATACCAGACCGCGCCCTCGGCCATCCTCGTTGTTCCCGGTCACACTACACTATATTGGATCGTATATAGCTAAGGGCCTTTAATACTTGCGATTCGCCATCTGTGCGGACAGGACGGACTTCTGAGCAGATAGGGGAGGTAAAAAAAAAACAAACTCATTTTTAGAACTATCAACAAAATTGCGACTTTCTCACGATTGTCGAAGGAAGCGTGGGGGAGTCGGGCTCAAAATCGGCTTTATTATCTTGTAGTGTGTACCCAGCCTCTTAAATTGAACGCCATGCTTGAATCAATGTGCTGATTTTAATAGGGGCTGATGCCCATATCACCTGCACATGCCCGAGTAAGATCACAGCACCCCGCCCCGGTTTCCACAACGTTGTTCGATAACAGCAGCACCACGAAGAGTCGCCTTTTAGCGTCACTGGCGCTGGCTTGTCAGCGGCACAGACAAAGACAGACCCGATTCGTCTCCTCACCTGCTATGTTTCCGATGCTGACATCTGATCGGATTAGATTAGGGTTGGGGCGCTGGTTTCCTATCTCCACCCAGTTACTGTGGCTGTAAAAATCCTGCGAGTTTGCAAAGCAATCTTCAGTCACGTACTTTGATTCAATCCAAACCTTTATGATCTTTTCATCTGAGTACAGTTCCCTCAGATTGACAATTAAGGGAAAAAACAATATGTACCTGTAAGGGATGGCAAATTTCTCCCAGTTTCTCCCTGGCCGCCTCAAAATTCCCTTGCTTGTTGCTGACCTTGACGGCGGAAATCCCCGTTGTGATTATTTTCCTTCCTTGCAGAAACAACTCATCGTCAAAATGAAAGCTGGCGTTCAGGGCGTGTCGGAGGTCGACTCGTACGTTCCTCCACTTTATCGACTTAATGGATTTGAGGAAGCGCTTGGTCGATTTAGGTGACGAACAGGCAACGGCAACGGCCTCGGCTGTGAAAGGTTGTGGCTACATGCGCCCACCCACACACATACACACAGCACATCAAAACCCACATTTAAACAGTCAAATCACTTGCAAAAGAAACAAACTGTAGAATTTGAATTCTTACAGGGAAAGTGAAATCCGTCCCGACGGAAAGAGCCAGTCTGCGGCACACTTGGACGGTGGCGTTCAGAAGCGCACTATTGGTTATCTCCAGGTGATTCAAGGACTTCCCAGGTAAAATCCCAAACCCGCAGGCCCCAATCTGCAGGAGCCAGAAAGAGAGAGCCGCCAAACCTGTAGACGGCCTCATCCCTGAGCTGGTTTTGCAGCCTAAAAAGGATAAATATATGGCTTAAAGAGCTTTGAATTAATGAAAAATCAATATTCCCATCCATAATTCAAGTTTTTGAAACATTCACTGCAACATCTCAATATTTCAATATTTTAAGATAACACATAATATTTAATAAAATTTTACAAAAAGGGACAACATGATACAACATTTGCAAGGTCCATAAACGCCAGTGGAGTGATCCAAGGTGGACAGGCCCGTGGGAGGTAATCATAGCGACCTCACACGCAGTAAAAGTCAAAGGGTCAAAGAGAGACAATTGGCAACACCTCACCCATTGTGCGCCAGCCAGAACACCAACCAGACCTCTTACAGAGATAAAAACTCCATTGGCAGAGTACCAAAAATGAATAACCAAAGGCCCTGGCACGCATTTCGCCAGCCCGGCCTGTGCGGGGTAAGGGGAACGTTTGGAATACTCACGGTCATAACCCTCATAATAGTGTCGCTTACATTATGGCACCACCACACCCACGGAATCGTAGAAGTAAAGCTCAACTCCACCAACACACCCCCGCAAAGGGTAAAACGTAGTTCTGGGGACACTAGCAACAAAGCGGTCATTGTCACGGTATGCAAAGGGGAAACCAAGACGCTGATGATGGATGCATGCAGAATTTTCCCGTGTGCTAACCATCTTTATGAAAAACAACTGACAGAGGAAGCAAAATAAATATATACCACGGAAGAGATCAGCTATGTCGTAGCTGAGGACGATTAATGTGGACCACGTTAGCAATGAATTAGCGGACAACTCCGGGTTTGAGGACCCATTCTCAGGATGGTTAGAAAAAATGTTTGGCAAATGGAAACATGTGATTTTGTCTGCATTCATACCCATTACCGTAGTAGCTTCAATGCTTGAGCTATGTGGATGCTGCTGTATCCCGTGTATCCGAGGACTGTTCCAACGCCTCATCAATACCACCGCTACCAAAGTAGACATTCAAGCCTTCCAAAGACAGGTTGGGGAGGAAGACGTCCAAAAACCATTGCTTAGTGATATGCGTGAAGTGTGATTATGCACCTAGGTGTTGGAGTGAATAAAGGCTTCGGTGGTTATCAAACCCATGCAAGCTCCAACATACTAGGACATAAAAAAAATAATAATAATAAAAACTCCTTTAAAAAATTCCAAGAGTCCTCAAGAAGACCTCATGTTTTCTTTATATGCGTTTGAACTCATATGACTGACGGCAAAATGCTAGTGCAACTAAAAAAACGGAATAAACGAAAACATCTGCATTTAGGCAGACAGTTGAACAATCAGCTACCTATGTGTTAACACTTGTACACCTACGCCCGGCTAGACAGACCACAAGATGAAATTTCCACACCAGGTATGTAGTGTATTGCTGTGTAGTGCTTAGATAATGAGAGTAACAAGGAGGAATCAGGTGCGGCGCTACCCAATAGAGTGCGTTAACATACATTGTGATAAGACAAAAGATGTTGCGTCACTAAGCGTCTAAGAATTGCTGTACGTCAGTACTTACGCGGGCTACTGTCAGGCAGCTAACTGGATTTCTCCAGTCTGTTGGGTAGAAAGTGCGAGGAAGTCCAGTATTCCATCCTTTATTTGTTGACGGCTCCTTTTCCTTGTGGGCGCAGCCCATATGTGCCTGGGAGGGGAATCAGATCTCAGAATTCTACTACGCCCTTAACGGTTTCGCAACATTTATTCCAGGGAAGCCGGACTTGTTCAACCGGTTATGTTATGACAAACAACACAAGGGCATCCATCTCACCATCTCCCGCAGTCACTCAGCCTCTGATTGTGCATGATACATGTGAAGTGTTTTATTTATTTATTTGTTTGTTTGTTTGTTTTTTTGTTTATTTAATTATTTTCATTCATTTTCATTCATTTTCACATGAACATTTTTGCAGTAATTCCACTTTTTATATATAAATCACACACACACACACACACACACACACACGGTTGGACATTGACAGTGTTCAATCTGAGTGCCACTTGCCAAGTTCCAAGTTTACAATTTACATCCAAGGCAGGGTGGATGTCTCAAACTTCGCAGAAACGTAGATTCCGATATTAATATTTGTTAATGTTTTGACACAGCAACCACCGCTGGAAGCAGCTGGTACCAGCAGGGGGCTGTCTCTCCTCCCGCTGTGCCCATTACACAGACACTGGCTGGAGAAGCTGATCATTCCACGTACTAGAATTCTGACCCTTCTAGCCTGCCGGTACGTGTCTGCTGCCTCGGGAGGCCCCTGGGCCAGCCAAGCCCGAGAGGCCTCCTTCTTCAGCTTGACGACTTCCTTCACCGCTGGTGTCCACCAACGGGTTCTTGGGTTACCGCCACAACAGGCACCCACTGCCTTCCGACCACAGCTCCTAGAAGCTGCCTCTGCAACGGAGGTTTTGAACATGACCCACTCGGATTCCATGTCCCCAAGCTCCCCCGGGATGCGCAAAAAGTTCTTCCGGAGGTGGGAGTTGAAGACCTCGCAGACAGGGGCATCCACCAGGTGTTCCCAGTTCACCCTCACTACACGTTTGGGTTTACCAGGTCTGTCTGGCAGCCTCCCCCTCCCCCATATGGTGTTCATTATGGCCAATCCATGACTAGCACAGAAGTCCAATAACAAAGCGGACCACTTGGATTCACATCAGCCTGATGGTTCCTCCCAATCACCCCCTTCCAGATTTCTCCATCGTTGGCCACGTCTCCCGGTAGAACTATGGAGTCCCTAGGCGGAGTCCCTTCCAGGACACCACCCAGAGACTCCAAGAAGGCCGAATGCTCTGAACTAGTGTTTGGTGCATAAGCACACACAACAGTCAGAGATTTCCCCTTCGCAACTGTTAGGCTGGGCTGGTGAGTATCCCCACACCTGCTCGGCGCCTCTCACCCTGGGCAACTCCGGAAAAGGAGAGAGTCCAGCCCCTCTCCAGGAGATTGGTTCCAGAGCCAGTGCTGTGCGTAGAGTTGACCCCAACTATATCTAGTTGGTACTGCTCCACCTCCCGCACCAGCTCTGGCTCCTTCCCCGCCAGAGAGGTGATATTCCACATCCCTAGCAACGAGAGTCTCCGCTGACGTTAAAGTCGTTCTACCAATCATCCGTCAAACAGCGAATTGAAGCAAAGGTCGCCGTGGAGATGATCGTCTGTCACTTTCAAGCCCATGACGTCGTAGAACCTGTTGGCTAACTTTGTAGAAATTGGAATGGAATGGCCTGGAATTGTGATTCCCACGGGAGCCTTGCTGTTGTTGGTATTTAAAGTGAGTATTTCACATTCACTTTCACTTCTCTTGCAATTTGCTCCCAGGAGGCCACGATTCATCTTGTTAACAATGATGTAGTATGTGCCTCCTTGTCTTGTATTTTAATTATCACTCAAATTAGTCGCACTTTGTTGACCTGTTGAGTACCTTTGTTTTTTATTGCTATTTTTGAATGTATACATTTTGAATTTAGTGCTTCATGTTCTTCACTCTCCACTGAGCTGCTGCAACATCTGAATTTCCCCTACAGGGGATCAATAAAGTAATTATCTTATCTTGTTGGGAGGACATCTTTCATCTTTCATTGAAGCTGAGAGCTGTTTTACATTTTTATTTTTTTTTGGGTGGAGGGACTGGGAGGAGATGGCAGACCCATTGACTTTCTCTCCACTTTGCATCTGAACTTGCTGATAAAGTACATTTTGGGTTGATTGACAGAGCTTTTTTCTATAAGACAGTCAACATGCGCAACATAGGCGCTATGCACCAAGAGTATATGTGAGACGTTTAACCATTCCTACTGTCTACTGGCCCAGGCTGTACGGTCACTTGAGGTTTTGCTGCAAAGGCTGCCAGATAAGAGGCCAAAGGTCAACAATAGCTGGGTCCGAGAACTCCCTCTGGCCAGGAGTGAGATAATATGGACCAAAGAGAAAGGCCTGCCGGGAACGAAACAGACATCAGCAAAGTGATTGCCCCTAAAACACCCTCCTTGGCCAAGGGGAGACGGCTCTTGAGGGTCATGGCTGTGTGGAAAAGTGAGGGTGGATTGGATGGGAATAGTGGGCGACGCGCTGCTGTAAGTAACATCAGTCAGGGTGAGTCAAGGGAACTGGGCTGCTTCATCTGCGGCATTCCCATCACGCCAGTGGTCGGGAGGTGCTCGTGACTGTGTCGTGCGGTCGGTGAATGGGATTTGGGATCAGATATTTCGGTGGCGATGTGGCTCTGGTTCCTCCCTTGCAGGGTCTGCAGCTCGGACTGTGGTTCAACACTTCCATGTCGCCTACGTTCGGAGCATTTCACAGCAAGATACAAACTAGTAGGTGAGGAGGATTTGATAATAATGACAAATTAGAGCTACTTGGGCTTATTCGCTATATGCCACACAAGCAGTCTCACGAGGTTGCGCTGTAATGAATTTGGTCAAAGGCTCCTTAATGAAATTGTGGCAACACAGTGACACATATTGATTAGAATTTAAATCCTATGACATTGATAACAACCTTTTGAATCAATTATTCAAATTGACATAACATATTTTGTAAACACAACTCATATTTACATGCAAGTGAGAAAAATCGAGTTGGGTCTATTCAATATTTGGAAATAGAGTTGAGTTCACTATATATGAGGAAAGTCAGGTCGGGTTTACTAAATATTTGGGGAAAATGGAGTTGATTTACTATATATTTACGAAAAACCGAATTGGGTTTCCCAAATATTTGGGAATAATCAAATTGGGTTTACCAAATACTTTATTAAAAATATTTGTTTTACTAAAGGAAACATAGCAAACATTTTTACAAGCCTAAACTTACTTGAATTGTGTCAATTTCAATCATTTACTCTCTGTGTATTCCATCTATTCAATAGTATTACGTCTCACTTTATTGACACAATATAATCTTTTCTTATCACCTCAATAAAATCCCATTTCTCCTTTTTTATTTTTTTTCCTTTTAAGTAGCATTCTAATAAAAAAAAACCCCACAAACCTTTTCGGAGTGATTACAAGCCTGCAGGCCATGAGCAACACAGGACATTTCATTTGGCGACCTGACATCTGCTTCAGCATGAAGGGAAAGATTGTGAAGATCATATGTTTATAGATACCAATCGCTTCATATTGCATTTACAGCACTGACTTAAAAAAAAAAAAAAAAATCGAACACACACACACACACACACACACACACACACACACACACACACACACACACACACACAAAATATGACTAAATAAAAAGGAGAGAAATGAAATACTAAATAACTTTATTACAGTTGATACTTTATCCAGTAGCCCTCTTCCAACAAAAAATAGTAATTACAAACAAAATATTACATTTATCCCCCTAAACATTGTTTCTTAATTTCTTTTATACATTTTAAATCACTTTTATCTTCAGTAATGAATAGCTTTTTATCTTCTGTAAGCTGTGTGACAATCAGCTTCTTTTCTTTTTGCACAATCTATACAGTTTAATACAGGTTAATACAGGTCTCTGGACCGGGGAAGAAGAGTAAAGCAGGAAGATCCCACAGTGACGGGAAAGAAGAAAAGAAAGAAAATACTGATCATACAGACTGTACAGAGACGTATAGCTGTGCCCACCCCCCCCGCCCACCCCGCTTCACCGCCCCAGGATCGGCCAATCACAACGATTCCTCGTCAGGGCGTCGGCCAATCCCAGTACAATCATTATGATCTGGCAAATCAATTGTCCCTGAAAACACGAGACAAGGTTTATAAAAAGAAATCAAATAAATAAAATATATATATTTTTAACTGGCTCTCGTCCTGTCCACTACGGATATCATTCAGTTAATTGAAAGGAATAAAATGGAGTAAAACACTGGAATTTAAGATTTTATATATATACATACATATATATATATATATATATATATATATATATATATATATATATATATATATATATATATATATAAATATATATATATATATATATATATATATATTTTTTTTTTTGTGCAACTTATGAACGTGATGGACACAGCGAACAGCCCCGAGCGTCTTTCACAGTTCAAACTAATGTCGGATGAAATATATTTGGGCTGATTGTACGGGGAGTACAACTCAGTACTGTTCTATATTACATCAGGGTGTAGATTAATTCTTATTTGTCAGAACCGACATCCATATTTGGCCTGGAGGGGGCGGAGGGGCTATCGAAAGTGGAATGCATCAAGTTTCCATCGTCAACCACCGAAACATCAGCATAACTTTAACAATGGCAAAAAGCAGATAAAACTCAAGTTCAAATGACGGTTAAAAAAAAAAAAAAAAAAAAAAAAAAAAATCTGAGTTTCTCTGAAAAATAAAAGACAATTCCGTTGCCGTGCTTCACAATTGTTGCCACGAAATGTAAGCGCAACTGCAACAACTAAGCAACACTAACGTAGCGCTTCGTTGAAGCCTTTTGCGAACGCCAAACATCCCCCCACCCCACCCCCACACCACCCCCACCAGCGGTAAAAATGTCTTTGAAATATCCATTTAGTAGACGTCCATACCTCTCCGACTCCTAAATATACAATATTAACACATTCCTCTGTACATATCACTTTTAAACATCATAAAATCTGTCATTTTTGCGGGTCTCGTCACAGAACCTCCACCTGGACACCCACCCAAACCCTCCTCCTTTAACGATGTATCTTTTCATCCTTCTTTCACCTTTGCTGTAGAGCTCCCATTGGGGGAGGAGGAGGAGGAGGAGGAGGGAGGAGGAGAACGGGGAAGTCGCCATCCGGAACCTTCTTCTTCTTTTTTTTTTGTTTCATTTTTTTGTTTTCGTTTTTTTTTCGTTTTCGTTTTCGTTTTCTCCTTCGACGTTTCGCCGGAGGAGGCGAAGACCGAGCTGGAGCTCGGACAGACGAGAGCGGGCCGCGACACCGGAGGAGAGGCCGCAGGGGCAAGGCGGGGGAAACCGCGGCATCACCACCCATCCATCCATCCGTCAGGACATTCAGCGGTCATAAACCGAAGCGGGATCCGCAAACCCCCGCCCCCGGCGACCCCACGTCTTCATAACACAGAATCCCACTAATCAAATGTTTCAAAAATGTCAGCGTTTTGAACGGCTTAATGTAACTGAAACACGACACGTTGCAAGATGTTAACGGACGAGGTGTTCCCTGTCTCCTCCGATCCAAATGTCAACGCCTAGTTTCTGCATCCGTCGGCGCAGTGATGCAGCGAGACCGAGGGAATAAGCGCGTGTGTGTGTGTGTGCGTGCGTGCGTGTGTGTGTGTATCAGTCGAAGTTTACAAACGTCGTTGGCGCCCGACACAGGAAGTGCACCGGCCTGTGACAAAGCCCAGAGCTGTGTGACAATATGCCTGTTTGGAGGCGACATACACAAGCGATGACACCGGGAGCTAGAGGGATGGAACGGGGTCTGTGGAAAACCAGGCGGGAACCCCAAAAGCCCCCCCCCCCCCCCCCCCCCCAAGCGCGGGAATCCCGCTTTCTACGTCTATAGAGGCCGAGAAGGCCCTGGCGCCCGACTGGCAACGTCATCCGCCCTGCCGAATGTCCGACCGCTCCCGTCCGTGTTCCCGAAGCCGCTTCCCGCGTCATTATCACCGACTTCTATCTCCTCCCGCCCAATACTGCATGTTCACCAGCACGGTGTCACGCTACCTTACCGCTACCCCCCCGCGTGGCGGTTTCCTCTAATAAAAATAAAATAAAAAATAAAATCTAAAATCTCTAGTGCGAAGCCGACCGGGGCTTCTCGACGCAATTCTCAAATTTGGCACTGGGAGAGTTTTAACGTGACGTCTTTTAGTTGGGATTCTATTTCCCCTTAAACGTGCGCACGCGCACACACACACACACACACACACACACACACACACACACACACACACACACACACACACACACACACACACACACACACACACACACACACACACCATGAGCACTGACGCAGGCGAATCAAGTTGAGCCCGCGGTGAGATTGGTGAGACGGCACACTGCGCTTAAAAGAAAAAAAAAAAAAATTTGTTGAACTAAAATCTTGGACAACAACACTGCATAAACCGAGGGAGACTAAAATGCCAAGAAAATGTTAAGAAATAAAATAAAACTGGAGATGGTCCCGCAGGCTACGGCAAACCATATGACGGTGTTCAGCCTTGGGGTTTTGGGATTCCACAGTCCCCTGGTAGCAGGAGAAAACTAAACAAAACGGGGAGTGAATGAGGTCGACCGGTCGGAATATCGGAACATCTCTTTGTGTGTGTGTGTGTGTGTGTGTGTGTGTGTTTGCTTTATAAAACCCAATGGGCCCGATTTCCAAATTGACTATTTTTTGTTTGGTTTAGAAGTGCACCAGGAATATGGGTCCTCACTTACCAGGTGTGGGTGTGTGTGTGTGTGTGTGTGTGTGTGTGTGTGTGTGTGTGTGTGTGTGTGTGTGTGTGTGTGTGTGTGTGTGTGTGTGTGTGTGTGTGTGTGTGTGTGTGTGTGTGTGTGGTCTAGGTGTATGACAAGTGGGATCCATTGGAGATCTGGGAGGTGATGCTCGCGCTCCTGCTCATGCCCTGTTCACTTCTCCCCCCCGATGACGTCCTCCTCATAGCCTGTGGGCTGTTCCTCACCCCTCCTGGGCCTCCCCCGCTCCCCCTCTGGCTCCCCGCCGCAGGGTGGTGGAAGCTCCAGGGTGGTGGGCCCCCGGCCAGCATGGGGTGACCCCAGGGCTGCTGGGAGTTGGATGCCCCCTGGTGGAGATGACCATGGTGGCCTCCACCTCCTCCTCCACCGCCGCCGCCGCCTCCTCCTCCTCCTCCGCCGCCCCCTCCAACCATGCCTCCTCCTCCTCCTCCTCCTCCACCTCCTCCCCCTCCAGGCCAGTGGCCTCCCCCCTGTGCGCTGTGGCCCCCGCCGCCCCCGCCCCCCCAGCCTCCCTGCGACTCCGGGCCCAGGTTCGTCAGCACCATGTTGCTGAAGCCCAGCCTCATGGACTCCGAGTCGAAGGCTTCGATCTCTCGGGCCTGGCGCTCCAGCAGCGAGCGGATCCTCTCCAGGCGCTCGTTCTGCAGGGCGAGCATCTCCTCCTCGATCTGCGCAGAGAGGGGACAAAGCCGCGGTGAGGTTCGGGGGTTCTACAGAGACCAGCCGGGGTCCTTCAAGGGGTCCCGGGGAGTCTCCCAGCAAAATTTTTCATGGTTAAACATTGTTTTACTTATAAGACGTTACATCCATTAGAGCAGTGGTCTTCAACTGGGGGCTGGGCAGTTTTTTTATAAATGTCAAAAAATAATTTGTGAAAACTTCTTTTATAGAAAAATATTTATAAAAATAAATAAAAATATTGACTAAACTCCAACATTAACACTAGAACAGCTGCGTTGTTTTGTTTCAGTTATCGGCTGAAGGCGAGCCGATTCGCAGCTTCTGATGTTAAGGTGCATTCAAAAACCTACGACCCACGAACCTACGAGTACGAACTAGTGCATGGCTTCAATTAAAACACATGGGAAATGGTTTGTATTATTGTATTGGCATTAAACAGCATTTAAAACCCTATTTCAGATTTGTGAAAATGTTATTTTATTAGTGAAAACAAGAAAAAGATGGATTTCGCTGTATTGTAGTAGACCAATCACGTGCCGTATTAACGGAACTAAACTCTCGGAAATAAATCAAAATCTAAAATAAAATCACACAGGAACTGTAAGCGTCGCAACTGAGTATATTAACAGGTTAATAACGCGTTATAAATATGTTATTACAGGCCAGGCTTAAAATGCAACACTTAATTTGATAAAAAAAAATACATCTCAGGGGTTCCTGCTCTGTTTCTCTAGCCACCAAGGGGTCCTTAGGCTGACAAAGGTTGAAGACCCTGCATTACTACGATGATGATTATTTTGATCTCGGTTATCTCCCCAACTATAGTATAGATACTAAATCACCAGCAATAAAAAAATCTTCTCAGATTGGGGACCCAGAAATACAATTTTCTCAAATGGGGTCTGTTGCCTAATCCGCATCAAATTGAGGCTGCTTGGCGTAAAAGAGGCTGGGGATCACTGGCTTAAGAAAAACACCAGTTTTACTTTAAATATGGTGGATTCAGGCAGTAACTCCATTCCAAATCCACTCAAGCACGTACTTTCTGCTCCAGCAGAGCCCTCCGGAGCGAGACCCTCTGTTCGAGCTCCCTCCGCTCCTTGTCGTGCTGGGCGTCCGTCTGCATCTTGATCTTACTCTGGTAGGCATTGAGCAGCTCCAGCTCCTGCTGCAGCTGCATCCTCAGTACCTGACACTCCCCTTCCTGAGCCTCGTCCAACCGGAGCTGAGAAGGGGCAGGGCGGGCGGGGCCATTGGGGAAACAGGAGGTGGAGAAACAGGTTGAGATACGAGAAGACTCCAAAAGTTGGGGGTTGGGTGGGGTCTCGAGCCAACATTCGTTCTTCATGGGGGTTAACGTCAACTAAACGACGATAGGGTGCGGACAAAATAGGATCATTTCCAGGTTGACGCACAATCAAGTAAAACAATCAAGTCATTTATTTTCCATTTGTTTGTAAATACACAAGTCTTCTGGAAGTAAATATGAAAGGGGTCAATCTTCCTTCCTTTCCTGTCGGTGTGAAGATTACAAAGGAGTCCTGAGATATTAAAATAGTCCAAATCCCCTTCCATGAATTCAACGGCATCTGGTTATTTTGGCAATCACGCATGGATATATCGTACAGATGACTGTACCTGCGGACCTCTTTGCACAACCTTCATTCGCAATGCGTCCATTTTGAATTACCTGAAGAGTTCCAAAAACTGGGAGGTGCGCCCCCTCCCTCCAAATCACCGTGCGGTGCTGTCACGAGTGCCGCAATGCCGTCATTTATGGCGTGCGCACTAAACGACACCAGGGCTGCGGTGATTATTACCAGCCTCTAGTCTCATTGTCTATTAGTTTTGTGATCATATACACCGTCATCACCAACATCAGCCACAACATTAAAACCTCTGACAGGTGAAGTGAATAACATTGATCATCTTGTTCCAATGACACCTGTCAAGAGGTGGGATATATTAGGCAGCAAGTGTAATCAAAAGGTTGCTGGTTCGATCCCAGGCTCCTCCTGCTGGCATGCTGTAGTGTCCTTGAGCAAGACACTAAACCCCTAATTGCTCCTGATGGCTGCGTCCGTCGGTGTTTGAATAATTGTAAGTCGCTTTGGATAAAAGCTTCTGCTAAATGACTAAATGTAATGTAATGTAAAAGTGAACAGTCAGTTCTTGAAGTTGATGTGTTGGAAGCAGGAAAAATGGGCAAACGTAAGGATCTGAGACACTTTGACAAGGACCAAATTGTGATGACTAGACGACTGGGTCAGAGCATCTCCAAAACGGCAGGTGTTGTGGGGTGTTCCTGGTTTGCAGTGGTTAGTACCTACTAAAAGTGGTCCAAGGAAGGACAACCAGTGAACCGGCGACAGGGTCACAGACGCCCGGGGATCATTGATGCGTGTGGGGAGTGAAGTCTAACCTGTCTGGTCAGATCCCACAGAAGAGCTACTGTAGCACTAATTGGTGAAAAAGTTAATGCTGCTATGATAGAAAGGTGTCAGAACACAGTGCATCACAGCTTGCTGCGTATGAGGCTGTGTAGCCACAGACCGGTCAGAGTGTCCATGCTGACCCCTGTCCACCCCTGAAACCACCTACAATGAGCATGTGAGCGTCAGATCTGGACCATGGAGCAATGGAAGAAGGTGGCCTGGTCTGATGAATAATGTTTTCTTTTACATCATGTGGATGACTGGGTGCATTGTTTACCTGGGGAAGAGAAGGCACCAGGATACATTATGGGAAGAAGACAAGCCAGCGGAGACAGTGTGATGCTCTGGACAATGTTCTGCTGGGAAACCCTGGGTCCTGGCGTTCATGTGGATGTTGCTTTGACGCGTACCACCACGTGCCACCTAAACACTGTCTCAAACCAAGTGCACTCCTTTCATGGTAATGGTAATTCCCGATGGCAGTGGCCTCTTTCAGCAGGATAATGCATTTTTTTCAAGGAGTTTTCAAGCACTTCAGCACATTTTCAAGGTAGGGGCCATTTTCAAGGTAATGGCTATTCATCAGGGCTATTTTTTTGTCACGGTTGTAGCTTGAGTTTGTTGTGTTCATATCCAAATGTGACGACAGACCTGCCGAAGATAAACTCTGAAGATAAATCTCGATTCTGATTTTGGCGTCTTTACTCACAGCCTGCGTGGACAGCATGTCGTTGATGGAGTGGTCGTACTGCTCGGCCAGGATGGCCAGCTTCCTGGTCTGCTCCTCTTTCAGCCTCTTCAGCATGGCCTTGTGCTCCGACTTGGGTGTGCTCTCCATCAGGTGGTTCCTCAGAGCCTTGTACTGCCGCGTCTGGGTCTTACAGGTGTCCTGGAACTGTCTCTTGATCTGCAGCTCCTTGGACTGGTGCATAAGTAATAATAATGAGAGAGATTTGCAAAATGTGAGAGACGCTCTCCGCACACGACGTGGTCCGTGCACACGTGCCTTCCCCCACGCATTCTAGAACACTCATTCCCACTCCTTAAACAGGGTAACCTGGCGACCTCGGGTACCTTGAGGCTCTTGGGCTGCTGGCGGACCTCCATGACGTGCTTCCGCCTCAGCTCACGCTCCCTCCTCTTGTTGTACTCCAGCTGGTTGGTGAGCTCCGTCTGGTGCTGGGTTCGGATGAGCTCGGCCCGCGCCTTCTGGATCGTCCCCAGGTGCCGGAACTCCAGCTCCTGCATGGACTCGTGGTGCCTGAGCAGCATGGCGTGCTCCAGGTCCTTCTGGGTCTGCCGCTTGTTCAGCTCCTGCGCAGACGATCGTTCTGGCCTCAATGGACAGTTTGGAGTTAAGGGCATGAGTGTGTTTGTCTGTGTGTGTGTGTACCTCTCTGGCCAGGTCCTGCTCCACGTTGTGTCTGGCGATGAGGATCCTCCGTTTGAAGCGTCGACACTCCAGCTCCAGGTATTGCCGCTGCCTCCTCAGCAGGTTGGCCTCCTCCTCCGCCTGAGAGCCACAACACCACCACACAGTGACACTGGAACCTTCCCTCGTGGGGAACTTCACGTCTCTCGAGAAAATGTCGGCGATCGGCGAGGACAACGGACGCTGTTCTGGGACTGTTGTTCATACCATTCGATTGAATGAATTGATTGATGGATCATCTCCATCCGAACGTGTTGAGTTGCTACTTTGGCCCAAGAATAGTGGATTTCACGGCACCTTACAAAATGATAACTCTAGCCGCGTTTCCACCCAAATCACCCGGAACTTTTAGTCCCAGGAACTTTTTTTTTTAAGGAATTAAAAGGTTCCTTCCGCCCCTTGCTGTCCGCGTTACCAACGAAGTCTGATTGATTTTTTTTCCTCCCCAAAAAACCAAAAATATTTTAAATATTTGTACAAAATAAATATTCGTAAAAAAACCCACGATTTATGGTTTTGAGGCTACAGATTTGCGGCTGCAGATTTTTTATTTATTTTTATTTTTAAACGGCGGCTGAAATAAAATGCTGCAAGTACTCGACCAATCAGAAGAGTTCAGCGCAAGCCCCGCACCCAACGTGCCGGACTTTTGAAAAGCACGACCTCCCGAACCCTGGTTCCCTGAGGTGCAAACGCACAGAGTTCCTTTCAAACGTTCCCGAGTTGCTGGGGGAAAGTTCCTGCGGTGGAAACGCGGCTTCTGATGGATGTCTGTGGGTATTTTAACCGAACCAACTAAACACACGGAAACATCAAGAGTGGTATTTCATCACTGATCAAATGCCATAATTAACTCACTTCACCAGAGTCTATCCTGCATAGAAACTATAAAAATCAGATAAGACTACGACATTCCTGACCTGGAAGTGCTGGATGTTTTCTTTCTGCTTGGAGAGCCACTCCTGCTTCTCCTTCTTCGGTGTCGACTGGTTCTCACTCAATTCCTGGACACATCCGGGGGAGAACCATTTTACAGAGCCATAACTGAGTCCGGATGTGAGTCCCAATCATGTCCGGGTGCTTTTAACTAACTGAAATGGCCTTTCTCGCTTGGTTTAAAAAAAAACTGTCTCAGACTTGCCCTGGTCTTGGTTCAAATAATCTCATTTCCAGAAGGAAGATCAGAGCTAATCTAGGTCCAAGTGAAGGTTGAAATTAAGCCTGACCAGAGGCAGGTTTATCTTTGGATTAATGGACGTGGGGCCTCCAGGTCGACCTTGACAACAGAGGAAATGGATTATCTGGACTAAGACCAGCACCAAGACCAGACAGAAGGAGCCGACTAGTCCTTCATCACCTTGGTCCAGGACTTCCTAGTCTACAACGCATTCATCTTAAATCAAGCAACGTCTCAGAAAGGCCTTTTTTAAATTCTGGATTGATTTAATAGGAATAGCTCAGTCCGAATTTAGATTTAAACCCCGCCCGCGAAACCGCCCCTTAATATGGTTGATTGAACAAATGCTAAATTGAGTTTTTAATTATCAGATTGGTGTGTGTGTGTGTGTGTGTGTGTGTGTGTGTGTGTGTGTGTGTGTGTGTGTGTGCGCGTATGCCTTTTACCTCCTTGAGCTGCTCCTTGCGTAGCTTGTACTCCCGTTTCTGTGACTCCAGAAAGCTGCTGAGCTCCTTCTTCTGCTGCACCTGGATGTGCTGCTGGAACTTCTTCTCGTCGTTGGCAAACGTCTTCAACTGGACGCAACGCAGGCATAAAGTCACGGGGAGGTGTCACAGTTCACAAACATATATAATGAACTTAATTTAAAGAAAATACGAGTCGAGTGGCATTACTTATATGAGATTAAGTATATTCTCTGATTTATTATATATTATATATTCCGCGCTTTGAAAATGAACGTTCAACAACACGGAGATGGAAATGCGCGGAAATGATGTTACCGTCGGCAATTTATCATTTAGTTTATAACTTGTGTAGTGTGGTGCCAGTGTATTTCATCAGTCCATGTAATATGGTCATTTTCTTTTGTTTCGGCACATGTTCAGTTTGTCACCACAGGGTTCATTCTGGCATTACAGAATGACATTCAAGGACTTTCAAAAACTTCTGTGCCGTTTTTTTATTTTCAAAGACTTATTTACTTAAGACCTTATATAAGGAATTATATAAAATAATATATAAACAAATACATTTCCAATGTGATTTTCATTAAACTAAAATCTCAGGCTCATTGTTTATTAATTGGTATATATACTGTATAAATATCTACAAATAAAACGCTAATTGTAATTTATTATTAATCTCATTGCTCCACTGTTATACGTGTCTATATCCAACCATGCTGAATTAAATATAAATTTCCCCGGCATAATCAATGCCGTAAAAGCGATTCTGGAAAATGTTTATACGTTTTCAATGATCGCGCCACCCTCCAACAGGGGTGTGGTGGTGGTGGTGGTGGTGTGTCGCCATGACATACGTCTTTCTCCATGGCCGCCTGGTGTTTCTTCAGCAGCTTCTCCATCTCCTGGCTGAAGGCGTTCCTCTGGCTCTCCAGCTCCTTGTCCAGCCGCAGCCGGTGCTCGTCCATCTCGCCCTTCAGCTTGTTCTCCAGGGCCAGCAGGTGCTTCTGGTGCTGCCGCCGCATGCGCTTGTAGCCCGACATCTGCTCCCGCAGCTCCGAGTCCTGCTCGTGCTCCTGCATCTCGCGAGTCACCTGCGCAACGGGGACCCACAGTGAGTGGCTCCAGCTCTAGTCCATCAACGCGCGCGCACGCACGCACGCGCACACACACACTCCGGCTTTGCTACACTAACTGTTACGTTTGGGACCAGATTAATTCTTTGTGTCAACGACATGGGAACTATTCGAGAAGACTACGAAGGAAAAACAATTATTACAATTTCCATTCAACATTAATATTAGATTTTACATTTAATCACTGAGCCGACGCGTTTGTCCAAAGTGACTTCGATGGGAGGCTAGAGACAACCAAAGCATACGTGGACCACTGGAGCAACCTCAAATTTAAGTGTCCGAGCCTGTTTCTAAATTCAACCGGATACAAGAGCGAGATAGCGGTAAGATATCACAATAAAAAGTTGTGTTATTAGGTAAGTTGAAATATGATGAGTACTCATATGTTGTTCGTGCGATAAGACAATACAACAACTTAAAACTAATTAAGTCAACAACATTAATACTAATACCTTGGGGTTTTTATCAAAGGCAAAATTGTTGCAAAATAAGGTATATTCTCAAAACGGAAAAACATATATTATCATAGACAATTCATACCAAAAAAAACCCCCACCAATTGGAAATACATTCAACACCCTGTAGCTGTAAAGAATGCTACAACTTATTCCACCCAGCAGGTGATGGAGGGTGCTCTCACCAGCGAAGCTGTGCGTATGGTGGCAAAGTGCTCTCTGTTGCGGTAGTGCTTCTTAGGGGCCTGGGCTGGGGAGGGCTGGGGCTCGGAGGACTGGCTGCCGGCCGCCGCCGCCTCCTCCCCGCCCCCGCCGTAACTCTCCTCCTCTTCCTGCAGACACAGAGAAACGGTGCATCAGGGCCACATGGAGAGCAATCTGCATTTTTAAGGACCGGATCGAATATGTGGGAGCCCTGTGGGAACGCATGTTGTTACAGGCGCGACGCCAGACAGAACGGGGCTGGGTACAGATGCCTCGACTTTGGAACCTGTTAGAAGTTGATACATTCCTACGGGGCGATCTATTTTTCTTTATTTGAATTGGAGACGCTGAAAAATAATAGGTGTCTGACTATTTAGTTGGAAATAGGTTTTATTTTATATTCTATATTGCATAATTATTGTGGATCTAATATGAAAATTTCATTCAGTCAAAGTTCGGCAATATCACCGATGTCTGAGCGATTTGTGCTTACAACTGGTCTGACGCTGCTCTACATTCGCTCCTAAAGTTAGGAACAAATTCAATCTTGGCGGATCGCAAATTCCGTATTATTTTATGCGTACTATCAGATGTACATTCGGGAAGTGTTTTATGTGAATTTGAGTATTGCAGTCAGTACAGAAGGGGCTCCGGATGGATTATATAGAAATGACAATATATTTCAAATTGATTTCACGAAAATCAAATATCCATTTTTCAGTTTCGGCGACGAGAGGTGCCCCCACCGGCTTGAGGTGTATGACGGAGCTGTTGGACATGACGGTGTGGTCTCCCTCCATCAGGTCCAGCTCGCTGCGGCTGTCCTGGGCGGCCTCGTTCAGGCTGTTGACCGAGCTGCTCTGGGAGCTGGCGCTGATGGACATGCTGGGGATGGACTGGTTGCTGCCCACGCTGTTCACCGTCCCGGTCCGGCCCCCGCCCTGCTCCAGCTCCTGGACACACAGTGCAGAGACAGGAGGACGCCCGGAGAGAGAGAGAGAGAGAGAGAGAGAGAGAGAGAGAGAGCGAGAGAGAGAGAGAGAGAGCGAGCAACAGAGTGGCACAAAGACAGACATGCAGAGAAACACAAGAATGTTCATGGTGGGTTATTTACCAACCAAGGGGCCACTATTGAGGAAATTTCCCAATTTACAGGGAGCAGGGTTTTCTGGCCTTACCAAATGAAATTCAAGGACTTTCAAGTACCTTTTTAAGCACAATTCTCTTTGAATAGGATCCAAAACAAATATAATCAATTTTCAATGTGATCTTTATCAATTAAAATATAATAATCTTAGTCTCATTGTCTATTATTTATATAAGTATATCTATTATATACTGTATATCTATTATTAATCTCATTGTCATCTACTATTATAAGTGTCCTACCATTTCCAACCATGCCGGATTCAATTTGCATTTCCATGGCAAAATCTAGGTCGTCAAAGCCATTATGGAATTTTTTTTTAGGAAATTAAGATTTGAATAACAAAACCATAGGGGACCTTAAGTCAAGCACTTCAAGCATCTCAAGGACCTGCTCAGAACCATGACGGACTTTATCCAGTTCGTCCGGGAAAATGTAAATTTTTGGGGGTTGGCAAAAATGTATGCAAATTCAATAGATCTCGGTACTTAACTGTATGTTGAAATGAGAGCTGGTTTGAACAGACTTATTACTGGAACTCAAGCGTAAAAAAAAACTGATGATAAACTGTCATCCAGAGAAAGTGATGCTGCGTTTCACGGGAACTCGATCTGGAAAACTGGAATTTGTGACTAACGCGACTAACCTGGGCCCCGTGCATTGCTCCCTGCAGCTATATCTAGTTGTTTTTGGGGATATGCAGAATCACAGGTGCAGTGTTATCACGGGAAGTGATTTCATAGGACTCTTCCTTCATTGGTAGTTAAAATTTAAAAAACACACGTATAAGTTCAAATTGCATCACAAGTTTTGAGAAAAGCCGCTGCAAAATCAAGCCTTTTTGGAAACACCAATCACAAAAAAAACATAAAAAAACAAAATCTAAATCTAAATGCTTTCTTAATCATGAACAATCCTGTTAGGTCGTTTATTTTAGGACTCGACGACTAAATGCGTTCTTGATTTGTAAAAAAAAGCAGGAATGTTTTTTGATGAGCTGCGAGTTTAGCTGAGAAACATGACCTTGCGACGGTCCGAAAGATTTCCCATCTTACCGTGACCTGAAATAAGGAGTCTTTATGTTACGCTGAAACTGTATATATCCACCCCGCCTACAAACACACACGCAGACACAAGCCAAGACACACACACACACACACACACACACACACACACACACACACACACACACACACACACACACACACACACACACACACACACACACACACACACACACACACACACACACCTCATCTCCATCCTGAACCTCCGCCGTGGGCCCGTTGTGCGCCTCCTGGAAGAGGATCTTCTTCATCTTGCGGTACTGCAGGTTGTCCAACTCTCGCACCGCGTCCTTGGTCCGGAGGATCAGGTCCATCAACACCGAGTCCGGGCGCTCGCGCTGCAAGAAGGCGTGCTGCAGGAGAGGAAGAGAATGAAGGGCAAAACAACACAAGAACGGAGAAAATACACAACTTACTTCAGGTGTATTATAATCTTAATCTCATTGTCTATTATTCATATTAGTATTCATCTATAAATCCATTATTAATCTCATTGTCATCTACTATTGTAGCCTGGTTCATTCTGGCATTTAAAAAATGAAATTCAAGCACGTCAAGGACGAGGAGTTGTTTTTTTTCCCTAACATTCAACTCAAGTTATGTTGGATTTAAAAATACGCATAATATAGTTTATATACATATTTATGCGTTTGATACGCTTTAATCTTTTTTTTTTTCTTGTTTTGACTTTGCTTGGGTTTGCTTCATAGAGGCTTTCTTTGCTGTTTTTCCTCCAGCCAATCAGGGTACTCCTCTGATCCCAAGCTGGGGCCTATTCTGTCCAATAGGACACGAGCAATACAGGAGTGCAGAGTTCAGGAGAAAGGGAATCCTACAAAGAAGGCTTTTTTTTTTTTTTTAAGATGTAGAACATAAATTCATAAATAAATAACATAAATCCAAGGGCTTACATCATCATTTAGCAGACGCTTTTGTCCAAAGCGACTTACAATTACTCAAACAGGGACACTTCAGCACGCAACCAGGAGGAGCTAGACGATGGACTCTACCTCCTGATCTAATGCCCCGGTTTCAAGTACCTTTTCAAGCACTATTCTTTCATTGTCGAGGACCGATATAATGCATTTTCAATTATCTTTATTAAATCAAATATAATATAATCTTAATCTCATACATACACACACACTATGTATGTATGTCTATTGTAAAGGGAACGTTGAGGACACCTAGTGGTGAACTTTGGTACACGTAGGAACCTGAACGTTGAGGAGCAACATGCTGATGTTGATTCCGACGTGTTCTTGTCCTCAAAATGCATTTAGTATTGATTGTTAATTTGTGACGTAACATTATTTCATATTTTGCAATTGTAAAATAAGTAAGGCGTTAAGGACATGTTAGTTAGGTTCATGCTTACCTGATTATACCTAAATGCATTAAACCTATGCAACACGCAAAATGTATCTACATTTGTTTATTTTTCAGTTTCACACTTTGTCACATAAACAGACCCAGATGAAGCTACGAATTGTATCTGGATGTTGTTTGTGGGACAGAGTTTAGCTGACTGTATCACTAAGCTAAAGGCATACACTTAGCGAGGACAGTATCTATTACTAATCTCATTGTCATCTTCTACTATTATAAGCGTCTATTTCCAACCACCCTGGATTACATTTACATTTACCTGGCATCATCTGTGTTATAAAAGCGATTCTTATTTTTTCCCCATGGACTTTTCAAGGACTTCAACACAAAGGGGGCTATTTTCAAGGTATTCCAGCCATTTCTGAGAAGGAAATTGAAGCGCTTCAAGCACCTCAAGGACCCGGTCAGAACCCCGTCGACTGTATCCAGGCTTTGCCAGCGCAACGCCTTTTCGTTGTTCCAAACCCCTCTCCCATACCATCCCAGGGGGCAACTTCCATTAGTGAAAGAAAGACCATTAGCAGGCTTACTGACAGCTGCTCAGTTACTTAACGGCGGCTGAAGAAGTCAGTCCTCTGGAGTAATGACATCTGCGCTCCATCTACACGACTAAGCCTGCTTTTTGACCACTATGAACGGGTGCTGTGTATGTGTGCGTGTGCGTGTGTGTGTGTGTGCGAGTGCCAGGAAATTGAGGATTAGTCAATCAAAATAGAGCCTTAGGGCAGTAGAACAGGGAAACATCTGAGAGATTTAACACCAGAAGGTTTGACAATCACGGACACACAGGCTTTTTATATCAAAATTATTTTTGTGAACATTTTCTTTAAACGCATTTTAGACCAAAATAAATGATATTGAGTAAACTCCAACCATTAACACTAGAACGGCAGGGTTTTTTGGATTTCAGTAATAAGCTGAAGGCGAGCCCATTCACAGCTTCTAACGTTATCGTGCGTTCAAAAACCTTGGAATTCTTAGTGACATACTGTGTCTCGGTTAATAGGTTAATAAGGCCTTATAAATATGTTTTTGTACTCAGGGTTAAAATGCAACAGTTTTATTTGAAACCAAATCTAGGGGGTCCCTGCTCTGTATCTCTATCAACCAAGGGGTCCTGGGGTTGAAAAAGGATGAAGTCCTAGAACATGTGTGTATGTGTGTGTCTGTTTGTTCTTACGCCCAGCATATCGTCCGAGTGGGGCCTATCCTGGGGGATTTTCTGAAGGCAAGAATCAATAAAGTTTCTAAAATAATCCGTCCTGCAAAAGAATAAGGAAAAAAGGGGTAAGGACACAGGGGCGGGGGGGGTGGGGGGACACACACATTCACACAGCGTTGGTTAAAATCAACCCAAAGATGAAGCATCGCATAATGCCACAAGCCACAAAAGACACCGGGGGTGTATGTGGGTGGATATTACATTAGGCCAAACATCTGGGTTTTTAGAAAAAAAACATCCTCTAAAGGAGAACATTATTCCTAAAAACATATGATAGGTTTATATGAAAACATATATATTCATATGATATATGAAACAGTTGATCAAAGCGCAGAATTTTGTATAAGTTGTTTTCAGCAGGTTAACAGTGTGCACCTGTGTGTGTGTGTGTGTGTGTGTGTGTGTGTGTGTGTGTGTGTGTGTGTGTGTGTGTGTGTGTGTGTGTGTGTGTGTGTGTGTGCATGCCTCACCATTCACTGGACTGCAGTGTGGGGCTCTCGTTCTGCGCTATGTGGTATAAGGCACTCATTGCGTTCATATTGAACAATGGAGGCTTCCTCTCCGCTGGAAGAATGGGGATGAAAGCAGTTAAGTACGACAGTAACTCAGGAGTAACTCAGAGCCCTCCGTTATGAAAAGGCATAAAGACTTTGTGAGGACTCCAAACCGCGGCAGATTTCGGTTATCCAAGCTCGAGCCCTTGCCAAAGTACCTCCAAAAAGACGTGTCTAAGAATCCTTAAAAAAAAAAAAAAAAAAACTTTTCCAGCCATGAAACAAAGATTTGGTTGACTTTCCATTTGTAGGTTAGAATCGTCTCCAAAGGCTATGAAACAGGATTGCCCGTATTCTGTACAAGAAAATTCCGTTCACATCAACAGCATGCGGCAGAGTGGTTATGAGCAATTTCAAGCTTTCAAGAAAAAAACCAAATCCAAACATTGTTCCGTGTGTTCAGAAGATGCACAAGACTAGTTCAGCTATAAAATAGTCTTATATAAAATATAAAATAGAATAGACTATAAATGCGTGTAAAGATTATACCCCATTTTAACAACAAAATCTTCTAGCATCTGTTATATTGTTGAGTTAACGAAGGCTAAATAAGCTTAAAAAAACAGCCCTGTCCTCACAGTCAGCAGTGCAGCCACAGGGATCCAGACAGCGCACACTAACCTAACTCTATACAGGTGATTCCTAAGGACCAGACATCCACCTTCCCGTCGTATTGGCCCTCGTCCATTGCCAGAATCACTTCGGGGGCCATCCTGGGGAGAGGACAAACAACAACAACAACATAATCAACACTCAAGTTAACTAAAATAAAGATATGGCAACATGCAATAAACCTGTTGATAATCAATCAATCAATCAATATGAACCTAAAAAGTAACAAAAAAAAACTACAAAGAAGACCTAAAACAAATAAACAAGAAGAAATTGGCAATGTACATAAACCTAAACACCTAACTAGAAGATGGATACGATTTGCCATTTACAGTAAACCAGAAAAATTAAAAACAATCAATGTGGTAATAAACAATAAACGTTGTCATATTAAATTTAAACCAATACATGAAAAAATTAAAAATAAAAATAAATCTAAAATGTAAACAGTAAACTAGAGAAAAATCTGCAATCAACAGTTAACCTAGAAGTTAACTAGACACTAAGGAAATTCTCCAATATATTATTAAGCTAAAAATGTACAATAACAATAATAAACATAGCTGCGGGCAGCAATACACAGGGTCCAGTATCAACACCAATTACAGATTTCCGAGTTCCCATGGAACGCAGCACCAGCTTGCGCTGTCGCTCCTCTTTACATCAGCATTACTTCTAAAACGAGTCCCAATTTTCCGCTGAACACAGCATCGGCTCACGCACGGTGAGTCCGGGTGACACGCAGAATTACTAATACCAGCTGATCCACTTGTTGCGTGTAAGCGCGTCATCCCAACAATGAGAATTTGTCTGTCCACTACCTTTAGTGCACAGAGTCCTGTCTCACGGTGTCTCTGTGGAAGGAAATCACTCCGTGTGGCAGTTCCCAACAACACGGTTCCACTCAAACGTACTGAACACCGCATGTCGCCCAGAGACATTTCATCAACTTTTTAAACTTTTGGGACTAAAATAAAACAGACGCGATTAGGACCCGTTGCTCTGGAGCTGCAAGCGAACGCCATGTGCGAGGTCACAAACACGGAATATGTTTAATAAATAAAGAATCTTATCTGTTTTTTGACGAATTTCGACTCCTACAGTTACCGTTTCCTACAGTTTTTTCTGAAAAGTCCCGCCGACGTCGAAACACGCGCACGCGCACACACACACACACACACACACACAAAACAGAAAGTATCGCAAATGAGTAAAAGTGGAGTCTATCTATTGCGTAATGTCAGGACAAAAAGCGCCGACACCCCAATGTCCGTAATAGAAAAGCTTCCTTCCTTCCAGAATAATAAAGTGTGCAATATGACCTCACCAATATGGCGTCCCCACAAAGGAGTTGGCAGGTGAGGCAATGGAGGCAGAGCCAAAATCTGCCAGTTTGACCTGCCCGGGCTCAGTGAGCAGGATGTTTCCAGCCTTTACGTCCCTGCGGGGCAGAGACAGGGAGCATTTCAGAAAACCCTGCGTTGGAGTTGTTTGTTCGATGATGTCAAAGCGTTTTTGATCACAGGAGAGACGGCGAATCCCTCACCTGTGGATCATGTTGTGGGAATGCAGGTAGGCCAGTCCCTGCAGAGCACCGTGCGTGATGGCGGCAATTTCTATTTCTTGTAAGGGTTTTTTATGAACTAGATGAGGGGGGAAAAAAAAATTACATATTTGATTAAGAACTAACACCAGTTTTAAAAGTGCCGTCCAAACCAATATTTATGTGACCGACACCAGTGATAAGAAATGAATGAAAAGTTCTATTTACTCAAACAACAATTGGTTCACTT
Source organism: Zeus faber (assembly GCF_960531495.2). Classification (NCBI taxonomy): domain Eukaryota; kingdom Metazoa; phylum Chordata; class Actinopteri; order Zeiformes; family Zeidae; genus Zeus; species Zeus faber. Next base: position 17,573,744 of record NC_137200.1, read on the forward strand.
TTTCCAATGGATGCCTGTGTTACCAAGAAAACTAGTCAAAGTGTACAAAATACAAATCGAATAAAAAGCTTCCGAATCTGAAATGGAGTATGAAATGCTATTGAGGCTTTTTATTATAATCTAGTCCAGGATTGATTACCATAAGTACAGTAGTGATTTTTTTATCTGGACCTGGTCTTAAATGTGTAGAAAAAAAACCCACAACTGTGAAATTCCCCTGTTCTCTGTTTTCACAAATCTGAAATTGGGTTGTACATGGTTTTTAATATCAATACAATAATACAAACCATTCAGCATGCTTAGTGAAGTCCAGCCCTGCACCAGTTACATACAGTATAGGTCTGTCAGGGACACAGTATGTTACTGAAAATTCTGAGGTTTTTGAGCGTTACTCAAAAATATGAGCTTTTTGAACGCATCATCAAGTCAGAAGTTGCGAATCAGCCCTTTCAGCTGATTACTGAAATAAAATAAAAACGCCACTGTTCTAGTGTTAATGGTTGGAGTTTACTCAATATTACTTACTCTCTAAAATACATAAAAAAAAAAAAAAAATAAAAAAAAATTCACAAAAACTATTTCGACATAAAATAAAAAGTAATCGCCGGACCCCCTGCAGTACCACCCCCAGTTGCCCTATAACCATGTCTCGGCCAAACCCATCCGGTTCCAGTGGGCCCTTCTTCGTAACGCCAAAATTTATTCCTACGGCAGCAGGTCCCAGTCGGTCAGCCGCTGTTGACACTGGATTGGTGAAATGTGTGGTGTTGTAGAAAGCTCAAAAGGGTAAAAAAACCCCAAAACAACGGCTCACCTTCCAGAAGATCAGAAGCTGAGCCCAGGCAGTACTCCATCACCAGCTACACAGAGCACAGAAAGAAAGAAAGGCAGCACGGGCATGAGATCTCCAAGGTCTACACGTCGCTCAACTTTCATGATTCAATGTCACATGTGAGGAATTTGTGTTTAAATATAACATTTCAGCTCATGGCTAACAAGCAGGAAAACGTTGTACGGAGAAAATCAACAACCGGGTAGTTACGCACCACTATGTTACAAGGTAAACAAACCAAAACTGAACAGCCAAAACACCCAAACAGATAAAAGTGAGGGGTGTTTTGACCCTAATAACTTTTTCCCCGTTATTAAAACAAACAGGAACAGTTATGTTATGCTATTCCGCTTTAAGAGGCACTATAACTGACAAATCAAAATCGAGACTACTCATTTGTTATGAGGTATAAGAGGGATGGAATACATCAAGTGGCACGGAAGCCGACAGTCGAGTGGGCGTGACCTGCCTGCGCTTGCGTGGGAACGGGGGGGGGGGGGGGTGAGGCCTTACCCAGGCGGTGTGCTCACGAAGGTAGCAGCCCTTGTATTCTATACTGTTCGGGTGGCGGATCCTCTGGAGGAACTTCACCTCCTTGATGATATCCTGCCATTTCTGTGAGGGAGAGGCAGACTTTATCACATTTCAATCGGGACAAAAGACCGACATCAACCCCCCCCCCCCCCCCTCGGTCGCCGCCGCGTGTCCGACCAAACGAGAGGCGTCGTGTCGTATGTGTGTCTTTGGCAGCGCGACGGATTATTTTAACGGTGTGAAAACGTATTAGGTATAATCTGATTACAGGCTAATCTGAAAACCATGAGTGGAGTCGGCCTGTGGCCGAGCAGTCAGCGCTGGGAAGCGGCCGAATGACCTTGGGCCTGTGTTTGCCAGCGCCTCTGAGTGTGTGAGCGTGTGTGAGCGTGTGAGCGTGTGTGAGTGTGTGAGCGTGTGCCTGTTTTTGGAGTAGATACTAAAACTGTAACGGCTTAGCAGTCAGCCAGCTCCGGTCTGTCCTGCACAATCAATCCTATTCACAAGGAATTTAAAGGGGACGACTACGTCTGTGACACGGGAAAGGAGTCACACTGACAATTTCATATAGAGATCAGAGTCACATTTAGGAGTTTTGGCAACCACTCCGACTGTGATTCCATTTTCTTTTGAAGTGTGTCGGTTTAAAGAGCCGGAGGTAATTCACAGAGCAGGCAGTCCTCTACAAACGTATTCAACTGTTCCTCGAGGTGAAACTTGAGCTCCGCTGCGAGGGCTTTCTCTAGTCTCCGTGACCAAAGTGACGTCGGTCCTCCACCAAAAAAAGTGGAGCAACCGCTGTGTTGTCGCGCGGTGTCGGAGCCCCACCTCGTTGGATTGTTTCCCGCTGTACGACATCTTCTTGATGGCCACCACCTCGTTGGTGCGCACATCCCGTGCCTGAGGGGGGGGGGGGGGGGGGGGGAATAAAAAATAAAAACAAAATAAAAAATAAAAAAATAAATAAAAACACAGAAAACAATAATGTTCTTCCACACGTCTTCTTACATGTCTTTCTTTCTTGGATGAGGATGGAGTTAAGGGTGGAGAATGATCTTTTGAGGACAAAGGGCTACAAAACTCACAAAGTAGACGGCGCCAAAGCTGCCGTGGCCGATCTCTCTGAGGTCGGAGAACAGTTTCTCCGGGTCGTCCTTAAAGAAAAGCTCAGCCACCCCCGGGTCCTTGAGGCTGCCCGCCCGCACAGAGGAAGGCATCCTGCGGGCCTGTAGTGCCCGATCACCCGCCGGAGGGGGTACGGGACTATCTGGGTGCTGAGCCGCGGCAAAACGGCGGGAGATTCATCTGCCAAAATGGACGGGCCTACGGAGCCAGGACATGGGAGCACCTACAAAAAGCAGGAAGAGTCGACAGAAATTGGGCAAAGTCGTTACTAGAGGGAGCGTGGGCCGGGTCATTTAGACGCCTCTCATCAAGGGACACACTGGGCTAAGCTGACAAATACAAAAAATAAAAAGGGCCGACAATTCCGGATGATCTAAGGAGAGAGCAACCATTAAGACATTTTTTGATGTGGTCACCGACAGTTAGGGTCATTAGTGACGAAGGACAGAAGACAAAAAAAAGAAGGTACGGGAGACGGCAAAGTCAACAATTGTCAGGTTTGGCTGTGTGAGATCAGCTTTGTTTTGTTTGATTCATATTAAATGTAAATCGCTATTCGAGGTTTGTTTCCACAGCCTTTTACACTTACACCGTGCCGAGCCAGGTATGCCTTTTATTTGAATTAAACTGAACATAACCCGCTGACCGTTACATATCTTGCTTCGTAGTACAACCCACTTTTTAAAGCTGTGGTACTGAGCACAAACAAAACTATACATTAAAAAGAGCAAAATAAGTCCCTGCGTTATGCGCTTAATGTCAATGTTTTGCTTTAGAATTAAATTCTGGGGCTTGGCATCTGACGAAGCATGCTTTCAAGGGGACAGGAAGGAACGGTCTTAGGGGTTAGGGTTTCCCCTCCGGCACAGTTAGGTTGGCCTCCAACTAGAACGCATGAACAACACAGGCTGAGGAAGGCACCCAGCGGGTAACTGCAGACTCATCACAACTACAGCGGCGTGGATCACAAACGCAACAATCACCTGGAGAGTAATGAGTAATGAGCTACTAGACTGCCATACAGCAATACAAATAGCTTTCGCGGTGCAGATCGATTTTACGTCGACTGTCACACCAATAATTGGCCGTTCGCCTCAATAGATGGGATGTTGGATATTTATATGTAGAGTATGGAGGACTCCGGGGTCAAGTGTGGTGAACTGCAGATACAACGTCGTAGGGTATTGATCAGCGTATGAATGTCAAGTGGTTCAGTGTATCACTACGCACAGCATTTGTGCCAAACACTGAGAGCGGTTATGATAGCGAGTGGATAATCCATTGTGGCCCATTTAATGACGCTGGAAATGCAAATGAGTGGTAGTTCGTGTGTAAGCATTTCCATTAAGAAGGTAGTGCAAAATCGCCAACAACACTGTCGGTAAGTTCTGTGTACTTGCTAAAGTACAAGAAGAGAGGAGGTCACTCATTGAATAGAAAAGGTATTTTTTAGACTTTTTTTTTTTTACCTTTATGTAATGATACCAATTGTCTGAGCTGGGGATCTTACAAATCTGAATCCCATCCTTACAACTCCATGAGGTGGTGACAAAGCCCCACTCTTGCAGCTTCAGCTCGACAATCGAAACGTGCCTTGTACGATTAAATTGCCGTGGGCGAAAGCCACTATCTATCACATCTATTGGCTTTAGGAAATAGTGGGGCCTCTGGTTCCTTGCTATTGTGAACAAAAACATGGGTACTGGGCGAGGTCTATGTGGAGGGTTGGACTGGATAGTATGAAGGAAGATCAGCTGACAGCACACACATAATATACACACGCTCAAAATATTGAAACCGTGCATTGAGGATCAGGTCACAAGGCAGATCTGGAATGGATAGGCCAAAAGACATGTGCATGTATACACATAATACAATGAACAGAGCGTTCAAGAAACACCTGAATTTGCTTTACCCCTAAATTAAAATAAATAAATAAAATTGTGCATATATATATATATATATATATATATATATATATATATATATATATATATATATATATATATATATATAGACAGAGAGAGAGAATTTTTTTTCCCCCAGGTGCCCCCCCCCCCCCCCCCCCCCGTAAAACCAAGTACATCCGTAAATAACCCAGATAATTTGCTAGCCCTCGTTCCTGACAAATGGTTAGTGTCATGTTTAAAGTTAATCAACCATAGTCTGTACGAAGGCATCCAAAACCAATGTATGAAAGAAAACGTCAACTTATGTTCAGTCACATTTCGAGTCAGAAAGTTGTGTTTGCGGTACAACAACCTCGGCTTAAAAAGGAAAACTTTCCTATTTTGATGTTTATTCTCAGTGTTCAAGGCTTTATTTATAATTAGGGACAAGCACATAATGGGGAAGTTGCAAATAGCGCACATTACATTTTTTATTGACATGATCTTTAATGAATCTCTAAATTAATCCCTTAAAGGATTCATTCCTTTAGAATTCATTGATTATTCTATGAATAATTTCACCCCTTATATAGATTTACAGAAATAAATCTATAAAATAATTATCCGTAGTTACAAAAATGTGTGTGCAATTGAGCTCATTTCTTGGGCTTCATTCACATTCCCTCTCTGATTTGACCGCCAACATAAGGCCTTATTCCTATGTGAGGCTAATTTCTGATACGGTTCTCATCAGGTCACATATTTGCCACCAAAAAAACCCCCCAAAAATAATAAAAAACCTGTTCACACCAGAGACAACAAAGCCATGCGATAATGCAAAAGCAAACATTGCCTGGCGACAATGTAAAAGCAAACACTGCCTTCCCATTCCCATTGGCCTGTTGACAGGAAATCCAACGGGAAAGAAAATCGAACATCAAAGTTCCCAAAGAGTTGTTTGGCATCAACAAAAGGGCTCAACACGGTCCCACCACGCCTGACTCCCGCCGTGCATCCAAATTCATTCAATGACTGGCGTGGTGGCAGATGATAAAGCGCAGTATCTGGAAAGCCTTTCTCGAAGTACATTATATTTGCCTTTGTTACATAAGCTGCTTCCAGAGTTGACACAGTTCACACATGTAGCTCACAACCGGAGATCGTCCGTGTCAGACTTGTTTACACGACCTGGAAATACTCTGCTTGGTTGAGACGAGGGGCAGAGCCTGGGTGGAGCGTGCAGGAGGCACGACGTGAGGCAATGATGCTGTGGAGTTTTAGCACACGCAAGATGGCGGAAGCGGCTACCGACTTTGTCTTTCTTGGCGGTGATATTAGATGTACTTGGATGTAAAATAAACAAAAAAAGCGGAAAGGAATATAAGGGAAAGCAGAAAGGAGTGCACGAAGGTAAATAACCGGAGCATGATAGACACGTCATCAACACGGGACAGGCCCACTCGCTCGCTGTTAATTTTCCAGACAATTACCTGCCCTGTGCACACATACCACTCAAGCAGACATTACCCGGACTTTGTACGAGGGTGCTGGCTGGGTAAGTCTGGTTAATGTCCGGTCCAAATAATTCAGACATTCGCGTTCACACATACAGCTCCTCCGGGTAATGTCAGGGTCATTTCAGGGTTTCAGTGCATGTGTGAAAGCAGCCATAGAGTGTTATTGAAACGTGATCGATTATGTTCAAATTTGTCCGGACACCGGACTGAGTTTTACGACAGTTGTGTAAAAGTGCAATTGCACTCAGAAAACCGTAGGCGCACAAATACCAAATACCAAGAGTTACATAGACATACATGTTTAAAGCCTGTTCATAACATTCAAAATAAAATGAAAAACTAACGGTACTGCTTTCCAAATGGGAGAGGGAAGAGAGTGTGTGCACGTGGCGGTGTGAGAGGGGAAGCCAAGTGAGTGCTCAACTAATTTCTTGAACTTGAACTTGTGCACGTGGCGGTGTGCGCTGCCGGAGTTTTGCTTTCTCAGAATTCTTTCTCAGAATTCCGAGGCAGGCCGTTCAGAGATTTATTTTTTGGTGCCGATGGTAACTGCCTCCCGTCCTGTCCCGCAATGAACACACATCGCACGTATGAGCCACGTAGCGAAATTAGCTTATTTCAGACCACTGTTGCCAACTCTTTCCCAATGAAAGTAGCTGGCACTTGCTCAAAAAGTGGCTGAAAGTCGTCGAATACGTTGTGCGCTCGTTTGCGTGTTGATGACGTCATCACACAGCCATTTGCATAAAGCTTAATGGTTGTGCAGATCACCTTAAGCCATATAGCAGGTAGATAGAGAAATCTTTTGCCAAATAATTACAAACTCACTACAGGGACATTGTACATTGGAGGTCAAAATAAATAAATAAATAAAAATAATAATCTACAAAGGGAGGGAGAAGATCAAACAAGCTATAGGAACACCCTAATCCGGAGATCCGGTTGGTAGTTGGACACACCGTCTCGTGCGCAGCTCATTCCTCTGTCCGACTCCCTGCTGTGCAGCTCGTGCAGCTACCTGGTTGCACGGTGCAAGAGGAGAGGGAGAGACCCCAGAACCGCGATTACTCTGAGCATCACCATGCACGGCAATGAATTACAATATAATATAGTTGAATATGTTTCTCGCCTTTTCCCCGATGGTCCGAATAAGTCACTAAATTTTTCGCTCGTCACTTTTTCGAAATAAAAGTCGCTTAAGAGGGTCTGAAAAGTTGAGAAATCTAGCCAGAAAGTGGCCGAGTTGTTCACACTGTTTCAGGCGCCGCTTTGTCATCATCTCGCTGTCAGCCTGCCATCAGGTGTGGGTAAAACCGCGCAGTTCTCAAGCGTTTTTATAGCTGAATATCAAATTCTTCATGATTCATTTATTTATTTTAGCCGACATTCGCAAATGCACGCGAAAAAATGCATTGTTGATTCAGAAAAATGGTGGAGCACGATCCGCAGCTCAGATGAGAGCGATATTTTTTCCGAACAAAGTGTGTTTTTATTGTACATTCATGTGTTTTACTTCGCTTTTGAATTGAATGAAACAAAAAATCCCCGTTGTTACGCCCCCAACAACGACTAATCGGTAAATGCCTCCGGCACGTCGACGAGCAAAAACAGTGTCGTTGACATCCCTAGTTACTGTAAGCACCCATGTGAAATAAGGTAAATAACCAAGTAAACACAAACACGTTCCAGGACAAAGGATTGGAAATCAACAACATAAATCCCTGTGTGGCTTTGTCACATTCACAAAAAACAACAAGATACTAGACTACTTAATGTATAGCACAGAATAACCATTGTATGTTTCATTTCAGCATTTATTGAATGGGTTGAGCAAAGGATATATATAAATATATATACTGTACATACACACACACACACACACACACACACACACACACACGCCACTGCATGTAATAAATACCCCTTTCCCACTGCACCAAAAACCCGGTAACACCCGCTAACATCTGGCATTTGTCATCAGTGGGAAAGAAGAAACCCAGGTCTCAGTCCGAGGTCAAAAGACCCGGCAATAGACTGGGGTTTTAATCAGCTCCACCCCCGATCGCCTCTGAACAGGACACCCGGGTCGACCCGCTAATTTTGGTCCCTTTACCTGCGCGATGCGACGCGCGTTGAAATTCAGAATATTGGAGCGTAAATAGACAGGAATATCTGTGTATCATTCCATCATTTCACATCCCATTTAGAATCCAAAATCACAAGTTACTGACTTTTTTCCCCGCATGGGTAACCACGAAATGTTGTGAGGGTGGGGATGATACCGTGGGAACACGCGGAGAACCCCCACGCTCCCCGCCACCGAAGGACCAGTGTGTGCACCAGCAGCATACAGTATCCGCGCTCGGGTGCTCCAGGCTGCTTCTACTGTAGTGTGGGGTTGTCCATGAAAGATCCGATTCTTTTGAACAGCTCAAAATACTTTTCTTCAAGTTTTACAGTTTTATGTTGTTGTTTGTTGAAGCTGGTGTCTCCTCTAGTGTTTTGTTCCCAATCCCACTGGAACCGTGACGCGCCCCTTTTCCGGCGTGTTTGTGATGTCGAGTGTGACTCACCAGAAAAAAACACGGCATTTCTCCTGCCATCGGCAGTCAATCGCTAAAAATAGGCGATTGACACCCAATTTTGGTGTGAAAACTGTATGATTTACCCAGCAGTCACCCGATTGGAATTATGTTTTCTATTTACATAGTTAGGTTCAAACAAGCACCACTCAGCACTGCTGTCAGATCATGTTGTAAGTTTGAAGTGCCAAAGCTTTAAATGAAACCTTCCAGTACAGTTAGGTCACAGGTATGTCCAAAATCTTTCTGGGGGTGCGTCATCATATCTGGCGAGTAAGATATTTAACCTCTACTCCGACTAAATGCCAATATACAGTACAATAAAGAAATACAGCGATTTGAAGAAGCAAAAGTAAGACTGGGCAATGCATATGATTAAAAATAATTAATTTTAACATATTTTGGCTGTATTCTATTGTCATTAAAATAAGTCACATCGTCATATCCCAATACAGTAGAAAACGAATGATTATGAGCAGATCTGAAAAAAGGCTTCTCACAGTGAAAGGTCTGAAATATTTAATAATATTTTAGTATAATATAGTTGAATTAGAAAACTACAGTTTATATCCAATTTATTTACATAGGCATAGCCTCTCAGTGGCCACTTTATTAGGTAGACCTAGCTAGTATAGAGTGGAAAACCATCTGCCTCAGGATCAGACCAAATGTTTTGTGCCATGGATTGAACAAGGTGTTGGAAACATTCAAAGGGGATTTTTGGGAATGTTGTCACGGTGACTCAATATCATCACACAATTCCTTCAGGCTTTTCATCAACACTTTCATGCTATAAAGCTCTTGTTCTACGAGAGGTGCTCTATTGGGTAAAGATGATGCAAATGTACTCAGCTGGTCACGCAGAAGAAATGAACTCAAACCAGGCTTTTACGCACATCAATGCTGATTGCTAGAGAAGAAGAAAAATGATGTCAATCACTGGTTGAATTGACAGACGTCTCAAATCCAAAAGTATTGAAGGTGGTAATTTGTTATTGTGTGTAAGCAAATACATTGTTGAAAGCCAGTATGCTTAGCGGAGTGTGGATGTATTTGTATGTGCATTGCTAAACCAGTTGCTTATAAATGGATATTTTCACCAAATAATACTTTGGAGCCATGGGCCTTTCCAAGAAAATGTTCACTTCACCATACAGTACCACCCGGTGCCATTGACACTAGGCAGGATGGACCAATGCTGTTCACAAACCTGCTTATTGCAGCAGAATACCAGGATTTGCCACACGAAGCAAAGTTTTTCCAACCTCCATTCGAATTTTGGTGATCACATGGACAAATGGAGCCTCAACTTCCTTTGCTTAGCCAACTTGAGTGGAAGCCAGCGTGGTCCTCTGCGTGGTCAATTTGGTTTCAGAGATTCCCTTCTAAACACCACTGTTGAGCTTGGGGGAGAAGACGACAGCCTCCACGTGGCGTCCCCTGTAAGTAACAAGATATGGTGCAAGACCAGCTTGTGAAACAAACGCCGCCACCCAATCACCCAGCTGGGTGCGAGAGGTGCGAGAGGCCGGGGGGACACAGGTCCATGTCAGGGCGGGCGGCCATCCCGACCATCGCGCGCCAAGGAATTCCAGTGCTTCAACTCAATTTCGAGAGCCTTACCACCACTGTTGAACTGTTAGTTGAGCATTTGAGGCCTTTCAGTTAGCTTGAACAAGGCCAGACTCCTCTGACATTTCTCAATCACAAGATTCTCACTGATCCCATATTCTTCCACATTGCACTTCCATATTGCTAGATACAAGATCAATTTATAACCTGTACGTGCTATGGCTCAAAAGAGCCTTCTTGCTATGTTTACAATACCTCAGCTAGAGGTTTGACTGGCTTGGCCACAGAGCCAGTTCCCAGATGGATTTAAAATTGCGGCTATCATTGAGTGCAGTTAGTTCTACAGTCACCCAACACCGACAACACACTGACATTTGTTATAGCGGTCACTGGCATGCAAGTCGGGGTGCCAGTCAGAGTCTCGGTTCTGACAAGATATAATTTAAGGTTACAGCCAGCAAAACCCGACAAAGGACCTGACATAGATACCAGCCCCTTAACTAGCAGTAGACTCAATATAAACATACACGAACAAGCAAAAAACACATATTAAGCCAAATTCCCTCCCCTGAGTCTCATCCTGAGTTTAAATAGTCTGTGTCGCTGCTTTCCAAGTTCTCATTTGACCGAGTCTTTCAAAAGTAATAGACTTCAGGGATCCCGGAGTTTCCCCCCTGTACTCTGGTCGACTCCGGGCGATGAACAAGGGGAATCTGGTGGAGGGCGTGGTGAATGGCAACGGATCTGGTCTGGACGGGGACAACGGACTAGTTTAGCGGACTTAACGCGCTGCCAGGGATAGACAGACTATCGACTGACGGACGGGCTAGCCTCTTCCGGGTGTTTGAGTGCCAGCTGATAGCTCAAGCCATTCAGCTTTTTGAATGCCTCTTTACTGCCGCATATCCTGGTGACATAAAAGGGGAATGCGTGCAAAAAGGCGCAGATCGCCACACTGTACTATAGACTAGGGGTGTAATGGTACACATACTCGTACCAGACTAGGGTGTCGACTACCGATTAATTGCTAATAAGAATTTAATCGATTAAGGTTTTGTGGTATCGATAAGAACTGAACAATCTGTACAGTCTTGTTGTTATTGTATCGACTGGAGTCTTTGTGGCGCAGGGCGCTTCTCAAGAAAAAAAATGCCCAGTGGAGCAAGAAGTAGTAGCAGAAGTAGATGGAGGCTTCCGGAAGAACGACGAACAACAAACACGGCTGCAGGCGTCGATGCCATGGAGGAAACAATATGTTAATTGTTCCTCGACAACTTATGCTGCGTTCAGATGGAAGACGGTCGACGGGAACGGGATAATGGCACTTTATGAACGGCACGGGGGGAGGAAAAAAGACCCGGAACCAGGGAGAGGTACGAGTCGGCAAAATGAAACAAGCGATATGTTGCTATGTTGACTCCAATAAAATATATTAAACTAAATTATTTTGTCTGTTTATGTATAAGAATTTTAGTAATGTTTAATACTTTTATTAGTGTCTTGTTGTCCATATCTTCACCAGACTTGATCTGCTACATAACAATCGACTCATTCCGTTGCGGAGGAAGGCAAAAAGTTCAAATATTTAACTTGGGCAAAGATGGGTCGTAAATATTACTGTATGGCCAACCAGCTCAGCGAGTCTTGAACTTCTCCATTTTGAAATGAAATTAAATGAGGAAAAACGCACCTTGCGTCCAGTCACCAAAGCTCGGAGGTGCGCGACAACCGATGTTTTCTAAATACAACGGAACCCAGAATTAAAGCTCAAACCCCATTGGCTCACAGAACTAGGGCCCTCACCAATGTTTTCCGAGTTTCCATGAACGCAGCATCACTTCCTGCTTGGAGCGCTGCAGAGAGCCGTGTCCGCGTCTTCTAAAATCAATCGCGGATGGAGCCGTTCTCCCAGGCAGATAAAATAATAAAAATTTAAGAATGATAAAATGGGTTGCCACATATACTTTGGCGGCCGTTAATATACCTGGGCGGCATGCCCAAGTCCTGCCTATGTGTGGGAAACACTGGATAAACATCGGGAACTGCCGTGGGTAAATGTCATCTTATTTTCCGATAGGTCGATGGCAGTCAACAAGGTGAATATCGGCCAATACCGATGTACGGCCGATAAATCGGTGCATCCCTAGTCAGAAGGCTTGTGTCTTTTTTCACCATAGCACAACAGCTGCACACATACTGGAGAGCAAACAGGAGATGCTTAACATATACCAAAACACACCCTTATTCATGATGTCACCATCCGCTGGAGCTCCAGCTATGACATGACCACATTGTCTGACCAGGATGTGAGAATGGCAGAGGAGGTCATTGAGGTCCTTAAAACATTAAAAACACTGGTGTGCACCGAAGCCACTCGTTCAGCATCAATGATCCTGCCCCCTCAAAACCACAGTGATCAACTCTGTGGAACCCAATGAAGAAGACGGACTAACTGTGCTTAGTGAAGTCAGGGCTGCCATCAGAGAAAACCTCTGCTTGTCATGACTCCCTCCACAAATGCACAGCTCTTGAACCAAGGTTCAAGGCCCTCACTCATATGGATGATTCCTGTCGTGACAAAATCCACTGTACAATAGCCTCATCATCGAGATTGCAACCAGGGAAGAACGGGTACTGCATAAATTTTCCTGTGAATAAAATGTCCTCATTGCTTAAGGTGCACTTGCTGCTACAGTTCAGTGTCAGTAGTATTCTTAAGCCCCCTTCACACATGCAGACTTTCCCAGCAATGTTCCGGAACCGTTCCTGCACGGGGTCGCGTGTGAATGGGAGCGGGGATCGATATTCCGGGAAATCTGTTCTGGCAATTTCCCACCTCAAGACCGAGTAACGTTCAAATAAATATAACGGTCTTTACGGTCTACTACTACTGTACTATTACGGACGGTGTCTGTGTCAACAGTAAAATCAAAAATCTTTTTTTCTTTTTTGTAATGGCCTTCTCAAAACGTGATGAAAACGTTACTGTTTTCCAAAATAGCCTAGCCCTGGCGGTGCCCTGGTGCAGGTGCAGGAGTTTTGCTTTCTCACCTTGCATGCTTGAAAATGGCAACCTTGATTAAGATTCAGAACTAAATTTGTTCTTGGGAGCGATCAAAACTTGGAAACCAGCGGTAACGAATTATGCTGATGTGGCATTATTGTTTATGACAAATATATGACACTAGTGCCAAACCTCATTAACTTCATGTTTCAGTAGTTTTATTTGTAGGCCTTATAAGCTCCTGATTATAACCATTTAAAAAATAAATGTTGAAGGGGATCGATGACGACATGAAGCACCCGAGAGCGGGCTGTTAAACTCAACGGTGTGTTTGGATTTCATTGGCGCACTTTGCCATTTGAACATTGCCCTTTAAAGCCCCGAGCACTAACGTACCAAAACAAATACTACCCCAATCTTGAGCAGGCAAAACAAAAGTGAGATAGGGTGGCTGTACATGACAGCAGTGGGTTGGAGTTCGCACGGACCTAACTTTAAACAAAACACGGTCCGATTGATGGATTACTTTTTGAACACTGGTTCAGTAATTGAGTCGTCCTCTCAAAGGTGCTCAACTGAGGCAGACTGGGATAGCAAATGGTACTCATTTGATGCAGGGTTTCATTTGCTCCAGGCTCTATCCTCCGTCAGTGCAAAGCTTTCTTCCGCAGAACAATATACGGAGGTAGATCCATACCTTTAAATTGAATTGAGAGACTTAGCCCCCAACTGCTACACCTACTCGGGCTTCCTGGAGCTTTTCTACGTGTTATAAGTCATTCCGACATACATCCAGTTTGCTCCTTCCACGGCTGTTGGTGCTTCGTAACACGCAATAGCAATTGCTTTGTCATGAACATTTCATTAGTTTTGCCCGAATATGTTATACGAGTATACGTTGCTTAGCTGTGGAATTTTCCTTTAAAATGTCCCTTCCTGAACAACACGAGAAAAAAGGTGTATTGTATCAATCAATTGATATATTATTGACAGTATATTTAAAATAACACCAATCTTGATCTTAGGACTGCACAAGGTACCACACCCAATATCAACCCGTTGAGACAAGCCTACCTTTACTACAATAATATATGCATTTGTTGCTAAATTACCTGGGTTAAATGGTTCTGTAAATCAGAAAATAATGCGGCATATATCCTACTCTGAAGCCAGTTATATTGTATATTTCACACAAGAGAAGCTTTCTGACATCGTATATGTATGCCACTTGAAAATGAGTCCATCATCTCACTTCACAGTTCATACGACTCGACCCCGGCAGGCAATACAAGCTCGGCTCCGGTCTTTATGTCACAAATATGGCCAAATTCAATGCCTTGCGGAGCAGGTCTTTGGTTGATGAAACACACCGGCAGTGATACACAAACAGCCATGTCAGACTTTCTCCGTCAAAGAAATGCACGGCAGTTCAGATTTATTTTTTTTTGCCTCTGTCTTTTGGTTTTTTTGTCAGAAACGGGAAAAAAAACCAACCCAAAAAACTGACTGATTACTCCATATTTAGCCCATATATATAAAAATTTAAAAAAAATTAAAAAAAAAAAAAAACATTTTCACTTGTGAATACAGCAGCCAGGCAAGATAGACAAAACTGGAGAATCCCATAGAAATAAAAGACTAGTCATCTCATTGGCAACCCTGGCGACGTCATTGATCCTTTGTCAGGGCGGAGGGTATGAGTTCGGTGTCGGTCATGTGTTTACACCATATCAGATCATAATCGCACAATATCACCGAGACGAGAGTGCGGTGGAGAAACAGCGGAACGCTGAAGCCGAAACATGGTGTGGATGGAGCGGATGTATTGACGAGACACGGCTGATGGAACGAGATGCATCCCTGGCCGACGTGAAAGGCGCGGCGGCGTTCTAGGAGAGCAGCGCACAGCAGCGGAGGGACGGTGGCGGCAGGGGGTCGCTCTTACGCCACGTCCACACAAAGCGGGAAGAATGCGTCCTCACGCCAGCGCACGGCCACGCCCACGGCAGCCCTCCAGCGCACGGCCCCGCCCACGGCAGCCCTCCAGCGCACGGCCCCGCCCACGGCAGCCCTCCAGCGCACGGCCCCGCCCACGGCAGCCCTCCAGCGCACGGCCCCGCCCATGGCAGCAGTCCAGCGCACGCCGCCGACCACGGCAGCCGGCGGGTGTGACCAACGTTACCGGCAGAGTTTTCGTTATCCGCTATTTACCGGTTTTTGACCGGGAAAATCTGTAGTCTGACATATTTAAATCTGTCCGGCGATCATGTCAGGTAAAAAATAATTCCCTCCGAGCACCATTTCAATTCGTGCCGGGAGGTAAAACGATAACCATAATCAATCACAATATTTTTTTTCCTCCACGTCGAAATAAAATTCTGCAGATCCGTTCATTTCCGCGTTCGGTAAGTTGCAACGGGAAGCCAATCAGTTTGGACGATCTAAAGCTGACCGGACACCTCTGACCAATCGCGTCTGTCGATACAGAAACCCCCTCCCCGGTGGACAGGTGGTGCTTGTAAACACACACGGTACATATGGAGCGGAGACAGAGCCGCAGCGTCTACAACTCTGAGGAGAAGCAGAAAGGTGATGTGCCGCTGGGACACAGACATCCATAGTTTGGCGTTTTCTGGGATATTTCAGCGCTGACCCAAAGCAGACAGTAAATATTCAAGTTCTGACCCAAAGCAGACGGTAAATATCCATTGCGTAAAATATGTCGACAAGACGTGCAACACCACACACTATTTATTTAGACCTAGTTGCCATATTTACTTTGTTTTTTTGATTTGATCAAAATGTTATTTCAGTGAAATGTGAATTAAAGCGGCTGCACTAGTTACTTACTGTTCACAAACAGTAACTGGCCTTAACTGACAGGACTCATTTCATTTAAATATTGAATAAAAAAACATTGTACATCTACATGCGTTGATGATGTCGTTCTCCATATAGCTCCGCTCATCAATTGTTTTTTAGGCTCAATAAACACATAATATTTCACCAGAATCTCTCCCATTTGTCCGGGGAATTGAAATCGTCCAGGAAACGTCGAGCGGCTCCAGCGTGTTCCAACGGAAACTCTGGTACCGGGCGTCGGCTCCGTGGCCGTTAAACACCCAGGACGCACGGTGACGTCCCCAAAAGACGAACCGAACCAAACCAAACTTGTGGAGCTCACGACAACATATATACACACACCTATACAGATTATACATACACACACATATACATATACATATATATATATATATATATATATACACACACACACACACATATATATATTACACTTTATATTTTTGAATGTGTGAATTCTTGACACAGTTATGTTTATTATAGTATTGTATACTAATATCACTAGTAGATACTTGTGTAAACTGCCAATTGTTCTGTATTTTGGTTCATTTCAGGCGTTCTATCTGTTGCCATTACACACACACACACACACACACACACACACACACACACATATATATATATATATAATATTTTTTCATAGTTTATTGAATATTTCCAATTTCTCTTTTATTGGTGTTAATTTGTTATTACAGTATTATTCCCTGTTGTTTTATGATGTGTGCTGCTGCAAACACAAAATTATCCATCTATCTATCTGTCAATCCATCCATCCATCCATCCATCAATCTATGGTTCTATCCATCCATCCATCTATGGTTCTATCCATCTATGATTCTATCCATCGATCTATCCATCCACCCATCTATGGTTCTATCAATGTATCTATCCATCTATCTGTCAACCCATGGTTCTATCCATCTATGGTTCTATCTATCCACCTATCCATCCATAGTTCTTTCCATCCAGGGTTCTATCCATCTCTGGTATCCATCTATCTATCATCCAGCCATCATCTATGATTCTATCCGTCTATCCATCCATCTATGGTTCTATTCATCTACCTATATACAGTATCTATCTATCCATCCATTTATCCATCCTTTCATGGTTGCTATCCATCCATGGTTCTTTCCATCCACCCATCTATGGTTCTGTCCATATATCTATCTATCCATCCATGGTTCTATCCAACCATCCAACCATCTATGGTTCTATCCATCTATTTATGCTTCTATCCATCTGTGGTTCTATCGATCTATCTATCTATTTATCTATCTATCCATGGTTCTATCCATCTATGGTTCCATCCATCCATCTATCTATAGTTAGTTGCATAAAGGGGATTAGCACGCTAACCTCGCTGGCTACAACGCTAGCGCTTGAGGTTTTCTAGGTGAACTTAACCATTATGGTCCAACATGACAGCACGGTCCCGGGCCTGTCTACCCGGTCCCCCCCCCCCCCCAGCACCCGATGCCGGACGACACTGGAAGTTATGAGCGGAACCGGACAGTGTGACCGCTGTGCCACCGAGCCGAGGCTGGTAGCGCGGCGCTGACAAACGGCAGACAAGTTGTGACAGCAACTTTGGTTTAGCACGAAGTGAGCTAGTTAGCCGTTAGCTTGCTGCTGCTGGGATTGCTGCATAAACACCGAGTGTAGCCCGCACTCCCTCAAAAACAAACAAATAAATGAAAGCACCACCAGAGGCTCAATCAACCAGGGAGGGGGGGACACACGCCAACTCACCCGGCGGCGATGAACCAGGGCGAGTCCGGAGGCTCGGGAAACAAAACAACCCCAAAAAAAACAACCAAAAAAAACCCCCCCGTCCGATCGATGCGGGGACCGGAGCGGCTAAATCAGTGCAGTCCGCTGACACCCAGACGGTGCCGAACCGCGAGCTAGCGGCGGCGCTAACCCTCCCGATGCATCTCAGCGACGCGGACAGCCGGTCCGGCGCGTCTCCGGGAGTGCCACGGCTCCGGGTGTCGGGGCTGCTGCTGACCGGGTGACCTCCAGCGGATACCGCGGGCTGGCTGGCGGAGAGTCCCCTCTGCCCGGAGGAGCCGGTGCCGTTACCCCGCCGAGCGAGCCGCTGAGCCGCGGTCGGACCCGGCAAAGTTAGAGGCAGTTCCCAAAAGATGGCGACGAGAAGAAGAACGTGAGTCCGTCAGCGATGCGGAGGTGAAGGGGCACGAAGCACCGAGAAAACACAACTGGACCGAGGACCGTCCCCCTGGAGGGAGGAGGAGGAGGAGGAGGGTGGAGTAGGGGGGAAGGAGGGGAGGGTGGAGTAGGGTTCCACCGTCGGGTGTAGTACCCTACTCCACCCAATGGTGGAGCCCTACTGCAACCGAGTACACCTTACTACACCCGACGGTGGAACCGTACTCCACCCTACTACGCCCCACGATGAAACCATACTCCACCCTACTACACCCAACGGTGGAACCCTTCTACACCCTGCTACAACCTAGTACACCCTACTACACCCAGTGGTGGAACCCAACTCCACCCTACTGCACCCAACTACAACCGGCCACACCCAACAGTGAAACCCTACTCCACCGTACTATACCCAATGGTTGAACCCTACTCCACCCTACTACACCCAACGGTGGAACCCTACTATACCCTACTACACCCTATGCTGGAACCCTACTCCACCCTACCACACCCAACGGTGGAACCATACTCCACTCTACTACACCCTATTACACTCTACTACACCCAATGGTGGAACCCTACTACACCCAACGGTGGTATCCTACTCCACCCTACGCTGGAACCCTACTCCACCATACTACACCCAACGGTGGAACCCTTCTCCACCCTACTACACCCAATGGAAGAACCCTACCCCACCCTACTACACCCTACGCTGAAACCCTACTCCACCATACTACACCCAACGGTGGAACCCTACTCCACCCTACTACACCCAACAGTGAAACCCTACTCCACCCTACTACACCCAATTGTGGAACCCTACTCCACCCTACTATACCAAATGGTGGAACCCTACTCCATCCTACTACACCCTATGGTGGAACCCTACTTGACTCTACTACACCCCACTACACCCAACAGTGGAACCCTACTCCACCCTACTCCAACCTACTACATCCTACTATATCCCACTACACCTTACGGTGGAACTCTACTCCGCCCTACTACACCCAACGGTGGAACCCTACTCCACCCTACGGCACCCTACTACAACTACTACACCCAACGGTGGAACTCTACTCCACCCTACTACACCTTACGGTGAAACCCTACTCCACCCTACTATACCTCACAGTGGAACCCTACTCCACCATACTACATCCAACGGTGGAACCCTACTCCATCCCACTACACCCAAAGGTAGAACCCTACTCCAACCTACTACACCCAACGGTGGAACCCTACTCCACCCTACTATACCAAACGGTGGAACCCTACTCCACCCTACACTGGAACCCTACTACACCCTATGGTGGAACCCTACTCCACCCTACGACACCCAACGGTAGAACCTTACGCCAACCTACTCCACCCTACTATATCCCACTACTCCCTACAGTGGAACTCTACTCCGCCCTACCACACTCAACGTTGGAACCTTACTCCAACCTAAGGCACCCTACTACACTCTACTACACCCTACTACACCCAACGGTGGAACCCCACTCCACCATACTACACCCTACTACACACAACAGTGGAACTCTACTCCACCCTACTACACCCAACGGTGGAACCCTACTACACACTATTCTATCTACCCATCTGTGTTACTAATGATTTAAACTGTTTGTTTTTCTTCTTCAGGAGGAAAGACAAGAATAATAGAGTAGAATAGAAAGTATAATAATGGCATTTATTATGTAATACCCCTATCTATCTATATCTATACATGTTATATATATATATAATATTTATTATATTTTTATTATGTATATATACTGTATATTTATTTTACATGATTTATTATACATATTACGTATTATGTATTCTTATTTATTATATATTTATATTTATGATTTTTATTATATTTATGATACATATTATATTCATGATATATATTTATTATATATACTGTATTATAGTCCTTATACATATTATATTTATTATACATATATAATAGTTATGTCTAATATTCATATGAATATTTTTATATAATATATGATATTTATTATAATGAGCCATTTTATGTGCAACTATGCATTGAATTGATGTATGCGTGTTCCTTTAACTGTCGGAGTTCAATTATATATATAAATTTTAAACCATACTTTAATATACATATAATACATATATATATTCTTTTATATAAATACATACATATACTTATATATACGTCTATATATAATTGTTATTTATTTATGTACAAGTATAAAACAGACTAAATCGATGTTATTTATTGAGCGTATAAATCAGGGTATGAACCGTTGGTGGATGTGAGGCCGTTCCAACCGGATCCGTTCAAACCCCAGCGCGTCGGCAGCGCAGGGGTTAATAGAGGCGCGTTCCACAACAGGCTACGGGGCTCGGCAGCCAATCAGCGCGCGGGGCCGGGGCCCCGTGCGCTCCGATTGGCTGCCGCGGTGATGACGGGGGAATCTGCTCCTGCCCGTGAGGTCTGTATCCAGGCACACGAGAGTCCGAGTGGTGAAGCAGATGCTACGGAGGGGGATGCGCGCACACACACACACACACTATCGCGTGACGTTTTGTAATACTTTTGGGAGAACGCAGTATTTACATTTGCAACGATTTTCCGGAGAGCGCTTGGCCTGTCGGGAGTGCACCCCCATGACCCCATTCGCTCCTCTGTCCATAAACATCCACGAAGTACAATGTGAAGCCCGTCTGTGCTGAGATACACTGGAGGTTGACGTTGTTGCAACAATGCAACCAGAAAAGATCCACATGGAACATAACCAGCCAGCCAGCCAGCCAGCCAGCGTCATTTTGTGAAGGTGCGGCTCTTTTTCCGGGCGCCTCACACCTTCAACGCCACGACCCTCGTCGGCAACAACGAAGACATCGTCGACACGAAACATTCCCAATCAAAATTGATCATCCGCCTCGCGTATTTCCTCGTTAAGACTCGAGAGGGTTCGTTTGGTCGTGATCCGGGAATAAAAAAAACTCCCAACAGCTTTATTAAAGGGGCCCCGTCGTGACCGCCTCACTTTTTCGGTGCTCGTGCGCCTGCATTTGGGTCCCCGGTGCGCCTGCTGACACACAAAACCGTGAAATACGACAAACCCAGTCCGTTCACTGTGTCCCGGCTGTTCCAGAAAGCCTGCGGCGAGGCAAGCAAAATTAGTAACTCCACCCACGGCTGGAGAATAACGAGCGGCACACCGGGAAGGGCTCCGTTCGTCTCACCGACCAGCACAAATCTTTGAAAAGAAAGAGGGATCAATACCAACGGTGCCCGGAGAAACTGCAGACGATGGAAATGTACGTATTTAAAAAATAATTTGTGGCGTTCCTTTCTGAAAAGAAAGCAAAACCTGCGCGGTACATCGACTGTAGGCCGTAGCGCGCGACCTGCTGTGAGCTGCTCCAAACAAAACCAATAAAAAGTACTTTTATTGTCGATGTATTTTGTTATGTTCCGACATTTACATGAAGATCAAAGCAATGAAAGTCGGAACTAACGTTTGAATGAGGTCCTGCAGATCTAATGTGAGCGAAGACTCGGCAACTGGGTCTGAAGCTCAAACCCCACTGGCTCACGGGAGGAGCCGCAAATGAGAAGCCGGAGTTTGAAAAAAAAAACCAGGCTCTGGCAGTGGAAGTTGGAGAGGCCAGGAGCGACAATTCCTGCCACAACGGACAATGCTAGAAATAATGTAAATTCAGTCGGTGGAGCTGGGGCTGGGCGCCCCGAGTTGGATGTTTTGCACACGCAATCAATTTAGCGCCACGGAAAGCAGCAGGACTCCACCAGGTGCCCGGAGCCCTGGGTAAAATCAGGAGTAGGGTTGCAGCGACGGTGAAATTCGGGGGCCCGATACCGATGTTTAAAAACAGCAATTTGGCCGATACCGCTGTTCTCCAAGTTCCCCTCAACGCAGTTTTCCGAGTTCACGCGAATGCAGCATCACTTCCTGCTTGCAGACGGACATATGACTTTGCTCTTGGACATATAAAATTACAAACGCTATAATGGGTTGCCAAATATACTTAATACTAGGCCGTTAATATATCGAGTCCAAATGTGTGGGAAACACTGGATAAACATCGGCCACTGCCCGCGTGAATGTCATCTTATTTGCGGAAAGGCCGATGCCATCGACAATGCCAACATCGGCCGATAGCGATGTACAGACGATAAATCCTGGTTGAAAAGCAGCGTCATAGGTGTCCGATAAACTTTATTTATTTTACAAAAGGCAGAACATTAAAGAAAGAGACGACGCCACTATACCAGTTAAATACAATAAATTGGACCAAAAAGAAAAAAAAAAAGATCCACCTCAAAATATACAGTCAGTACCGTGAACTTTTATTGGAAGGAAACTGTTGACGTCGAGAACAAATTGCTGGGTGTAAGGGTGCGAGTACAACTAGGGCGACAGCTATTCATAAAATTGGTTCTTCAGATTTCACAGGAGTCAGAAACGATGTCAGGAGACCAGGCGATATCAACCAAAACCTGATTTAAAACGAGAGGGCGACGCAGCGGAGTGGGGCGTCTTACACCCTTAGAGCGGAAAAAACAAAGATGCGCCAACGCGAAGGCTGGCAACATCCCAGACGACGGTAGTGGACGGGAAAAATATGGCCATCAAACATGAAAAGATAAAAGGGTTAAACAAACGTGGCAACAAACTGCACGGCAAATAAATCCTAATTCTCGACCGGTCACGTGAGTCGTCCCAACCTCAACGCATCAAACACAGAAAAACACACAAAAAAACTGGAATCCATGCTGAGACTGGACGGTGGACGGTCATTTCTTTCTTTAAAGCCAATTCTAGGATTTATTTTGGGGGGGAATCAAACTCTTAACTCCACTAAACCTACTAATATACTTCTAGCGGTTTTAGTGCTACAGATGATTATTATTGTTTTCTTTAATACTTAGGACAAAAGAATCAACCGGTTGCGTCAAGGGTCGGAAGTCCTTGAAAGTACTTGAAAGCAAATGCGGGAAATACCAAAGAAATGACACACGGAAAGGAAGCATTTGTGCACATACGAACTCAAAAACAAACACCGAAAACATTTTTTTTTTTTTACATATTTATACCCAGATGGGTCGACAATGGGGCGGCGAGACGGCCCGAGGAGAATCCTCATCCGGCATCGGGCGCAACGCCCGCTCCTCCACCCCCTGGGGAGGTGTAGAGGGCGTCGGGGGCTCCCCGGTGTCCTTCCCCCTCGGCGCGGCCCCCCGCCTCCACGCTCCTCCACGTCGCTCCCTCCCTGCGCCCGTCTCCCTTTTCCACCTCAGAGTCAAGTCGCTCTCTCGCCGTCTCTCGCTCTCGTTATCACCGCGCCGACGGGCCGCGGCGGCGCAGGGGGCCGGGCCGGACAACTTGGGAAATTTGGGCGCCCCGTTCTCAGCTCCTTCCTTCCTTCCTCCACCCCCCCCCCCACCCGGATCCAGCCTCGTCAAGATCCGGCTGATCTCAACGCACGCGAAAACACACCGAGGCGCGGCTCGTCGCGAGTAGGGGGGTGGGGCCGGGGGTCAAAAAAAGGTCAGAGAAACCGCCCTGACCGGTTTGCGCTTTAGATTTTTGTGTTTTTCCACCTTGACGGCGTTCTTCCCTGCATTCCCCATTTTCCTCCCCCTCCTCTGGTGTGGTGCGGTGCGTGGTCATCACTCCTTTTTTCGGGCAGGGAGCAGCTTTTAGCAGTCGGGATCCGCCAGGTTTGGAAGCCCGGTTGGTCTTCAGCCCACTTTGGCCCAGCTGAGGAAGGCCGGGATGTCCCGGACCGGGACGTTGCGGGTCAGCGCTTTGACGCGCAGGTTCCGGTCGTCGGTGAGGAGAACCACCTCCCTCCACAGACGCACTGGTCCACCTGGGTTCACACGCAGCGGGGAAAAAAAACCGAGAATCCTTATGAGCGAATAACATCAGTGCTGTCACCATCATTACATTTCCCTTGCTGGGTGTGAAGGTTCAGCGTTGGGTCCGGCGGGAGGCTACACCTCAGGAATGAGGATTTCGGAAGAACTTTTTTCTTAAGTGTTGGCGATAGAACGACGACAACACTTATCGCGAACACCCCCCCCCCCAAAATGAAACAAGCTCGATCATTTTCACGTCTTGTGCTGAATTATCAATTTATAGAAGCGTAAGGCAGGCGGCAACGAAAAGCCAATCAATTTGGACCGAAGGCTGACCTTTCACCTCTAGCCAATTACGGTTGTCGACACAGAAAGAAGCCCCGCCCCCTCCCTCCTGGGCGTTTTGCAGGCGGAGCCGGAGCGGCATTGTCCAAAATGAGCAACTCGGAGGAGGAGAAAGATGATTTATCATTGACAAGAGGGCCACTAACATCCATAGTTTGGCATTAATTGGGGATATATGGTAAATATCCCTTGTGTGAAATATGCCGACTAGACGTGCCGACGAAGACAGGCAACACCAAGAACTTTATTATTTATTTAGATTAAGGCCTATTTGCCTTATGTATTTTGATTTTATCTACATTTCATTTAAGTTAAATGTTCATTTAAGCAGCTGCACATGTTATTATTGTTCTTGTTCACTTCTTACATTACGAGTGCTGTGCAATGTTCATTATAGAAAAATACTGTTTAGCATCTTATCTTCAGATTTGTTTTATAAGAATAGCTGGGTGAATAAAATAACATGTTGAAGGGGAAATCAAGTCCTCGTCAGATTTTTTGAGGACACCACACAGAAGTGCTCTTACTTCTTTGTTCAGGCATGAAGTCCTTTGCTTTGTCTTTGCAGTAGTGGAGACAACAGGACAGGATCACGTCGTCATTGTTACCCTGTGGGGAGGGGAGGGGCAAATTCAATACAAGTTGGGGCACCTCTCTACATCAAAATCTACTAGCGTGTGTGTGTGTGTGTGTGTGTGTGTGTGTGTGTGTGTGTGTGTGTGTGTGTGGTCTCCCTCCCACCTGCTGTCCGGACGTGTCTTCGCTGCGGAAGGCGATGGAATCCAGCCGGTTTCCTCTGCTGGTCAGGGCTCGGAGGCCGGGCTCCCGGGCCTCGAAGCCCCGCTCCAGGAAGGCCACCGCCAGCCGGGCCTTCTCCTGCACGGCCCTGGCGTGGGCGCCGTTGTCGTAGTTGCCGCGATTCCCGCGGCCGCCTGGCCCGGCGCCGAAACTCTCCTGGCCCTTGGCCAAGCCATCCAGCTCCGTGATCACTGCAAGAAAGCAACGTCGGAGTTCTCGATCTGTGTTTTTATTTAACCAGGTAAAAAGTGTCAACGGGATTAAAATCTCTTTTCAAAAGTGACCTGGCCAAGAGAGCAGCGTAAACATTGTTACAACAATAAACACAAACAATACAAACAGACATATACAACTGTCACACACTACAAACGATCAAACACAATCTACAGTTCAAATGTAATACAAGTTCCAAGACACAAATCCAGTTGTGATGCATTAACAGGTACAATCTTCAAAAGCAATTTCACTGGAAATTTAGGTGCAATCACAATGACCGAGAGTACTATTTTGACAATCTTCTAAAATTGTCTGAAATTCCCCCAAAATAATCAGTTCAGACAATTCAGGTCCTTCAGTAGACTATTCCAGGAAGAAGGGGGCAGTGTTTTTAAAAGCTATTTTGCCTAATTCTCTTCCTACTCTGGGGACCAACATCTGCAGAATATCAGGAGAGCGCATGCCGTATTGATTTTTACACATGTTTGTACATAGATAAGGAGGAACCAGCCCAAGGACAGATTTATATATAAAAGCCTACCGATGCAAAAGTCTGCACACATACAGACATTGCCACAAGATTGTACAAAACGTAAAGCCCAGTGGTATACAGTATCCAACTTGTTTAGGCACTGGTCAGGTGCATTCATAAATAGCAGATAGCCGTAATCCAATAAAGGTAAAAAAAAGTTGCTGAAAACAAGTGTTTCCTTGCCTGGAGGGTGAAACAGGATTTATTCCAAAAAAAGAAACCCAATTTAATTTTTATCTCGGAAAAAAGGCTTTCTGTGTGAATTAAATGATAACTTCTGATTAATAATAATGCCTAAATATGTACATGTTGTGACCATTTCAATTTCAACCCCTTGAGCAGATGAGATCTTACGAAGATTACAAGTTAACTCTTTGCTATTTGAAAATAGCATGCATGTGGATTTGTCTGCATTCAACACAAAGCTAAGTTGAGCTAAATGGGACTGAACGAC
The DNA here is from genome assembly GCF_960531495.2 of Zeus faber. NCBI lineage: Eukaryota > Metazoa > Chordata > Actinopteri > Zeiformes > Zeidae > Zeus > Zeus faber. The sequence goes on from NC_137200.1 coordinate 17,600,035, forward strand.
ATTAAAGGCAGAATTCAGGAATTCAAGTCTTTGTACTACTACAAGTCTACTGAAGGGGATGTGCAATAGATAACTATCTGCATAAAAATGGAACACAGCATTTTGTAAATTATCACAAGGATTTTTCATATATATGGAGAACAGCAGTGGTCCTAGTATGGAACCCTGGGGCACGCCTTTTGATAGAGGGAGGAAGGAAGAGCAAGACCCAGCAAACTGGATCCATTGTGTTCTAGCTTATAAGTAATAACATAAATAAATAAAAACCTTACAGCATGCCCTGATAGGTCGATATTGTAGTCTGTCCGTAGTCTGTCTGTAGTCTGGCCAAGGTGACATGGCCAACTGTCTCAAAAGCCTTGGACAAATCAATAAAAAGGGGTGCACAATATCTTTTGCCGTCCAGTGACTCCATATTGTCATTCACCGCTTTAATAGCAGCAGTTATTGTGCTGTGCTGTTTTCTAAAACCTGACTGAGGTTGTGATAGAACACCATTTGCATCCAAAATTCTTCAAGTTGTTGACGAAGAAACTTTTCAAGGACTTTAGCTAGAACAGATTATTTGGGGTGGAAGCCTGTAGTTATTAACAACTGAGGGGTCCCCTCCTTTCAGCCAAGGTAGAACATACGCAGATTTCCATAAGGGTAAGATTTAAAAAAGGAGTCGGATGTTCTGCTATAAAGTCTACAGCTAACTTGAGAAAGTAAGGATCAAGTTGGCCTCGCCTAAAAGCATCCTCACAAATCTGCGGGTCCTGAACCTGCAGATCCAGTTGCTTTTAGGCTCTATGGACCTCTATTAAGAGTCAAATTGAATGGCTGAATACTGTCATAGCATTAATTGGGGGTGTTGAAGAGTGAACCCTCTGCTCATTAGGCTGTTTGGGATCTGGATGTAAAGACTCAAATATTGAGTCTGATTTATCAGTTACAGTATTTTGCAATGAAGGCTGGCAACTCATGGTTACACTCCCAAATTAAGATGTTATTTCCTTCCGGAATTTCTTAGGATCATTAAAGTTACTAGAAGTTTTAGAAAGATAGAACTCAGATTTAGCCTTCTTGATTAGAGCGGTAAAGCGATTTCGGAGCCGCCTTAAAATTAGGCACTTGACGGATCCACGCATTTGGATTTTCTGACTTTAGCCCAGGCAACATCCCTTTCTTTTAGTAGACTGGACAGCTGAGGGGGAAACCAGGGATTGTTTCGGCCTTTCATTCTAAATTTGCAGAAGGGAGCATGTTTATTCATAATATCAGTAAAAGCTTCATAACGGTATTTCCAAGTTAGTTCTATATCATAAATGAGAGAGATCTTGTTCCAGTAAAAGTCCCCCAAATCACAAAGAAAAGCTTATTTTCTCAACAGAAATACTTAAAATCTTTGTCGATGACGTCTCTATCATGCGCCAGTTATTTACCTTCGTACCTCGTACTCCTTTCTGCTTTTCATTTCTCTCCGCTTTTTTTCTACATGTGTGAAAGGGCAACTCCGGACAGAAACCCTTTACTTTATGACAAGAGATTGGAGTCCATCAAAATCAAGAGGCGTGTCGGCATTCCAGCTCTGAGCAGTGAAACAGGCTCCGTGGTCCAAACAGACGGTCAGATCAGGTCACATCAACACAAGTCCTTTAAATCGAGTGGCGGAATTATCCCAACAACTCGCAAAATCGACCAGTATTTTTCAGAAACAACGGATACCACTCAGTCAACACGAGAGCAGTCACACAAACAAACGGACAGGTAGAGATGTGCTGCCATCTCGGGTTAAGCCCCGCCCAATAATGCAAATAACGGTCGACTCGGCTCCTGGCCTGAAGATGGCAAAGGTCCTTCACTCTTCCCGTTCACGCAAGTTAGGCACTTTCGGCAAATGTGCAACGTTGTGCCCCCGTATGCTGCCGTTACATTGAAAAATACCTGTTTGAAAAAAAAACCAAAAAAACAACAAACGACGTTCTTAATACTACAACCGTCTGCGTCTCAGCCTCACCTATGAGCGGCACCACCAGGATGTACGTGCCACATCGGAGCAGTTTCTGCAGCCCGTCGAGGTGGTCTATGAATCCGTTGGTGTCTGGGACCAAGAATTGCGGTCGCACCTCCAGCTCCAGCTGACCGCCCGTCTGTAGCACTGCCTGGAGAAACCAAAGCGCACACAAACAAGCATAGGTCTTTTTTACTTAGTTGTGCTGACGGCTGTGTACAGCAATGAGAATGTTTTCTAATCAGAATCTAGGTACATTTACATAGACTAGGAATTTGTTTTGGTGAGGTTTGGTGCGCTTTTCCACAAACAATTAGCAATAAAAAAAACTTAAGTCTGGAGAAACACAATCAAATATATACAATTAATTACACACACACACACACACACACACACACACACACACACACACACACACACACACACACACACACACACACACACACACACACACACACACACACACACACACACACACACTAAAACCACTTGGGGGACCTATACAATATTAGGCAGGTATTTTTAATGTTGTGGCGGCTTTAAAATAAGTTTAACAGTTTGAAAAAAATAATGGTGTAAATAAAAATAATAAAAATATAAATGAAAAAAATGAAATAAAATAGAATAAAAGGTGAGGTAACAAGACAAATATATACAACTTTACTATTATAGTATACAGTATATGATTATATTAATCATATAAACTACTATTTTTTTTTATATTATTTATTCTTTTGAAAATTAATATTATATTGGATTTTGTTGCACACTGAATAAAACTTTAATTTTGCCGAGACGTACGTGAATTTTCATGGGAAAATGACAACAATATTTCAGGTTGTCAAGGAAGCTGGTTTAACGTTTTGCAAACTTGACGTTGCAATGAGACTGGCGTAACATTGTTTGCTTCTTCTGGGGCCAGCTGGAAACACTCACAAATGCGCTCCGGCTTTCTTCAACAGCAACAACAACAAAAGTGCATCTGGTGCGAGCGTAGCCTCGAGCGGCAAACATCCAAATCAAATTCTCTCGTCTTGTACTTGTCGGGAATAGGAGAAAGCACTGGCCCTCCGTGATGTGTGCGGTGTGTTACCTGTATCTGGTCCCTGCGTCTCTGCTGCTGGGCCACTTTGCTGGCCAGGAGGTGGCGTCGAGCCCTCAGCTCTCGGATGTCGTCCTCGCCGTCTCCCTCCTCCTCGGCGTCCACCTCGCCATCAGACGCCGACAGAGACGATTCCGCCTCCACTATGACGTCGTCGGCCTGCCGGGGCAAGAGCTACGCTTTAGAGCCGCCTCCGGAAGGGCTGGGGGGCATGGCGGAAGAAAAGGAAACTGGTCTCACCTCTTTCTCTATCAGAGAATCCTTCCCGCTTCCCTTATCCGCCAAGTGGTCGGATGGCGTGGATGTTGCCATGGAGACGTATTTCCCGCCTTTGAAGGCCAGCAGCGGCTCTTCCTGTCCGCACAACGCCTCCAGGAAGTACTTGAGCACCGTCACCCTCTTGCAGTTTGCTGCCTGAGCCTGAGGATGAGGATGGAGGAGGGAGGGTGCATGTGAGATAAAGTGGGGGGGATCGAGAAAGAGAAAGCAGAAGACAAGACATGTAGACAGGCAGACAAGCAGACAAGCACATGGAAAACAGGCAACTCTAAATGGGATAGACCAACAAATTATAGCAAAAACCAGCCTGTCAGCAAATTCATCAAATGAGGGAACCAGGAACCAGTTTTTAGACCAAGCCCATTTTCTTGCACGCTGCCGCCAACACTGTTGGATTCAATTCTCTCTTGAAACAGACTAGACCCACTTCAAGTGAATGTGCGTGCGCACACGCACACACACACTTTATCTGTTCAAAATGCACCTTAGACGGGTATTTCTCAAGTGTTTAATACTCTAATCAACATGGGAGTGGACAAAATATATATATATTTTTTATTTTCCTGTAAATCTCCCATATTTTAAACCCTTCTAAAAAATAAAAATAAAAGGCTGCGCGAGCAGAGAAACGGGGACGGACGCGGAGCCTCGGTACTTAAGCGCTTACATTTCTGAGGACGAAATTCAAGCACTTCAAGCAGCTCAAGGACCTGGTAAGAGCCTTGTCGGTTTTATCCAGGCTTTTTTTTTTTTTTAAACCAAGGTAGGCGTTATTCAAGAGGAAATTCAAGCACCTCAAGCACCTGGTATTTAAACTGCGGAGCTGGATACAGTGAGCTCCGGCACTCCTCCTCACCTCATCGGTGTGGCTCTCGATGTAGCAGGGCTCCTGCGGCGCGGCCAGCAGGGGCACGAAGCCGGCCAGCACCGTGTCCTCCTTCAGGAGCAAGAGTTTCAGGTCCTCGTCGCCCTCCACCTCGTCCGTGTCTGCTTTGTACAGCGGCGCCTCCCCGTGGTCCACCTGCGCCAGTGCGTTACACAGGTCGGCCAGACACTGCCACACGTTGGGGCTGCCGCTGGAGGTAGAACAGGCAGCGTAAGGGAAACACGGGGCGAGTGAATCGCGTCGTGTATTTATGAGATCCCATTAAAACTGAAGTAGCATTAACAAGGTCAAAGTCAGACCAATGTTTATTCAAAGTGCTTGATCACAAAGTCTCCCTGGTCATCTCAACTTCCAAATAAGAAGTTGAGAAATATAAACTCAGAAATATAAATAATAACTTGGGAGAAAAACAGAATAGGAGGAATAAATAGCAAAGAAAACATGCATGAATTGTGCCACTCCACATCCCACTACAAGCAGTAGCAATTGTCATTCACAGTAGTAGTTGTAATTAACAACAGTAGATTTAAGTAAAGGTAGAAGTTATAATTAACATTAGTAGATGTAATTAACCATAGTTGATGTAATTAAAGGTAGTAGTTGTAATTAACAGTAGTAGATGTACTTAAAAGCAGTAGTTGTAATTAACAGTAGATGTAATTAAAAGTAGTATTTGTAAGTAACAGTAGATGTAATTAAAAGTAGTAGTCGTAATTCACAGTACTAGTTGTAATTAAAAGCAGTAGTTGTAATTAACCATAGTAGATGTAATTAAAGGTAGTAGTTGTAATTAACTAATAATTGTAATTATATATATGAGAGAAAATAAGGAAAAGCATAACAGGCCTCTTTAAAGTTTGGTAACAACTGTTACAGAGGATGTATCGTTGGTTCACTAAAGTGCAAAGCTGTAGTTCCAAATGTGTTTGAAATGGTTTGCTGTGAGAACCGGTATATTTATCTTTCTGTGGCATATTGAAGGATATTTGCTGTAAACCAAATTATATACCATATTTTACACTTTGTGGCCTAGGCGAACTTACCTGACACCGCACGGTGGGGGGTTCCACTGGTCCGGGTGCCCCAACATCCAATCAGACCAGACCTTTATACTTGGCAGCAGCTCTTTTAGGTCCGATGAGAACTTGGAGACCCTCGCCATGCCCTCCGACTCCGCCCTGCCTGCCTCCTCTCCATCTTCCATTGGAACGGGCTCTGACGGAGAGGAGAAGGACACAAGATCATGAAAACATTTAATCGTCAGATTTATTCAGAAGTTGCTCCTGCTACGTTTGAGCAGAAATATATAGAGGACCTGTGTATTCTCCCAAACTGGAGAATAGGTTTCTCAAAGGTACAGTTAATAGTTGTAGTAGCCCTCTTTGGTCGGTTTCTTATTGTACCAACAGTGAAAGGCTGCAAGGATAACAATAGCTATAACAGATAAAGATGTTAAAGTACAGTAAAAAGTACTTCCTTACACAGAGAATGTTGAGCTATAAACACATTCTTAGTTGAATTTGTCCTTGTTTTGGGAACAAATTTAGAACTGCCTCGGACCAGTTTTACGCACAAATCAATATAATTTTCCAGTCCTGGAAAATGATATTGCCGAACTTTACGAGTCGGCTCCTCCTCTTCATTTACCTCTGAGCAGGATACAGGAAGTCCCTTATGTGGAGAAGAATCAATATGCAAATTGGCATTTGCGAGCACGCAAGGTCCATTTAGAATGGTTCAGATTCATCAACATACGCACGTGGGTAGGAAGAATATCTATGCACATACTGTATGTTTTTTTTTTTTTTCCAATGCAATTTTGTATGTACTTTATATCCAGTTTTATTAGCTTATTCAGTGTTTCCCATAGATTGATTTTTGTTTTACTATTTAAAATGGCAATCATTTGATTACATTGTAGAGCTGCACGCAGCCCACTGATCTCTCTCTCATACACAACCAATTCCTAACGCAACGCAGATTTCAGTGCCTCCTTTTGGTGCCATGCCTGAGCTGCGGATTGAAATATCCGCCCTCTGGTCCTCTGAAAGCACACGTGCCTTCACTAAAGGTCATCGTTTGGAGCACGCCACTTGAAATCCTTTGTTTGACACGTCGGCGCTTCCCTCTCACATTATGGTCTCTTAGCCAATCCGATAAAAGAGGCGGGTTGTAAAAGTTTTCACTACCAAATAACATTACCTAACATGTTACATAACATGTAACATGTGACAAGTAATTAAGGACAAATGGGTTAAGTTCATAACAAAAATCTCTAAAATAGCCCTGATCTAAAAATTATTATTATTTTTATTTTACAAAAATAGCCCCGGATCGATAAATCTGTCATTGCGATCATGCATTAAAGCCCCAAAATCATATGACATGGTTGATCAACAATGCAAGTAACTTTTGGGTCCTCTGAGGGAGCGAGCGGGACGCTATTTAAGCTCCAGTATTAAATATGCGGATCTCGGGCGATTACGTGTCCCGTTCCTCTAAATAAACGTACGTAACTGGGACACTTAATTCCGGTATGATTCAGTCTCTTACCGAAAGCTGGTGCCAATATTATCAAACTATTATGAGTCACAGAGAGTCGTCACCACGCCATGACCTCAGCCGATGCTTACGTATTAAAGCTGATGTAAAGATGAGTGACAACTCGAACTGATGCTACGTTAGGAAAATTTGTAATAGGTGTCGATATGAAGCGATGCTGTGTTTTACACAACTTGGAAAACTGTAATTTGTATCAAACACGGCTAACCTGGTCCCTGTGTATTGCTGCCTGCAGCTGAATAAGGCCCATTGTAAAGAAATTAAGAGGCGAAAATGTGCCATATCTGACACCAACAGCCTCAATATATTTAAGAGAAATGACTGCATCTTTTACGTCTTTGATGACCCTCATGGAAGAAACGAGAACACATAAGTCAGCATTGGCTACGAACGGGGTTGAGGTATCGTTTAATCTGCTGTCCAAGCATCTCGTGGTTTGAATTTCATCCAAATCGATCCACATAGAGTGCAGATATCAACCAAACCATTCAGTTGGTCTGGTTAACTGAGAAGTCACATGTCTCGTTCTAAAATGAACGAGATGAGATTTAAAGTAAGACGCTTTATGACATCATCATATTATTTACTATAAATGTACAGATTCAGATTGAGAATGTCCAGTTGGAACGTGTCCAGTGGGCAGTCTAGACCCTGACACTTTGTAGTATTTAGAAGTTACCGAACTATCGATTTACGTGTATATTTATATAGCTTGTTACCTGGTAGATGTCAGTAGATCTGTTTGATTGATATTTTACCCACAGAAATACCAAGGGTAAATGTTTTTTTGGTTTTCATGGAAACTGAAATTCTTTTCTATATATATAATACTTTCATATTAAAAAATGTAATGCAAGGAAAAAAATCAAAAATCAAAAATAAATGACGTGCCCGACACGGCACAAAACGACCACCCGTCACTGAGAGCGCAGCTGTATTTCCACAGACATGGTAAGTTCTAACAGTGAGAAGTTCTGGTTTACAGGCAAACATGGACAGCTGTTTTAAAGACAGGAGGGTTGCACTGTCCGGACCGCATAGTAGTTGCTCCGCAAGACGAGCAACCAGGAGACGACAGACCGGGGTTTAAATGCATCAGATTTGTATTGCTTACTGCGTTTACCTGCAGGTGTCATTCTGAGCAGCTCGGTGCAGCGCTGGACAAGCAGCGCAAACATGGCCAAGCCCAAGGCCGTCGCCTGCTCCTGCAGAACTGAGCGCACGTCCCCTTCACTGTCTGACAAACAGAAACGCGAGGAACCCGTAAGGCACGCAGCAGCTGCTAATACTTGCTCATTTGTGCTACGGTTGGCTGTTTCGCTTACCTCTGCTGTGAACATAGTGAATGGTGAACATGTTTATTGTGATGATTTGTACCATGCGTGTGCTGCCCAAGGGCGAGGGGCTGTGCTGAAGAAGCGCCCGGAATTCCTGAAGGACGCGGCTCGCCACTCCAGGGAACAACTCCATCCTGTCGGAAAAAGGAAGGAACAGCACGAACCAATTAATGTAATCCGCAAAACCAACTAAAAACAAAACAAAACTAAAAAAACAAAACAACGAAGAGCAGCGAGACAGGAAGAAAGCCACTTACCCCACTTTAGTGAAGAGCTTTCCATGGGCATGCAGGAAACTCAGAATAAATCTCTTATTAAGCTGGAGACGGGGGAACAAGAGCAGACCAACAACAGTATGACTCATTTCTAAACGAGAAAATAAAGCCAACGAGAATACAAAATGATTGCGAATCTGAAAACATGGCAGGATTAGAAGGCCGGTGCTGCCTGGTGGCGGGGAGCATCAACGGACGCACAGCGCTGGCGTTCGTACAATCCGATACGCCGCTTATGTGTCACATTGAGGTGAAAAATAAAAACACGATGGCCAAATTTCCCCCGCAAAAAAACGCGGGCAGGAGCGACATCTGTGTGAAATAGAAAATCATCATCACCGCAGGCTGGAAATCAAGGCAACATCATCTCCTTCCAACATATTTTGGCTTTAAACTCAATTGACGATATGCCAGACTGACAATTTGTCCCTGAATCCTCTCATTGTGGCTGTTTATCATAAAGATTGAGTCAATGTTCTGAAGGAAGAAAAGAAAATAATAATAATAATGTGATCCAGTATTCTTCATTTAACATGTTTACTATAGCTATTTCATACATAAGACATTACCATACCATGAAAGTGTGCAATAGGCCTGAAAACAGTAATGATTTATTACTGAGATTTTTGCTGCAATTTATAACAGTGAAAAACCTTAAAGCTGTTGGTTCTCGTCATTGAGTTGTGATGATGAACCGTACAGAACTGACCATGAGAGTGTGTGTGTGTGTGTGTGTGTGTGTGTGTGTGTGTGTGTGTGTGGGGTGCAGGGGTCTCACATCACTGGCGCTGAGGGCGCTCAGTTGCACGTCTTGCTCGGAGTCCCTGCTGGACTCGCTGCCCCCTTTGTGTAAAGACGGAGTCGTCGAGGGTCCAGTGGGGCGAATCCAAATTTCCACACGGGCTCCTTCATCCCCTCTTCCCCGGCCCCGCACCACCGGACCCCTGGAGCCTCCCGCGTGGTCCTGTTTCCGCTTCCGTTCTACTTGGTCCGCCTGCCAACATTTTGTTTTGGCACAGGTACAGTTTTAGCGCAGCTGCGCTGGCTAGGCCGAGCATCAGCTACACAAGAAGCTTGGTTATCGGAAGGACTGGCACGCAAAGAGTTAACTACTTGAAGTGGATCATCGTCACCGACAGAGCTCAACTGTGAGTTTCGGGAAGGGGAAAATCCCATTCACATTCTGAATCAGGGACTTTGATTATTAGCCATAATGTCGTAAACATCCAAAGTAGACTTACCACTAGCTACGAGATTGTGAAACGATGGGTTTCGTTGTATTTACTCTGTAATTTTCATGTTTCATGTTAAATCTGTGAATACACGGGCATTTAGGCCTTCGCATTGGGCAATACTTAAAGTTCAGTACTTGGACTCTTATGTCGGCGGGAGAGGGAAGTGGTGTCGGCGCATTGCTAATAAATAACCTTAAAATACCAGTTGACTACATCTGACTTGTATGTCTTCATTATGAGGTTGAATAGCGGGACAGAGAGATCAGCAAATCATTTGAGAAAGTGTGTGTGAGGGGCATACCTTGCGCTTGGCCTCCTCGAACAGACTCATCAGACTCTCCTTAGCAGTGAGAATGGGGTTGGAGGCTGCCAAGCTGCGCATGTAATAATAAACAGCATCCAACTTCCGCTTCTGAATGACAGAGGAGGGAGGTCGGAGGGTGGAGAACAAAGGAATCAGCTCAGCTCAAATGAGAAGAACGCAAGAACAAAAGAAAAGAAAAAAAAAAAAAATCGGTCCCTTCCTCACCGATGGCTTACCGTGTAGACGGCCAGCAGGGCCAGCTGGTTGTAGGGTCGTCCATTTTTTGGGGCAATTTCTTTGGCTCTCAGGTACCAGCTAGATGAACACATCAGTGCAGTCATTACTGAAGTGTACTGGGTGAAGGTACGGCAAACGGGTTGCGTTGCACACGCATACATACACAGTGGACAGAGACCCTGAGGTACTGCAGGGGGCCAATTTTATATATATTTTTTTTTAAATGTCAAAATAATTTTTGTGAAAATTTGTTATATTTATCTTAGTTTCCCCACCCATCAACACGAGAGCAGCGGTGTATTTTTTTTATTTCAGTAATCAGCTGAAAGCGAGCCCATTCGCAGCTTCTTACGTTATGCTCCGTGACAGGTCTACGAATGGAACTAATTTAAATCTATAATGAAAACACCCAGGAACTGGAAGCATTATGACTGAGTATATAAAGAGGTTAAGGCTTCAAATACAACACAAATAATTAAAAAATAGGGGTCCCTGCGCTGTTTCTCTATACTATGCAAGGGTTCCTTGTTTTCCAGCATGAAAGAAAACTATATGAAAACCATAAAACAAACACTAAAGAAAGCAGAGCTCCTGGAGATATTTGAGTGACATTGTGATGGAGATCAGTTTTGAAAATATTGCCAATGAAAGCCAATCACGCCGGTTTGATCCCCACTTTGTTTGGTAGGATGAGATGTTTTTTTCCCGAAACTCGTGAGGGGGTTGTGTGAAAACAAATTCAGAACTATCCTGTTTTGATATTCAGAGCAACCTGAATTAGATAAATTCAAAAGGCGTTAACCATCAACATTGAACATGTGTGTGTGTGTGTGCGTGTGCGTGTCCATGTCGCACAGTAACCGGGCTTTAAGAGTCCACACTTAACAGCCGCAGTGATCATTAAGGCTTACTTGCGAGCCTTGCCGTAGTTGGTAGAGTCGCTGGCCTGTTCCCGGTAACGGGCGATGTCTCCCAGACAAATCATACAGCGCTGAGCACTGATGAGTGCGTACTTCACCTATGAAAAACACATAACGCACAAAATAAACCACAAAGGAGGGGTTCGGCAGTGCTGTCGCAGGCTCTAGCAGAGTTCACACACTTCACAAACCTATTTAATTTCCACACGTAATCGGCATTTTCATGACATCTGCAACGACACACGACTAAAGCATGTTGGCTGAGCACCAAAGTTCATCTAATGGTGATATTCTTGAGGTTGCAGCCATGTTAGGAAGTAGCCTCGCCGTAACAAGGAAAACAGCAGCGGTGGAAGAAGTACTTGGAGCTTTTACTCTAGCCAAAGTGCAAATACGCACACACAAAATGACTTAAGTCGAGGTGAAAGCACCATGTTGATGTTTGCACTTCAGTAAAAGTAGATAAGTACTAGCTCTTAAATTAACTTAAAAGTATTAAAAGTACTTGTCAAAATCTGTCCATAATATGGCATAAGGTGCGACTGCACCTATTTTTCCTGTAGAGGAGTTGTGTCTCGCTTATGACCAATATAAATATAAATCCTGATTTAAAGAATGTGCATTGATATAAATACATATTTTCAAAACAAAATGTATATAAATACAAATCCAGATTAAAAAAAAATGGAGCAGAGTTAATAGTCTAGATATTTGCTTTGAAACGTAGTGGAGTGAAAGTCAAAAGTCTTTTAAACGGAATATACTTTAATAAGCACAGCTACTTGAAAAATGTACTTAAGTACTTGGCTACTTTCCACCACTGCAAAACACATTCCATTTGAGAACACACCTCACATGTATTACATTTGATGGATATCAACGCTTGCTGAGCTTACTAAGGGAATCTTTCACTGTGTAAATATAATTATTACATACAAGTGTTGACGTTACAAGGAAGGGATCTTTACCGTTTTGCGGAGCGGGCGAGCTCGGACGGCCATTCCATCCATGTAGTGCTCCACGTTAAACTCAAACACGGCCTGCAACTTCTGGAGAAGCGCCTCGAAGAATAGTGCTCCCTGTGACACAGTTAGACAAGTTTGTTTAGTACAGCGTTCATACTGGCGTCACAAAATTTAATTCTAGGACTTTCAAGTACGTACTATTTTTCACAATTTCAAGGAATTCACGCAGAACAAATATAATCCATTTTCAATGTGATCTTTATTAATTAAAATATAATGTCTTAATCTCATTGTCTATTATTTATATTAGTATACATATTGATTAATCTCATTGTCATCTACTATTATAGGTGTCTATTTCCACTTTTTTTAATAACCTTATGATTTCAATAACAAAACCAAGGGTGAACATCAAAGGTTTTCAATTATCCTGTTTTTTCAAGGACCTTTCAAGGACTTTGGCACAAAGGGCACTAGTTTGTATTCCAGAAATTAATTTTCTGACAACAAAATTCAAGGCCTCCAAGCAGCTCAACGACCCGGTTAAGAACCCTGTTAGTAAAAGTTATTGAACACCTCTGGCACCAAAAAAGGAAGGAATGGTTCTTCCTTTAAGAAAATATATATGACTCATTTTCTCTCTGCCATTGTAAATATAGTTTTTCTTTTTTTATTTTGAGATCAAGTAGAGTCCAAGTACAGGATAGGGAATGGTAAAAGCCGTCGTACCTCATCCAGCAGCGTGAGCAGCATGTTCCTGATGTGGGCAGCGTTGTCGGCCTTGGGGTCTTTGAGGAGCTGCCGGAAGTGCTCGATGACCTGATGGAAGACGTTCTTCCACAAGGTCTGGTCCAGGTTCTGGGAGTCGGAGAACTCGATGTCCGATAAGATCACCTGCTCGTACAGCGTCAAGAGGTCCGCTCTGCAGCGCACACAAGGGAGGCACCAAATAGGAGCTTGGTAAACCTCATGAACATCGGGATCGGTTGTAGTAAAACCGTCTCTCCTCGGTAAAGCCATGGCGCTGAATCCAACAAACACCTACAATCGACTGGAAATATTCATGGGGAACAGGGTGCGCAGAACCTTTTCACCTTGTCCGACACTAGGACCGGTGCCACTACTCTGAAGCCACTGCCACGCTAACATTATTGGAACATCACTTGAAAGTAGTCAACTTAAAACATGGTTCATTCTGGTATTACAAAATAAAATTCAAGGACTTCTAAGTGCTTTTTCCCCCAGAACACTTTTTTTTCCCAGCACCCCAAACAAATTTAAACAATTTTCATTGAAATATATTATTAATATCACTGTCATCTACTAAGTGTCCATTTCCAACCAAGCTGAATTAAATTTTCTTTCCCCTGGCATCACCCATGTTGTAAAAGCGATTGTGGAAAATGTTTATTACGTTACGATTTGAATAATAAAACAAGGTGGAACATCACAGGTTTTCAATGGTCGCGTTTTTTTCAAGGACTTTTTGAAGCATAGGAGAAAAGGGGATATTTTCAATGTACTCAAATGTTAAGGGAGAAATTCAAGAACCTCAAGGACCTGGTAAGAACCCAATTAAATCTATCTATAACTATAAAAGGTTATGTATACATTATTATGAATTAGGATGACTTTCTCTCTATTTATATTACATTACACTTTTGTCCAAAGCGACTTACAATAATGACATTTTGTTGGTAGTATCAAACCACTGTATGTCACAGGCAAAGCCAGCCAAAGCTAGCATCTAAACAACTTTATATTAATAAATTGTGGTATTTGAACAACATAAAAGGGAAGTTTTTCCAGTCACTGAAAATGACAAATGTGCATCTGACCAAAACTACGTCACTGTACTGAGAAGATTGATATCCATCCATCCATCAATCCATATAACGTTCTCTGCCATTTTCCCCAATATATCTGAAAGGATTGATGCAAAATTGAGACACATGCACGGCCACGAATATCAGGGTATGAGTTACGACAGTCTGATAAGTTGCTGAATTTGATGTAAAGGCGTCTTAAAGGGAGCATTCCCGCTCAGGAATCTAAACTCTAAACTCCTCTAGACTAATCTAAACTTTTACTAATTATTACAATTCTTGATAACCTTCTTAATTAAGTACTTATTTTGACTTTGTTGTGTTATGCCCCTTTTCTTAATGCCTTCTAATTTACATTCCTCTCCATCCCCTTGAGACTTCTGTTCCCCCCTCGTCACCCTCCACTCGGTCGTTCTTGTTTTGTTTTGTTTTGTTTACCTGAGTTGGGACATGCGATCCAGTCCGTCCGCACTCAGCCGTTCCCTGGAAAGCAGGTTACTGAGCTGGACCTCCTGTGCATCCGCAGCTCGCAGGAGCCTTCCCAGCTCTGCCCTGGTGGGCTGCTCCACCTCTACGGGGGCGCCGCCACCGTCGCCCCCCAGCTGGGAGAAGGCCGTCGCCCCCCTGTAAGCCCCGCAGAACTGACCCACCCCGGGGTTTGGGTACATACCGTTGGCTGGGGCCATTTGGTAAGGATTTATATTGTAAGGGTGTGGATAACGCTGACTACCAGCGGTGTTGGGGTTATGTGGGCTGCCGGAGGACATGGGGTAGGAGTAGGGGTTGTCAGAGTTTTGGAACTTGTAGTACGCCATGGCAACAGCCTGCTGCTGGGTAGGGAAGTGCTCCCCCTGGCGGACAGGAGGACTGCTTGTCACCTCGTCGTCCGTATCCAGGAAGTGAAGCTGCCCGTACCCGCTGCCCGTCTGCAAGAACATGGGCTGTTGGACTGATGAATGTGGAGACACTTGGGTGCGATTTAGAGCGGGTTTATGGTCGGGGTTGTTGGGATCCCAGAGCCGCCTCATCCCTCCTCCCCTGCCTCCTCTCCCCCTGCCACCTGCCACTCCCCTGCTCCCGCTAAACAGCAGCCTTTGCCCGGATTCTGGCGAATTAGAAAGGTCTGTGTGGGCAGGAAGAACCAGGATACCCCGACCTCTGCCAGAAGGAGCAGAGCCCTGCTTGCGGTGGTGGTGGATGTCCTCGCCTTGTCCCGAAACAGGGCGATACGTACCAGGTTGTTTCTCGAGTGGCATGTGAAGTATGCCCCGCCCCCTCCCTTTGGGCGCTCTCTGTCTGTTCCTGTCCTCCTTTTGTCTCTCTGTGACCCCGTCATCTCCAAATCTCCTCCTGCCATGTCTGTCCTCCACCTTATCGCTCATCTCGCTCCCTTCTGCTGACTCTGTAGAAGAGTGGCCGTTGATCGGCCCGCTCCGTGACTGGTTCCCACCGCCGCTGTTCCTTCCTTCGGCCTTTTCCCGGCGCCCGGGCCCAAGACGTGACCACTGGACCCTCTGTTTGTCTGTCACAAGGCGCTGGCCAGCACCACTGTCTGCGCTGCTGACCGAGCTGCTGCTGTAAGCACGGTTTCGCGAGCGCCGGATGTCTGATTTGGAGTAGCGCTTCGAAGCTGCAGCCGCGACGTTAGCATTGGATTTATTCTTCTCGCTTCCATCCGCAGCCCTGTCTCCTTTCATGATCATCTTGGCGCCCTTCTCCTCATCTTGGGGCAGGTTTTTGTTGTTCCTCCTTCGGTTCTCTCGATTTCGATTCTTCTCTCTTCCCTTATCCTGCGGCGCCTCCATCTTTCCAGACTGGGACGTCATTCTATTCCCTTCCGAGCCTCTCCTGTCCTTGTCGGCTGTCCGGGAGTCCTCCTTCTCCTCTACTCCTGCCGTAGCCCTTCCTCTCCTGGACTCTGAATGGTCCTCCTCTTCCCTATCTGCTCCTCTCCTCCTGGGGTTTGCCAGTTCCCTCTTCTTTTCGGCGGTTTCTCCTCCTCCTCCTTTGGCCAACAAAGCCGCAGCCTGGCCCCTCTTTGCTTCGTCAGCGGGCTTCCGTTTTCTGTCCTCTTTCCCAATAGCTCCCGCTGTTTCCCCCCCTTTCAGGCTAAGTTTTTCCACTTTGTTAGTGAGGGTCTCAACTCCGGCCACAGATGGCAAGAGAGGCTTCTGTGCATTTTTTCGCCCCTTCTTCTGTTTGTTGTCATCGAGTCTCTCCCCTTTTAAATTGTCTTCCCTTCCATGCTTCTCTTGCTCTTTCCTTGCCTCTTTAACAGCAGATGCAGTTTGGTTTTCCTGCCTTTTCCCCTCTTCATGCTGGGATTCCAGCTCTGCTTGTGGCCCATCCTTTTTCAGGGAAAATTTATCTGGCTCCCTGTCCGCTCCAGGCTCCTTTCCCTGGACACTTCGACGGCTCCCCGGTTGATAAAACTGTTGATCCGGCTTACGGGTCCTCCGGGCGTGATGAGCAGCTCCAGCAGGCTCCTGGAGATCTTGGTCGTTGTCACTGCGCTCATTCCCTTGACGTTCTTCTGCCTTTGGTCGAGCACATTTGCTGCTGTTCACAGAGGCCTTTCTACACTTCTGGCCATTACTACCGTCACCTCTTTGTCTGTCTTCGTCCCTTATATTGATACCAACCCCCCCATCTGTACGTTCATATACAACTTTTACAGTCTTATTCTCAGATTGAGGTAGCAACGTATCATCACGTGAATCATGCTTCATCAGATTGGAGGACTCGCGGCAATCAAGTGCCGTAGTATCTCCCTCACTGTCATAATGAGAATGTCCCTGTTCTGCCATTGGCAGGTGGAATGGCAAATCAGGACGCTTCGTCGCGCACTTCTTCTGCTGAAGGTGTGGATGATGCTCGAGGTTCTCTTCTGCGGAAACATAGAAATGGGAGAGTGTGCATGAGAGTTAAAGCAAAACCTGACCAGAATCAGGTAAAATTATCTCTGATAATATTCTGTTTTAATTTACTGCAATCGTCATGACTTCAATGATTTTAAATTCACTATTCGCCTTATACACTACATGGACGAACACAAACTTTCCACAATTGTAATAGCCTATAAATCTCATAATTTACAAATCTGCAATTACTTTGTTTAATTGTAATTATTTACAATGTATGATATACAACTATTACAGCCTCGGACAGGCTCCGAACAGCGGACCAGTAGCACCTCATTCTTGCACATTGGTTGTTGCACAACGATGACTTTTGCACACAGCACAAATTTACTGGAACAATGGTGAATGGATGGATGGACAGATACATGAATAGATGGATACATAGATCGATACTTCAATCAACCCCCAGAGGAAAAGAGCGGTGTCGCAGCAGCACACATTAAAAACAATCGTCTATAAGTATTCCAAACAAAAAATAGAAAATAAACAAACCTCTCTATCCACAATTCATACTATCAGGAATAGGGAATTGAGCAACCGAGAAAGAAAATGCTATGGTAACTATGGTAAGTTATGATAACTTATTTATGGTTGGCGGTTGGAGACATGTTAGCTGTCTCTGTGCTCCATACCCCGGAGTGTGACAACTCCCTAAGGGCAGGGTTGTTGTCAAAGTGAAACCGCAAGCAAAACACGCTGAACAGCGAGTTGGCTAACATGTGAGCCACCTCACTGGCTAACACAAACAGCTGCAAACTTGGCAAATCGGCTTTTCTTCAAAGGCCCGCGCATTTGACCCAGGCGCGGTTTTTTGCCACCGTGCTTGTTTCCCCCCCCCGGCCACGGCGCTTCGTCTCACCTCCGTGACAGTCCGCGGTAACGACCAAATTCGACGCTTCGGCTCGGAGTTCCGCGGCTGAAATTCGTACTCTGTCCACTTCGTCCGCCATTTTGGTTTTTTCGAGAAAACAAACAACAGAGGTACGGAAGTCAAGTTGGGTCAAAAATAAGAAACGTTAACCCTGCGTGCCAATTCCACGTCGGGGGGTGCTGGGTGTTTGGAACAACATCAATAACAATAATAGTGATCGTTCAGTGCGCGTTCAGTTTTGTTCTGTCGCGGCATTTATTCAACACCGAAAAATCCAAAGGCACACTTCTCCATCACTACTACGTCACAATACGTCACACACACACGTATCGCTGCGCGGTGTCCCGTGGACAGAAGCAACGGGAATGAGAAGAGTTCAGCGGATCGACGCCATAAAACCCCAAAACAAACAGTTCTAAAACGACATTGCGCCCGTTGCTAACTTTTTGGCAGTAACATAGTCTGGAAACTATGTGTGTCGTGGGTGGAACCTATTGTGGTCGCAGGTGTCAGTTGTAATTCTACTCCTAGTTGTTTTGTTTTGTTTTGTTTTGACTTTTATTGTTTTGTTTCGACCATAAAAACGAATAAAGTACAATTGACAAGAAACGGTTTTTTTCACTTTGTCTCTTTCAACACTGGGGTGAATGAGTCAGTCACAGACAGACAGACAGACAGACAGACAGACAGACAGACAGACAGACAGACAGACAGATAGATAGATAGATAGATAGATAGATAGATAGATAGATAGATAGATAGATAGATAGATAGATAGATAGACAGACAGACAGACAGACAGACAGACAGACAGACAGACAGACAGACAGACAGACAGACAGACAGACAGACAGACAGACAGACAGATAGATAGATAGATAGATAGATAGATAGATAGATAGATAGATAGATAGATAGATAGATAGATAGATAGATAGATAGATAGACAGACAGACAGACAGACAGACAGACAGACAGACAGACAGACAGACAGATAGATAGATAGATAGATAGATAGATAGATAGATAGATACAGTGTGTAGATAGATGGGTCATCACACTCACCCCCCATTTCTTTTTGTGTATTCTAACTGCTCTGTACTTTCCATGCAACCCTATAAGGTCATGTTTGCCCCTTCTTCGTGGGAAAGTACTGCTGGTAGACAATACAATAATTGATACGTTATATGCTG
>NC_137200.1:17621440-17651440 GCF_960531495.2 Zeus faber
CTCCTTCCGGTGTAGGTACCAGATGTGCTCGGGCGCGCGGTTCAGAGGCTGAAACAAACGCCGGTGGTGCAAATGAAAAGGGTGCGCCACCTGCCCGACTCATAATACCCTTTGTATTATCACTATTACCTGACACACACGGGGCCGACACGTTTATCATTCGTCATTATTTTAATATAAATTTTACATGGCAAAATAAAAAAAATGGTAATTTAAAAAACGGTAATTACCGGGGCCAAACGTCAAGGAAGTGACGCAGTGCCGTAAAGTGTAACGCACTTCCCCACAGTTTCGTTTTTCGAGTGGGTGGGAATGAAAGAGGTGCCATTCTCCATACTACAAGTCAGTGTGCCATCAAAAGGAATTTGAAGCTGTTATTTTAAGGCTGAAAACATTACATGGTGTTTCCTTAAGAGTTCGGTCCTGATATTTGGTATCACTGGCAATATGGATCCATTGAGATGCGTGTTCATCACTTGCTGGCTGTTCACATCAGAGTCTGTATAAAGTATAATATGTTCACGTTATATGTATTATAATATAGGAATAAGAAATACTTTATATATGCCAAGGGAAATTGAAGTGTCACAACAGCATGCATCCAGCACACATCACAAACACACAATAGAATAAAATGAAAAAAACGTAGTTGAATAATAAAATAGAGAAGGTTGTGCACTAGGTTATACCACTTTAATATTTCATATTTAATAATTGTCTCGTTTAGGGCACAGCCCCCATTTTGTTTTAGTTGGGAGAAACTAACGTACTTAGTTTAAGTAAATCAATCATTAAGAGTAATTAGTCAGTCTGATACCTTAAGTGGGCAGTTTGTCTCTTTCAGGGACCACTTGTAATTACTTATTTATAGCTAAAATAAAGAAATGGGAAATGACGGATGAAATAAGAGAAAATCAATAAAACAGATAAGAAAAGCATTAACTGGTAAATAAAACCATTGCTGATTTGGCAGTTATGGAGAGAGTGTGTGATTAGGGATTTAATAAAGGGACTGAGAGATTAAATATAGTTATAAATTCTAATCTAAAGGTTTAAAATCTCCTTAGACACCAACTGTCATCAAAGGCGGAGCGGAAGAATGTTCTGCAGGTTCACCTTGCCCAGCAACGCTTCTCTCTGTTTAACTGCTGGAAACCCTCCAGTGGTCGCTTGTCCCGTCCCAGGACATGCACGATGACCTCCAGCAGGGAAAATACACTGATTCAAGATTCAAGATTTTATTTGTCACATACATTTCGCCTAGAGTTGGAGGTTAGGATAGATGTGCTGTTGTTATGGTCTTCCCCTTTATTCCCTTCCGGGGGCAGCGTGCGGAGGTGGCGTTACGGCAAAGCTAGGTGGTGGTACATCTGAAACGAATAGGCGCCAGTTGGATCCGTTTGGATTGGTCGGAGAGTGGTTCGGTGTAGCCGTTGCTGGTTGACTCGTTCAAAAATAACTTGCAAGTAACGACGTTGGTCGTTTGGTGAAATTTACAAAGTTATTATTAACTCGAGAAATCAGGTCGCTGAATTACAAAACGTTTCCAAAAACTTTGGTAATTATAAAAATCAAAAGAGAAAAGTGGACATGTGGTGTGCATTTGCAGGTCCGGGAAGTTTTAAGTAAAACCAGGAAAAATAAAAGTTATTTCAGAAAATTGAGCAAATAAAACTAAACAAGAGGACTTTAGAGGATGGAGCTCTGGGTATAAAGAAAATGGTGTAAGAGATGCCCAGGAAAAGCCCATTGACAAAAGGGTGTCCACTGGTTTTGTTACAAGTGAGAAGGTGTGGCTTGTCTTTGAGCCAGTCCCTCGGGCTGACATCACATCTCTAAGGCCGTGGGCCGTTTTAATTGCACAATTCTATTTTATATAACCATTTAAGTTGTACATTACATACTTTACGTGGACATTTAATGCACTACCTCCATCACCGTCAATCCATTGATTGAAACATCGTAACTAGACTGTGTCTTGAAATTAAATCATTTTTTTCGGCATTTATGAAAAACAACCATGCATTGCATACATTGTAACGTAGCACTCGTGATAAATTCAATGAAGAATAAACACTGGTTAATATTGGTTAATAACTTGGTTCAACAACTGTATGCTTGTACTATTAATAAAAATAACAATATATTAAAACACAACACTTAATTTGAGGAAAGAAACTACAAGACACGTTAATGTGAATCTGACACCTTACATCGGGAGGTACTTCTTATCTTCGACCACTTGATGGCAGCAAAGATTCATGACGGAAATACTTTAATCTGGGCATCACTCAATTGTTAAAGATTAACTTCATTAATAACACATGTTGATAGAGTTCTTGTTTAACACAGAGGAAGATTGTAGAAACGTCCCGAGGAATGTCATCTGAGGAAGGACACTCCTCTGGTTCGAGACCGGCTTGGGGCGATGCTGGAGTGGCTCGGAGCCCAGTGGGGAGCGTGGGGGTTATCCACCGCGCTCCCCACACATTTCATGCGGGAAAAAAGTCATTAACTTCGGATTTTGGATTCTAAATCAGATATGAAATGATGGAATGATACACAAATATTCCTGTTTATTAACAAGTCAACATCCAGAACTTCAACGCACATCACGCAGGTAAAGGGGCCCAAATTAACGGGTCAACTCGGGTGTCCTGTTTACATCACTGCCAATGGGAGGTGGAGCCGATTAACACCTGTGTCTATTGCAGGGTCATTTTACCCAAGACTAAGACCCGGGTTTTTCCTTTCCCACTGATGACAAATGGCGGATGTTAGTGGGTGTTACCGGGATTTTGGTGCAGTGGGAAAGTAGTATAGTTTTCAGAGGGGGCAGCCAGTTTATAACAATGAAGGTTGCGATGTCCTGTTGCTTCCTGGAGTGTCCAAATGAACCAGGGTTTGTGTTGTGCTTTGAAGTGTTTGTTGCATGCCTGTCAGACCCTAACCCTGGGGGGAGAGGGGGTTGAGTTCGTCATAGAGTTTGTGAGCCTCCTGTGGATCAGTTGTGGGGTTTCACATCTAGTTGTTGATTGCTTTTCCAGTGTCCAGAATGGAGCCAGTGACCAGAACACAGTATAGAAACACATGCTTTCACAGCTGTTCCTCTTTCCATTAGTTACTCTGCAGCTCTGGGGTAAAATCCAGAGTTATGTTGACTGTTCACTACAGTTATTATACATTGTGCAGTAATTACATACATAGTATATATTAAAATGAGAGTAGTGAGATAAAGAATAAATATTATTCATAGTGCAAGGATTATATACATACTGTAGTATATTACAAAATAAAATAAAGAGCAGAATTATCATACATTGGGCAGAACAATAATAATAATTATATAGTTCAGTTCTCAACCAGTTATCAGTTATTTGTGAGAAGGGGGAAGCAAAGGGCAAATTGCTTCAGCCCAGTCCCATGTTGCGGCAGAGAGATGCTCTTCTGCTTAACAAGCCCGTCGCAGAGGGGATGGGATGTGTTGTATATGGTATAATATAACCAATGATACAGGTTTAGGGAAGGAGATGGAGTTTTTCTGGCACTGGAGCGCCGACATGGTGAGTTTTTATTATATCAACAAACAAAAAGGCTCGCTGGCCAAAATTATGAATAATCAACAGTAATAGTAATAGCAATCCGTTGTTAAACCACGCCCCTTGGTCCGCCACAGTAATATAGAATTGTATATAACCAAATGGACAACCCCCCCCCCCCACACACACACACACAGTTCATGCAATTCAACATTTGAGTTGCACCTGATGAGATGACACAGCCGTTGACTTTTCTATAAGAGCTTGCCATTCCTTTACCACCACTTAATTTAAGAATTAGTCCTAGGCTAGGAAGTCCTGGACTAAGGTGACGAAGGACTAGTCAGCTCCTTCTGTCTGGTCTTGGTGCTGGTCTTAGTCCAGATGATCCATTTCCTCTGTTGTCAAGGTCGACCTGGAGGCCCCACGTCCATTAATCCAATGTTAAACCTGCCTCTGGTCAGGTTTCATTCAAACCTTCACTTGGACCTAGATTAGCTCTGATCTTCCTTCTGGAAATACAATTTTGTAAACCAAGACTAGGGCTAATCTGAGACTATTTTAAACCATGACTGAGAAAGGCCATTTCAGTTAGTCAAGATTAAAAGTGTGATTTAGTTTAAGATTGGGCTTTTTTTTTTAAATCTTTGTCCACGAAACCGCCCCCTAAAACATCTAATTATTCCACAAAGCCCAAAAGTTTGTCTCGATATATCCGTTTGTCATATATACAGTATGTGTATAAAAAAATGAGTTTGTGTGTGTGAGTGTGTGTGTGAGTGTGTGTGTGTGTGTGTGTGTGTGTGGGTGTGTTTGCGACAAGAGATACAGAGAGGATGGCGTGGGTGGATGGGTGCAAGTTTGTTTCTCCCTCTCGTTGGTGGTGGTGGTGGTGGTGCAGGTGTGGAGGTGGTGGTGATTTTTGTGCATCGCCGCATCTGTGTCGGAGGCACGCGTGAAGAAGGAGGAGGTTGCAAGGAGGCGGGGTGGAGGTGTGGGCGGGGGGGCGGCAGTGGGGGGGGGGGGGGGGGGGGTTCCACTAATCAACACCCACTCTCCGTAAACCCCATCCACACACCAGCGCACCCCTGCCTGCTCCCTTCACGGCTCTCCTCTCCTCCTACTCATCTCCTCATCCGGAGGCGGGAGGGGAGGATGGAGGTGTGTGGGTGGGGGCGGGCTCACTGGGATTTCAGTATGAGTCAGAATATAAGGGGGAGGTGTGTGTGTGTGTGTGTGTGTGTGTGTGTGTGTGTGTGTGTGTGTGTGTGTGTGTGTGTGTGTGTGTGTGTGTGTGTGTGTGTGTGTGTGTGTGTGTGTGTGTGGAAAAGATGGAAGTCCCCTTTTCTCTGTTTCCCCTTTGCTTGTCTGACTCGTTTCCCTGTGTTTGGAATGCAGACGAGGAGATGGAGGGAGAGAGAGAGAGAGAGAGAGAGACGGAGAAAGGAACAGAAGGAACTCTAAAAGGCGTGATGGACCGCTGATAGATTAAAATAAAAGAATCTGCATATTGATTCCATGATCGCGCTTTGGAATCTAATGAGTGTGTGTGTGTGTGTGTGTGTGTGCGCGCCTGTGTGTGTGTTTCATTCATACTACATTTATTCATATACCACCTATACATTTATTCTAGTTGTTTTTTTTTAGGTTATATACGTTGTTTATCATTAGGTTTAGTGTATATTGCTATATTTTTATTGAGTTAACCTTTCTAACCTTCATCCATCCAACCATCCACCAATCCATCCGTCCGTTCATCTTTCCATCCATGCATCAAGCCATCCTCCATCCATGCATCATCCATCTATCCGTCCATCCACCCATGCATCCGTCTGTCTGTCCGTCCATCCATCCATGCACCCGTCCGTCCGTCCATCCATCCACGCATCCATCCATCCATCCATGTATCTGTTCATCTGCCCACCCATCCATCCATCTATTTATCCATCCATCCATCCATGCAGCCATCCACCCATCCATCCATCTATCCATCCATAGTCCCTGCAGCAGTTTGCCTCCGAAGAAGCGGGACACAGCGCTGTACCCACAGTCAGTGATCCACTCTCACTGCATAAACACTCATGCTAATGGAGGTGAAGTTAAGGTTTGAATAAAGTTTTGTTTTTTTAGGTTTGATTTTTTTAAGTTGACTTCATCCACACTTACTGGGATGAGCGGCGGGAAGCAAATACAGTCATTGCACCATTGTTTGAATGACATAAATGATTAAGTTGATTATGATGAAGTTTGACTTGCGGTTTCGGTAATAAATGTGTTACACTCCAGATTGGTGAATATTACTTGGATTTTGAATGATGTTGAAACAGATGGGCGAGAAGGAATTTACAACACCGGTACAAATCTGTGTAAAGCCCAAATCACACATTGTAGAGGAAATCAAAACTCTGAACTCTCTAGTCCCTCCCTCTAGTAGCCTGAATTTATCACTTTTGAATCCCCCCCCCCCACCCCACAAAACATTGTGACGCAACAACTTCCAAATTAATTTGGGAAACGGCAAAGATATGTTTATTTCTGAAACTGTGCTGATCTTTAGGGTGGTCTAAAGCACACGGATAGTTATTCGTTATTTATGGTCATTATTAAGGATTGTCTCGTTATCCGCTCTCTATTCAACTGTCGGTCAATATTGCAATAAGTCCCCTTTAAACATATCCAGTCTTTTTTTCATGAAATATGTATATTATTATTATTCTGGGACATTGAGGGTGAAAATAAATACAGCGCTATTTCAGTCCCCCTCACACCCAGACTGCGGTGCCGGCTCCTGGATCCTCTTTATAAATAGCAGCGCTCCCCTCTCCCGGCGTCCTGACAGTGACGTCAGAACACGCACGACCCGTGTAGGTGATTCTTTAAAGTGAACGAGATGAGCCGTCAGAACACGTCAGAACACGCACGCACATGTGGAGGTGATTCTTTTTGGTGAATGGGATGCGCCCCCCCCCCCCCCCACCCCTCCACCCCTCCTCCTGTACTGGAACTACTAGTACTACGGGATCCCTATAAAAAGCCTACGGTGGATGGGAGAGCCCGTCTCTGCGTAAGAGCAGCGCTTGGAGGAGGCAAGTCCGAGGCACAGAGACAGTGTGCTCCACGGATCCAAATCCATTTGACTTTCACTTTATTTTCAAGAAAAAAAACAAAAAAAAAACAAAAAAAAAAAACAACTAAAACAAAAACAAAATAAATCTTCATCATCAACATCATCGTCATCATCATCATCATCGCCATCATCCTCCTCATCCACGCGCAGCGGGGAAACTGATCGTCATGACCGCCCCGCCACGGAACTTTGCGCAACTAAGACCCAGGTAAGGTTTTGATTTTTAATTTGATTAATTCCTGAAATCTTTGTCGATTTGTGATGCACGTGCTATCTGATCTTCCCCCACACCGCTGGGCTGGGGTGGGCTGGGCTGGGGTGGGGTGGGGTGGGGTAGGGTGGGGTGGGGTGGGGTGGGCTGGGGTGGGGTGGGGTGGGGTGGGGTGGGGTTGACTTTAATTGGCTTTAGTTAATTTTTCTTGGAAGGTTTTTTTTTTGTGTTTTTTTGTTTTGTTTTGTTTTGTTTTTTTACACCCAAGCCGCTGTTTCCTTCTCCCTGCTGCAGTGTGACTCATTGCTCTGCCCACGTGGATAGCATACAGTAAAAAAAAAAAAATATATATATATATATATATATATATATATATATATATAAAATAAAAATATGGAAAAAGTCAAGTGGGCCTGGAGAATAGATAGAAACGGGGGGCGCATGCAGTTTTTATTTTTATTTTAAATGAAGTGACATTGCACCGGTCCCCGCATTTGCATTTTGTATTCACTGAAATGCAGGTGAATTTTTCATTTTCTTTTCTTTAAAGGTGTTTTTTTTGTTGTAGTTCCCCCCGTGTTAATGTTTATGCGTGTGGGCGGACTGGGGTGGGAGGGGGGGGGGGGGGTGGTGGTGGTTACAGCACGCACACACACACGCACACACACACACACACACACACACACACACACACACACACACACACACACACACACACACACACACACACACACGTTTCCATCCCGCTTGACGCGCTCCACCAATGAAGTCAGCCCTGCGTCACTGTTGCGCAGTTTGCGGATGACACGCAGTCACCTGCTGTAACCCTCGATAAAAAAAAAATAAAAAATAAAAAATAAAAAACACACACACACACACACACGACCCCCCCCCCCCCCCCAAAAAAATGCACGCGCACTCTACCGCGCACGCAAACCGCAGTGCGTGCGCCCCGGACACGGCGCGTCCCGGGGGCGTGCGTGAGCGCACGACGCGGTGGGCGGTGCGAGTCCACGCACAGCTCCCTCGTTCATTCACAACTCGTTGCGGTTTGTCGATTGATGACTTTTTTGATCGCGAATCGATCGTTTTTACTGATTCTACTCCTGGGGGGGTTTTTTTTTTTTTTTTTTTGAAGATAAGCCATTTCAAGCAAGTCACATGCGACCAATCGACGTTTACAATTGACAGAGTCGGCTATAGCCTGATTATTATTATTATTATTGTTATTATCATTATTATTATTATACTAGAATAATAATAGTTATAATAGTAACAATAATTATTATAGTGTTGTTGGAGTCACGTTTCTCAACTTGGCCCAGCGGCTCATTTTGAAGGAAACAGGAGCGGAGCCGTTTCTTCCAGCGCCATGGAGACGGAGCTCGGGCACGCCGCGCCCCCGCCTCTCCCATTGGCCGAGCAGCCTCCGGGCCGCGGCTGATTGGCTGTCCGTCCCCATGACGCCCCGAGCCCCCCCCCCCCCCCCCCCGGGCGCTTTTCGGGTGCGGGTCGACTCGCGCCAACGACACGTCATCCGTGTTTTTTTTTTGTTGTTTTTTTTCGTTTTTAAGTTTGGACTTGATAACTTTTAGAGATCAGGAGGAGAAAAAGCCTTTTTTTCTCTCTACTGAATGACATGAATCGCCAGAACAGGGCTGTCTTTATTCCACCCGGTGCATTTACACGGGCGAGGGGGGGGGAGGTTTTCCATTGTGGTAATTCTACAGACGATCGCCACAAATACAATTCTAAATAAAGCAATAAAGTAGAATAAAACAAAATAAATCAACCAACACGTTACAATTTGACAAACATACGCAAATGGCCGATCAAAGCATAACAAGAGTATTCAAATGTAGAAATTGTACAGAATATGCATCTCATGTAACCGGGTCAACTGTCAGACCCCTTGAGTGTTCTCAACTTGAAATTCCATATTTTAAATGGAGAAAACTTAAAGGCGTGTGTGAAGAGCTCACTTATTTGAGACCAGTGGGCACTGTCAAACAAACCCGAGGAAACTACTGCCCGGCCAAACCTTACTGACTGGTTGTTATTATATTATTATTAATAACAATACTACTACTATCCATTTACTTGGATTCCATTGGGTTTCAGCACCAAGGACAGCACCTGTACCCACGTGGAGCTGTCTTCGGTTGCTGTGGTTCTGAAACCAGCATTAATAAATCATACATTTTATGATTTGACCCGTGTTTTTCATTTCCGTTCGGCGAGTAACTGGCACCGGATGTGACGAGGTGTAATCCTGTACATCCGGGGGGGGTCGGGGGTTGGGGGAGCGTTACAGGGTCGACAAAAATATCGTTAGTGCGTTCGTGTGAAGTGGTCGCACGCAGGTAAGGTGGGGTCGGCAGGGTTGAGGGGTTGCCCTATCATATCGTGATTCCAGGGGTGGTTCTTAACCTGGCCCCTTGAGGTGCTCGAAGTGCTTAAATTTCGTCTGGAATGGTAATAGAATGCCTCAAAAAAGACCCCCGCTTGTGCTGAAGTGCTTGACAAGTCCTTGCCTTGACAATCTTTGAAAACCTTGATATTCCCCCTGGTTTTGTTCTTCAAATCTAAGGTTATAACACATTTTCCAGAATCGATCGCTTTTTCACAACATAGATGATGTCAGGGAAATGTACATTTAATCCAGCATTGTTGGAAATACTCTTATAATAGTATCTGACAATGAGATGAATAATAGACATGCAACATAAATAATGGACAATGAGACTTAAGAATATATTGCATTTTAAATAATAAAGATCACATTGAAAATGGATTATATTTGTTTTGCCTTTTCTTGAAAATGGAAAAAATTGTGCTTAAAAAGTACTTAAATCCTTGAATTTCATTTAGTAATGCCAGAATGAACCCTGAAATTTCTCATCTCATCCTGTCAATTAGGCTGATGTTTAGTAACCATAGCTGTGAGTGGTGGGCCTACTAAATGTACTTTTTTTAATGCGTACGTTGTTCCAAAACAGTCCCGCCAAAGGGAGCAGAGGTTTTTATTTGTAGTAACCTATGAACAAAGTCGTCTACATTGGAGAAAAACATGCAGTAAAATGTAGATTCCTTGTCACCAGGTATAGCCAAAAAGATTGTGATTTTTAATATTTGTAATCCACAGACGACAATCCACAAATGTGTACCGTGATCCACAAATATCTCACAAACACTCGTTGCGTTGTGTAAAGTCGTATCCCCAAAAATACAGAACGATCTGCAAACAAGCATAACTTACTCTGTAAACACCTTTAATTTTTTCATAAAATGTTATAGGTTTTACAAATGTAAATTGTTTTACCACATAAAAATAGTGAAAGTCATATTTACACATTTGTGGATCCATTTGTACACGTGAAATGGGGTTTGCACATTTGTGGATCGCCTCCTGTCAGTTTGTGGGCCACGTCACATTTGTGACTTAACGCCTGTTTGTGGATTTTTGTCCAATTCCTAGAAATTTTTTACAAATGTGAGGTGCAGTTACTGGCTGCACCAGCAGGTGGTGATACATGCACACACCCACACAGAGTTGACTCGTTCTCAACTATCAATTTTTATCCAATCTTGTATAGACAAATTATAATGAATTGCTATTTAAGTCGTGCAGTATACAGTTGTTTAATATGTTGCACTCTCCTGTCGAAGTTCAAAGGAAGCTTTGTAAAAGAATATGAAAAGCATAGTAGTTATGTATTCGATAAAGCCCACTCAGGAATACTGCATGTCAATGAACATACTTTGATGGAAAATGATGAAAGCGTTCTTAAAACGAACGCACTTCTTGTTTACTCTTTGGTATTAACATATAGGCCTAAAACACTTTTAATGAATGCATAACATTTCAACTCAAAATACTAGCCTTCGGCATATTGAATTAATTCAAAGTGCGCCAAACACACACTTAACGAAAGCATTGTTGAAGTGTATGTGGCAGTTTCGCCTACCGCGTGCCACCCAGGTGGCGTGTTCAGGGACCTCCGGCACTCAAGACGAGGGGGGGGTTGTAAACACCAGTTTATTGTAGAGAGTGGGCCAGCTGGAATTAGCCCAGGAGCAGATAGAACATGTCATAACAGGGCTCTTCTCCTGTGTGTGTGTGTGTGGGGATGGGGGTCTTACCTGCTGCTCATTAGACCAACCAACGAGCAACAGGTATGCAGCCACTCTGATCCCAATCACCTAGATCCACCAGGGAGAACACCTGGCCAAAGCCGACCCACCCCACCACCAAGCAGAGAACAAGAAATGAAAACAAAATGCCTAACAAACTCTGAAACAGGGTTGCTTTACCTGAAAACAGCAGACTCTGACGCAAGGTTTGTATACCTTAAACCAAAAAAAAAAAGATGAACTGGACACCTTCCAGGTGACCGGGTTCCCCGGAACACCACGGTCGAGCGGCTTCCTTCCCCCGGGGCGAGGACAAACTGCGCCCTCCTCCCTTCTGGAGCGTGGGGCCTCGGGCTGCTGTGCTGGCTGGTGAAGGCGTGGCCGGGCTTGGCTGTTGCGGGGGCTGCTTGGAGGGGTGGCCTGGCTGCTGGGCTGCTGGATGGTCCCGGCGCAGCTGGTTGCTGCGTCTACTTCTCTCCTGGTTGTCCGCCAGACACCCTAGGTGCTGCTACTGTCAGTCGGGAGAGGGTTGGTGCTGGGGCAGCCTGTTGACCCGCTGGTGGCTCCAGGGTGTCTTCGGACGGCCCCTCTCTGTCCCTTCCCGGTGCTGGAGAGTCCCTGTTCAGGTGCCAGTGTGGCAGTTTCACCGACCACGCGCCACCCAAGTGGCGTGTTCAGGGACCTCCAGCACAGAGACACAGAAGATGGGGGTTGTAAACACCAGTTCATCGTAGAGCGTGAGCCTGCTGGAATAAGCCCAGGAGCAGCTGGACATGTGTCCTGACATGGGTTCCTCTCTTGAGAATGTGTGGGGATGGGGGTTTTACCTGTTGCCAGTTAGACCAACCAACGCGCAACAGGTATGCAGCCACTCTGATCCCAATTACCTCGGTTCAGGTCAGGTGTGGCTGCTCAAACCACACCATCCCCACACCACAGTGTATTAAGTACATTTTCACATGTATTCCATAAAGCCCACATAAGAATACTGCATTCCAATTCACTTATAGTGTACATTTATGTAAAATTATTAAAGTGTGCTTAAAGGTATTGCACTGTGTTGTGATTAAGGCCAATACATATATACTTGACTTGACTTGACTTGTACACTTAATGGTATTAAAAAGTAATACAGTTTTTAAATGAATACTTTAGAGTAAAATTCTCAAGGTAATGCCATATATATATATATATATATATATATATATATATATATATATATATATATATATACATATATATATATATATACATATATATATATATATATATATATATGCGCCATATTAATGTACTTATTATAAGAGTATTTAAATACTACTTGATTAATGTACACTTAAAGGACATTACAACAAAGTAAATATACTTTTTTTCTATTTAAATTTAATACAAAAAGTAATAATGTACACTACCTTCTGGTGTAGCTAGTAACTGCACCTCACGCTTGTGATTTTTTTTTTCTACAGATCTGCTGCGGTACGAATTGGACAAAATTCTCCTAATAAATTGGTGGGAAGTCCTAAAAGTGACGTGGCCCACAAACTGACAGGACACCTGTTTCACATGTACAAATGTATCCACAAATGCGTAAATATGACTTTACATGTATTTGCTGTGGTGAAACTATTTACATATATATAACCGATAACATTTTTATTTTAAATGAAAATATGTGTTTAAAGAGTAAGTTATGCGTATTTGCAAAAGTGACATATTTGTGGATCATGGTTTACATTTGTTGGCTTGTCTTCTGTGGCTTACAAAGATTAAAGTCCAATAAAAAACTTCCATAAAACGTTAGCGCCAATTCCCCAAGCCCAAACAAATGAGGCTCCAGCAGCAAAAAACACAGGTTATCACACTGTAGATGGGTTGGATGTGCTGTTTATACACTGATATAGGCCCCTTCTATTGCCATTGACCGGAACAGTGCTTGATATTCCTTATTATAGATTAATTCACAAACATCTTACCTCTCCTTTGTTCCACATTCTGTTCTTCCTCTTCTTCTACATCTCTCTCTCACACACACACACACACACACTGTAATATGCACTGTAACTAGGTCAGAGCCAATGAGAGGCAGTTGATGATTCACCCTGTCTATCACATCCTACCACTCATCTTTCTTTTAATTGACAGTTTACCGTCTGAGTGACATTCACATTTAGTTATTATCTCTGAAATGGAATTTTGTCAATACAAGTGATATTAAATCAATAACAAAGACGACGGGAAGTACATGGAAAAGTTGGTGGAACAGGTGCCTACAATGAATGAAATGGACCATTAATACTACATATAAACTGCGGGAGGGAAAGCTGAAAACTAGGTCAATCATTTCCCGAAACTATGTGCTAGGTAAGTTTGAATTCTTGGAGAGACTGAACACTCTCACTGTGTTCAGTCTCTCCAAGAGTCCAGTTACATCTCTCTCGAAGCACTGCGTTGACTTAAAGAGTTGTCGGTGGTGAGCCTGTTTCTGCTGTGGTAGAGGCCATAGGCCCTTTTCTTCAAACGTCTTCCCTCGGTCGTTTCCTTCGACCGTACCAAACCCCCATGAAGTCATTCTCACGAAGTTGGAAGTCATTTGATTCTTGTATCAATTGCTTTTTCTTGTGTTCTCTCTTCCTCATTAGAGCTTCCAAGGACGGAAGGACGGCGTCCTCCTCGGGCGCTCTGCAGCCTCTCGTCGCCGTATCCTAGCCAGAGCATCAGCACCTTGGCTGTAGACTGCTTACTGCTTATCCAGTGTCACAGTACAGTAACAGTCTACAGTCATGGCTACTGAAGCCTGGCAAAGCCTCCCCTTCCCCGCCTCCCCCAGAGCGATCAGAAACACGCTTTGGCATCAAATACAAGTCGGACAGGAAATTACCATCTTGATACGTGGAACCCTTTTCCTCCTCTCCCTTTTTAGAAAAGGAAATCTGCGTAGGTTGGCATTGTGGGAAGATACCTACTCTGTATAAGTGCGTAATATCCAGTTTCCTGCAGTTGCCATGCCAATGCCGGCTCCTCCTCCTCCTCCTCCTCCTCCTCCTCCTCCTCCACCACCGTGCTGTCTCCATGGTGACCGTGGCTTTAGATTGTTACTCTAGCGACCGCACCATGGTAACAGTCTACAGCCATGGTCGTTAGGGGCAGGTGTCACAGAGACAGAGAGAGAGAGACTACAAAATGGAAATGCTAAGTAATTGGTGATCTCAAGATTTGACAGCATCGGGTGATAAGATAAGCCACTATTTATATCTCATTTCAATCCCATATATTATTGGTATATATTGGTATATCGAACGCAATGGCAAAATAATATGAAATATGTATGCATAACGAGTGAGCAGCACATATGAAATGTCAAGGGTTTAGTTTCATCTTTATTTTATTGGGTAAAATGTTGAATTTTAAGTACCTGTAGAGAAAAAAAATAAGCATGTGTTCTGAGTTTGTCCCACCACAGAAAAATGTGTTATTAACCACCCACCCAAATTTGAATGACGAAAAGAAAAATCGCCACGTATATAAGGTTAGGTTTCAAAATTGTGGAGAAAAAAAAAGGCAGTTCCCTCTGCTCTGAGATGCTGGGGGCGAGTCCACTGAAGGCGCGGAAACCACGCCTGACCGCAGGAGAGTGTCAAGTGTCAAATACCACCGATCCAATACATACACATACAAATCCAAAATGAGAAAACTAATAATGGGCGGATTTTTGTTCTGATTTTGTGCGGAAGTGACGTGGGAAAATGGGCTCTCCCTGGGACTGCGTCCCGCTGTCCGGAAGCACACGGAGCTGGGGGAGCCAGCACGCTCCAAACGGAAATGTAAATAGGGAGACAGAGCTGTTCTGTACAGTCTGGCACCCGGGGAAGGTGCTTTTGAAGGACGAAGGCGCCATAGCGAGAGAGAAACTAGTGTAGGCTGTAGTGACTCGCGATTGAGTATCTTTAAAAGTATTTTCAGAGCATATAGAGCTTATTGTGCGTAATCACCCGGTGTCATTACATTTTTACTGCATATATGTATGACCGCATGTATATGTATGCGACAAATCTCTTGAACTTGAGCGGGAGAACCACTGGGGAACGCGCTCTGCACTTATAGTGTTGGTGGGAGGGGCCAATGCAATGTGACCCCAGTGTGTCATCGAGTCATAATTTAGCCCCGCCCCAAAAATCCGGACCACAAAAATGGTGGGAAACACTTTTAACGGCCTAACTCCACAATTCGGCACCACATCGTTAAGTCTTTTCACGTGTTTTTTTCGGCAATTACTTTCAAATTACACGTATAATGTGGTTAGAAACAAATCTCGGCTTGCGGTGCGAAGAAGGCACGCGGGAGGTGTGAGTCAGCCAGCTCCGGCACGTCTGTTGTTCAGACACCAGCGGCCATGCGCTTCGACGCAACGCCGGGAACTTCCCAGGGAGGGGTAGTGTAACCTGTGGCGACACACACACACACACACACACACACACACACACTCAATAAAAAACAGAAGGAAATTAAGCACCGTTTCTCTCTTCATTGCTAAGAGTGAGTGATCTGTAGTTAAGACACAATATATGAATCAGTGTAATTTATTATTCTCACAAAACACAGATAATTCTGCAGCCCAACCTTTTCCTCTCATCAAGTTGATGTGGAGGATTTATTATCCTCGCATGTGTTGGGATATTCCGCCCCCCGCAGGCAAAGGCGTGTAAGTGACATTGGAATTTAGCAATAATAATATTTTCCAGCCCCGCCCCCTTGTGGAAGGTATCTCTAATCCATATTAATAAACAGAAAGACACTTAACGACCAGGGGGGACACGCAATGGGATGCTCATAAAACAGAGGTGGAGTACTTAAATTTGAGTTTATACAGCGATAATATATTAACCTCACCAGCCACCGGGGCAGGGGTTGTATTACAGCAACATTTTTAATTTAATGAGTAATTCTCTTTTGGGGGCTGTATCAGCCTATGAAAATCGAGAATATCAGCCTTCGACAGCGGCATTCCCTTGTTTCGCTGGTTCTGAAGTTCTGTATTTACGAACAATAGATCAATGTATAGTGCTTATGTAACCATTTGGAAGGAGGGTAAATCAACCCTATTAAACTTTATTTCAAGGAAAAAAAAAAAGGAGGTTGAACTGAATTTATCTGAGCTTACCATGCACCATCAATGACGTATCCACTCAAAAAAAAAAAAAAAAACCCATCAAGACGCAACGGAAAATTAATTCAGATCTTCAGTCGGGGCAGTTGTAGTTTGTCCCCTCCATCCCTGCACCGTAAGAGGCCATGTGCTGATGATAAGCCACAGCACATAAACTCTTACTGTTCAGAGCTCAGAGGGAGGACGGCCCCGGACGCCGCAAACTCCAAAACAAACCAGGCCAATATTGCATTGCTGCAAAAACTGTTGTCCAACGACCTTTCCCTTTCAGACTCAGTCACTTGTACATGCTTCCAACGGGAATTACATTTGGCATTACAAAATTAAATCGAGGACTTTCAAGTACTTTTTGAAGCACTTTTTTTTTCTTTTCCATTTTTAAGGACTCGAGACAAAACTCGTCAACTTTCAATGTGATCTTTATTAAAATATAATCTCAACCCCATTGTCAATTATTTATATGAGAACATCTATTATATCGATACGTCTATTGTTAATATCATTGTCATCTACGGTTATAAGTGTATTTCCAACCATGCTGGATTCAATTTAGATTTCCGTGGCATCGATGTCGTGAAAAAAGCAATTCTGGAAAATTTGTATTACGTTATGACTCGAGTCACAGGGAATATCACAGGTTTTCAATGATCGTGTTTTTTTTCTTTTTTTTCAAGCCCTTCAGCACAAAAGGGGCTCTTTTCGCGGTATTCCAGTACTTAGATTTCTGAGGACGAAATTCAAGCACGTTCAAGCGCCTGGCAAGGACCCTGCTGTCCCAGTGACTTAACATTTACTTAACATTTACCCCCACCCCCCTCAATGGGTCAATAGTCGGCGAGGTCTGCCAAACTGCAGCGCGTCGGTTACCAGGAACCGGCCTCAACGGTCTCCAAAACAGAGCGGCCCAACAACAACACACCCCGGCAGACGGGGGGCGGACACCCGACGGCCACTCAGAGGGACGGTGACCCCGCTTCACCTCGGCTTCACCCCGGTCGCTGCTCCAGCGCACAGCTTCATTGAGATCTCAGCGGTCCGGGGCGGCGCCTACGCCGCGGACCGCCCCTGATCAGAAACCCACCTTTCGGTCCAAGCGAGGCTCGGGGCTTCCTGTCGCTGCTCACGTCGTACAACCGGGGTTGGGGGACGTTTGGGAGGATTGCTTTCCGTGACGGTTGGATGAAGGGGGCGACGGGCGCGGAGCTCTGGCCTCGGAGAAAGAACACTGCGTCCGCGTAAACAAGGAAGCCATGCAAGTGAGGGGGGGCGGGGGGGGGGGCAGGACAAATGTTTGCGTGGTCCCAAAATGACCAGCGGGAAAATAATTGCCTCCATATGGGGTGGAACAAACTCCGGGAGACAAACACATGCACGGGCCCACAGACTTTTCATTAATATATCAAGACTACGTGGTTTCAGACTGGACATTTACTTGGCTGATGGGCTCCTACTTGGTTTCGCACACACACACACACACACACACACACACACACACACACACACACACACGAGCGTACTCACAAAACCAAAGGAAGCGAGAAGCGAGGACGTGGGCGATCCCACCACAAGACCAAAAACATTTGGGGTGTTACGTCACACGCCGCGCGTACCGGTGTCCTCGCGCTTCAGCCGCCCAAGTGGCGCGCGTGTGCACGCACGCAGGCAAGCAGGACTCCAGAGGATTCAACGACAAGCAGGGGGAAAAAAAAAAAAAGGATGTAAACACAACAGCGATATACATCCAGTGCGGGGAAAAAGGGAAATCAATTAAATTCCTCCGGGAGAGTCCCCTCCGTCTTCAGCCTCCCCTTCCTCGGCGGTTGAAGTAAGTCGGCACCGATGAAGCCGCGACGCCACATAAATCCAGAAGCTTCGACCTGACGCCGAAGGGGCACGGACTTTGGATTTGGCATCTGGGTGGTACCCAGCGGGCTCGGGCCATGGGATGACCAGGCTCTTTGGAGTTGAAGTCGCAACTCTTTTATACACCCGTCGGGCTCCTCCCTCGCTCCCGTCTCCCATGACGACAAGCGGTCCCCGATTCAAAACACCGCCCCGCATACTTCTTCACCCCGAAAAAGAGGAAAGAGTGATTGTTCGGTCCCACTAAAAAGAAAAAAAAAGAAAAGAAAAAGTCAGTCACACCCCTTTTTCTGACCACAAACACGAGGGAAAGTGAAGGGAGGGAGAGCAACGCCGCCCTCCTCTTCCTCCCGTCTCTCATTCCATTATTTCCCGGTTGTTGTGCAACAGGCGGAACAGATTCCTGAGACGAGAGTCACAGCACTCTGTTGTAAAACTTACTGGCAGAGTGGCCCTCTCTGTGTTTTTCTTTTACCGTTTTCCTCGCTCACTCTCTCCGCTTGTCTCTCGCGCCTTATCAAAACCATGTGTTTCTGTGTGTGTGTGTGTGTGTGTGTGTGTGTGTGTGTGTTGTGCTCCAAGGTCTTGGAGGGACATCAGGGCCACAGGGGAACTGGGGAGAGCACGAATACCAGGGCTTGGACGGTGAAAATAGACAGGGTATGATGATGACGATGATGATGATGATGATGATGATTAATACCTTGTTGCAGGAATCTTTTGAAGCGGGGAAAAGGAGTTTTAGAAAAGAACAGCCTGTTTGCGAAAGAGGAGCGCGGCCGGAACACAAGGGCGTAAAGCGCTTACGGAGTAGTTGTAGCACCTACGTGTACAACGCCGACTATTCAAAGGAAAGAAAACCTGAATGATCACGGCGTCTTCCTACAGGACCTCGGCCCGCGGCCAGCCCCGACGAGCCCGATCGAGGACGTGGGGTCCACGCCCCAAGCGCCTCGGCGTGGAGGCGGGATTCCTCCTCGGCGGCGGAACGTGACGCCGACGCAGCGGCGGCTGACGACGACATATGGAAGGGGACGTCAAGTTAGGCGGGAGGCTGCCAGGGAGCGAGCGGCTGGTTTGGAGATGAAAAGGGAAAGGAAAAGGCGTCTGGAAACAATCAGACCGGAGCGGTCGCACACGCACGGGCTGGAGCGCTGGAGGAACGCCGAGCGCCCCGAGTCGGGGCACGGACATGCGCGCGCGACAATCGCAAGGCGACCGCCTACGGCAAGCGGTTTTAACATTTAATAGATTTAATATGAACGACCAAGTTCTTTTTTTTTTTTTTTTTTCAAGTTACTAGTACTTATATTTTAGTTACTAGTAACTATTGCAATGTTTCCGGCAACAATTTGGACAATTTTGCCATTGAATCCTATGGGGCTTCGTGTTTCAGATATTACATATTTGCCTCTGACTAGTATCGATTCCAAGTTTTACTAGTCACTATTAATTGAGTACTAGTACTTATTCATGAGTGGCTAGTGCCAGTTCTTGCTGTTACTAGTACAAGATTTGTATTTTTACTTATAACATTTAAAATTAAACTATCAACAAGCTGCTTTGTCTTGTAATTTCTCATGGGTAAAAAAATACAATGTTGCTGGTGAAACGTTTGTTTTTGTACTGGAAACAACAGGAAAAGGCACTAGTCACTATTGAATAAGTACTAGTACTCAATTAATAGTGACTAGTAAAATTGGAATAGATACTAGTATCTCATAAACAAGTACTAGTACCATATACATTTTGACTAGTAAAACTAAAATAGTTACAACTGTTGGAATAGCAACTAAAATATCGTATGGATTCAATGTTAAAACCGCTCGGCATAACTGCCTTTTACATGCACGCAGCTCATCCATAACCATAACCAAAACCACACTCCCTCCGACATACGGTGACGTACACATTCATGGCGGCTGAGGTAAGGAAAACCCGCCGCTCTTCCGAGTCTTCTCATTAAGACAAACATGCGGCCGAGCAAATTCCCCTCGTTTATTCTTAGTGGGTCCGGTCACGCCCCTGCTCCAGTGACGTTTTATGACCGTGGCCGTGCTCCAGCATTTGCATCGCGGTCAATCACGACCACATGATGTCTCGTTTGACCGCTTCCCCACGCCGACCTCCAAGGAACTGGACAGGCTGGTTGTTGTATCTGGCAGGTTTTTAAAAGCATAAGGAAGTAGGCATCAGAAGGGGGTTGATACAGAAGCATCGACCCAGTGCCATCCTTTTGTTGTCTTCCTTTCAGTGGCAGTATGCGCAAGTCATATTATTTCAAAGCACAATATTATTTTGGTAGATCATTTTGGCATTTCATTAATTTTTTTTTTTACTAATGTGCTACTTTAACAATACTAAACTCAGGTACTTTCCTCATTTTATGATGCCTTTTTCTATGATATTGGAAATAGTATTAACATACTTTTATGACCTACCTGTTGGAATCCAATTTATCTTTTGAGTTATATATTTTTTTTTACCATACAAGAGTTTTAACTTGCGGTGAAGGCTCGGTACAGCTCAACACAACATGTACATTCATGTCGGTGGGGCAATAGATAGAAGGTAGACAAACAAATCAATATGTTCTATATTTTCACTTTATTTTTCAATTCATTACGACACGATAAATACAATCAAAGTCATTACTTTCTGGCTTCTGAGCCCCCGCATTAAACTTTCCACACCCTTTGTTTGGCCGCATCGATCCATCGCAATAAAACGTCTTGTCTCACTGGAACCTTTTGAGGAAGTCATGGTAGGTCTGTCTGTGAGCGGAGGCGGCCGGCACAAAATGGCCGCCGGGATGCGTCAGCACCTGAGGGTCCCGGAAGGACGGAAGGAGCTCCCTGCTCATTGCGGCAGGTATGACTCTGTCCTCCAGTCCAAACACGTGCAGGGACGGGATCGAGAGAGCGGCGTCATAGAACTTCTGATGCTCCTCGCAGGCGCTGCGGAACCCGGCCACGACGATGGCGAAGCGGAACCTAAACTCCGGCTCTTGGTTCTGTTGGTGAAGTGAGCACAGCATCGGCACCAAAGCGGCTCCTTGGCTGAAGCCCAGGATGCCATCGAACGGGCCGAGGTCCTTCACGGCGTCTCGCACAGCGCTCACGCTGGCGTCCAGCCCCAGGCTCTTCTCCGAGCGCTGCCGGGCGTCGAAAGTCCGCGCCTGGACGTCGGAGAACCACCAGCCCCGGGAGTCATCGTCCGCGCTACGATCCAGCTCCTCCTCCTCAGGAGCTGATGGGGGAGGGTGAGAAGATTATTTTGGAAAAGTTGAATGAAACATGATGAGGATAGAGTCTCGGTTCTCCACAGTGCCCGACCAGACCATCTCTCATCTGTTATTACAACCTGTCAAAATACACGTTTGACGAGGACTGGGCAATATCGACCAAATGAAACACAATATTGTTTATGGACCGATACCTCAATATCCAGATGCAATTTAATGCACCCTTAAAGACAACATTTGACAACATCACGATAATCAAAATGCCAGACGATGCCTCGTCTCGTATAACAATCAACATATAGTATATAGCTCAGCCCTATATTTGACCCAGCACATAACTAATAAATACTGTGTTTTTTATATTTTGGTATGATAGATAAGATACTTCATTCATCCAGCGGGAAATTGCTGTTACCACACACACACACACACACACACACACACACACACACACACACACACACACACACACACACACACACACACACACACACACACACACACACACACACACACACACACACACACACACACACACCCTTTATTAGGTACACCTTGCTAGTACCGGGTTGGACCCCCTTTTGCCTTCAGAACTGCCTTAATTCTTCATGGCATAGATTCAACAAGGTGTTGGAAACAATCCTCAGAGATTTTGGTCCATATTGACATGATAGCATCACGCAGTTGCTGCAGATTTGTCGGCTGCACATCCACGATGCGAATCTCCCGTTTCACCACGTCCCAAAGGTGCTCTACTGGATTGAGATCTGGTGACTGTGGAGGGAGGCCATTGGAGTACAGTGAACTCATTGTCATGTTTGAGCTTTGTGACATGGCGTGTTATCCTGCTGGAAGTAGCCATCAGAAGATGGGTACACTGTGCTCATGAAGGGATGGACATGGTCAGCAACAATACTCAGGTATGTGATGCTCAAACGATGCTCAATTGGTACTAAAGGGCCCAAAGTGTGCCAAGAAAATATCCCCCACACCATCACACCACCAACAACAGCCTGAACCCTTGATACAAGGTAGGATGGATCCATGCTTTCATGTTGTTTACGCCAAATTCTGACCCTACCACCTGAATGTCGCAGCTGAAATCGAGACTCATCAGACCGGGCAACATTTTTCCAATCTTCTATTGTCCATATTTGGTGAGCCTGTGCCAACTGTAGCCTCAGTTTCCTGTTCTTAGCTGACAGGAGTGGCACCCGGTGTGGTCTTCTGCTGCTGTAGCCCATCTGCCTCAAGGTTCCACGTGTTGTGCATTCAGAGATGGTATTCTGCAAACCTTGGTTGTAACGAGTGGTTATTTGAGTTACTGTTGCCTTTCTATCGTCTCGAACCAGTTTGCCCGTTCTCCTCTGACATCAAGAAGGCATTTTTGTCCATACAACTGCTGCTCATTGGATATTCTCTCTTTTCCGACCATTCTCTGTAAACCCTAGAGATGGTTGTGCATGAAAATCCCAGTAGGTCAGCTGTTTCTGAAATACTCAGACCAGCCCGTCTGGCACCAACAACAATACCACGTTCAAAGTCACTTAAATCCCCTTTCTTCCCCATTCTGATGCTCTGTTTGAACTTCAGCAAGTCATCCTCACCAGGTCTACAGGCCCAAATGCAATGAGTTGCTGCCATGTGATTGGCTGATTAAATATTTGTGAAATCAAGCAATTGAACAGGTGTACCTAATAAAGTGGCCGGTGAGTGTATATATACATGCAAAAATATATAAACATATATACACACGCCACACAAATTAAACACGCCCTGTCAGGACACGAGACGGAGAGGGGATTCCAGCCGAATGGCAACCGGCTTGGAGGCACCTGGAAGCTGGTTGCAATTCAGCTGTCAGCCAGGTGGAAGAGCCCTCTTCAAGTTCAAGTTCAAGTTCAAGAGATTATTTGTCACATACATATACATACGTAAGTGGCTCCTACCACACACACACACACACACACACACACACACGCGCACACGCACACACACACACGCACACACGCACACACGCACACGCAGTGAAATGTCTTTGCAACGCACCCGGAGATTATGCAGAATAGTAACTAAACTGAACATAATAGCTAACCTAATTCCTACCTAGCGAACTAACTTAAACTAACTGTTTCCTAAAACGTAATGCAGTTAGTGAATAGAATAATAAATGAATAAAAATTAAAATAAAATCAGACAAATAGGTAATACAGAGTGGGGATACAAAATATGGGTGAAAGGAATAGAGTTATGTATATAGGATAGGCTATTTGTATATACAGATATGTGAAGTAAAGTGCATTTGAATAAAGTATGGCGATATACAGTACAGTATACAACAGTATGACACAGCAATACAGTAACACCGAACAGAACAGAAATACAGCACAGTCTGCAGTTACCCAGAACAGTGATATTGTAACTTGCAGTACAGTAGGCTACATACAGTAGAGTAAGGCAGTGGGGCCTGTGGGAGCGTCTCAGTGCTTTTTGTTAGGACCCCTGGTGAGTTCAGCATTGACAATCCTTATGGCTTGCGGGATGAAACTCCGTCTCAGTCTTTCTGTCCTGGCTGTATGACTGCGGAGACCCTCCCCTGACCGCAGCAGCTGGAACAGTCCGTTGTTGGGGTGATGAGGATCCTTCACGATCCTGCGGGCTCTGCTGCTACACCTCCTGGTGTATAAATCCTGCAGGGAGGAGAGGGTAGTTCCAATGGTACGTTCAGCTGAACGCACCACCCTCTGTAGGGCCTGTCTGTCCTGAGGAAGTACCGTCCCTAAAGTCCACAATCAGCTACTTAGTTTTGCTGACGTTCAGGAGGAGGCTGTTGTCCTGGCACCAGAGTGACAGATCAGCCCACCACGATCGTGTCGTCAGCAAACTTGATGATGGCGTTGGAGCTGGACCTGGCCACACAGTCATGTGTGCACAGGGAGTACAGTAGGGGGCTGAGGACGCAGCCCTAGGGGGATCCTGTGTTCAGGGTGAGGGTGCTGGACATGTGACTCACCACCCCAACCACCTGGGGCCGGGCTGAGAGGAAGTCCAGGATCCAGGCACACAGCGGAGGGTTCAGTCCTAGCTCCCGCAGTTTGACGGCCAGTCTGGTGGGGACTATGGTATTGAAAGCTGAACTGTAGTCGATGAACAGCAACCTCACACAGGCCC
The DNA here is from genome assembly GCF_960531495.2 of Zeus faber. Lineage (NCBI taxonomy): Eukaryota > Metazoa > Chordata > Actinopteri > Zeiformes > Zeidae > Zeus > Zeus faber. The sequence goes on from NC_137200.1 coordinate 17,645,894, forward strand.
CCTTCCGGCCATCTAGGTGCGTAAGTGTGGTGTGCAGTACCTGGGAGACCGCGTCGTCCGAGCATCTGTTCGGCCGGTACGCAAACTGCAGCGGGTTCAAGGTGCGGGGGAGAGAGGCGCATACGTAATCCTTAATCAGCCTCTCGAAGCACTTCACGGCCACCGAGGCGAGGGCCACCGGACGGTAGTCATTCAGGCAGGCTGAAGAGGTGATCTTCGGTGCAGGAATGACGGGTGGACCTCCTGAAAAGGACGGGACCGCCGACTCGGCCAGGGGGTCGTTGAATATCCTGACTGATCGTGAATATCATGACTGTGTTTTTAACGTGAAAATGCTTCACTGACGCTTGTACCAACGAACACACAAATGTCCAAAAGCAAAGATACGTGCACATACGCGAATAAACAAAATAAAGAACTAGTTCTAGTTTACTCCCCTTTGAAAAGCTTCACGCGTCACTCAACCACCTGAACCCATGGAATAAACCTTCAGTTCAACACGTCAAACACTACATTCACATGTACGCACCACTGCGCGCCGCTGCCGCTGCTGCGACGCGGTGCGGCGCGTCGACGTGAACCAGCTCCGCGTGTTTCTTGAGCAGCTTCCTCAGAGCTCCGGTCTTCTCTCGGAAGGAGCCGCCGTTCTGACGGTACCCGTGGATACACAGGACCCGGAGCGGGGGAGGTGCGGACGCCATGGACCAGCAACCGGGCGGGGGGGGGGGGGGGGGGGGAGAGGGGCCAAACCTTGAAAAGCTGACGCGAAGTTGGCGTTTCCTCTTTCGGCCGAGCGGCCGCACCTCCCGCCCGGGGCCTCGCCGCACACCGCGCCGCTCGACCGCCCTGACGTCACGCGTGCGCCGCCCGCCCCGGCGGAGAGAAACAAGTGCTCAAGCCCAAAGGTTCCTACCGGGGGTGCGGCGTCCTTTTCCTGGAGTTTAATTGCGTCGGTTTTTTGTTTTGTTTTGTTTGTTTTGTTTGTGTTTTTTGTTTTTTCTTAAATGAAAGTTGATTCATTTTATTTAATTCGCCTTTTTTTTTTCTCTCAGATTCAATTATTGTGGCGCAGTCGGTCGTGGAAGAAGGGCTCGGGCCTTTTAACTGAAAGTAAAAGTACACAATAACCACATTGAAATTATTACCCGAGTGGGGGGGGGGGAGTACTTGCTTCTCAATTAACCGAAAGTATTACAAGTAAAATTATGTAATAATACCTAAAACATGGAATAAAGAGCTCCTGGTCAGCGCTCATGCAAATCCTGATAACAATTTGTCAGGATCCTGATAACAGTCATATATATATATATATATATATATATATATATATATATATATATATATATATATATATATATATATATATATATACACACATATACATACATACATACATATATGACTTAACATAAAGACTTGTAATGCTGTATTTGTTTGTATAAATCTGTATTTTGTTTTTTACTAATAGTCGTTTTAAAAATGCAATGGTGACTCTTTATATATATATATATATGTATATATGCACACATATACATACATACATACATATATGACTTAACATAAAGACTTGTAATGCTGTATTTGTTTGTATAAATCTGTATTTTGTTTTTTACTAATAGTCGTTTTAAAAATGCAATGGTGACTCTTTATATATATATATATATGTATATATATGCACACATATACATACATACATACATATATGACTTAACATAAAGACTTGTAATGCTGTAGTTGTTTGTATAAATCTGTATTTTGTTTTTCATTAATAGTCGTTTTAAAAATGCAATGGTGACTCTTTATATATATATATATATATATATATATATATATATATATATATATAAGGCTATGGTACTTTTAATCTTCCATGTGTGTGTCAGTTGGAGGGGAAAAAACATGGAAACGTTCGTTATGGGTCAAAGAGGATCTGGGCTGGAAGGGCAGAACATCCACGTCTACGTGGTGATAGTGGTGGTTTGTGGGCGCGTCCACTACGGGTCAGTGTTGCTCTGTAATTGTTGTGACTTCGCCTGAGAATCCCCACTGGACTGTGGACGCCTGCGTTTTAAAAATGATTATTAGTAAAAAAAATAAAAATAAACAAAATATAATACAGATGTGTACAAACAAACACAGCATTACAAGTTTCCAACAAAAATACTGAAATAGATCTAGTTTCAATGTACATCTTTGGTATACAAATAAAATAAAATAATTAAAATGATTATACATTGAACACACACACACACACACACGCACACACACACACACACACACACACACACACACACACACACACACACACACACACACACACACACACACACACACACACAGTCAAGGGGTTAAGTGTGGAATGTATATCTACACAGTCCTTAAATTAACAACTGTTCCCGCTTCGCATTTTCCTGATTTCTTTTCTTTTCTTTTCTTTTCTTTTCTTTTCTTTTCTTGTCTTTTCTTTTCCTTTCTCTTTCCAACAGAGCCCTCAGGTCTTCTACTGCTCTTCATTTTAATTGTTTGAATGTAGTCATTTCAAATATGTTTACATTTTGCTTTGCATATTCTTTTGCTATTTTTTACCCAATTTTATTGTTCCAATGCATTGTAGTTTGGCTTTGCTTATATTTTTTATTTGTACAAATAAAAGCTGTTATTGTTGTTGTAATTATTATTATTATTATTATTATTATTATTATTATTATTATTATTATTATTATTATTATTATTATTATTATCTTTTCTATTATTGTAGAGTTTATGTACATTGAGCCTTATTAAATAACTTATGTGAATAGTTGTCTTTAAATGTCATTTGTTGTTTTGTATCACCCTGCTCATTAACTAACGCTTTAGTTATAATAATAATAAATATTAATATAAAGCTGTTTTTTATCATTTACTTGGTGGGCTGGGAATCCTTTTTTCTTTGGCCTTGTACCCTGGAAAACTGAATCTGACTAAAAAACGAAAAAATGAAAACAAAAAAAAAAGACAAAAAATGAACAAATAAATAAAATACAACTCTGAATCCAGTTTTGGATCCCATGGAGCTGCTTGCTCATATCGTCACAGTTCAGCTTTTTACATCTATACCCAACAGTGGTATTCTTTTTTTAAAGGAACGATAACTTTATATAGTTTATTATATCATGTGCCAGGACAAGATATAAAATATCTCTAGCGTGAGCATTCTTTGTCTTAAAACTGTATTCTGTGCGTGTGATAGAAAAGTGTATTATCTCCGTCTGCCCACTTAATTATTATTATTGTTATTATTATTATTATTATTATTATTATTATTATGATAACGTATTACCAGAAGACAATTAGATGAAACAAAGTGCAGCGTATCAGGTGCCATAAACATACGCGCTTCTGAGAACAACTGACACACTGATATCACTGTCGGAATTTATAGACATTCCAGAGATATCAATATATACAATCTCCCTGAATTGTAGTTAGTTGTAATAATAACCAGAAGAAATTTCACAGTCTTCACTAAAAACACCCCCCCCCCCAAAAAAAAAAAGACAGAGAGAGAGGGAGAATGACAACCAGCGTCAGATTTGTTAAAAAAAATATCACCTACCAGTGTATTCCATTACAAACAAATGATTTGGTTGTATGTCATCTGCAGCATTGCAAAAAGGCCTTGAACATCAGGACCTCACACGTCGACTGGCCTGGACCCTGTGTATTTCTGCATTCTACTCCTACTTCTGCTACTCATACTACTACTACTACTACTACTACTACTACTACTACCAATACTACGTCTTCTTCTTCTTCTTCTTCTTCTTCTTCTTCTTCTTCTTCTTCATGTCTGTGTGTACTGCCGTTATTGTGTTTCATAAACATATAGCCCGAAAAACGCAGAGATTGGACCCCTAATAAAAATAATAATAAACCATTTGTAAAACAACCAGAAGTGGGAATTTGGTAATCCAGAGGTGTTTTTTTTTTTGTTTATTATCAGTATTCTGTTTTACTGCTTAAATTCTTGAGGCTTTTTACTTTTTACTTTATTTTTGCCATATTTTATTATATATCAGTTCATCTTTCAGGTTTATATTGCTTAAATGTTTCATAATATTCCATATTTTTTGTGTACAGTGAACTGTGAGTTCTATTGTATATTTCACATTTTTATTTCCCTATTTAAAAAGAAAATACATAATGCCCCCCCTGGCCCCAGTATTCACTCAATGAACTGTAATATTGAATTATTATCATAGCTCGAATTTAGCTTGAAATAGACATTAAATACTTTCAAGTATCTATTTCGAGGAGCGGATTTCTAATGACTGACTGACTCATACTGGGGAAGGAACTGAGCCATTTCCAAAAACAATCTCTTTTCTATTTCTGGGAACAAACGTTGCCACCTGACTCAGCCACACAAAAATGACATGCGCTATCTCTGAATCCATCAAACAACAAGAGTAAAGGGCATCTTAAGAAAGCCGCTGATAGTTTTAAGCAGTGACGTAACAACCGACAGTGCAGCCGGTGCAGCTGCACGGGGTCCCAGTGGCCGCTAGGGGCCCATCCCGTCGGTGTGCCAGTGATGGGGTGCCCACGAACTTCCTCATTAAACGAAACAAAGGAAGCCCCGTGCGTAACGGACCATGCATAACGGACCATGTGTAACAGACCATGTGTAACGGACCATGTGTAACGGACCGTGCGTAACGGACCCTCCCCATCGATACATTGCATAGAGCGGAAAAATGGCTACAGCGGGACTCGGCGTGTGTGCACGGGGAGGGGGGGGGCGTCCAAAATATATTTACACCGGGGCCTATCACCATCATGTTATGCCACTGGTTTTAAGATTTTTATTGGAACGCAAAACAGGTGTCTTTGCGGGGGTTTCTTTCTTGTCAAATAGCACATCTTACCATTTTCCGGCACGCCTCCAGGAGAACGCCTCTCCATTCGAAGCAAATTGAGTTTTGTCTGATTTATTTGACTATTTGAGTGTGATCAGCGCTAATATCCCATGCGCCAGAGCCTTGTTTTCTTTTCGCCCGCAGATGCCTCCTCGCCAATATGCAACAACATGATGCGCTGATCCATCAAAGTGTTGAAATTAATAGGCCACAGCAGAGCTTTGGCGGTTTTCTTTAGCGGTCATAACGTCGTCGGCTGCGGATACACATTGGAAAATATAGCTCAAAGAAAAGAAATGATAAAACAGTCCAGAAGTAGGAGGGAAAAAAAATATCTGGTGTCCCCACTAGAAATTCCTTTTTTCCATGGTGAGATGTAGGAAAATAATGATCCACTACTGTAGCACAAATTGCAACAAGCCTGATACATGGGGCCCCACCTCACAACTTGCAGGACTTAAAGGATCTGCTGCTGACGTCTTGGTGCCAGGCACCACAGGACACCTTCAGAGGTCTTGTGGAGTCCATGCCTCCACGGGTCAGGGCTGTTTTGGCGACACGAGGGGGAGCTACACAATATTAATCGTTTTCAGTGGTGGTTTTAATGTCGTGGCTGGTCGGTGTGTGCGTAATTTTGCTGCAAAAA
>NC_137200.1:17656440-17676440 GCF_960531495.2 Zeus faber
AGGGGGCTGGAATCAATCCCAGGACCTTCTTGCAATGCACTGTGCCGCCATGCCATCATGTTAAATCAAAACGGTGAAATGTTAAATATAAATATCAACATAAATATAAATCTTAAATATAAATATAAACATTAAATATAAAAATTAATCCTGTATCTAAATCGAAATCTTTCATCTGTAATATACAGTATGTAAAAATATTATATATGTGAAATTATATGAATATATTGTATATGTGAAAATGAGACATTTTTGTGGGGTGCTATTTCGCTAAATCAGAGGAAAATGGTGTAGCGTTAGGGCTAAATGTCCAAAAAGTGAAGCTCATTTCTGAGCAGTGGAAGTCAACAAACGGCACCCCAACGGCACCACACCGAGGAGAGGCAGAAGTGACGAATTTGATAAACCAGTGCAGCTAGTTGTGGTCATTAAACTAGTCGCTATGGAATCCTGGGACTTGGAGCGTAATACACCCATCGAAAAAGGCCTGACGTGCACCGCCTCCCATCTCCGGCTTCATTTTCATTTCCATTTTTTTTTAAGTCTCTAAAGTCTACTGCGTGGCAGGGAACAAAATCGACAAATCTTGGCTTCTAAAGTATGTCGCATGTTTTTGTCTGAGTGAATGGCGAGAGGCCGTTTGCCACATGCGTTCACACCTCTGATTTCATATGCACAAAGATTTTAATTGCTTCGCCTCCTCGGACGATGGTGGTGAGGAAACGCAGCTGCCTCAGGTGTCTCCATAATCCTCCGATCCTCACGTATTGGTGATATTGAAGAGGAGCGTTTGGTACCACATGTGTGCAGAAGCAGCGCCTGCACCGACCTAGATCGGCGGCTTCACCATTTCTCTTCGGCGGGAACATTTCCGTTTGATTGTGCGCGAGAGTCCATTTGAGTTCACGAGCGGCCGGTCATCCACCTACTTAACCTACGCTCAAGGTGATCGTTTGTTGTGCCAAAGTGAAATAATTGCTAAATGAAGGAATACAAATGGTCGGTTGCAGGTCGTCCATTCTCCCTCCCACTTGGGCTGCCGCAGGTGAACCGGCTCCTCATTGCTGGTTCAGAAAAATGAATTGGACAATGGAGAAAAATTCGTTCACACACACACACACCCATGCACGCATGCACGCACATTGTTGATAAACACCCACTACCACATTGAGACGACTCCCTAACATCATTAGAGGTCGTGAAGGAGTCAATGAGCGAGCGGTAAATTCGGACGTGGGAGAGCCGACAGCTTTCACAGCGGGAGCGAGAAGGAGCAGAGGAGGGATCATCTTTAGCTATTAGCTGCTCCAAAAGTAATCAGCCTCATTAATTACCATCAGATAACTTTAGATAGCTATGAACACATGCAGGGAGAGAGAGAGAGAGAGAGAGAGAGAGAGAGAGAGGGGACACAGATAGACGGAGGCCATCCTATTTTTTTTCATTCGATTTTATTTTGCACCAGATGTGTCCCAAAGCAGCTGAGACAGCGGTCAACTGTGTTTCTACACCCACAAAGTACTTCAACTACCTCCTTTAAAGTGAGGGATGGACTCAAAAAGTCTCCCAATGCATACAAATCGTAGACAAATCACAGTAAAAAAAAAAAAAAATAAAAAAATTGAATGACCTGAAAAGACGCGTTGCGAGGTTTATTTATATGTTAATGAGCTGTACCTAGTTTTGTCAGACAACTTGCCGGCGCCACACGCTTTCACTTTTCAAAGAGTAAGTTTCGGAAGTGCTTAACAACAAGAAGAAACAAACAAAAAAAAAAAGTAGAAAAAGAGCTTTGAGGAGTTGAGATGAATAGGCTCAATGCCCTCTTACCTGGAACAGGTGTTCCGCACTTGAATTCTGAACTCTCCTGTCCTGAACCCGCAGCAGAAAAAAAAAAACCCTTCCTCACATCCCTCGCCAATTCCGGGACGAAAGTGTGGCAACCGCACGCGGAGGCATCTTTCATAAACAAGCGGTAGAATGTAAAGAAAAAAGAATATTAATACAAATGAAAAAATGCAACCCCTTTAGCTCAAAATCACAGGAAAGTCCATACATGAGTAAGCGAGTAGCGGATGAAGAAGACTCAAAATCTAATACCCCAAAAGAAGGTTTGTGGCATTGATGAGGCCAACACAGTCAAGATGTTTCTGCAAAGTTTTTAGATAGATGGTAGTTACTTGGAGATTGCAATCGTCTCAACAGCTCACAAACAGTCGGCAAAATAATAATAAAGCAATACAATAATAACATGAAATAGAAAAGGAAATACATGGAAAAAGTTAACTGTACACAATACAATATGGCAATAGACACAAAAGCCTCGCGATGAACTGATTATAACCTAAAATTAACAGTAAAAACTATAAAAACAATAGAGAAAAAAGTCATGTCAAAATTTAAATATACGGTCACATTCAATAACTTATGAAATAAACAGTGAAGAAGAAAGATGAGCTTAGGATGAGCAACAAGGTCGACACCACCAATTTTGTCATCTTAATGTTTCCCCTCGATCCGTTCATAAAACTTGTTCTTGGCAGATCCGCCCACGGGTTTTAACGGGAACCTCTGAGCCAGGAAGAGTGTTTGGCTCCATTTTGGTCAACTTCTCTTGCCAAGATGAAGCGCCTTGGGGATCCTGCCCCGGGCTTTTTTCATCCGGAGCCCGGTGCCTTGCTAAAGTGCTGTTGCTGGCCACTTCTGCAAAAAGCGGGGGATTGAACCCATGACTACTTTGTCGCAGCTCTCCATCCCTTAGGCCAGCGATTTAGCCAAGTGGGAGATGTGGCCAAAAGAGGGAATAACCGGAGGAACGGGGGTGCAGCTGCCGTGTGTGGAAACTCTTTAGACCAGTGTTGGTGTAATTCACGCTGGAATGTTTAAGTGAGGCTATGAGATTTGCTCTATAAATGGATATGTAATGACTTGTTGCTTGTTTGTTCTTCAATATAATTTACCATTTGCAATGTTCTTTTTTTAGTTGATTTGGGGACGCAGAAAAGAGGAATTATGGCCCCATTCACACCTGGCATTACAATGTGATCTGTGTCTAGATACGTAATCTGGATAATGACATCCCATCGTGGGCCTCAGGTAGGAAAGGAACGTCAACAGGAAAGGAGTAGGAAGGCGAGGAAGGGGTCGTCTTCGGCAACAGCAACAAATGTTTCTTGCAGCGAATTGCAGCCGCCGTGAATGCCCTCTGCATCGAATAGCTCTCTCACAAGGACTGAAGGTTGGTGGGAGCGGATCGTTCAGTCCTTCAACAGCTGGACCGCAAACCTTTTGCACGGGTCGACACACGTTCCGTTGCATTTTGCGGGAAAGTGCCGCCTGTCCTGTCCCGGAGGAATACCCGTTGGCGGTGCGCGGTCCGGAGTAAGGCGACGTTGTCGACTTGCGGGCGGGTTTTGACTGTACGGATTGCGTTCACACCTGGATCCCATCCAATTTCAATGTGTTCTGCGTGCATTTACACCTCGCATTAACATATGAACACATTTCCCAACGAACCCAGATACCGATTTCCACCTTAATGCCGGGTGAAAATTTGTTGCTTTGCGTTGTTCGTTGCACTCTACTTCTTAGTGCTAGGTGTTTCCAACAGGAGTGTCCAGAGATAGGCACTCTCTTATCTGCCTACAGTATATCTCAAATGAACCTTGGATGAGAAACACAGTGTTGATTACATCAAACGTGATACAGATCTAGCGCCATGGCACCGAGTCGATACCCATTTGACCAGAGTAAAGGGAGGGTGTTTGGCTCTCTCAGCACTTTTTCCCCCCTCCGAGTCGCCATACGGCCAATTAAAATTCCATTTATATTCTAAAGACCTTTCTTGTCGCATTCTCCGGTCCTTCCACTCAGTTTGATATGATTTCTAAAATGCAATTTCTTTGAATGTATCCGTAAATCATTACGTCAACATTTTTTTTCCGCTTTTTGCGCGGAATGCAGCACCTTCAAGTGACCCGCAGTGATTCACCCTTAAATTCGCCAAATTCACTCTTCTTAAAAGGGCATAGATACAAGCGGCGGAGAAGGATTTAAACTGTGAGTGACAACCAAGCGAGCCAGAGCTAAAAGTGAATTGAATATATCATAATAATCCTTTATGGAGGTGAGGCGAGGCTATGCTCAGCAAAGTTTGTGAAAGTTTGTTTCCCCACACTGACAATTAAATTATATATTTCTATCTAATTTCTAAATCCTTCTTTTAATTAGATTTTCTTTGCAGAACCATTGCAACACAACAGAAAAAACAAGGGGGGGGGGGGGGGGGATTGTACATCTGGTTTGGTGTTTACCCATAATTTCCCCTGTGGTCCTCAATTGAGTATTAATCATATCGCTCTTTTTGTGGTTGAATTTGTTATCAGCCCATTTTATTGTTGTGCCATAAAAATGCGTTGCTAAGGTCAACAAATATGATATTATGTGTGTTAGATTTGACGAGTCAACAATCGGATGCGCTCCGCAGTGCGCTCTTTAAAACAATTTGCAAAATTGGGTTGTATTCTGCCGAGAATAGTCAGTTGGGAAAAACACATTAGGGCTGGGGGAGATGTAGGAGATGATTAAAAGGGGTGAGAGTTACATAAACAATCTTTATTTGCTAAAGCCTGTGTGAGTGGGATGAATGCATGGACCAGTGAGGATTAAGTGACAAGACAACAAGTGGACAGTTTGTTCAGTTTAATATAGAACTTAAACATTGCGGACAAAAGAAATGCAAATCTCGCAGAAATCTACCAAACCCCCCACCATCATTAGTGAGGTTGAGTATACACCGATGAGCCACAACATTAAAACCTGTGACAGGTGAAATTAATAACATTGTTCATCTCGTTCCAATGGCACCTGTCAAGGGGTGGGATGTATTATGGCTCTTGGTAATTGGGCTCGGGACCAGAAGTGCCTGTACGCCTGTTGCTCGTCGGAGAAATCAACGAGTAACACAAGGCCTCTTTCATGACATGTCTGCTCCCGACTTGTTGCATCTTCCACTCTCTACAACAAACCGGTGTGTTTGCAACATCTCTGCCTGTGTCTCTGTGTTGGAGGGCCCTGAAAACGCTGTGGCAGGTGGAACTGCCACAGCGAAACACACCGATCAGCCACAACATTAAAACCAGTGACAGGTGAAGTGAATAACATTGATCATCTCGTTCCAATGACACCTGTCAAGGGGTGGGATATATTAGGCAGCAACTGAACAGTCAGTTGTTGAAGTTGACGTGCTTGAAGCAGGAAAAATGGGCAAGTGTAAGGATCTGAGCCACTTTGGTCCATTATTTACATTATTAGATGGTGAAGAACTTTGCCTTTTTCACAATTTAAAATCTTTCTGAGATATAATTTCATGCATTCAACACATTTGCTCATAGTTGTGGTGGAGTCATCCGATTGGACAGGAGTCATTCTGAATGTGTTGAGTTACAGTACACCCGCTCTGTAAGTAATTACTCCGCTTCAGAGATAAGCAGCTCTCTAACCCCCAGTCGGGAAGCTGCAACTTGACAACACTTTCACAAATCCACAGGAATCCTGAAGTAAATGGTATTATTGGCAGTGATGACCAAAATACAAAAATCGTAATCTGCTGTTTCAAATTACCATTGCTTGATGAATAAAAGCAGTTCTAGTTAAAGCCAGTTCTGTCAGACAACTTGACGGCGCCACATGTTTCCACGCCCATAATGAGCAAATGGCCTATTTAAGCATCAGTCCTATATTTCTAACTCATTAAGTATGCTTATGTTTGGGTACACCTCGTCGGGAGTGAAGACCAAGCTGATGCATAACAAATAAAGATCATTTTAACGTAATTCCTTAAAGAGCTGTCTGTCAGAACTGTATATCAGCATGGCTGTGATGTGGTTGTAGGCCTGAAGCCGCAGGTCCAGGGACTCCCACGTTTCTGATACTGCTTAATTATTGCTCAATTCATGAAATAATATGTAGATACATTTTCCCAGCATTACTAACATAATCAAATAAACCTTTGTCTTTAAAATAATATTTGAGAGGCTCATATTTTAGTCTGTCTTCTTAGACATGCAAAATCATGCATCATCAACAATCCTTGAATAATTGAATAATAATTGAAGTAACAATCGTTAAAACTAACGGCTACAGTGGTTATGAACCATTTATTTTTTTATAGCAACTAGAGTCGACGGCATATGAGCATGTGCGGTACCTGTTTGTGCTTGTAGAAACTCCTGGGTGGAGGCCCCTGGGGGTCAGTAGGCAAGGACGTGTGCAGTTTTGCATTGTAAACACACCATCTTCCACCCTCTGTCAGTCGGTCTCTTTCTTCTCTCTCCCTCTGTCTCGCTCTCTCTCTCTCTCTCTCTCTCTCTGTTTCACACACACACACACACACACACACACACACACACACACACACACACACACACACACACACAATCTTGCCATACTTCACTCGTCCAATCTCTCCCTTTCTCAGTGTCCCACTCTACATCTTCTCTCTCTTCCAACTCCTTTGGTATCTACCATGTAAAACGAGAAGGAGGGCGATAAAACGATGGATGGACGGGGAAAGATAAGTGATGGGAGAAGCACAACATAAAATTGCTTCCACGGTTAGAGTGGTGACACTGAGAGGAACAAATGTAGTGGTGTGGGCGGGAAACACAAAAGGATTTACATTCCATCATAGCTGCGTTATATAATCTATCGAACATTACTTTCTCCCTGTGTGGCGTTGTTCCCGCCTTTATGCTAATGACGGAATGCCGAGGAATGCCGAGTTTCGACTTGTGAGCTATTCTAGTCGTCGGGCGACTCTTCCTTCGCCTCCAGATGCAATGATAAGCGTTGGGATTTTTCCAGAATGGGTTTGGGGTATTTTATATAGGGGATCGCGCGTCACCAACTGTGATACGTGTACGGCAACTTAAAGGGCGTGAGCAAGAGTAAGCGAGCAGTGAAACCAAAAGAAAGAAAGGACGGACGAGTGATCCAGAGTAATTGAAGCAGCTTAATACACATCTTCAGGCCCAAGCAGAGTCTACAGTCAAATTGAAGAGAGAGGGCGAGAGAGAGAGAGAGAGAGAGAGAGAGAGAGAGAGAGAGAGAGAAAGGGAGAGAGGGAGAGAGGGAGAGAGTGCGACTACGACTCTACTGTGGCTAACCAACACGCTGGTCAATAAGCCTCATCGTGTTACCCTTCAGAGGCAGAAAGCGGAGACAGGAGAAGCGCCGTCCGGCGAGGAAAAGGGCCGGATGGTAAGGCAGGGCCGAGTTGAGGGAGGGAGATATGTATGTATGTACGCTTGAAGATTGTGCAGCGGGTGGAGGGCCTTAAGAACAGGACCTTTTCAGCTGAAAAGGTCGCTCAAACGGATTTCCACTTTCCCCGCTGACTGGGAGAAGAGCAGGGTGGACGCTAATCACCCTGGCCGAAGGCCATGAAAGGTCTGCGAAAGGTTGCGTAAGGTCAATGCACCCGGGATCCGATCACCTGCCCATCATTTTCTTTCCTCCCTGAAATCTTGACAAGAGGGAGAGAGGTGGGGGATGGGGTGGGGTGGTGGTGGTTTCCGTTAAATATTTGACCAAAATGGGAATTACCCGATATTCACTCACTAATGGAATTTCGCCTCACAACGACAGGTATACAGCACATGAGTGATGTGTAAGAGGAAGGGAATGGATTAAAATGAAATAATACCAGTTGAAACCTTGCACTTGGAAATACACAACAGCTTTCACTATATTTTCATAAAAATCAACAAATAATGTTTCGCCAATTACACAAGCTACATACATCGCATGACCACAGGCCAGATTGACCACGCCGTTGTGGCAGTTTCGCCTACCACTCGCCACCCAAGTGGCGTTTTCATGGACCTCCGGCACAGAGATACAGAAGATGGGGTTGGAGAAGTTTATTGTAGAGAGAGGGCTCACTGGAATTAGCCCAGGAGCAAATAGACATGTGTCATTACAAGGGCTCCTCTCCTGGGTGAGTGTGGGGATGGGGGTTTGACCTGTTGCTCGTTACACCAACCAACAAGCAACAGGTGTACATCCACTCTGATCCTGGGCCCCAATTACCTTGATCCAGGACAGGTGTGGCTGCTCAAACCACACCATCCCCACACCACACCCATGTACAAACTATATGAGAGGTTTGCTGATATGGGCTTTTGTTAAATTTCTGAGGTAACTTTTATTTTTATATTTTTGCATTTTTTTTTTTATGTAATCTTTATGTGTTTTATTTTTATTTTTGGTGCTTTATATTTATCTGCCCAAATAAAAATGTTGTCAAATTATAACACCAAACTAATATTTGACGAATATTGACCGGTTCAGAATCCATCCTCTAATTCTCTGCCTGCCACAGAGGTAACTGTATATTCAAAGCATGCTTGGTGCTTTTTCAAGTAAAAATTAAATTAACATTTAAAAGGACATGTACTCACATAAAAAAGGGTGCGGAACATTATTTTTTTATTGTAATTTATAAAAAACATGATTGCTCTGGTAATTCCAGTATGATTTTGAGATGCTGTAGGCTTTCAGTGCTCCAGCATCAATTGAACAAGTTTGTGTTTTTCCATACTATGGTAGACACATGAACTGAATACTATGGAACTGTTTTGTGATGGAATAAAGATGCACATTTGATCTGGCCGCTGATTAAGCTTTGGCATCCATTGAAACTATAGTGACTCATTGCTTTAGCTTCAGGCTCATATTCCTGCCAATATCTGCTTTAATACTATTTACCTAAGATTCAATGCCCCAAGCTGTTATTTCCAAAACACACCCCAAAACCCATATTTCAAAAAGACAGAGCCACAAAATTACGAGCAAAAGGGAAAATGTAGACCTTGTTGAACGTATGCACTTTGTCTATTGAGAAACTCACGTAGAATGTGACGCAACTTTCTGATCTTCATAGACTGTTCTCGCTGTTCCATTATTGATGGCTATACAGGTGCTTGATTCATCAAAGCGGAAATGATCTTTCCTAAAAATCCCCATATCATCGGTCCTGTGGTATTCGTTGGAAAATACTGATGTTGTGATGTTGGACGCCGATGCCCCTGAGCAAGGCGCTGGTCAAGATCTGGAGTTGGTGGAGAGTTCGACAATGCCCAATGCTCCTACGAGATACGTCAGATACCAGGACGGGTCGAATGAAAAAGAGGCATTAATAAAAAGCATAAAAATAAAATATAAACAATATTAATAAAGAAATAGTCCGATTTTAATTGACTCATCCGCCCATCCATCAATCCACTTCATTCAAATTCGGGTCCCAGTTTAATTTCACTGATTCAGACACAGTGAAGAACACCCAATGATTCAACTTCAGCTTCAGCACCACGGACAGCTCTCATCAACTTTAAAAGGGGGGGTTGGCGAGAGAGAGACAGGCAGACAGAGCGAGAGACAGACAGGTAGACAGATAGCGATAGCGATAGAGAGGGACAGGGACAGAGACCGAGGGAGCGAGGGACAGACAGAGAGACAGGCAGCCAGAGAGAGAGAGAGAAACAGGCAGACAGAGAGAGAGACAGGCAGACAGACAGCGAGAGAGAGACAGACAGACAGAGATGAGCTCTTCTTCTTCTTCTTTTTCTTCTCCTCCTCCTCCTTCCTTACCGCCCCTCCCTCCGGCAGCCCCCCGGGGAGGAGGGGGGTTGACCCGGGCTGCTGAGACCCCGTCCTTCGGCTCAGCAATAACAACCGCAGGGAGATGATGGAGACACTATTTCAGTTTTAATTCCTTTCTATCTAATTATTGTTTTTTTGAACAGCCTTTTCACCTATTCACAAGAGAGGAAAAAAAAAAAGTTCTCCCTCCCCTCCCCCCGAAAAAACAAAAAACCCACCCAGGTCTGCTGATGGAGGAGGGCGGACCGCGCTGCCTTCTCCTCCTCTGTACGATCACTCAGTTGCGGGCGGCGGAACTTGCTTCCAGCCGGTGGCGGAGTGCGTGTTTAGGCTGGATGTGATTTTAACCCCTCCACAACCACCTCCACCACCACCACCACCACCACACTCTCCACCAGGTCGTCACACAGCATTGCACCGACACCTCTCGATCGGAGGGAGCAGCGGCGGCGGACGGAGGAGCGGTCCGAACGGGATTTTTCCTTTTTAGCAGCGGAGCTGGACGCATCCACAGCCCGGAGGATGGGACCGAGGCCGGCGGAGTGAACGCTCCGCACTACCGCGCTCCAATATGTTCAGGCGAGGTAGGAACCTGGGCTTCACAACTTGTTTTTTTGATTTTTTTACTGATTTATTTGGTCTTGATTTCGGTTTTTATTTGTGTTTTTTATGAATTTAATTATTTATTCATGTGTGTGTGTGAATATGTATGTATGTATGTATGTATGTACTGTATTATTATTATTATTATTATTATTATTATTATTATTATTATTATTATTATTATTATTATTGTTGTTGTACACTACTTGTGTTGTTTAGTTGGTCCATTTGGTCCGAAGGAGTCTGTTCGTCTCAACTTCTTCTCGTCATCCTCCTCGGTGCTGGAAAGTAGTATTCTGCGGAGATCCAATTATTTATCCGTATCCTCCAATCCGTGGAAATTATTACTAAAATAGCGAAATTCCGCAGCCGCACTGCAGTTTGAGGGACTTATAATTGGGCGTGCTGGCGGCGACAGTGTGTGCGTGAGCGTGCATGTGTGTGTATGTATGTGTGTGTATGTGTGAGTGTGTGTGTGTATGTGTGCGTGTGTATGTGTGAGTGTGTGTGTGTGTGTGTGTGTGTGTGTGTGTGTGTGTGTGTGTGTGTGTGTGTGTGTGTGTGTGTGTGTGTGTGTGTGTGTGCATGTGTGTGTGTGTGTGCATGTGTGAGTGTGTGTGCATGTTTGTGTCTGTGAGTGTGTATGTCTGTGAGTGTGTGTCTGTGAGTGTGTGTGTCTGTGAGTGTGTTTGTGTGTGTGTGTGTTTGTGTGTGTGTGTGTGTGTGTGTGTGTGTGTGTGTGTGTTTGTTTTACTATACTTGTGAGGACCGGTCTCCATATTGACTATTTCTCTGATTTAGAAAATGCACCAGGAACATGGGTCCTGGTGTCTCTCCCCGGACTTCACTTTGATACCAGTTCAAGTGTGTGTGTGCATGTGTGTGTGTGTGTGTGTGTGTGTGTGTGTGTGTGTGTGTGTGTGTGTGTGTGTGTGTGTGTGTGTGTGCGTGCGCACGTGTGTGAGTGTAGGTGTGTCGCACGTATGTGATCCCGCACCTTTGGGAGAGGCTGGCATGTCCCCAAGGTTGCGGTGTGGAAAAGACAACAACAAATGAAGCCCGTGTGACACCGTGTTGGGCGATCAGAAGGCGTACTGGTTAGACAGGACGACCTTGCAGCTGGAAGGGAGGCTACAGGAAATAAAAACACTGAAAAACACTTCAGCGATGGTAATAATTGATAATAAAATTGATGGAATAACAACGGCGATGATAACATATGCTGCACACTGTATATTTCAGCATGTGTTAGTATGTGTCTCATGTTGTCTCCGTGCATGTGTCTGGATCACAGGTGCAATGTTCTTATAACAGAGATGAACTGAACTACAGTAGGGCGATTTAATAATCTATATAATACAAACAATGTGATATGAGATTAGATATCATCTTTTGCATATTTTTGACAGTTCTTTGAAAAGATGGAGCAGCGAGTGTGAATTATGGTAAGCAAACCAGAAAATATAGACCTAGTTCAATGTATGCAGTCGTCCCTCGAAAAGGTCATGTGCTGTATACCAGGGCTGGGCAAGATATTGTTCTCATATGGATATTTTGATATGAGACTAGATATCGTTTTGGTTTTCGTCATGTCCTGATATACAGTGTTTGAATGTCGTCTTTGCAGTGAAGTAATGGCACTTTCCGCACTTGGCAGTCTGTTCTAGTTGTTCTCACCAACGCCTCTACCTGCTCGGTCATACTATCCACGCCATCATGTGAAGATTGTTTGCGAAAGGTTTCTGCTGTGTAATTATCTGATCAAAGCATCGGCGGCCATCCCCAGGAATTCCGACGTGGGAGAATTCCACGGCGCCACATCCCACGCAAACCCACACCCGGTGGGGAGGGAAGAAGAGAAAAATAAAATAAAAAAATAAAGAACCCACCACGATGAAAAAACACCGTCCTGAAAACAGCGAGCGAGCAGACCTCGAACACTCCAAACCCAAACATCGAAAGTGAGAAAGCGAGAGGAACGAGGCCGAGGGAACGGTCGGTGAGAGAGGGAGGGAGGGATTTTATTATTGCACAGTTTGTGGTGACTCATCCCATGCCCCCCCCCCCCCCCCCCCGCCCAACCCCACACCAAAAAAATAAATAAATACAATTGCAGGCATATGCATAAGGACGGATGGTCAGGGAGCTGTTTTATTTGCAAGCGAGCGCAGCACACGGCTGACTGAACCCTGAGAACATAATGGGAAAAGCGCCTTTTTAATGGAGACACCGGGAGTCTGTCATCTGCCATTCCAACTGAACCAAGGGCGGGGCCACGTCATGTGTCCGCCCCGTCGGTCGCCCGCTCCGGCACGGGACACAGGCTGGGGAAGCTCCCCATTAGGGGGCGGGGCCTAATGGACCCGACAGGGGACTAATTAGTGCTGTGGGCTGGGGGTGTTATTGGGAATAAGCGTGTGTGTACGTTAGGGCGCTTTCACATCGCGCTGTGTTCGCTCCGACCGTTTGCGAGAGGCCGGAAAGTAACTAAGTACAAACGCTTTTTTACTGTGCTTAAGTACATTTTTTCAAGGATCCTTTCTGAGTTCAGTATATTTCGTTTTAGGAGACCTTGGACTTTTACTCCGCCACATGTCTAACAGTCACATTTCTTTAAGTAAGTAAGTGTGTCAATGAGTAAATCTTTCTTTAGAAAGCGCTTTTTTTTAAGACATACTGACACGCAGTCAGGGAGCATTAGAAGAAACACGGCAGGAGAAAATTAAAACCAGACAGGGCGGGCATGAAAAATATATAAAACAAAGACAAATCGAAATAAAATACCACAGACAAAAGACCGAGTCATCAGAATGAAAAATAAGTACGAGACAAATTCAAACATGAACCAAAAACAACTTGAATCAGGATTTATATTTCTTTGTAGTTTTAAATAACTCTGACACCGCTGTTTTTTTGTTTGTTTGTTTTTTCAATTTGAACCATGATACGCATTATGCATTATCTGTAAAAAAACAAAAAAGTTTATGGATCATTATAGAATAGCTTAAACCCAGGGTACTGGACATGACAAGTACTTATGCTTTTAATATTTCTCAGAGCTTCTTTACTTTTGTTTAAGTAGAGACATCAACGAGGTACTTTGGGTTTTTTATAACATATGGTGCATACTGTGTATTTCAGCATGGGATGTTGTCTCTGTGCATGTGTCTGGATCAAAGGTGCAATGTTCGATTTATTATAACAGGGATGAACTGAACTACAGTAGGGCGATATAATAATCTATATAATACAAACAATGTGATATGAGATTAGAAATCATCTTTTGGTTATTTTTGACAGTTCTTTGAAAAGACGGAGCAGCGAGAGTGAAGCAAACCAGAAAATATAGACCTAGTTCAATGTATGCAGTCGTCCCTCGAAAAGAGTCACACTGTACACCAGGGCTGGGCAAGATATTGTTGTAATAAGTAGAAACGTCAGCATGGTACTTTCGCTTTTTTTATGAGAGTCATTTTGTGTCAAGGTATATACGTATGTATGTAGGTATGTATTTGCATTTTTACTTCGATAAAATAAGCTCAGAGTACTCGGGCCGCTCCCAAAGCGAAGCCTAGTGCGGTTCAATCGTGGCTCTGGTTCCGCCCAATTGCAGGAAGTGGAACCAAACACACTCCTGTATGTATTATGGGTTGTGGGACGGGGGCAGTTGTTGACATTTGATCCCAGGCTGGCGGGGTCGCCGGGTCATACCAATACCAACGTCTGACTGCAGCGCGTCTTTTCTATAAAGAGCGGATCAACACATTGTTGACAACCCGCAGTGGTTGGTACTGAGAAGTAACGTGAACTTCCAAATGTCCTCGGTCGCAAACACTGAAGCGGGATGGCCGATTTTCCCTGATGAATTCTATGGGCGCTGGCAAAAGGAGAGTTTTTGGTGGGATAAAAACTCCCGGATTTGGTTGGTTCTGGTGACAGAGTCCGTGTCGGGAGGAGGAAGCCTGTGGAGGAGCGTGGAAGTTCAGCCGAACGGACTGACCCTGCTCCGTCCGTCCCACTCCATTCTTATTTCCCGGCACTTGTTGTTTTTTTTTTTTTTTGTTTGTTTGTTTTTTTAACCGTCCAAGCCTGGCGGCCTCAATTCGAGGCTCCAAAAATGTCCAAGATATACTGTCAACCTTACAGCTAATAAAAAAAAACATAACTCGCAAAACTCGGGAAAGACTCAGCCAATCCAATCCAAATCCATGCCGAATAGTCATTTGCAAAATAACAGGTCTCAAGTGGGGGTTTATGTTTCGGTATTAATGACATAGACGGTGAATGAAGTATTTCTATATATACTGTATATATCTACTGTATCTATACAGTATATTGTTCATATTTGGGTGCAGTGTCAGTAGAGTGTCATAAACCTGACAAAAATGCACATCTGACGGCATCGTGAACAAAGATTGTTATGAATCGAATCTGTGTGTGTGTGTGTGTGTGTGTGTGTGCATGTGTGTGTGCGCGCGTGTGGTGACAGGCGTATGTCTGTAGAAAAAATTGTCAAGACACGTCTTCTGTCCAAAAAAAAAGCGATCCGACGAGAGGCTGCCGTGGTTCATTTGATTGATGTTTG
The DNA here is from genome assembly GCF_960531495.2 of Zeus faber. Lineage (NCBI taxonomy): Eukaryota > Metazoa > Chordata > Actinopteri > Zeiformes > Zeidae > Zeus > Zeus faber. Next base: position 17,671,292 of record NC_137200.1, read on the forward strand.
AGTTGTTTATGAGTCTGTGTGTTTCCCAGACACTAGGGGACGGAGGCGCACGCCGGGATCTATAGACATCGTGGATAATCTGTAACTTCCCGTTATCTTGGCAATTTGGTTATAACGGGCGTTGGAACAGCGGTGGAATGATGTGAATATGAGCTTTGGGAAAAAAAATGCATCGATTGAACCGACGCTGATTCATTTGTTATTGCGAGCTGACGGCTCAGCGGGCGTTTCCCGCCACTAAATGTCACATTCATTTTCCGACACATGCGGCGCATTTGAGATTGACACAATGTAAGTCTCAGAAAAGTGGCTTTTCAGAGGGTAAAATCATTTGTCGTGGGGGCCAACGTCTTTCTTTCTTCCACCAGATCCTTATCAGCAGAACTAGTCATCTGGGCCTAGTTTTAGACCTCGTCCGCGCGCATACAGACACTTTTGGGAAAAAAACGTCGTCTTTTCTCCGCGTGCCGGGCTCCCGTCCACACGGACACGGCCGTGTTGGGTCACCGAGCTTTTTGGGAAATGCCTCCCGGGGGTATGCGGACGTCATGGCGTCGGGAACATACGAGCGACCTACGTTGCGTCTCCATCTAAAGTCTTCACGAATTTTGAATATGATGAAGAAGCTCGCATGCATAGTCCGTATATCGTGGTGTATTTCTGTATCGATGTACCTTAGTGGGCTCCAACTCCGTAGATGTTTGGCGGTAATTTACCCCCTCGAATCCACGATCCCCAAATTACGCTCATGCCGAGAACGTTTTTTTTTTTTTTTTAATTGCCGCCACATTAGAACCCACCCCGAGTAATACCTTAAATGCGGTGCATTCATTTCCTTCAGAATCTCGGCGGTTCACCTTGAGGAGGGGGCTGCTGGCACAGTGGGACGGCCCTGTGTGGATAGAGAACCCAATCAAGTCAAGGCTTTATTCCCTGTAATCCTAAGGAGACCTCTGATTGCAGATTCACAAGGCAATGACTAAAGGCGTGGTCTAAGTGTGTGTGTGTGTGTGTGTGTGTGTGTGTGTGTGTGTGTGTGTGTGTGTGTGTGTGTGTGTGTGTGCATGTGTGTGCGTGTGTGTCTGTCCTCGCAGCGCTTGCATACTAACAGGATGATTGTAAAGATTTTGTGCATGGTCAAAAGATTTTTGTGCAGAGCTGGTCTTGCATTTACCTTAATGGGAGTGTGTGTGAGTTGGAGCGTAAGATGGGTAGAGAGAGAGAGAGAGAGAGCGAGAGAGAGAGATAGAGAGAGATAGAGAGAGAGAGAGAGCCTGGGGAATTGTTAGTGTAAATGTCAGAGCTTGAGGACTGAGTTATATACCAGGCAGATGCTCTCAGCCCTGAAGAGAGAGTGAGAGAGAGAGTGTGACAGAGAGAGAGGAGAGAGAGAGTGAGAGAGAGAAAGAGGGAGAGAAAGAGGGAGAGAGAGAGAGAGAGAGCGAGGAGAGAGGAGAGAGAGAGAGAGAGAGAGAGAGAGAGAGATGGACGGAAAGACACGTTAAGAGACAGAGGATCGACTGTATGTGTGAGAGAGACACTTTTGCCGAGATAAAGAAAGGAGGGAAGGGATGCCTGAGCTGAAGGAAGCCGATTGTATAGGAGAGACTTTCTGTGTGTGTGTGTGTGTGTGTGTGTGTGTGTGTGTGTGTGTGTGTGTGTGTGTGTGTGTGTGTGTATCCACGTGTCCTTCATCGATCGCCATGTGTACATATGTATGTGACTGTGTCTGTGTCAGGACTGGCTTTTGGTTATCGTAACATCGCGATATTGTGAAACGGCGTCCTCAAGCCTTTATCGTCCATCTCAGCCGCGCCGTAGAGGTGATTTCAAACGCCCGTGCCTGCCTCCCTGCACCGCTTTGCATCAGGGGAGTCTTTCTACGCCGCTTGTTGGGTTTCACAGCGGACCCTTTATTTGGGACGGTTTGAAGACAGGACGAGAGGCAGAAGACAAGACAAGACTCGCATCGTTATTTTACATTCATCAGAGACGTTAGATATTAATTTTAATAACAAAAACTCAAAGAATTCTGAGAGACTTTAAGTGCCACTGTGCACCCAAACACAAGCGTGACCGTGCGGTTGATCAGTACAAAGGGGGAATAAATGACCCCCCGATTTAATACACACTAACTAGGGGGTCATTGCACTTGATGAGATGCTATTCAAGGGTTAATGGAGGTTCACGTTAATGTAAAAATGTGTTTCAGGACTCACAACAAAGATAAAAAGATTTTGGTTTGTTATATCAAATATGCATTGATGCAACAATTTATTAATTTGATTCAACTTGGCGATGTGCACTGCGGCCGCCCCCACCCCCACCCCCACCCTTAAGCAGCCCATACAGCGCTGGGAGGGAAAATAAATACTATAGGTAAATAGATAATAGATAAAGACATCTACAATAAAAGCCCCACTCGCTTGTTTTTGATTTGAGATCGCTCTGATCGGGGCTTGGCACAAAAAAGAAATAAAAAATCAAAGTGCAGGCTAAACAGGTCATCCCTGCCCACCGTCTCACGGCGCGGTGGCAAATGCCCCGTGCCCTGCACCGGTCCACAGCCCAGTGGTTGGTGACCCCTATGGACAATTGCCATGGAAAGAAGTGAATCCAAGGCGAGAGAAAAATGACCCAGGAGTCGACGGCGGCGTTCGTCAAAAGTTTGCAGACTTGAATTGAGCTGGCAACCATAATTCATATTTATGTTTTTAGAGCTGGTGTTTATATAGCTATTACACTCGTACGGCAGACCCCGCTATAAAGCGCTCAGCTGGCTGATTGATGGTCGGCTGTACTTCCTCATAGTCATAAATGCATTACTGTGACTGTTGGGTGGGTTGGGGTTAGGGGTTAAGGGTTAGGGGTTAATGGTTAGGGGTTAAGGTTCAGGGGTTAGGGTGAGGGTTAGGGGTTAAGGGTTAAGGGTTAATGGTTAGGGGTTAAGGTTTAGGCGTTAAAGGTTAGGGTTAGGGGTTAAAGGTTAGGTGTTTAGGGTTAGGGTTAAGGGTTAGGGTTAAGGGTTTGGATTAGATGTTAGGGGTTAAGGATTAGTTTTAGGGGTTAAAGGTTAGGGGTTTAGGGTTAGGGTTAGGGTTAGGGTTTAAGGGTTAGGGGTTAATGGTTAGGGGTTAAAGGTAAGGGGTTTAGGGTTAGGGTTAAGAGTAAAGGTTCAGGGTTTGAGGTTAGGGGTTAAGGGTTAGGGGTTAAGGGTTAGGGTTAGGGGTTAAAGGATAGGAGTTTAGGGTTAGGGTTAAGGGTAAGGGTTCAGGGTCAGAGGTTAGGGGTTAAGGGTTAAGGGATAAGGGATAGGGTTTGGATTTGCGCAAGGGTTACTTAGGTAGGTAGGTTTAGTTTTCTAAACACAAATTCCGAAAAATCCTCCTATCCCCACCCCCCTCCCGTCTCCCCCACTCTCCTCTGTAGCTGGTTCACTCTGTACCTGATGAATAATTGATAGCTGTTTTGGTTTCTGATAAGGCGTTTTGGGGGTCCGCAGATTTCAGCAGCGGCGGCTTGCTGGCAGATCATACAGCGCAAGCCCTTTTTTCACCGCCACTCACATTCCTTCCACTTCACTCTGTCTCTCTCTCTCTTTCTCTTTTAGTTGTTTTTTTTTTCGAGCTAAAATTTCCGACCGCTCTTATCTTTCCCCGCAGCAGCTATACCGTACAGTATAGGTGCCAGACGTACACTGTTCTCCTTCTTACATGCATAGGGTTTCCACACATCCAAACATACATGGCAGTAATAAGTGGAGGAATATGTGTACGAACTAAATACCCTCCTAAAAATGCAATTGAACAAAACATTTTGAAGATTGCCATGGAAACCACTCACGCAGTAAGAGAGACAACAACTGAAAAAAGGGATGATGTGTCTACATGGCCTCATATCCCAGATAATATGACAATATCCCCGCTCTCATATACTGCTTTTCCGGTAATCCTGAAATCTCCCGCTGCGGGGAAAAAGGTTAAATCGCTCGAACAATATTAGGATACACGGCGGAATTCTAGAATACTAACGCGAATGTAAACATTGTGTACGCCTGTCTCATCACTCAAATTTCTTCCGGCATTTCACGATTGCCTGTTAGTTGTCTGCCTTGGCCTAGTAAAACCATAAAACTCTCGTTTTTCCTTATTTTAGAGGAAGACACACAGAGAGAGGCGATGTGACCAAAATATCACATCATATCACTATAATTTACATTTGTTGTCATCAAAACTGGACAAAAACATAAATGGCATCACGCCAAACAGAAAAGCAGATACGTCCCTGTTGCAACCGTCGAACGCAATGATAGACTTGGAGCCTTCCATCGAGCCAGAGATCTCGCCATCACATTGGACACAGTAACCCCAGCGTCAATAAATAACAACAAACACAACAAACTTGAACGCTCGAAACACAAGAACCTTCGCAAACGTCCACGGAGACCCGGTCATCTTCAGTGAAGCAAAATAAAAATAAAAATGAACAAACCCGTCCTCCTCTTGTACAGAGGCCTCATTGCGCCATTCCTATGTAACCCCGGGTTATATGAATGATAGGGAGCCTACCATTCCACCATTCAAGGAAAACATTGTGGCTAGGAAAGGCATAACCACTTGGATTCCATTTCCTATTGATGGAGAAATTGTTATTCTCTATCTCAAAGAGCCTGTCCCCACAGTAACTACACCATCGCCACCATTTCCTCTGTGCAGACACTCTGAATAGTCATTTTCCTTTCTGAAACGCTGACTCTCAAGTAGGATATTGTACTGTGATAAACAAAATTGACAAGCTATGGTGACATAGACAACATTTGGCAAGCACAGTGGACGATATGGACGTGAAAACCCAGCTTAGAAATGGAAGTTCCTTAAAGATCACACACAAAACCACCAAATGAAATGAGTTCACACACTAGTTCACACTTCTCCCAATACATATGCATATGAACCGTTGCATGGCATTGTGCTATCCAATCACAATCCACATCAGCATATACAATACATGTGACCTTGACTCCTGTCGTTGTTTGGGTTTACAAATTACACTGTTTGGTGAATTCACGGTAGATCCGTGATCAGGTACTCTGCTGCATTCTAACGTAAGGTAGCAAATTGACCGTTGCTCTCAAACCTATTACAAACAA
>NC_137200.1:17681440-17706440 GCF_960531495.2 Zeus faber
GGCAGAGCAGGAGGGACCGGCTGCTTCCGCATATGCCGGCCCTTGAGGGGGGTGGGAGCGCGTGGCGCCGTCGAGTTGTCTGACAGAACTAGCTCCGCCATCCATTTTGTCTGTTGATTTCTAGTCAATCTCAATACGACTACTCCTTCCTCACACCACTGTTACCGGAGGGGGGCGTGGCCACACACAGCCATTCAAAGAAACAGCCCTGACTCACCTCAAATTGATAAATTACAGAGCCGGTCCAAGCCACTGACTTTGGCATCAAACCTATAATGGGTTATTTCTATTGATCAGCGTGCAGCGGTTTGCGATCACACATTTGAAAATTCACCCAGGAGATGTGGGTGTATTTCGAACCCCCGCGGGAGGGGGGAACACCCCGGGTGAGGCCGATATACACGCTCGCCAACGCTCCTGACTCCCGGGAGAGGGGAGCCGCGAGGAGGATCCTCGGACCGGAGGAGGGATCTCCGCCTCCGTGAAAGGACCTCCACGAAGGGAGAGAAGTGAAGCGAAGACGACGGCCAGATGAGGAATGAGCAGATGAGTGAGTCCCGGGGCAGATAAGGTAAGAGGACGGCGGTTGATGAGGATGCCGGTGTCGGGAATAGAGAGATGAGAGAGCGGCGGCGGTAAAACCATGACGGAATGCATGTGGGGGGGCGGGTGGGAGGCAGGCGGCTTGGATCGGATGGGTATTACGTTGATTTCTCAGCCGCCATTACCCACCGGATCGATTCCGCTCCAATCTGTCTTGTAATAGCAAGACCGATACGCAACCGCACAAAACGTGTTGCGCTGCGTTCGGTGGGTGCGGTACCTTATTTTCACACCTCTATTCAGGTGCGAACGCCAGACCCGGGGCTGGGTTTTTATCTGTTAACGAACTAGACAAAAATGCCCCCCAAAAATGCCAACATAAACATTCACCTATGATTCAGGGGGAAATTATGACTCAACTGACCTTTATATGAAGCTAACTTTATCAAGGTGCCCCTCTCGTTCTCTTTCTCTCGCTTCCACTGGCTGGGATTTGGTAACTGTGGAAATGGCAACGTCTCTCTGAGCCATTCATCCATCCCCGGGGCCGAATTGAAGTGCCCCGTCGCGGAATTAGGGCAGGCGAGATGAGTGAAGTTTTTGCTTCATCATCATACCGGATAATGACTCCTCTCCCGAGAAGGGATGACTGTTGAGCAGCGGTGGAAGAAGTACTCAGTGCTTTTACCGAAGTAAACGTACAAATACCCTGAAATAAAGGGACTCTAGTAACAGCAAAAGTACCACAATGGCATCTATACTGAAGTGAAAGTATAGAAGTGCATGAACATTAATGTACTTAACGTATTAAAAGTAAATGCTAGAATCAGTTATATCCAGTACCCCTGATTCTATAATACTTCATAAATTATTTTTCTGCAGATCAGATCAGATCATGATTAGATAGATAGATAGATAGATAGATAGATAGATAGATAGATAGATAGACAGACAGACAGACAGACAGATAGACAGATAGATAGATAGATAGATAGATAGATAGATAGATAGACAGACAGACAGACAGATAGACAGATAGACAGATAGATAGATAGATAGATAGATAGATAGATAGATAGATGATAGATAGATAGACAGACAGACAGATAGATAGATAGATAGATAGATAGATAGATAGATAGATAGATAGATAGATAGATAGATAGACAGACAGACAGACAGATAGACAGATAGACAGATAGATAGATAGATAGATAGATAGATAGATAGATAGATAGATAGATAGACAATAAAAATAACAATAATATTATAAAAAATATGGCAGGATCATGGAAAAACAAACTTGACAGATTAAAGCAGTATATTTCTGAGGTATTTAAGCAGTAAAGGTACAAAATGAAAAACCCCAGTATAGGTGGAGTCATAGTCATTTCCAAAGATACAGTATACAAATATAAATCCAGATTTTTTTCAGATTTCAATTTTTTTTTTTGTCTTGTCTCTCACTCATATTCCATTCTGCTTACTCTGCATTTATTTTATTTTATTTTATTTTATTTTATTCACTATCACTTTATAGTATTTTATTTTTCGTGCCACTGTGCATGGCTGAAATTTTCTTTGAGTGCGTTTCTTTTCTGCAACCTTTGCAACAGTATGTTTTAAAAAGTGCTTCATAAATAAAGACCGACTCACCTAGAAACATGTCTTTTGGAAATGTAGTCAAGTAAAAAGTACAGATATTTGCTTTGAAATGTAATGGAGTGAAAGATCGTAAATAGCCAAAAGGGCAATAATTAAGTAAGTACAGATGCTTCAAAAAACTGTACTCTAGTATTTTTACCGTATTGTTCCTTTCCACCACTGATATTGAGTAGAATATCCAACCGGCCTGTACGGGGTGACTGGATGCACGGATGGACATTAATCTCGTAATTCATTTTGGTAAAACGATAACACGAGTAGAGCTCGATTCAATACATCAGTCACCGGTGAAAACGAGTGAGAGGGACGCTTGAAAGCGTCGGACCCGCACGGAACTGAATTCATTTTGCATAAGCGTTATTGACAGCATTACCCGGAGCCAAGAGCGCGGACGCCTGGCAGGCTGTGTTTTGGAACCGGCCGCCTGTCGAAGCCACCTAGCGCGCTCGCTTAGCCAACAGATCAAGGCAGCTGCGTTGTCTCTAAATGTCATTGCGCAAACATATCCCCAGACAACGCCGGCTGAAGAGCTTTTTCATGCCGCCAGGAGCGCGTGTGCGCGCGCCGGCGGCTGCGCAGCATGCGTAAGAATAAAACAATAGGTTTTAAGAATGGATTCTTCTCAAACGACCTCCGATGTTAGTGTTATGTCTATATATGGCCGATGCAGTTAACATAGAATATTGTTCTTCTTACTTAATGGGATTGACAATATAGGTCAGGATGCAGGGAGGCAAGAAGGTGTTGTGATTTTAACAGAGTGCAATCGGTGATTAAGTGACTTAATTCCACCTTAATCACCGCAAGTTGTCAGCGAGACAGAGGGTAATAGTGAGTAATCCGCATTCCAATCCCCTCCTACTACAGCCAGTTGTTTCGCCCCGGTCTAAGACAAAAAGCGCAAACACTGGAGCTCTCAAACAGTTCTCAATAATGTGGTGATCCACAAACGCGTCCACTCACGTGATCAAATACATATTATTTTTTACGGGAAAAGAAGTAGAAATGCACCAATGCGCGGGCACGGGGCCCCGGGTGCCGGCGGAGACTGGGCAAACTGATAAGTAGGAAAGGCGAGCGCGCCCCTGCCCGTCACCACCCTCACCCCTGCCAGCCTGCTGCTCGCGGCTCGCAGCTACGATCCTTGCATGTAAACGCAGGATCCCCCCGAGCCGCCGGGGTGAAGGCGCGGAGGTCTGCCTTTACAGAGTTAGAATGGTAATACCTTTTTGGAATCGGGGTAAGTCAGTCGGCGAGCCAGCAAAGGATTAACCCACCCCCGCCCCCGCCCGCCCGCCCCACCTGCTCCACACACATCAAAGAGCAGGGGCCGTCCACAGCAATCTCCCAGCAAAGGATGGGGGAAGAGTGTGTGTGTGTGTGTGTGTGTGTGTGTGTGTGTGTGTGTGTGTGTGTGTGTGTGTGTGTGTGTGTGTGTGTGTGTGTGTGTGTGTGTGTGTGTGTGTGTGTGTGTGTGTGTGTGTGTGTGCGTTTCCCCTTTATCATTGAGGATTTCATGCCTGAGACCTGTGATTCTGAAGGAAATTTTACGGGCCGACCAAAGATGCGAAGCTCTCACTTCGCGGCTGCTCGCAGTGTCAGCGTGTGTGTGTGTGCGTGTGTGTGTGTGTCTGTGTGTGTGCTTCTGTGTGTGTGTGTGTGTGTATGTATTCCTTGGTCTTTCTGTGATGGAGCAGAGCCCTGTATCTATTATATGGCGCTGACCTTATTCTTCAGAAATCCCGCCGTGTCCAAACCGATCTGTTCGATCGGCCGCTACAATCTAAACGGACTCATATACGCCACGTGGCCGAGGTGTTTAGTGGAAAATACCGGAATTGGAATTGGAATTACTTCATGAGCCGCGGACAAAACCGCAAAGCCTGTCGCTTTCGGATGAATACTTGGGATGAATCATGTTATTGTCTCTGCCATGGTTTTCATGTCCTAATAGAGATATTAGGACACGGTGACGTGGGATGGCGTTGGCGGCGCTAGAAGTCGTATATATAAATGTTGGAGTAAATCCACCCTCTACATTCCATTAATGGAATATGGTCTGTGGGGATTATTCATGTTCTGTTTAATTATGAGATGGTCTCACTGCATTATAAGCTCCTTATCTTACTGGAAGCATTATTTGATTCCGCATTTGCCACTGATAGCGGACACATCGTCGCACAGATGGGGTCGTGGTTTTTGTGTGTGCACACACATACGTACATGCAAACTCGCCAACTGTATTCATGCTTTGCTTACACACAAGCATATACACAAGCACAAGTTATTTTCTCTAACCGTGAATCACGACACCGTCTTAAAATGGCTTTTAAACCCATTTCATCCCTTAGCATTAACCTCCACCCGGGGAAGGACACACTCCCCAGAAGAAGCATTTGGAAGAAACCTTTGAGAAGGCGACACAATGGGAAAGATTCCCCCCATTTTCCAGGATGGATGCACATAGTCGTACATGCCCACATAGGTGGTGACCGCCATTTTATTCAGCGAACTGTTCACTGACAAAGCTGTGAGTAAGAGGCAGGGTCTATGTCTCATTAAGTTATCCCACACTGACATTTACATTGTAATCTCACGCTAACGCTCTTATCAAGATCGACTTACTACGAGTGAAACAGCATAATGAGCTTAAATCCCAAGATAACCAATGTCACAAGCAACCCATAGCAAGGCGAGGATTGCAAGGCGAGGGAAGTATAGGAAACGGATGTGAACTGAGGAGGAGAAGAGGACCAGAGGAAGTATGTTAAGTGTCAACAGAATGTTGGCTGTAACTCTGCCTTCCTTTTTGGAGTGGGCAGATGATTTCACCATTAACATTTTTCTTTGTCATGTACTTGATATCTGACAAAGAAAAATAATTCAACCCTCCCATAGCAGTGGGTTGCCAAGTGTGGATTCCAGGACCATTCACAATCTAAATAGAATTCTACTGTCGTAGAACAAAACCAAACACATTTTTGGAGAGGTCTCATCTTGTAGCTTAACATATGTACGTTTGAGAGAGGAGCCTATATCAGTGGAACCTATATCGATCTTGAACTTTGAACCCTGACCAGAGGTCACATTTGAAGCCTTATATCTCAGTAATTAAAAGAGCTACCAAAACAAGGTAAACTGTTTTGGACAGCTCTGCAAATGTGTTTTTAGGTAGTTTCAATAGGGGCCGTGTCAATAGGGGCCGCCACTTAGAATATACACCAATCAGCCACAACATCAAAACCACTGACATGTAAAGTGAATAACATTGATCATCTCGTTCCAATGGCACCTGTCAAAGGGTGGGATATATTAGGAAGCAAGTGAACAGTCAATCCTTAAAGTTGATGTGTTGGAAGAACCAAAAATGGGCAAATGTAAGTCTGGCAGATTCGCCTGCCACACGCCATCCAAGTGGCGTTTTCAGGGGCTTCGGGCACAGAGACACAGACAATGGGGTTGAGAACATATACGTTTATTGTAGAAAGTGGGCTAGGCGGAACAAGCCCCGGAGCGGATGGACATCATGTCGTGGCAATGGCTTCTCTCCTGAGTGTGTGTGGGGATGGGGGTCTCTCCTGACTGTGTGTGGGGATGGGGGTTTTACCTGTTGCTCGTTAGACCAATCAATGACCAACAGTCATACAGCCACACTAATCCTTGGCCAAATTACCTAGACCCAGGACAGGTGTGGCTGCTCAAACCACACCATCCCCCCACCACATATCCCTGACACCAAAGCACAGAAAAAAAAAAACCTGGGCTCTGAAACAGGGTTCCCATACCTAAAATCCAGACTCTGACACAGGGTAAATATACCTTAAACTACAGAGTCGAACACAGGGTTCCAATACCTCGGCGACCCTCCCACAGGGCGACGGAACAGACTACCCCCTCCTCCCTAAGGAGCATGGGGCCATGGGCTGCTGTGGTGGCTGGTGAAGGCGTGGCCCGGCTTGGCTGTTGCGGGGGCTGCTTGCAGGGGTGGGCTGGCTGCTGGGCTGCTCGATGGTCCTGGCGGTGGCTGCTGGACGGAGGAGCTAGCTGCAGGCCCATGGTGGCTGCTGTGGCTACTTCTCCCCCGGTCCTCAACTGGACACCCTGGGCGCTGCTGCTGCCAGTCGGGGGAGGGTTGATGCTGGTGATGCCTGTTAACCTGCTGGTGGCTCCAGGATCTTCAGGTGGATCTTCGGACGGCCCTTCTGTGTCCCTACCCCATGCCGGAGAGTCCCTGTTCAGGCGCCACTGTGGCAGATCCGCCTGCCACATGCCACCCAAGTGGCGTTTTCAGGGCGTTTTTCACTAGTTTATTGTAACGCTTGGGCTAGGTGGAACAAGCCCAGAGCAGATGGACAGCATGTCATGGCAAGGGCTTTTACATGTTGCTCATTAGACCAATCAACGAGCAACAGGCATACAGCCACACTGATCCTGGGCCCAATTACCTAGACCCAGGACAAGTGTGGCTGCTAAAACGACACCACCAACACACCACATACCCCTGACACCAAACTGAAAATCTCCCCATTCAAATGAAATGGTTTGAATTTTGTTATGTATAGCACAAGAAAAGTCGGACAATCTTGCGCTGGGACACGATTCAATAGATTAATTGTCGTGACTACGAGCTATGACTATGCGACCGGGTTGTATAGACAGAGCAATTAGGGAAACAGTAATGAAACGCATTGCAGGGTTTGAATTATTGGGAACGGGCTTTGCGCAAAGATAGATTGATTGAATTGATTGAGGGACTGACAGGAAAAGGCATAATGAGAATAAATGAGAAAGGAGAGAGATATAGGGAGAGTAGGGAAGCGCAAATGAACAAATGAGAAAGTAGTTAGCGGAGTGGAGTGTGGATCAGTTCAGTGATATAACTGCTGTCCAATAACTGTCTGTCATCTGGCTGCAGTCCAGGAGACGCACAGCTGCTGCCTGCCCGCTGAAGCAGAAAGGATGCAGCTTATCTCTGCAACATCTGCCGCTGTTGCCGGGCTGGGGTTGGGCCGGAGTACTGGACCGCACAGCAGGAAGGGCGGGTAGAGAACACCCATGGATAGGTGCCGGGGCCAGGGGTCCTACACTTAAGATCTCCACCTGCACTAGCAATCGGTGTCACAGGCCCACTTTACACCGTTTTTGAGAAACGTTCAAGCCAATCTCCCGGAGAAAGGAGGGGAAGGGAGAGAGCGAGGAGTGACAGAGAGAGAGAGAGAGAGAGAGAGAGAGAGAGAGAGAGAGGTAAGAAGTTGTTTGCCTCTGCTTCTAAACATGCATAAATGGATAATTTCGGTGATGGGACTCTCTGGCTCTCGTTGCAAGTCCCGAGGAAAAAAATGCAAACAATGTGCAAAATTTGAATATGTTTTGGGCTCAACACTTAATAGAATTCAGTTAATGTTAGCTACTGAATGGGAACAAAATTGGTGTTCGATTTTGTTCAAAACGTCATTAAAAATGTATTAGAGATGACAGATGGAAAATAGATTTTGGGTTGAGTCACTAGAGTCTACCACGCGACCCCAAAGAACAAAGAACTTTGTGTGTGTGTGTGTGTGTGTGTGTGTGTGCATTCGTGCACGTGTAAGCATCCACACCTAGAAGGCTCCGACACCAGTGGACAGCACTTGTTCGTTCATTCATTCCTAAAGCGGAATAGCATCAGCAAAACTATACATGGTATATGAATCGGAGGGGAAAAACCGAGTAGCGATGACAGAAAACTCACAAATCGTTACATGCACTAGTTCTTCTTAGAATGATTCTCCCCCCATGAAGGAGACACTGTAAAACACAAAGAAACACTCATTCATTCTTTTCAATTGTTGGGCGAAAAACCACCACAACACGGTGGACAGCCGACCCTCGACAATAAAAAGCAACCTTCAAAAAGTTTGTACAATGGCACGTTGAGTCGGGTCCAAGGGAAATCATTTTTATGTAAGGATCGTTGTGATGTGGATGTTTCCAGGAGCTGAGCACAGTTTCAATGCCAGCGCCACTGGCATCTCTTTAAAGTGACCTTCACAATCCGCAGATTATTTCACCGAGTACGCTGTGCTTGTTTAAAGTATTCGAAAAGAATCGCGCCCTAGCCCGATGACTTATCAATGTTTCACGGTTAGAACTGACACAGGGGGAAGTGGGACCCACACACACACATTGAAATACTCCTAATGTTGATCGCATCTTGACTGATCATGTCTTGCATGAAAAGCCGATATAGTCATTGGCTATTTGGTTATCATCAAATAACTGTCCCCAATGCGGAGAGCAGCAAACTATTTGTCAAAGGCAACATTATTATTCTGTTGGATGCGGCAGTACTAATGCTGCTTCAAATCATGCCATTATATATGCACAATATGCAGAAAAGTAATTTGTTCAAACCTAATTTTGGTATCCCACAACTTCACGTTGAAACAGGTCATCAGTGATGCTTGCTTAAAGAGCTATTTCAGTCGTGACAAATATTCTCCAACACTCACAAAATGAATTGCGGGAGTACTTTGCGGGGCAGTTTCGCAGACGGTGTTTAATCTAAATCAGGACTTAGATGATCCTACTTCAATCAATCCAGCATTTAAAAATGCCTTTCTGAGACGTTGCTTATTTTAAGAATAATTAGTTCTAGACTAAGAAGTCTAGGACTAAGGTGATGAAAGACTAGTCAGCACCTTCTGTCTGCTCTTGGTGCTGGTCTTAGTCCGGATAATCCATTTCCTCTGTTGTCAAGGTCGACCTGGAGGCCCCACGTCCATTAATCCAAAGATAAACCTGCCTCTGGTCAGGCTTAATTTCAACCTTCACTTAGACCTAGATTAGCTCTCATCTTCCAAATTTTAGACTATTTTAAACCGTGACTGAGAAAGGACATTTCAGTTACTCCAGATTAAAAATGTGATTTAGTCTAAGGTAAGGCCGAATCTGTGCTGGCGAAACCTCCCTAATATGTTCACTCTTCAGTCTACATAGCAGTGAGATACCATGTAAGAACTACGTAAGAGTATGCTGTGGATGGTAGAATGTTCTGGTTGTGTGACTAGAAATCATTCCTGACTCTAATACGCAAGCTTGGGAAATTGTTGGTGAACCTGCTTTTGTTTTGTCCAGGGGTCCCAGGTATCTTCTCCAACGAGCAGGATAAAAAGGATGTGTCATTGGCTGAATAAATGAGGCTCACTCTTTTGAATAGAAACACTATGATTTGCGGCTAATGCCAAATAACTTTTTCGGTATTTTACAGTGTTCCGGAATGAGAGTCGATCCAAGGTTATCTAAATCGACAGACAATCGATATTCTTTCTGCCAGCAGAGGTGCCCTGTATCTCTGTGATGCTGTTTGTGCCAAACGGGCAAGGTTTTCATTCCAGTATCTCAGCGACGACATCATTAATTTGGTTGTGTTTTAAGATGTCGAGACACGTGCAGCTTGGCGTGGAACACTGTGCAGGATCATTCCGAACATCTTTATTGGCAAATGCGTCATGTACAGTGAGACGGAAATAAAGTTGAGTAGGCTTCGTTTTATGGCAGTGGAGAAACAAAGAAAAATTTGTGTTTTGTACGGAAGCAAATTGGAATGCTGAGCAGAATTGTTGAGATGTCGAAGACAAATAGCAGTGGTGGCTTTGATATATAATCACAACATCCATGACAGCGACTGTATGTGATTGAGCTTCTCATTTTCCAATTATTCAAGCTTTGAATGCTTATGGATCGAGTTAGAAAGCGAAAGAGAAAAAGCGTAATATTTCAATGTAGCTATTTAAACCAACAACAGAAAGATATTTCAAGGTATTTGAATGTGTGTGTTTGTATGTACAGTACTGTATGTATGTGTACACAGATTAGCCACAACATTAAAACAACTGACAGGATCCGAGCCACTTTGACAAGGGCCAAATTGTGATGGCTAGACGACTGGGTCAGAGCATCTGCGAAACGGCAGGTCTTGTGGGGTGTTCCTGCTATACAGTGGTTATTACCTACCAAAAGTCGACAGGGTCATGGGCGCCCATGGGCTCAATGATGCGTGTGGGGAGTGAAGTCTAGTCCGTCTGATCCGATCTCACAGAAGAGCTACTGTAGCACAAATTGGTGAAAAAGTTAATGCCGCTATGATAGAAAGGTGTCAGAACACACAATGCATCGCAGGTCTGCATAGCCACAGACCGGTCAGAGTGTTCATGCTGACCCCTGTCCACCCCTGAAAGCCCCTACAATGGGCACGTGAGCGTCAGAACTGGACCATGGAGCAATGGAACAAGGTGGCCTGCTCAGATGAATCACGATTTCTTCTCCATCATGTGGATGGACGGGGTCAGGGTCCGATCCGATGAAGCATTTGTGGGATGCACTGGAACAACAAGCCTGATCCATGGGGGCCCCACCTCGCAACTTCCAGGACTTAAAGGATCTGCTGCTAACATCTTGGTGCCAGATACAACAGGACACCTTCATAGGTCTTGTGGACTCCATGCCTCCACGGGTCAGAGCTGTTTTTGCGACATGAGGGAGAGTTACACAACATTAGTGGTTATTAGTGGTGGTTTTAATGTTGTGGCTGATCGGTGTATATGTATGCATATACAGTGTGTACAGCATGTATATTGAAACGGATGTTGGATTTAGATTTCCCTTACACTCAATGCCCAGAAAATGTTTAATGTCTTTGAGGGGGGATTGTTTTGGTAAAATCAAACTTTGCCATTCTGTAACAAAATATAAAATGCTAAAACATGCAGTTGAATGAACACACAGACAGATGGACAGACTGACAGGTAGATAGACAGAAAAAAAGCACTTTCTCTACTCTGCAGGTTCACATTAAACCGTTTTCCTATATGCTTCAGCCAGCAGTACACACACCCACACACCCACACATGCGCGCGCACGCACGCACGCACGCACACACACACACACACACACACACACACACACACACACACACACACACACACACGCACACACACACACACAGACCTATGGAGGTCAAAGAGAACAACGTGTTTCGTAACACTGTCCACTGCCAGAGTATACAGAATTAGACACAGAATCTTGGTCTCTCTCTCGGGCTTACGTTTTGTAATGAGGATTGAGGGGCAGGATACACGGAACAGAGAATATTCCGATCCCAATTTCATTGTCTGTGTGCAAACACAATGGGTTTCGGTGCAGACGTAGCCAAACCATGACATTTCTGGTGTATGCAAGTTTAACCTCTCGGAGGATTTAGAGGGAGAACGTTTCCCAAGTTCCTGTTTAGCCTTTAAGCCAATGCCACACGGGCATACTTTTTGGATACATTTGCTGGCTAAATTGACTGGCAATGAGCGAGAGGGCCCGGGCAACAAGGCCAATGGGAAAATTCATCTGAAAATAATTTACATGGCAAAGTGCCAAACTCACTCACTCAACTTTGTTCACTAATCCAATTAAAGGTGTATCCAAAACAGCTCCACAACTCCCACAGCTTCCCGTCCACCATTGCTCCAAACAGGAGTTTTGGCCGAGGACAGGGCATCTGACCAATTCTCTTTTTTTTGTCTTTTTGATGCGGACATTCTGCCAGCAAAAACATTCTCTCCAATCAAGATTGGCCCCGAGATCAAAGCAATACATTGTTTTTTTTCGCCCATAACTTTGCCAGGAAAAATGTGCCTGTGTATCGTCTGCGTCAGACAGGGCACGGAGAGACGTGCAGGCGTGCAGTCCTGCTGCAACGTGGTGCATGGCGTTCGGGAAGGAGCGCTGCAGTGTCTGCTGCTCAGCCCCAAGAGTAGTGTCGACACAAACATCTTCCTTGGTTTGCTGCGTCACCACCTAGTGGGTGAGTGTGTGTGTGTGCACGCATGTGTGTGTGTGTGTGTGTATGTGTGTGTGTGCGCACGCGTGTGTGTGTGTGTGTGTGTGTGTGTGCGCGTGCATGTGTGCGTGAGAGTAGGCGTTGTCTCGCAGATTGTTCTTTTGTAGATGGGTGCTCCGCGAGGTTCAACTTTCCTGCGCCTCTGACAGAATCCACCTTACGTAACGCCGCTTCATATTTCATCCCCTTCTATTTTGGCTCCCCACTTGACGTTCGTGGCTCTGTAGATAGGGAGGGCGGGAGGAGAGAAACGGCCAAATTCTGAGAAGTGACAGACGCGCAAGGGGAATGGAGAGGGGAGGGGTGGCACCAAAACCCAACAAAGAGGAACGAGCGGACAGGAAGACGTTAAATTAAAAAAAAATAGCTTTTTAGGTTTGGATCTCGAGCGGGTAGCATTCGTAGATTGTTGTTAATTGTTGATTGGTCTTTGGCTTTCAAAAAAAGGCACGCACCCAAAGAGGTGTGTTCAATCGAAGATCATTTGGCACGCTTTTCCTGGGATCATCGCAGCGTCTCGATCAAGACGTTTTTGTTGACAGCGTCAACAAAAACGCAGCTGAAACAAAGCAGGTAGAGCAGGAGCGACTCGCTGCTTAAATATTCCGACCCATAAGGGGCGTGGAAGCATGTGGCGCGGTCGAGTTGTCCGACAGACCTAGCTCCGCAAGCTGCGCCTCATTTATTGGTATTGGAAACATAAACATGTGTTTATGTTAATTTTCAACTCAATTGCGATTGCATATCTCACATTGGCTTAAAATTCCCCTTTTTGATGAAAACATTATTGTAGAACCTTTTGAGAAAATGATTGCGGTTAACTCAGATAATTGCAATAATTGCATCATTATGTTACAATTGTGACAGCTCTGGCCTGGAATTAAAATCAATTTGACGCGGTTACGTAGAGCGCAGTGCGACAGTGGGACACATTGAAACCCCTTGACGAATATTGGCCGTCATCTTCCATATTTGCCGGACTCTGATCTGATTGCCGGAGTCCAACAAGCCCGAGATATGCAATGTCACAAACATCTCCTGCTCTGTGCACGAACAGTGGCGATTTCCTTGACTCCTCTGTGTGTGTTTTGTTTCATTATTGTCGCGCAATGACATGGGGCCCGGGATTTTAGCCCGCATCTTCACGCCCTCGCCCTAATCCACGCAGCACTTCTCCAATACCATAATACTGGCTGTTTAATGCCTTTTGTATGAGCAGCTTTCTTATCATTCTTTGGTCTCCACTGCTCTAGGGGTTCAAATTAAACAGTTTTTTCCCATATGCTTCAGCAAGCAGTCCACACACACACACACACACATACACACACACACACACACACACACACACACACACACACACACACACACACACACACACACACACACCTACACACACACATACACACGCACACACACACACAAACACACACAGAGAATAACTTACCCTTTGTTATTGTCCCCATCCACATCTCCATTCACATGGCCGTGGGGGGGAAAGGCATTTATGCAAAATAGCCCCAGTCCACTAGTATGGAGTTGTACACACATGCACACTCTCACACGCTCATGACTATAATGAATGGCCAAGTAAGACCGGCTTTTTAGAGAATCTCTCATCACTGTTACAATATGCAAATGAAGTGCTCATTTTGACCAATCACCTATCAAAATATAATTTGGTTGACTGTTTTTACAAACGCACATGCTCACACACACAGGCACACACACAGGCACACACACACACACACACACACACACACACCCAGAGACTCACAGACCCACCCATAATCAGAGGAATTCTCTCTCACACATCAATGCCGACGAGGAGAGACAGAAGCCAAATCTCTCGCTCCAAAATTTGACAATTATGACAGCGCATCACAGCCGAACAAGGCATACATTAATAATTTGCCTTTAGAGACGAGGAGTGTTTACGTCTATGTGGAATTTTAATGTCTGTGTTGCCAAGACAAGGATTCACGAATGTTAAAAGTAATTTACAGGAAAATGGTCTACAGCAAGGCTCGACGCTTCTGTTTTCTTTTCACACCGGAATCCAAGGACGCCGATCAACAATATAGAGCGTATAGATTCTTTCTCAAGATACACAGAGTGCTGTATTTTAGAATGTCCATTGTGTCATCCAGACTATCAAAACAATCTTTCGTCTGTTGTTGCTGTAAAGATCGTACTTAAATAATAATTACTTTCACAGGTGTAAGCAGTGTAGGAAAACGATCAGGAAACTCCTCTATGATACTGTCACATACAGTGCAGCGTTGCTTTCTAACAAGGCATATGTCAAAGTGCCTGTTTTGGTGATGTGTGGAATTTTTCCGCAATTCCCTCTATTTTTTGTCACCCTTGGGTGGTCATTTAAAGCCACCCCTGTGTTTTCTGGCCTACTTCTCCGCCTTTTTTTTTTTTTTTAAGTCGGTGAGATACTACTGATCTGCTGGCTACTTGAAATTCAGCAACAACATCATCTAGACTGAGTATAGACTGGACTGGAGACACCTGCCAGACACCCACTGGTTTTACACAATAAAAAATGCATGCCTGCAAAAAAAGAATAAAACCCTTAAATGTAGAAATGTTCCATAAAATATTGGAATTGCTAGAACTGAATGTTATATACCGTATGTGTGCTACATCTACACTGGCATTGGAGAAACTACTCAATAGATAGATAGATAGATAGATAGATAGATAGATAGATAGATAGATACATAGATATATAGATAGATAGATAGATAGAGAGGTAGGATTGATCAATTGATCAATTGACAAGTAGATAGATTGATATAAAAAGAAAATGGCAATATATAAAATATTTTGAAAATACCTAACAGACCCAACAGTTAAATAAATAAAGGACAAAGGATGAAAATAAAAAACGACCAAAATAAAAGATATGGTCCTATACAATAATTTATGATATGAACTTAAGATAGAAATGGTGATATAGAATAAACCATTTGCATTCTGGAAGTTGTGTAAATTTGCTTTTGAATAAAATAAATAAAAGAAAATTAGATTTAGTTTTATTTAAAAAAAAATGGTCATTATGTTATTATGTTAACTGGAGTATGGGGCATTAAGCCTGAATTCTAACTGAACTATTACATCGATCATCACCATATTAGTTTACTGGATAATATTGTTTATAGAGCATCGTATATACATGCATTCATCACTGGCTTTTTTAGGGATAATGTAAAGAAAAACAACTCCTTCACCATAACTTCTGATTGAAAACTGAAAAATAATAAATAATAATAATATAATGACATCCGACTTTTTATTTTATTAAAGTATTTTTATGAATCTCTGAGAGAATGTGAATCTGGCATATTAGTGTCTAGTAGACCATTTACAGGACTGTCATGGGTAAACAAAAAAGCATGTAGGGAAAACGTCCCAAAATATAGAAATTTATATTTTTACTAATGTTTTTATACTTTTTGTGTTTTTTTGTGTGTGCTTTTATGTTGTTGTTTTTAACGAGAATGTAATTGAATTACTGTTATGGATTAATCCAATGTGGCTGGATGTGTATGGTCGCGATTGCAGTATCAACATTGATCATGTGGACTAAAGAATATGAAACTACATCGCCTAGACCAAAGCATTGAGAAAAACACAATTTCTGACAGAGACAGTCTTAGATTTACTGTATTCTTCATCATTTCAGTTTGGTGTCTTGTCTCTACTGCTCATCACTTATTGAACTAGAAGTATACGAGTGAGCAGCTCCTATCACCACATTGGATAGAAGACGAGCGGCCAACAGGTGGATGCCGGGAAGGTGGAGGGAGTACAGCAACACAGCAAGCAGGCGGCAAAGCACGTCGAGTGGGTTGGATTGGTTGCTTCATGAGGCAAGTCTATAAGGTTATGAAAACATGTGGCGCTGTCAAGTTGTCTGACACAACTGCCCCTGTGTTGCCAGATGAACTATCCTAGCCTACACTGCTCACTAAGTTTATATCTCGGTTACAATTTAACCCATATTTTATTTATATCTGAGGATATTGAGTATTGAAAGTTTATATTTTTCCACTTATTCATTTTTAGAGTGAATAGGCATGCACATGCAACACAGGCTTAGAATAATATAGTTTGTTTACTTCCTAACTGTCTGAGTGGCGTACAGCAATGTTTATCTAAATTCAAATCTGAAAGGAAAAGTAGATAAATTGCAAATAATTGAAAATTATTTTTTTCAACATTGAGAGTATACACATTTCAGCACAGGAGTCATCACAAGAGGCTCTTTCAAGCTCAGACATAAATTACACATCAAAGAGGAAGCTGCGGAAAAATGTAAGTCGAGTCCAAAAAACACAGCGCTTCAAACGCGCCTATGCAGATAAGGCGTCTTCAGGTCAGAGAGGTTCAGCGTGTCTCCCAGCAAAATAAATGCGAGATGACTGTTAAGGAAGAAAAGTAACGAGCACCAAGGCGGATCACAGAGTGGAGAATCGCAGTTTGAAGCCCGACTCCCTTAGTTATCAACGTGATTCTACCAGACTCCTCATTCAGCTCATTCCTGCTCGGTCTTGTCCAGCATTTTGCAGCAGATACTTCCAGACAGTGAATTTTTGCGATATGCATGTGGTGCAAAAAAAAAAAATCAGCTTTTCCTTTCATGTTTGGCTTCGCCAGCACACTTCAGCAGCAGCAGCAGCAGCAGCGGCTCCCCCAACAGCAGCAGCTCCCCCAACAATACAAGATTGTCGAAGGGGCTGCGTCATATTTTTGGATGAAAGTTTAAACACGGTGGCAACCGGTTAAGCGGGAGGTTGCAGCCGAATGTGAACCAAAAAATGGAAAGAGAATAAAGACAAAAAAGTTGTGTTTGCTGCGGGTCGCCTGGATCCACAGCAACCCCATGTGAGCACGGGGAGAACATGCAAACTCCACACAAAAAGGCTTCAATTTGAGAGATTACCCGCCCGAGTTATCTCCGTGCCGCGCATCAAGCAGAGAGACAAACTAGCGGCAGCACTGGAAGATGGTGAGAACACTCAAAGCACTTTGTCAATTTTTCCAATGATATGCAAGGGCTTTTGTTGCATGCCGCACTTTGTTTTGGGTGCCACGCAGTATAGCGCTTAACAGAACAAAAGGCCATATTCACATATACGTACATGTGGGTGGAATGACAGCCCCCGCCGTGTGTATTTCTCCTTTTTTGAGACGGAGTGCCATTGTTTGTGTTTTTCAGCCCTCCAAATCTTGAAGGAGCAATAGACAACTTTTTTGCTTTCACTTATCGTTATGAAGTTGATGTTGATTGCACGGTGTAATGGATATAGAATAATGACACCATCGGCGTTTATATTGGTTTACTGTAAGCCTCCATATCACTATGCATTTGGACTGCCACCGGGTACGAACCGTCTGAGAAATGATCCATTTAGGGCAATGCGTCCCATGATGTGCGGCAACCATTGCACAACCAGTAGCAGAGAATGGCGGATGGTGGAGTGACGGAAGTGGCAGTGAAAACTTGACCCGGCAACAGAAAAAAGACAACCCTGTTGACGGAGGAGGCGAAGAGGGAGAGGGATAGAAACAGAGGTAAAAGAAGAGTGATCCTGGGACGGGTGTTCTCTCACTGGAGAGAGCTCTGGGACTTGAGAGTGTTCCTAACAGACTTTCAGTTGCCATTCTTTCTACTGGACCAGTAAGTAACACAAGCTGTGTACTTATTAATACTACCGCATGTTCTACTTTGCCTTTATCCTAGCACTGAGATCGGGGTTACTAGCACAAATGGGGATTCTTACAGTTGTTCCATGCTTTGGAAAGTAGCCAGGCTGCTAGCGGTGGTGTTAGCCATGTTGCTAATGCTAACGCTAGCAGCTAGAAACAAACAAATGATCCATTGTCCGCTTCATAATCAAAACAAAGAACACGTTTTCTTGCAGTACATTACTTCACAGAGCTACGCTATGATTAAAACATAAAGCGATACGGTTATCTTTGCAACAGGGTTGTAAACAATAATACCACTTGACGGCTGCCTGGTGCCTGCAAAAAGCTGACAGTTTTTCGAGTTTCGTTTTGCCAAGTTCTACACTGCGCCCGCCCTTTGCTGGACTTTGCTCGCAAGCTCTGTGAGGTAAGTACTGGAGGTAAGTTATGGTAAAGTTTCATTTAGGAGGATTTAGATGTATATTTAATACAGCACAGACAATTAATTCTATTATATAATTATAGAACCCAGAATCGCGATTGTGGCGGCGCCCCTTTCGGCCGCCTGCGTGAGCACCGCGTGTCGATTACGCACATTTGAGTATTTTTCGTATTTTTCAAGCTTATAGAGCTTATTGTGCGTAATCACCGGGTGTCATGACATTTCACTGCATATATGTACGACCGTATGTGTATGTATGTGACAAATAATCTCTTGAACTGAACTTGAACTTTAAGGGGCTTAATCTGTGTGGGTTTTAATCTGAATCAGGACGAAAATAGTCCGACTTAATTTAATCCAGAATTTTAAAATGCCTTTCTGAGACGTTGCTTAATTTAAAATGAATGCATTGTAGACTAGGAAGTCCTAGACTAAGGTGACAAAGGACTACTAGTCCGCTCCTTCTGTCTGGTCTTGGTGCTGGTCTTAGTCCAGATGATCCATTTCCTCTGTTGTCAAGGTCGACCTGGAGGCCCCATGTCCATTAATCCAAAGATAAACCTGCCTCTGATCAGGCTTAATTTAAACTTTCACTTAGACCTAGATTAGCTCTGATCTTCCTTCTGGAAAACCAATGTTAAAAACCAAGACTAGGGCAAGTATGAGACTTTTTTAAACCATGACTGAGAAAGGCCATTACAGTTAGTCCATATTAAACATGTGATTTCGTCTAAGATTCGGCCTAATCTGTTTCCGCCAAACTGCCCCTAATCGTAGTAAAACAGAGAAAAATATGGAAGTTCAGCCAGAGGCGGCTGTATTTTGCAAGTGCTACTCCCCCACTTCTCCCTGTTCACACTTAGTTATTGCTTATTCCGGTTATCTACCTTGAAATGGCAGTGCTGATGCTGACATAATAAGCAGCATCTGGTATCACTTATCCAGTATCAGGCAGTATCAGTATCAGGTTTTTACTACTTAATTCTTACTTGCTTCTTAAGTTACTAACCGGACTGCCAACAACGACAGGCACATGGAGGAGAAAGTCTTGGCCCCGATAACCGCTGGCGACACCCGAACCCCTGAAATATTGACCGTTGCGCCCTGATTTTCTCGTCGTCAGACCGATAGACACCGGTGGAGAAAATCAATAGCCATGTTGACCTGCAATAGTTACTGACGTTTGCTATGGCTGTTGCAATTTGAAATGTCAAATACGGTCCAAAACATTAAGGCAAACGAGCGGTATCGGAACATATGAAGACAAAGATAGATAGACGGATGGACGGACGGACGGACGGACGGAGATTTGATCCATACCTGGAGTGAAAATGCAGTGTCAGCAAAAGCTTACATCCAAAAATCGGCAATGATAATAAAGCAATGGAATAAAACCTATAAAAAAGAAATTGAAGAGAAATTGACGATTAATTGAAAAATGTGGAAATAAAACCTAACAGTTAACTAGAAACAGCAAAAATAACAAATTATACTAAACCTATTGATAAGCAACAAAATATAACCTAAAAAAATACAGAAAAACAATACAAAATAAAATTATAAGTGACCGGGAAAATGTGGTTATGTACAATAACTAATGACATAAACCTAACAGCGAAGCAGAAAGATCAACCTTAGATGAGAAAAACTGTAATGTATGACAGAATGACAGAACATAAAATGTAAGCTCAAAAAAGCAACAGAAAAATAAATTAATATTTTTTTTCCCTGTCAGCCCCATAGTTAGAAATACTGTGTGAGAAAAAACGTTCCATGAGTGCCGCTGTCAAAGGCACGAGCCCCCTCCATCACATTCATTTTGAAGTGTGCCAGCGAGCGGCGGGAGGAACTGCGTGGAATTCGGCTTAACCAAACATGTCGCACTGTTTCAAATACCCTGACTGGGGACAGAGACCTCGTGACGGAGATTAGTCTTAACCACGGAGCAACTTTACAGTTTGTTTACAGCATTTCTGACACGGCTCCCGTTACACACCAGTGGCAGGGCATTGGTGGATAGAAACATCAGGCTCTCCATGAAATAAATGAAAGAACTCAAAGAACTTGGGGAGCCGCCAGCTTTCGTTCAGAGTAAATGCATTGGAACCGGGTGACTTGCATGTAAAATGAAACATTATATTGTAAGAGAAGTCTATAGACATATATAGAACTACAGAGGCATGAGGCCCTGGAGCAAAATGGCAAAAAGCTTGTTCTACTCTGTAGATTTACTTTTGCATACTTTTTGAGTCCCCTTTATCCAAGAGATAGTTTTGGTCATTTTTTCATTTCTTTTCTCTGTTCATGACTCTTAAGAAGCTCTCTGTTAATAATGAGTTGGACAATAACATTGAATTAGTAATTCAAGATTCAAGAGGTTTATTCGTCACATACATATACATACTATCATACATAATAAAGTGAGGTAGTGTTTGTGGGATAATACAGCACAGTATACAACAGTGCGGGGCAGCAATATGGTAACACCAAACAACCCAGAACAGTGACACAGTATGCGATACAGTATGCTACATACAGTACAGTAAGGTAGTTGAGCCTATGTGTGTGGCTCAATGAGGATCCCTGGTAAGGTCAGCATTGACAGTTCTTATGGCTTGCGGGAAAAAACTCCGTCTCAGTCTCTCTGTTCTTGCTGTGTGACTGCGGAGGCGCTTGCCTGACCGCAGCAGCTGGAACAGTCCGTTGTTGGGGTGATGAGGATCCTTCATGATCCTGCGGGCTCTGCTACTACACCTCCTGGTGTATAAGTCCTGCAGGGAGGGGAGGGTAGTTCCAATGGTACGTTCAGCTGAACGCACCATCCTCTGCAGGGCCCGCCTGTCCTGAGAAGTACAGTTCCCAAACCAGGCAGTGATGTTGCCCGTCAGGATGCTCTCCATCGCTCCACAGTAGAAGGACTTGAGGATCCTCACCGAGACCTGGAATTTCCTCAGCTGCCTGAGGTGGTAAAGACGCTGCCTCGCCTTTCTCACCAGAGTGTCTGTTTGTAAAGTCCATGTTAAATCCTCTGTGATGTGGACTCCCAGGTACTTGAAGCTGCTCACCCTGTCAACAGAAGTCCCATTAATCACCAAGGGCATGTGCGTCCTCGATTGTAATCCTCACCTAAAGTCCACAATCAGCTCCTTAGTTTTTAATAATTCGTTCAGGTGTAGGCTGTTGTCCTGGCACCAGAGTGACAGGTCAGCCACCTCCTCGCGGTAGGCCTTCTCATCGCAGTCGGTGATCAGGCCCGCGACAACGGTGTCGTCAGCAAACTTGATGATGGCATTGGAGCTGGACCTGGCCACACAGTCATGTGTGTACAGGGAGTCCAGTAGGGGGCTGAGGACGCAACCCTGGGGGGATCCTGTATTTAGGGTCAGGGAGCTGGACATGTGCTTCCCCACCCTGACCACCTGGGGCCGGGCTGTGAGGAATTCCAGGATCCAGGCACACAGCGGACTATTCAGTCCGAGCTCCTTCAGCTTGACAGCCAGTCTGGTGGGGACTATGGTGTTGAAAGCTGAACTGTAATCGATGAACAGCAGTCTCACATATGCCCCCTTTCCGGCCATCCAGGTGTGTGAGTGTGGTGTGCAGTAGCTGGGAGACCGTGTCATCCGTGGATCTGTTCTGCCGGTACACAAACTGCAACTCATATTGTCCATTGTATTAAATCATTAGTAATATGAAAATTTCATTCCTTTAATAAAAATTATAATTATATATTCAGATGGAAAAAGATTTATGTTAATGATGCGGAGCTTTCAGAGCTTGTTTCGTCAGACATCTTGACAGCGCCGCACGGTTCCACGCCCTTATTTGGCCGGCCTATTTAAGCAGTCAATCCCTCCTGCTCTACCTGCTTTGTTGCTTTCTAACTGTGTTGCTGCGCTCCCTCAAACTCCCCTACATCCACCTGTTGGGTTCTGCTCTTCTATCCGACGAGGGGATTCAAGCTAATCACTCCTATATTTCCAGCTCACTAAGTATGTCTTTATTTGCTGTACACCTCACCGGGAGTGATGAGCAGTAGACAAAGATCATTTAAAAGTAAATCTAAGAGTTAAGAAACGTTTCTTTAGTTGACGATTCCACACTGCTCAGTAACAACAGACAACATTAATTACAAATAACAGGTTGTTCAGCGATTCAAACCCAAATTCCCATCCATAGCTGTGACAAATCTCCAAAACACCAGAATAACTACATACTAGCCTCACAGCAGTTTCCACACAAGACGTAAGGACAGCTCAATAGCATTGAATGAGAGCAGATCTGTTGGATCAAACTTGTACTTATCATTAGGGATGCACATGCGACACAAAATCCACTGAAAATATTTTATTTCATTTTGTGTGTTTTGTATGTACGTCATATGTTTGTGATCCCCCCCTCCTCATTTGAGAGGCAGTGCAATAAGCTTTGATAATCAAACTAAGCCAAGTGCTGCAAAAATTAACATTTCCGGACATGAAATGCTAATATGTGGCATTGCAGTTTTACACGGCTTTTTGCCTCTGCTTTATTGCCTCGCTTCTCTTACGCCGAAACATCCGCAAGCATAACACCAAATCCCATCAACTCCGAGCTTATTGCTGGCACCCCATTGAATTAAATACGGCATGACTCAACAAGAATTAAAAAAAAAGTACATTTAACATTGAATATGTGTATTTCACGTGGAACTGGAGGAAAATAAAAGGTGGAATTCAAACAAAATGGGACGAATCACACCAAGTCAGGTTTATTTTACAAGGCCCTTTATCACAGCAAAGTCTCAAAGGGCTTTACCAAATTTCACACAAAAACAAACGGCATCCCAGAGTCTTTACCTCTAACCGGGATAGAGAAAATAGGAAGAAAAGAAGGGGTCACAGAGACAGGAATCCCCTTTCCAGAAATGCCACGTTGCAACAAGGAAAAACAAACAGGATGGATGGATGGATGGATGGATGGATGGATAGATAGATAGATAGATAGATAGATAGATAGATAGATAGATAGATAGATAGATAGATAGATAGATAGATAGATAGATAGATAGATAGATAGATAGATTTTCAATCACTCCTCTAACTGAAATCCTTCAATACATATCCTCTCTCTCTCTCTCTCTCTCTCTCTCTCTCTCTCTCTCTCGCTCTGTCATCCGAAGAATTTGAATATTTCTCTGCAGCGTTCATCGCCGGAAAGTCTACAGAGAATGCATCTCTGAGGTCTGACCTTGCGCTGCTTTCCTCTCGCTCTGATGTGAGTTGGTGTTGGGATGACTCTTTGCACACAATAAAAACGTGTCACAATGATTTCCTTTATCCAAACGCCATGTCTTTCAAACTGTTTTGGCTGTTGGACAGCAGTGGGCTTCTTCTTCTTCTTCTTCTTCTTCTTATGTTCATCACTCCTCCTGTATTAAATGGGAGATTAATCACGGCCTTCTTTGTTATTTTCTGGATGCGTCATCGCATCCTTGTGCCCGTAGCCACAGCTTCCCAGGATTGGTCCAGATGGCTGTACGTACTAATGGGTGTGGGAAGTGTTGGTGAACCACTGTGATTCACTGCAGTTTGTGTTTTAGATAATGTGCAGGAACCAAATGACCGTGGCTAGACACTGCATGTGAAGCAAGGGGTCAACTTTGGGACACGGGATGCGGATACCGTCGACATAGACAGATGGGCAGACAGACAGACAGACAGACAGGCAGACAGACAGGCAGACAGACAGACAGACAGACAGACAGATAGATAGATAGATAGACAGATAGATAGATAGATAGATAGATAGATAGATAGATAGATAGATAGATAGACAGATAGATAGATAGATAGATAGATAGATAGATAGATAGATAGATAGATAGACAGACAGATAGATAGATAGATAGATAGATAGATAGATAGATAGATAGATAGATAGACAGATAGATAGACAGATAGATAGATAGATAGATAGATAGATAGACAGACAGATAGATAGATAGATTGATACTTTATTCATGCCTGGAAGGAAATTGCATCATCTCAACAGTTCACATCAAACAGAAGTCAAAATAATAATAAAGCAATACAATTAAAATAAAAATGGCAATATATGGAAAAATGGACAGTTAACACAATAAAAATATGGCAATATACACAAACAAATAATAACAGAAAAACAATAGACAGCAGAAGATAAAAGATAAAAGAAGAAAAATAAAAAAATATATAAATATAAATAATACATAATGAATTAATTAATTAACCAATCTATCCATCAATCAATCTATCAATTAATTCATTGTATCCAACATCATTAACTTGCATTTTCAATCACTCCTCTAACTGAAATCCTTCAATACATATCGTCTCCCTCTCTCTCTCTCTCTCTCTCTCTCTCTCTTTCGTCCGTCCCACCCAAGCGGCGCCGCTCGCTCGCTATTTAGCTCTGTCAATGCCGCTGTAGGCAATGACCTTTTCATCCGAGTCTGTTTTTTCCTCCTGTAAATCTGTGGTGTCAGTGGGACTTGTCTCACCAACCCAGCAAAGCAAGCACTCAGCGCAGCGGCTGCTGTGTGTTACACTCGTGCTCTTTCCAGGCGACATCAATACATCTGGTGGTTGTTTGCGTTTGATTCAGACCGCCGCGCGAGAGGTCAGATCGCTTTCGCTCGACAGGCATTACGGCGCAATCCGGTCAGATCGTAGGAAAAGGCATTGATCTACAGTGCATATCTACATCCACTTCTACACGAGACTCATGAGCCTTTTTTTTTTTTTTTTTTTTATCCT
>NC_137200.1:17708940-17723940 GCF_960531495.2 Zeus faber
CAGGATGTCTGGCGCTATCAGCTCAGAGTGCGTTAAAAATGGAACCACAAAAATGGGTTCCGGTGCAGACCACAACAACCCCGTGCTCGACAAATTGTAGCCGTGTCCAACTCAGCGCTGAGAAGCACTTCAACATCTCCAGATTGCTAATCTTGGCTTGACAGAAACAGGACAGAGTCTGACTCTCATTTTGCGCCTTCCAAACCGCATTCTGCCCAGTGGCCGATGCTGCGTCGGCTGAGCCACAACGAGCATTGCAGAGGAGAAGGACCAGGACGGTGGCGGAGGCTTTGCTCAGGTGTGTCACTTGTTGGAGTGGTCACCGGAAGAGAGAAATAAGAAAGCGGCTCAAATCGTCTGTCAATTCTGGGTTAGGTTTAGTTCCCCGAAATAATGTCATTTCACTGTATATATGTGAGCTCATATGTATATGTATGTGATGGACAATCACCTTGAATCCGAACAATTGTAAATAACACAGCGTTAAAGGGGCAATAGGCAACTTTTTAGTTTTTACTTATCATTATGAAGTCAATTTGATTGCACAGCGTAATAGGTTAGTGTTAGGGTTAGGGTTGGGGTTAACCATCACTATGAGTTAGGGTTAGGGTTAACCTCCATATCGCTATGCATCACGGACTGCCACCGGGAACGATTTCCCGGGAAAATGCAGGATCGATTTGCGGCACAAAGGAAGTGCGTCAACCATTGCCGGGGGGATGGGGGGGTAACAAGAGAGTGACCGAGAAAGTGCACACGGTTACGCCCGGGGCTTTTTTGTTCCAATAAATACATCTACAATATAAACACACTATGGAAACACAGTTATTATTGGTTTTGTTTTCGAGAAACGATGAACGGGAACGGGGACGCACAGCGGACCGCGCAGTAGAGCGGGGATCGGCATGTTACGTGCCAGGCATGGGCAAAGCTCCTGTTGTGTGTGTGTGTGTGTGTGTGTGTGTGTGTGTGTGTGTGTGTGTGTGTGTGTGTGTGTGTGTGTGTGTGTGTGTGTGTGTGTGTGTGTGTGTTGTTGCCCCACCCTTAGAGACGTAACAGTGGAGATCGGCGGCGCATCCAACCGTTTTTATCCTTTTATTTTTTAGTTTTAGTTCAAATTCCGGGGGAAAAAAACAAAAAAAAACGAGAGGACTGCGGGAAAAAACGAGAAAAATGGGATCAGAGAACTGAGGAAAAGGTAAAGCGATCCGGTTGTTTGCGCAAACAATAGTACCACTTGGAAACGCTAGGGGGGGAAGTTGAAAAGTTGTCTGTTGCCCCTTTAAATATCGTCCCAAAGGACACGGTTGTCTCAATGTTTTTTCCACTTAAGAGCCCCAGAATGCAATTATAATATTCGAGACACACGGGAACCTAAAACCATGATTGCCGGATTTTATTTATGACACAAACACAAAAAGGCTTTTGCTGACATAACATGTCTTTGGCTGTTGGTGCCGCTATATTTAGCGCTCGCCGACTTTCCCGTTAAAAGCTGATGGAGTGCGCTGTCTCCGTTATAATACTGTCTCTGGCGTTACATGGAATTATCAATTACTGTTCCGGCTCCTGTCTTAAAATACACAGCTCCCGAGAGATTTATTTACGCGTGCTACCCGGATCTTAACGGTTCTTCCCGCGGTCCTACGTAAAAAACTCGTAATCTGCTTTACACTGACTGATCAGAACAGGGTCCTGGCGGCCAAATCACAGATGGAATATTTTTGGGGATTTGTCATCGAGGGTATTCAAGAATCACCTTAGACTGTATATGTCAGACGTGGTGATACATGTATTCTGTTTATTCCAACAGCGCAGCAGATGCTGTTATTATTATTTTATCATTATTATTATTAATATTATTCATTTTTTTGTTCCGTCACTTTTTCTGGTTCGCCATGTTCCGCCCGGTCTTTTTTTTCCCCACAGTTTGCCACATTGATGAATATTGATATAATGAATATCGCCATTGTGATTTTTTTTTGGGAACCTAAAACCTAACCAAACCATTGTTACAATTCCCCTGGACTCCTATTGTTCAAAGTCATCAGAGGAGTTCTGAAAGTCCAAACAACCTGGCCACCACAAGTGCAGACGTATTGCCAAAAGCGGCCACGCGAACGGGAAGTAGACGTCTGCTATGAACATAGACTGATGACCACATTTCCAAACATGCGTGCAACTCGCACCTTTTGCTCTGTGGTCCGAATAATTCAATGGATCTACCCTCTCCCTTTTTGGCTTGACACATGTATGTTGCTGCTCGCAGTGCTTATTTATTGTTATCTCCATCCTCCATTAACAATGGGAAGACAACCCTCGGAGCACTGCTGCTCATTTATTTCAACCAGGAACTAGGCTACCAAAAAAAACATCCATCTGTTGGGAAAACAAGACATTAGCAGAATGTAAAACCCTGCTTGCAGAATTCCCATCATTTGTTTTTATTTTTTTTAATCCATCTAGAATATAGTGCAAATCTGTGTGTAAACATGGCTACATGTTTTTTTGTACCGCTGCCGTACAGGCCTGCACTCGGCAAGAATTTGAATAGTTCTCTGCAGCGTTCATCGCCGGAAAGTCTACGGAGAATGCATCTCTGAGGTCTGACCTTGCGCTGCTTTCCTCTCGCTCTGATGTGAGTTGGTGTTGGGATGACTCTTTGCACGAACAATAAAAACGCGTTTCCCTTCCCAGTTGGGTGCCACGCGTCACAATTGCCGAAATGATTTCCTTTATCCAATCGGCGTGTCTTTTCGAACTGTTTTGGCTGTTGGACGGCAGTGGGCTTCTTCTTCTTCTTCTTCTTCTTCTTCTTCTTCTTCTTCTTCCTCTTCTTCTTCTTATGTCCACCACTCCTCCTGTATTAAATGGGAGATTAATCACGGCCTTTTATTTTATTTTCCGGATGCGTCACCGCATCCTTGTGCCCGTAGCCACAGCTTCCCAGGATTGGTCCAGATGGCTGTACGTACTAATGGGTGTGGGAAGTGTTGGTGAACCACTGTGATTCACTGCAGTTTGTGTTTTAGATAATGTGCAGGAACCAAATGACCGTGGCTAGACACTGCATGTGAAGCAAGGGGTCAACTTTGGGACACGGGATGCGGATACCGTCGACATAGACAGATGGGCAGACAGACAGACAGACAGACAGACAGACAGACAGACAGACAGACAGACAGGCAGACAAACAGGCAGACAGACAGACAGATATATAGATAGACAGATATATAGATAGATAGATAGAAAGATAGATGGATAGATAGATAGATAGAGTACAGTATTATAGATACAGTATTAAGATATAGCAGCAGTATATAGAGCGTTCCTCATGGTGAAGAGGCTTTAGTGAGGAAAGATGTTTGTGTACATTTGGCATCAGTGCGAAGGTTGGGGTTGAGCTAATGGTCGCTAAAGGTTCCTGTGTTTATCTTGTCCTTGTCAATATGAAATAAAACCCCCTCCCTCCCTCCCTCCCCCCCCCCCTCTCTCGCTCTCTCTCGCACTCTCGCTCCCTCCCTCGTTCTCTTTGTGGTAATGGCTGTGTGTTATTGCCGCGGCTCTCGTTTGTCTGCTCCCCTCAGAAAGCCGGATTCGCGTGCAGCCACCACAGCGGATCATTGGGAAATTTAATTACCCGTCTGAAAGCTCTTTCAATCAGACAGATTACGCGGTGTGTGTGTGTGTGTGCGTGTGTGCGTGCCTGCGCGTGTGTGCGTGTGTGCGTGTGTGCGTGTGTGTGTGTGTGTGTGTGTGCTTTTTATGTATGTATGCATGTATGTGTGGGAGACGCAGACTGAGCACCGTTCTTGGGAACTGGGAGGGGGGTCTAAGGAAGAGGGGCCCCTTTTTATACAGTAACAGTAAGAGTATGATTAACTGGGGGGGAGTGTGTGTGTGTGGGGGGGGGGGCCTACGTTTGATCGATTTCCATTATGGAGACACACACACAAAGAAAAATCTGAAGAGAGCTTGGCGCTTGATATTACAACCCCACAGACCTCCATTTTATTTAATAATGGTTTTTGTGCGATAATAAGCAGCTCACAAAAGCCTTCCAGTAGATTTCCCAACCTCCACAAATGGCGCCCAGAGAGCCGGAGTACTTTTCAAACGGGGCGGATGTAAAGTCTTATGCAAATCAATTCTCCGTTGACCCCTTGGATGGATTCTTTACATCGCCAACAGTGTTGGGGGGGCGAGAGTCTTTTTTGGCTTAGACTTAAAGCAGCGCAACGTGCCGTGTATTTGCGGATTTCTCCTGCCGCTGTTACGGATTTTTGGGGTGCTTTCCTAAAATTAGAATTCATTTGTTGATTTGTTTTACCTGGACATTGTCGCCGTACCCCCACCGCATTGAGGCGAACTCCCTTTCAATGTATTGGAATAAAACCCGACTCTATACCGTGTATTGGATCCTAGTGAGCTGTCGAAACGTCCTTGGCAACTGCGCCGACGAGGCTGTGGGGCCCGGGTGGGTGTCGTGGAGGCGTTTTCTCGAAGTGACGGAGTGCACCTGCTTCAACGGCTGGTGGAATAATTGGTTTCAACTTCGTATCCCGATCCGTGCGAAGCCGGCGAAGTCACCCTCGAGGCCGGCGCGTAGCTCATCAGCGAAGAACGGTAAAAGCCTTTGAACCGGGAATCGATCGCTGTAACCACTGCAATAAATCGCCCGTGAGGCTTCCCAGAGTTTTCGCCTCACGCCGGCTCCGTGAACAGTGTTGTTCTTTTTCCTGCGAGCCGTTCGCGGCAGAGAGACGGAGCCTCTCGCCCGCATGCAACGGGGACAGCCACTTGGCGGGGTTGTGAGTTGCGTGTCCACGTCGCACCAAAAGAAGCAGACCGATGACGGGGACATGGAAATGTGAGCCGAACTTTTTGTCGAACCCGCCGTCGCCCGTCATTTTGGCTCCATTGTTTTGCAAAGCCCAAAATAACCACCTTTCAATGAAATCACTTACCCGGGCGACAAAAGAGACAAAAGAGACAAAAGAGACCAAAGCGACAGGATTCCATTCACTCTCTGAGATGAGCGTCGGTGTCGGCGAGCGTTTTTTTTGTTGCCCGCGTGTGAACGTGAGGGTAAAGAGGCATTTTTGGTTTTAAAATATGTCTATATATATATATATATATAAAACTTTGCATAGGGGAAATCAAAACAAACAAACAAGCAAAGAAAGACAAGCAAAAAAAACTAACAAAAACCCCCCCCAAATCCCTAATTTAAAATTCCCCTCCCCCGCACCCCTCTCTCTCTCTCTCTTTCTCTCTCTCTCTCTCTCTCTCTCTCTCCCTTTCAGTTTTACACAAATTCATATTCTCTCGCCCTCTTCCAGCTGTCTGAGAAGAAAAAGAAAACCCACACAAACGTATTCTCTTAGTCGACTCGGCTTTTTCTGACAATTTCTCAGCCCGAGATGGTGGTGGGGGGCGGTGCGGCCGACTGAGCTTCCATTATGTTTCCTTAGCTGCGTTGGCAAATAGAGAAATACAAAAAAAATCCCCCCAAAAATGTCTTCATTAAGCTCAGCTCAGGTGCTGTAAGTTGCCGCTCCGGTTCCACTCTTCCGTTCGGCCGCATCGGCGACGTCTTCTCGATTCCAAATTGTACTGGCAGAGATGAACAACGCGTGATTTCTGTTTTGTTTTTCTATCATACTTTTAAAACCTTACCAAAAACATCACACCCCCAGCCGCATTTGGGAAGAACACGGGGCGTGGCTTCGTGTCGCATTGGTCTTTTGTTATTTAAAAGCCACACCTTACGTCTGCTTCTTCAATTCCGTTCACGCTTCAGGAGCGCCGTTCCGATTTCAAATACACTTTGGAACCTTTAAAGGGTTTTCAGGAGTGTTGGAAATGTTTTTAGAATTTTTTTTTTCAAGTAAACATATTTTTACTTAAGATATTTCAATTATTTTTTTCCTGTGCATAGTTTTGTGTCAATGTTCTTTTCTCAATCGTTGCTTCCACTTGACGTTTTTTTTTTACATTCTTTACCGGAGTCAAACTGGAGTCAAATTCCTTGCATGTGTGAGTGTACTTGGCCCATAAATCCCGATTCTGATTCTGATATTTTACTATTATATTTGATTACTGTATATTTTACTACCCCTCAGCTTCCCGGTTCCACAACGCCGCTCTACTGTTGTTCCCTGCAGAGTTTTCCCAAACGGCGTTGAGGACAGGACCCGTCCTGATGTAACGACTGAGAGTCATAACACAGAATCACAGCTGTTGAAAACATTCGCCGCTGCATTATTCACAAGTCAACCCTTTTATTCTTTAAACCGCTGTTTACTTTTCGACAGTACGCCCGCTGTCCTTCAGCCCGAATCAGTATGCAAATATTGTCGAGAGAATTATGCGTTTTTGCATTAAACGTGCTTATTCTGGTTCCAGCTTTCTCCACTTATCACTTTTTTTTCATGAATTAATTTCCCTTAAAATATCTCTGAAAAGGTTGGCTATCAAATAACTTCCCTTTTCTGACATGTTACATATATTTTTATGCTTTCCCGTAATTATTTATATATTCATTCACACCCTCATTCTTATTCTGATGTCCCCATAATTGAAAGAGTGAGTTATGCAGTTTCACACAAGCATCTTCCCTCCTTAATATTCATGCGACCAGCACATGCCCACAGCACTCCATTCGCACAGACTGAGTAGTTGCAGGAAAATGACCACGTGCTTTCAGTGTGTGTCTGTGTGTGTGTGTGTGTGTGTGTGTGTGTGTGTGTGTGTTATTCTAAAAGTTACTATGGAATCAGGAAGGCTTCAGGTAGGTGGTATTGCTTCGCCAGTAAGTGTAAACATGCGCTGCATCGGGTGCTCAAAAACAGTTAATAGCACTGAAAGTGAAGAGCGTTCTGCGACAAACCCATTATTTTATTTTTTAAACCCCAAACAAATCAATTGAGTGAGTTGAGCCCCTTTCCTACATGGAATCTGTAACATTGTCGGGGTAAAAAAAAAATATCCGGCAAAGGCAGAAGGTGGTCATTCCCGCATTGGCCTCTTTTATGGAGAAGGTCTGTATGGAGCCTGTTCCCAGAGAGACGAATGTAACGCAGACGCGCAGCTTGTGAACAGGCAAGGCAGGCAACGGCTCGGGGCCCCAGGCCGTAAACGGGCCCCCCGAGGGCTGACAAACTTTACCACGCAGCAATGTCACAAAATGCGGCAAACACAGCCACCACCCCCCACCCGCGCCCCCCAAACAACCAATGGACGAATTGTAATGACATCTCCTAACCTCCCAGAGGGGCCCCATCAACTTGCATGATTGATTCCCGTAACATTCTCCGAGTTTGAATTGAAAGTCAATGAAATGAAAATGAGGAGGAGTTATCCATCTGGAAGTGAAAAAAGAAAGAGGAAAAAAAAGAGGATGAGGAAGAAAGAAAGCAAGACAGCGGTAAGTAGGGGTCTATCTGAATACATTATTCAGGAAAGAACAAATAATGTGATGGAAGCAGCTATTTCTTCCTCCCGATGTTGCTCGTTATTATTCGGGGAAAAAAAGCCCCATGATTGAGCCCCATCAGGCTCCGAGCCACTCCAGCACCGCTCCCTGCCGGGGCTCTGAACCGGGGGAGCGGAAGGAGATGCCTTCTTCGGTGGTGGTGATGGTGGTGGGGTTCAGATAGCTCATAAAACATAAAAGATTTAAAAAAATTTAAAAATAGAGAGAAAGAGATGAACGGTACAGTAAGAGGATGTGAAAATATTATTGGCAAATATTAAATAAATGTGATGCTTTGAATCGATTGATGGGTCGATGAGCACTGGCCTCATAATGTGGCTTATTGACAATGTGACAACGTTGAAGTTATTTAGTTATTTATTTAGTTTTTTTTATTGTTCTTTATATTTCGATTTTGAAAAATTCTACTAATGTGAACATTTGAAATAAAAAACAAAGTTTAGATTTCCTACATTTTTCATTGGTGTCACATTATTTATGACATAATGGTGATGAACGCCGGTTGGAGGGGGACCCCTGGGGATTTTTGCCAAGGCCCCCAAAAGACCCTAGAATCGCAACTGCTGTTATGGATACAGCACAGTTTTTACTGTCTCTCAGAGACCAGCGCTTCGCTCTCCGCCTCCCCGCCTCCCCGCCCCTCCCTGACGGACTCAGTTCGCTCTGCTGACGGAGCGGGGACAGATCCCCCGTCCCCAGACGCAATAACCCTAACCCAAAGTTATTAAATCGGTGTCATCATTCTCAACCTGTCCTACACTCTCTGCCTCCGGAGGAGGAAGGTTCTCCACCCGTTCCCCCTCTCCCTGTCCGCTCGCTCCCTCCCTCTCCGCACTGCGGTGCAGCGGGAGGGGCAGCGAAGCGTTCGTGCCCTATGTCCCCGCGCCGCACCCATAACTTTAAAAGACACGTCGAGGGTCTGAGTGGCATTTTTAAGAAGAAACATAATTAAATAGAAGAATGTAAAGCTCTGTCTCGGTAGAGACTGGATGTGTTTCAGTTTCTCGTCTTTGCAGCCGAGCGCCAGGGTTCGGATCGGACTCACCAATTTTCCGAACGTTTTTTTTTTCTTCTTCCCTAAAAGAAATAACTTTGGAAATATTTGTGCGAAATAAATATTTGTAAAAACCCACTATTTGTGATTTATTCGGATTCTCAACCCCGACTTTGCGGCAATGTTACCGCTTCCATTCACACAGCCGTATTTTTTCCGGAAATGATACTAGGACGAGAGTGGGAACATTTATGGAACGACTTCATGACATGACATGACAGCAATACGGAACATTGCTGGTAGATTTACGCCTTTTGCCGCAAGTGGGAAAGGGGCTTTAGAGTGTGCATATACAAACAACTTGCATAAATACACAACCCTAAATTTGTCCAGCTGCTCGTCACATTCTGTCAGATATTAAATCAGTCTGGAACATGAGACAGGAGAGTCGGAGAAACTTAAGGAACGTAGGTGAGAAAAAATGATGTTAAAATGATTGTATTGGTATAAGGAGGATTTTTCGCCCTTATACACCTAACAAACATACATTCATTCATCAAAATCACACCTGCTCAAAGATGGATTGCGTGCACTGGTGCGAGTGAATCTGCCTCCGCTAACACCTTGTGCACAAGTTACTTCTGCTCACGTTTCCAAAATGAGGGCCGTCGTACACGTGCGCACCTGCTGGCGCCTTCGTGCGCCTCCCTTCAACACTGACCCACATACACACCTGTGCCTACATCTGGGCTCCCACTGATCTCATGGCGCTCAGGCAGGATCAATCACCGCTCCTCGATGAAATGTGATGCCTTGTTCACATGAGTCAATATCGCCGGCGTTTTCTGTCGGTCGCGCTAAGCCTCCTGCTCGGCTTGCGGGATGCTCGGACTCCCCGCCGTAACCCGCTCAGGTCGCAATGAGTTGGTGGGAAAGAAAATACTTATGACTAAGCGGGGGCACTGATTTAGTGCGCCACAAGGTGTGAAACTTTGTTTTCTGAGAGGGTTGTTTGCCTGTGGCTGCATCTGCATTACTTTGTTTAGTCATGTTTGTAAACACAACTTCCCTAATATGTATTGTCAACGATACGGTGGCCCACAAGGGCATACGCGCTGCAGAAATCCAAAACAAATTCATGAACAGGAACCACGCTGCAAAATCAGAAATGAGGCAAAGTCAAAAACACACAAACCACCAACACAACTGCAACAGAAAAACGCTGCATATCCAGTCAACACAACAGAAGTGCTCCAGGCCTTTAGGGGGAGCGTTTCTTTTTGATGTGGAAAGAAAACTTAACAACAACAGCCCGGTTGGATTTTTATCAGATTTGACTTCTTTAGTTGGGCTTGCTCTTTCCCGTCCTCTCATTCACGCAACGAGTGCTGGTTTCATATCTAAAATGTGTTAACTGCACAAATGACTACAGGGTGGGATATCACAAAAATCCATATAGATTGAGTACGCACGCTCAAAAATCCCAACATTTATTACGTGGAATAGTGATGAGAAAAAAATTACACTCCAAGCACACACACACACACACACGCACACACACACACACACACACACACACACACATATCTATAGTGCTTGGTGAAATATGAAGCTGTTCCACTTAGCGCTCCCCCTAGAGGCCTGGAGCACTTCGGTTGCGTTGACTTGATTTTTCTGTCGCATTTGTTTTCATAGATTGTGTGTTTTTGACTCTGCATCATTGTTTTGGGCCGTTGTAGCGTGTTTTGCCCTTGTCGGCCACCGTAGCTTTCTCCTACAGCACTCAGGACGATTCCTTTTAACCTTTCATGTTGTTAAAATAAACGACTGCTGGTTGCAGACTCTAGCAGCTGGGCGGAAGTTGGTGGCGATCCAAGCGAGTGCGGGTGGTCCGAATCGTTGCCCCCGAGAACAACCAACCTTCTGAAGGCACCGGCATTCATCCAGGACGGAGAAAAAATACCTCAAAATGCATCTCTAAAGCCAGAACCAGGACACCTATGTATGGCCCGCAACTGGAGGATGCTGGCGGACGTCGGCAGATCAGCTCAGATCTTTCCCCCTGAGACTGCTTCTACCAACCTGAAGCCAGACTTGGTACTCTGGTCCAGGACAATGCAGGTCCTGGTCTTCATCATAGAGTTCACAGTACCGAGGGAGGACTCAGTCAAGGAGGCCTATGAACGCAAGAAGCTACGCTATGCAGGGCTAGCGGCTGAAGCACAGTAGCCTGGCTGGAGAACACGTCCGTCTTGTCGATGATTTGTGGCTTTGTCTTCCATCAGACTGCAAGTTGGTGTCAGAGGCGGTGGACAGAATAAGCGCAAGGAGCCTTACTTGGCTCCAAGAACATCAACATAAGATAAAGAGATCAGGGAGACAGAGGAGGGGCGTGATTATGGGATCTCACAATCCACCGTTAAGCCCTTTCGAGACCTAGCAGGCGAAATCGACGAAAGGCTGAGGGTGGAGGGCGCCCACTTGAAACCCCTCCCCCCACACACACACACACCCCCACCCCCAAAAAAACACACACAAAAATTTGGAAGTGCAACCTTCTTTTAACCTAAGAATTGTGTTTTTATTATCAATGTTTCAAATGAGAAAACCAGAACCATACAATGACAGTATACAGTATATTACACAAACTATTGAACAGGCAAATTACACACACACACACACACACACACATGGAATTGCAATCTCTTTCAATAAAATAAATGATATTGTAATTATGAATGATAGCATCATTGTTAAAATACATATAAATAAATAATGAGAAAAATATAACTGTACAATAAGTCACACATAACAGAAGAAAAGTCACAAAACCTTAC
Organism: Zeus faber; assembly: GCF_960531495.2. Taxonomy (NCBI): domain Eukaryota; kingdom Metazoa; phylum Chordata; class Actinopteri; order Zeiformes; family Zeidae; genus Zeus; species Zeus faber. The sequence goes on from NC_137200.1 coordinate 17,720,270, forward strand.
AAACTTTGTAAAGACAGTGTAAAATACTCGATAAAACAGGCAGAAACACACACAAGTATTTGAAAGTGCACTCTATTTCAATAAAAGAAACCAAAGAAATATATTGCCATCATCAATGTTGCTACTGTAACATAACTGATGAATTCAAATAAGAAAAACTATTCAATTAGTCACACGTAACAGAAGAAAATCACTACCCTCTACAGAGGCACACGCCTGAAGAATCACCACGTGACAGCTTCTGAGCGAGTTCTGCATTGATGCTGACGACAGCAAGACCACTGAGACGCTCCTGTCCCATTGATGAACGCAGGCATGTTTTAATGGGCTACTCTGCCCCCGACTCCCTGTTGCCTTTCTGGGGCCATTCTTTGCCGAAATTGGCTCACGGCCCACGCAGCGACCCCGGCACGAGGCTGCGCGGGCAAAGAAAGTGACGTCATCGCCGCCTCCGGCGCCAGGCCCCTGGCGTGCAGCTTGGGCGTGCGCCCCGTCACGGCGGGTCGGGTACGCAGCGGGGGCGCTGCCCCTGCCTGTCAACAGTCCGCCACCCCCAACATCAAGATAACTCTCAAGGCTGAGTGCTCCCCTCCTATTGGCACAAGGGATCGTCAGTCATCAGTGTTTGTCCCTTTGGCTGACTCCTTACGCGCGACTTTTGTGCTACTGTTCGTTATTTTGTGATCCGCAGTCTCATCCCTTGCCCTCTCTCTGTCTCTCAACCTTCTTTGGGCCCTTTTAACCAGGAACCGACGCCGCGCTTCATTCATCGATCATGTGATTGCTGTGCGGAAACTCCTCCGCGTCTCTGCAGCAACGTTGGTTTCAGCCTCTGCCGTCCGTTGTGTTGACCTCCCTTAGGCCAAAGAATAGGATTTTTGTGGCTTGGTGGTTAACCCCCAAGCCTAACCCATCCCTTAAATACAAATTCCAAACGGTGAATCCACGTTTCATGAGCACAACAATTCAAAACCAATGCAAATATAAAACTGCAGTTGCAAACTTCTCAGGGTTGCAGAACGCCCAACGACTTAAAGAATCCCCAATCCTTTCTGCTCTTTGTGATTCCCCTCTGAGAAGAGAGCAAACCCCCCTTCCCCAGCGAACAATGTACTGATTGGGCTCGTTCCATTCTGACACAGGCAGTGGTGTTTATAAGACACGTTCGGATATCTTATCACTCCACTTCATCTTACTCTGCTAATATGAAGCGGCTCCTCCATTTTATTCATGGCTTTTTTAGAGCTTTATATAAGCCTTCTATTCTGGTTCTCTCAGCTGAATAAATCGCCTTACCAAGGACGATAAGACGGTTTGCGGTCTGAGCTATTCTCTCCTAATGGCAGGTACTGGCACTGGGTTTGGGTGTGGTTTGTTTGGCTTCCAGGTCAAAGTTCAGGCACTAAGCTGTTTTGCGTGGCACTGCAGGATTTTTTTTATGAGGGTTCGGGTTATTATTATTATTATTATTATTATTATTATTATTAATAAGAAGAATAATGTTTATTATTATTATTATTATTATTATTATTATTATTATTATTATTATTATTATTATTATTATTAATAATAATAATAATAAGAATACTGTTTATTATTATTATTATTATTCTTTATTTATTTATTTATGTATTTATTTATTTATTTATTTATTTATTTTAAACACTTGGAAGGAAGAAAAATATGAACATGTCGAACCTTCAAATGAAGACATCTTAACGACTGGTTGGCAGAGCAGTCCTTGAAGCCCCCGACAAGTCCCCCGCCCCAAAAAAAGAAATGTTTTTAATCCAGCTCCGGCAACACTTTACTGATTCCTTTTCCTCCGCTCTTCCCAGATAACCTGTGACCTTGGCTTAAGCCAGAGAAAAGCCTTCTGGGAAATGAAACAGGAAGCCAGTTATTTGATGCCTTTTTACAGAGCACTGCACACAAATATTTCAAGAGTCCGCAAAGAGACACACACACACACACACATGCACGCACACACACACACACACACACATGCACGCACACACACACACACACACACGCGCACGGGCACTCAGGCCGACACCGTGACCCTCAAGGTACATTGCTCCCCTTGGACAATCACTGGTCAATCGCGTGTATCTTTGGCGGCCAGGTTCTTTGTAAATGGACGTCCCGCGTGGTGTGAAGAAGTCTTTTTAGAGGGAGATATTGTCCCTCAGGGGCCAGTTATTCTGAGAGGAAACGGATGGTTTGTCACAATTTGCTGTGTGAGGCAAAAAAAAAAAAAACAACAAAAAAAAAACAAAAAACTGCAGTTTTAGTGATAGCCGCTAAACGACCTTTCCATTTGCACCCCCGGTCCCCTGTCTCCTCCCCCAATCACGCAGTGAAAAGGCTTTTTCCAGTCTTTTTTTTTTTTTTTTTCCCAGCCATAGCGGCTGTGTCAGTGACCTCCGCCGCACCGAGGGAGTGTTTACATAGCAATTACGCCCACTGTGCATGTGCGCGCCGAGTCGCCAAGATAATAAAGTAGCTCTTTGTTTGCGGCTCCAGCGGAATATCTGCGTCGCTGCCGAGTGTGACCTGGATAGAAAAATCAATTCATCAAAATCCGAAAGGATGTTGGCGGACCGTCGCGCGGGGGTGAGTGGGGGGGGGCCCCGCCCGGCAGAGCGGGACCGGCGCCTCGCCGGCGTTCGGGTAACGGGTGTAATTTATGTTCATATGCCGTTATTAAATGGTCCCTATCCGCGCCGTCGCGCTTTCCCTGCCGCGCGTTCCTGATGTGGCGGTCGCTTGCCCGTCGCCGGGGCCTGACCAGCGTTGGCTCCCACCGTGTCATTGAGGCGACCTTCGCGGCGCCCGCTATGTTCAAAACGAGCTGAAGTGAACGGCGGGCGAACGGATATCTCCGAGGCCCCCGATGGACGAGAAACGTGAGCCCGTCTCCCGCTCTGAAGATCTTTCTCGAGTGAGCCGAATAAATCCAATACAACCGCTTATAATATCAGAACTTATATATTACAATGATAAGGGAATGTAAGTAACACCACTTGTAATAATGATAATATGTAAAACAGATATATAGTATGTCACACCTATCCTGCAGCCAGTTAATGTACATGCAAATAAGAGGTCAAGGTCCCGGGGTCCCGGGACCTTGACCTCTTATTTGCATGCACATTAACTGGCTCCCGGGATCACGCGAAAATCATATTTTCTTTCATTTTCATATTTTTTGATCAATAACCCAAGCACGCACGTGAGCACTAGGTTCAAAAACATGGGCGCAAAAGAGCCTATCGGGCGCGTACAGCTTCGACGAGGAACGTCAGCCTCTAACTCGGCGTCGAAACACCCGCATGCGGGAGGGGCTTCACCGCCTCTTCAAGAGTTCCCATCCCCCCCCCCCCCCCCAGATCCCGCGTCACGGATGCACGTCTACCGCACGTGGACCATCAGCAAACACGGCGGCTCAGGCACGCGGCGATCACATTGTGGCGGGGTAATTGCCACAACCGAGAGCATTTTGAGCGTCCAGTTTCCTCACATTTCACATGTCCGTCCCTCCGCCTCTCCGTCCTTCGACCTCGCCTCCTCCCGCCGTCGCCCCCTCCCCGTCTCGAGCGCCATCTCTCACTGATAATCGATGCCGGCCCCCGTGGTTTCGGTCCCCTGCGCGTTAGGCGGCGGTTAGG
>NC_137200.1:17726440-17738940 GCF_960531495.2 Zeus faber
AGCACACACACATACTGTACGCTCATATTTCACAAGTAGTGAAAATGGAAGAATAACCGCAAGCAGATCTACCGAACCACTTTTGTGAACAAAACCCAAATGGGTCATTCTCATGAAAGCGCCATAAACGATCTCTGAAATATATTGATACATTGAAAAAATGTATTAAAATATTAAAGTGCATAGTGCCAACTATATTGCTCACTTAGTTGTTTTCAACTATTATAATATTATTTTTGTGTCTCTTTCTGTGCTTCGTTAAACAACTAAAGATGTCCGAGTCTGATGGTAACGAATGCACTTTAGCTTTAAAGTACCAATAGCAGCCCTTCAGTAAAGCATGGTGGCAACACATGCTGTGGGGATGTTGTTCTGCGGGGACTTGTCAGGATGGCCTGAAAGATGGATGCAGCAAACTAGAGAGAAATGTTTTATGTAAACCTGCTCCAGTGCTCGGGGCTGAAGGAATCGTCTGAGCCTTCTGTCTCCGTACGGCTTTCTATCCCAGTAAGCAAGCAGTTTCCTTTTTCGCCTAACTCACGTAATAATCGTCCCTCCCACTCTGATCCTTTACCCCACGGAGATTGCAAAAGCACGATTAAAGGGGGGAACAAGGCCGACGAAGAAAAAGATTGAATCAGAATCAGAATCATTTTCTTTTGCCAGGTACATTTTACATAGACTAGGATTTTCTTTTCATAAAATAACTTCAAAAGTCAGACAGAAATGGAGAATAAAATATCATAATGAAAATCAATATGATAAAAAGCGAAGTAAAAATATGATAAAAAATAAAAATTGTCAAATATAGCCCAAAGAAATACAAAAAAAATAGGAATTAGACCAAAAAATATACAGAATATACAAAATGTGGTACTATGCACAGGATTATTATTTATGGGTTTTAAATTATTAATACAAATTATTACTACGTACTAACTCGCTTATTACAGAAGAGAAGAGAGAGATGTTGAAATGACAGAATGGCTGGGGGAGGGGGTGTGATGGGAAGGGGGTCATTGAAAAAAAGGTGGAGGCAACGAGACGGAATGCACAGATGGAACAAGGATAAAGCAAGGGGAGGACGAGTGCGGTCCGGGTGAGAGAGTGATGGAGAGAAAGAGAGAGAGAGAGAGAGAGAGAGAGACAGGGAGGGAGAGAGAGAATGAGAGAGGGAGACGGAGGGAGAAGTCAGAAGAACCTGAATATTTCATCAAACCTGCGAGTGAGAGAGAGAGAGAGAGAGAGAGAGAGAGAGAGAGAAGGGCGGGGTGCTTTCGTATCTTGTCCTCTGTGCTTTTTGTCGCACCACTCTAACTCTACCGCTCCTCATATAATCTGCATATACCCTTTTTCCCCCTTGCCTCTGCTTCACTCTCTCTCTCTCGCTCTCTCTCTCTCTCTCTCTCCTCTCTCTCTCTCTCCCTCTCTCTCCGCATCAGAATCTCCTCCCCTACCTCCCTTTCCCTCCCATCCCCCTCTCCACACTTTTCGCTCCTGCTTCTTCTCTGTTAGCGAAGTTGCCTCTTGGCTCAATGCCTCCCTCCCTACCTGCCTGGGCCTCGCAGGTCTATTTTGGCCCTGTGCCTGTTAGCATGGTGTCTGCTCGTCCTCGCCCTCCCAATCCTCTTTTTCGCAGTGGCTCTCTTCCCCATCTCTTCTTCTTCCGTCCTTATTTCACCCTATTTTCGGCAGTTTTTTGACGTCATCTTCCATCAGTCCTTCCGCGCTACCACGTTTTTATTTCACTACTCCGGTCAACCGCCTCTCAGCCGATGGTCTGAACTCTGTTGCGATACTTTGATGTGTTTTTAAAATGTTCCCCATTATTTCCTATTTTTCCTTTCTCTGCTATGAACGTCACAAAGGATCTATTTTCAGCCGTGCACGTTGGCACGATGAGGGCTGTTGGGGATGGGTGGTGGTGGCTGTACGTACATCAGTGTCCGGGTTCCAGCAGTCACCCTGTGAGGTCGCGCAGAGGTTACTGCCACCGTGGAAGTATAATTACCCTGGCTGTCAGTCAAGCAGCCCTGGCAAAGACACACACACACACACACACACACACACACACACACACACACACACACACACACACACACACACACACACACACACACACACACACACACACACTGGTGTCCCAGACAGGTGTGCAAGCCAGTGGGCATCTAATCATATTGCAGTTGTCACATTAAAACCCAACGGAAATAAAACACATTGGTTATTCCCCTACGATGTTTTCTTTTTTTCTCCAGTGGTTGGAAGTAACAAAGAATAAGTATATACTTTGTTACTGTACTTAAGTACATTTTTCACAGCTAGATGGCCCAGATGGCTAGTTCCATCTGGGCTGCTGCCGTAGGCGCATACCAGGCTCAACATCCCTCGTGAGCCGGTACAGTCAGCAGCTGCCAACACCGAACCCCAGGCGGCATTTAACTAACTCAGAAACCTCAGCTTGTATGAGTCAGGGCCTGTGGAACCCCTGGTGGAGGAAATTCCACCTAAGGGTCTCTGGACCATCCACTGCAACCAGGACCACCTCCAGTCGTCTTGACCACGTCTTGTCTCCGCGCATGTCATGGCATCATACCATCATTATTATCCAAGTCCTGTGGCGATGGGCGAGCGACGAAGCAGCAGGCACAGATGTGCTGGAGGCTGTAGCTGCAACGGCTCAGGTTATTCCTCGTTCCCTCACAGGACCGAAGCAGCAGTGAAGACACCCTGAGTGACTGAGCAGCCTTATTCAGGATCATACTGCTCACCTCCATAGTGAGGAGAGGGTCAGAAAAGGTACCCTAAACATTGCCTGCTTAACATGGTCTAAACATCCTGGTCAGACTACTGCATCTGGCGGGATCCCATACGAAAAACAATAAAAATCAAAAAGGCAAAGTGATACCAGTCACTGCTGGCACCTGGAAAGTGTACACTTTGATGGACACATCTGGATCAAAAAGAACTGAGAGACACATAGCCCTCATGTGCAGAGAGCAAGCTAGCCAGATATAATGTTGATAATGTTGCCCTTAGTGAGACCCGGCTGGCCAATACTGGACAGGTGACTGAAGTGGGTGGTTACACTTACACTGGACAGGTTACACTTTCTTCTGGAGCAGATGAGGACTGGAGTAGAGACGTGATGCGGGTGTTAGTTTTGGGGTTAAAATAAACACGTGGTCAACCAACTGGCAAGCCTACCCAAGTGTATCAACAACCGTAAAATGTACCTGAAGCGCCATCTATTGTCTCCAAACCCAAGTTTTATGCTGACGTAGTAGTCATTCAACACAGTCCTCAAGCAGCCATCAGGCATATATGAGCAGGCAATTGTGAGACTGCCTCAAGTTGAAAAAAAAAAATAGCTCCTTGCTGTTCCACCTTCCATTGAGGAAAGCAGGAAAGCCATAGGCCTCCTCCCATCAGGCTTAGCTCCAGGGTCCGATGCCATCCAAGCGTAAATCTACAAGGCGGGAGGGCCTCACTTCGTCGAGAAACTGAGCGACCTCTTCCAGCTCCAGTGGAATTTAAAAGCTGTTCCCCAGGAGTTCAAGGATGCTGCCATAATCCATGTGTCGCAAAAGGAAAGTCAATAGGCAGGTCTGCAGCAACCACAGAGGCATTTCCCTACTCAACTGCTGGCCACATCTTGGCAAGAATCCTTTTGAACAGCCAAACTGTCCACCTAGACCAGGGTCTGATGCCTGAGAGTCAGTGTGGTTTGACAAAAGACCACTGACATGGCATTTACCGCCCGACGGCTACAAGAGAAATCCCAAGAACAAAATGCTGATCTATACGTATATGGCATTCATTGATCTAACAAAAGCCTTTAACACGGTCAGCCGGGAGGGCCTATAGAAGGTCATGGCCAAGTACGGGTGTCAAGACAAGTCCATCGGCATCGTGCACAAACTCCATGATGGCATGATGGCCAGCGTCAGAGACCAGCAAGTCCTCTCCGATCTCACAAGTCACAAACGGAGTGAAGCAAGGCGGCGTCGAGCAGGCAACACTCTTCAGCATGGTGTTTTCTGCTGCACGACTCATTCCAGAACTACTCTGGGATTAACTTCATCTACGGTGTTTTGACGGTGGGCCATTCAATCTGAGGAGTATGCCAGCCAAAACCGAAGTGGAGAAAGTCACTGTTCGATAACTTTTGTTTGCTGATGACTGTACTCTGGCTGCTGGCTCAGATGAAGAACTAGAGGGGTGTGCCCCTCAGCTTGCAACAACCTCGGACTAAAATCAGCACAAAGAAAATTGAAATCCTGTACCAACCTGCTCCCGGGAAACCCTACACTGAGCCCAACATCTTTGTCAATGACCAAAACCTTTCAGCTGTTGACAAGTTTACTTACCTTAGAAGTACTCTGTCACGTGGTGTAACAGAGTTTATAACATATTGTAACACCTCGTCGTTCTTCTCCATCCGTTCAGCTACCCCGCAACTCTACAATAGAAATAAATAAAAATGATTATATTATGTAATAATATATAATATATATATAATATATAATATAATAAAAATATTATATTATTTTATTCCACTACATTTCATTCCCAATACATTAGTTAAAAAACAATTACAAATCTGGATTTATATTCATGTCTGTATATATCACGAAATCGTCTCTTATCTAATTTTTGTACATTTTCTGTGACACCACCTATTTATTTGTAATATTTTTCTGAAAATTTGAATGAATTGTAGCGCGGTGCAATTTTCAAAATTGTGCATTGCCGCCTTGATAATTGTGCTCGCTAGCATCAACGTGCCAATTTGAATGTGTGTGTATAATTACTGAGGCTCCAAAATATCTCTATTTTTAAATTTCCTCCAAAGCAACAAAAGGTTTTTTGTCATGGGGGTATTTCTTTTCTTCCAAGGCCTTCCAAGGATCGTGATGAGCGTAGGACAGTAATATATAATAAAAACGAGGCAGGCTTTTGGTATTCAAACTCAGCCTTTTGTGCGCTGGGGGGTTTCGGCGAATGTGGAGGAGAGCGATTGATTGACTTGAGACACTTAACAGCTATACCTGATCTGGAAACTGGCCTGGCTATCAGGTTGGCTGTCAAATCATTACGAGAGAAAATCCACTTGGCCTGACATGGGGTGTTTGCAGCATCCTGCCAAGCGGTAATTAAAAACGTCTTCATTTAAATCATGTTTTTATGGCGTGTGATCGGCGTTGCCGTGCCACAATCAACGCTGTCCGGCAGTACTCGTTACGTTACGTGGCATCAGCCCGCCACCCCTTTCTGTCTGTCCCTACGATCCAAATTCCAACCATAGCGATGACAGGACGGCCCAGCGATCCTGCCCTCTTTCTTTTCCTTTTTTCAGATTTTTAGCTTCACTCCTACTAATTCATTCGTACTGAAATTAAGACAGACTGTGCAAGCGGGACGGACGGCACAGGGCGCCTTCGCTGGTACAAAGCACCGAAACCGAAGCCCAGAGAGAATGAAAACATCAGCTTGCCTATTCCTCGTAATTCTCTCCAGGTTTCTTCGATTTGTGCAGCGCTGTGTTTTGATGTGTACAACCGAGCCTGGCAGAGCAGCGCCGCAGGAGGTCCGTGGGACGGTTGGGAGTGGCGCGGCGGGGAGGGAGCTTAGGAGCGTGCAGACAGCGAGAACTTCTGCTGGAGACAAAACAACACCAGGCTGAGCCGTTACACATTGCTGCTGTTTGTCAAGGACGGCTGGTGTTGCGGGGGCATCTTCACCGAGCCAGGAACAATCACCATGTAGAAGAAAAGTAAATAACTTTGCCTGGTTCTGCATTGTACAATCTGTTTTCAGAGGTGGAGAGTAACAAATTCCAATTACAAGTACAATTGAAGTACGAAGTACAACAGCCATGCAAGGCCACTGGCTTATAAGCATAGATTATATCAGTAAAGTTACATCAGGGCACTGGATATAACAATACGATTTTTACTTTAATACTTCAACTGCATTTAAGAGCAAGTACTTAGGCACTTTTAATGAAGTAATAATATCAATGTGGTACTTTCACTTACAAGAACACATTAAAAAAAATCTATCTATCTATCTATCTATCTATCTATCTATCTATCTATCTATCTATCTATCTATCTATCTATCTATCTATCTATCTATCTATCTATCTATCTATCTATCTATCTATCTATCTATCTATCTATCTATCTATGTTTTCATCAGAAATGACTAGACTACCCGTATTTTGACCAGTTACTGCAGTTTAACCGTTATCAGCGTATGACTCCATAATGGCATTTGAATAAATACAAAGAGGTGGATGAGCAGATGAGTGGACGGTGTGAAGCACGTTGATCAGATGCAACACCGCAAAGCATCGGCGCGTCATCGGTCAACCATCCCGCGCGAAACCCAAAAGTTTCTCCGTGCGTTTTGACTCCTGTACACCTTTTGCTTTGCTTTTGCCTTTTGCTTTGAAAATCGAACCATTAGTGACTATTTCATTGTCCCAATCTGTACTTTTCTCCATATCTTTCTCACCCCCCCCCCCCCCTCTCTTCTTATCTCTCTAACTTTCATTCTCTCCCTGGTTTACATCCTCTGTACTCCATAACACTGTTTTTGAAGACCAAAGTGAGGGGAGAATGTCTCGGGGAGATTTGCGAGCCCATAAAGTGGATGGCGTCTGCCTTCAGAAAGGCAGCTTAGAGGCTCAGGGGAGGCTGGCACTCGCTGTCTCTCCCCACAACATGCGCCTCAAAGCAGTGACATGGTGTCACGGCAAGTGAAGAGTACATACAGAGACGGAGGGAGTGGCAGAAAAAAAATGACCAAAAAAACCCAGCAAAACAGAGAGCGAGAGTGAGAGAACAGAGGAGAGACAGTCAGAGCGATAGAAAAAGAAACAGATGGAGAAAAGAGAGAGAACTTGGTCAACTTGTCATCTATTATAGATCAGCTATTATTCATTCAGTCCTATTCCTCTGTGCGCTGTGTGGTGCTCTATCTTGTTCCTTTCCCACTCCTTTTTCTTTCACTCCATCTTTGCCCATCTATCCATCGCTATCTCCGGGCAGAGAGCCTATTGTGAGGTATTTTGGGGATCTCCATGTTTCCCCCAGCTAGATGTGCAGAAAAAATAACTCGCATTTGATATGTCCTTTGACCAGACGCTGTAGATACATGAGAATACCCTAGAGAATATTCCAAACCGTAAGCCTTAAAATTCCCTGTAAAGAAAAGATAAAAATGTGTTCCGAGTTTGTCAAACCACATGAAAATGTGTTATTAACCACCCAGCCAAATTCTCCAAATATATAAAAATGAGGTATATAAAATATATAAAAATTATATATATAAAAATTCCCTCTGCTCTGAGACGCTTGGGGCGTTTCCACTGAAGGCACTGAAACCACGCCCAATTGCATTAAGGAAGTTAGTCAATTCCATGTTTGAATGTTATTCATATGTAATGTTAAACAGGGACACACAGCAGAGAGGAGACCCCATTTACTCTCGGTGTTTATTCCCAAAACAGCGTATTATCCCAAACTCCGGGCCGTTAGCTTACAGTACGTTATTTACGTTATTTATTAATGTGTTAAGAAACAAATCTCGGAATTCACTTTGCAGGGACTTTATGATGAACCCTGGTCATTATTGTACAGATCAAAACATTTTTATGAGTTAGGTGATAAAACCTACTTGTAAGACTATATACTGAAGCTTAATCCTGACATGGATACAGCATATAATACAAGGTACTTAAATATACTTATCAAGCTTTACCTGGTCGTTATCTTTCTGTTTCACATAAACCAAACCCTAACCCTAACCTTAACCATACAGCATATAAGAAATAGTTATTTCTGAATTTTGATAATCAACCAATAAACTGACCTTTGTAACTTTGGACCAACATAATTCCACATTGAACCCCTATGATGAGTTGAAAACAGTTTTTCGCTGGGGTCGGTAATACTTCACCGCCACATAATTTCACGCACAGAACGTCTTGAGCCACATAAATGCACGCTCGGAGCCGCTCTCAGCAAATCCAATTTGCCCCGGTATTTACAGCCCATTTCAAGGTATTTATCCTATTATGAGCAATCAGGCTCCACTTTGCCGATGGCGCTTGGATACACGGTGTCACACGCGAGCTCAAAGGTGTTTTGTGACATTTTACTGATCTCAGAAACTCCATACAAACACACCGGGTCAGCTCGGAAAGGCACTCAAAAGCAATTCTCTGATTTTATAGTACATCATTGCAAATAAAAGCAAATTTTGTTGCATGTACTGTATGTGTATGCACAGAAATATGTATATTTACCATTACATACAGTATACATATCCACCAGGCTGTTTCCTTCTTGTTGTTATCATTCTTGATATTGTTATGTAAGGGCTGCATGATAAGCTGCCACCAAATCCTCAACAAACCCCCAAGTTGATTCTCAGGAGAGCCAGACAGAAACAATGCATTCAAAAACGAAAAAACCCCAAAACTCCATCAGATGGCAACTTCTAAAGTAACACTTTCGGGGCCGTTTGTTTTCCGACAGAACTAGACAACTTGAGTGCCTAGCGTGCAGAGATGTGGACTCAAGTCATCATGACTTGGACTCGAGTCGACTCGAGTCGCTGTTTTGATGACTTGCAACTCGACAGAAAATAAAAGAGCTGAGACTCGACTTGGAAGTTAAAGACTCGTGACTTGACTTGAGAAATTGTGACTCGAATGACTTGTTTGTGTTCACTTTCATTCACTGAAACCTTGAACTAAACCTAACTTAACCTTGAACTAAACCTTGATCGGCAAACAAAAGGTTACTTTGGTTAGGCTCGGTCCCCCTCACCTCATGTTGCCGTGGCAAGACGGACAGATGCTGTAGTAATCCATGAATGGTGCCATTGTGCAATTTGAGATTTCCTTATCAAACACAAGTTGGTGTTTGGAAAGTTGTCAGTCGTAAACATGGGACGGTGTTTGTTTGCATTCGCTCTCAGGTGCAGATAACGTAAAGCACGGTGACTCCAAATGATGTCACATATTGCCCTGAAGCAGTTCTGCCACTGATTTGCGACATTGCCACAGTGATGGATACTGTATAAAAATATATGTAGATGATACAATTTTTCTACCGTCTTACTTTATACACTGTATCATTATATCACACAGCCCTAATATTAAATATTAAATACTAAAATGTATCTAAAATGTACAGTATGGATGTAACGTTACCCGGTATGTGAGCACACACTGGGCATTGTCATTATAAGATGACTACCCTGTCAGTCAAGCTCATCACTACCTGTGTTTTTTTCAACGAGAAGCACTCGTTACCCTCCCGCTGGTTACACACACACAGTATGATCAGATCACATCCTCATGGCTGCTGCGACTATGCAAAGACTCAAAAATTTCATTCAATCCTTTTCATTCAATCAAATCAATATGTGCAAATCTGTTCGTAACTTTTTTGAGATATTCTGCAGATAGGCAGACAGAGTGGCAGGGGTGGAATTTAATAAAGTTTGATGTCTAGTCTGGCTGTCACTATTCACTTTAAAGATGATGGGGAAGGAATATTTTTTTGATTAAGAAGAAACCTAAAAATAAACAAGCTTTTGTAAGTTATTTGTATTTGTTTTATGATTTTTATTTCACTGAATATCATTAATTAAAATACAAAGTAAATTAATTTTCATTATTTTTGAACAGGTAAGATAATATTGGCCAACGATTATCATTAGACAGGTACCTTACCTTGTCTTTTGTCTTTATAAATACCAGATACTGCAGGTAAGACTGCAGTGTCTTGGGAGAAAAAAGGGACTTGACTTAAGACTTGACTACTACAGACCTTAACTGCAGACTCAACATGACTTGACATAACGTGTGACTTGACTCGAATTGTCTTGACTTGCCCAAGGAAAAATGACTTGGGACTTGTTTGAAACTTGGACCAAATGACTTGAGACTTACTTGTAACTTGGATTAGAGGGACTTGGTCCCACATACCACCACCACACTAGCCGACATGTGCGGCTAGTGTGGTGGTGGTATGTGGGTCATAGATACAAGCAACAAGCTTGGTAACAAGCAACAATGTAAGATGGAACTCCATGTGGCAGCTCCGCCTGCTACACGCCATCCAAGTGGTGTTTTCAGGGCCCTCCGACACAGAGACACAGGCAGAGATGTTGCAAACACGGCTGTTTATTGGAGAGAGTGGCAAGATTTACCAAGCCAGGAGCAGATGGACACATGTCATGACAGAGGCTCTCACCACGTGTATGTGGAGATGGGCTATTTACCTGTTGCTCGTTGATTGCTCTGATGAGCAACAGGCGTACAGCCACCTCTGACCCTGGGCCCAATTACCTAGACGCAAGAGAGATGTGGCTGCTTAAACCACATCTCCCCCAGACCACACTTTGTAACCATAGCATAGAGATGAAAATATATGTTCTATAATGAGCCAAACAACCAACAATACAAAATAATGGATAAACAGAAGATAAACACCAAGAAACTCAACTTAAAAGTGGGTGAACTATCACCTCAAATTTTATTTTATTTATTTTTTACTTACATAGGTTTGATGCAGTGGGGATGGTGGATAATGTTCGTCAGCTGCACGTTTATTCCAAGTGTGTGTGTGTGTGTGTGTGTGTGTGTGTGTGTGCATTTCTGTGAACAGGCGGGGCCCAGTCTCCTCTCTGCAAGCGTTCATTTATGGCTTTCCAAACGTTTGTTGTTTTTTATTTTTTTTTTATCTATCACACTTCAAAGGGGCACATGGAGAGCTGGGGACCCTCCAGCATATGGGCTCTAATTGAAGGAGAGACAGACAGACAGACCGAGAGATAAAGAGGGTGAGAGAGGCGGAGAGGAAGAGTAATGGAGAAAGGAAGAGAAGAATTGGAGGATCGCCGGCTACATTTTTACCAACAAGCGCAGGCAAAGAATCGGAGAATCGGACTTTTCGGCCTTCAAGGCTGCAGTGGGTTGGCAAAGGATCATGCGCCATCTGCAAAATGCTGATTCTTACATAATGTCACTTACTGGTGTGTAGGTGTGTAGGTACATTTACTGTTTATCACATCCTTGATCACACACGCGTGCAGCCGTGCATGCACACACAAACAGAAACGAAACACAATGTACATGCATGAACACACATTGTTCAGCTTATCCGGGATTGCCTAACAGCTAATGATATGAATAAAATGTCAGCAAACTACAAACACACATACACCCATGCATATACACGCGAACACACACACATTTCAAGAAAGTCGAGAGTATGTTGTGTGTGTTTTACTATACTTGTGCGGACCAGCCTCGGAATAAACAATTATTTTTAATAATCCTGTAATAATCCCTGTAGTTGTGGATGGCGTTACCGTGTGCAGAGGAAGATCAGGAACATGGCACAGTGTGGTTTGGGAACACTTCCCTCATGCCCCAGGTGAAGAAATGAAGAAGCGAGAGCCATGCTTCCTGAAATAAAAATGCATGTGTTATAATTCAAAATCTGGAGTCAGGAAGAGAAGAAACTGTGTGAATGCAGTCGGTGTGTGCGTGCGTGCGTGTGTGTGTGAACGGAGAGAACACACAGAGAGAATTTGATTCAGGGAAATACAGGGAATATAGGAAGCAGCAAACAGAAGAAGGCAAGAGCAGCGAAAAAATCTAGGGGATTCAAGGAAAGAAGGGAAAAAAAACCTGCCGAAAGGAAATCAGCCGTGAACGAGTAAGGAGAGCGACGGTCTGAATTGTGCAAACAATTGACTTATATAATGATATTATTCTCCAGCTGATCTAATTTACGACCCATTGTTCTTCGTTCTTACCTTCTATCAGTCAAATTGGCCAACCAGGTCCAGTTGCGGAGTGTTGTTTGGCTTCCACCTCGGAATGGTTTAAATTATGTTTTGGCCTAGTTGGTGTATAATCACCTATTCTGCGAGGAATTACTTTTCCCACTATCAATTGGATATGCATTGGGCCACAGCCTTATGGATAGATAGATAGATAGATAGATAGATAGATAGATAGATAGATAGATAGATAGATAGATAGATAGATAGATAGATAGATAGATAGATGGATGGATGGATGGATGGATGGATGGATGGATGGATGGATGGATAGATAGATAGATAGATAGATAGATGGATAGATGGATAGATAGATAGATAGATAGATAGATAGATAGATAGATAGATAGATAGATAGATAGATAGATAGATAGATAGATAGATAGATAGATAGATAGATAGATAGATAGATAGATTATCCTGGCCATCCAACGCTTTCTGGGGCATTCGGAGGCGTTCCCATGCCAGCTGGGAGATTCAAACCTTCCAGCGGCCCCTGGGTGTCTCCACGCAGTTGGCAGTGCCTGGTACACCTCCAAAGGGAAGCGTCCAGGGCTCACTACCATAAGTCAGTGATGGAACGACGATTGCCCGGTAAATTGGCTCCGCTCTCTCCTCACCACGCC